>NC_138292.1:35472500-36672500 GCF_965601325.2 Salmo salar
TTCCCCCACTGTTTAATGCCCTTAATAGATAAAACATTCAGGTGTTGCAGCAATTACGAGTCATTGGAGAAATACACTCAGGGGCAATATGGTCATGATTTGGCTGCAGTGCCGGCCTTAAGATTTCCAAACCTGCTGCCTTTGTTACCGAACCAGTGAGAAATCTCTTGACACGGCACTGTAGCACATTCTACACAGCAAAACCCTGTTGTTGTGGACGCTACCAGCTGGTGCATGAATGACTCTTCCAGCACATACAAACTTTGATATACAGTTACCTTTCACGGACGATTTTCTTTGCTAAGTAGTTTGACAGATGAGGTGAAATAGATACCAGTAGCTGAGGTAATGGTAGGTAATGATATACAGCAACTTTCAGTTCTCTGCTTCACTAAACTGTTTTACAGGTAGTTACCGTCTAACCTACATATGGAATGGTCTATGGAAAATGTGACAATGTTTACGGAAAATGTGACAATGGCAACATATCCAATTAGCATCTATACTGGTACTGTGGGGTTATGTGGTGTCTGAGTCTGTGGATCCAATACGGGTCTGTACTGTGAGAGATCTGGCAGAAGAAAGCACTGTCATCGTCACAACACCCATCATGAGTGTCTTCCTAATTCTCTGACAGTGGATGTCCTTGAGGCCTTGTGTGCAGCACGCCGCTATTGACGTGGATGTTTCGCTAATAAGCCGGCCATAATGTTAGCATACTGGAGGGTGCCAGCCCAGATTGAAAGCGAAAGGCCCGCTCTCGATGCCAGTTGATAGTTTTCACTCTGAATAAGGTGCCCTGTCAGAGCACCATCTGCGCCAGGCAAATTAAAACTGCACACCGGGGAGTTCAGCCTTGGCATGCCAGACAACAGCTCCAGGCCTGCATTATTACTTCAATTTATCAACATTGTGTGTGTGCCTGTGCATTGTTTTCTCCTTTGCAGAGAGAAAAGGAGAAAAGCACAATATGCAATGGGGAATGGTTTGATTGTCCACACTGCTGGGTGTTTGTCTCTCGCTGCTTTCTCTATGGGACGGGATTGTTCCATTCCGTGGAATAGTAAGAAAGAGCACTTAGGAACCAATGCACACCAGCGAGAATGGCATTGTTCAGCATTATAGGGTGTTTTATTGTGGGGAAACCTTGATCTTCAGCTTGGACTCAAAGGTTTTTGTCATTCTGCAAGTCTGTGTCTGAAGTATGACAGTGTGTGAAGTACTTCAAACAGAGTACAGAGGCATGGATGGAGTAATCGCCTGGCAGAACTAGCCAGTGGGGTTGCTCATCTAGTCCCACTGCCCACTGAGCGGCACTACTTCCTCCAGCAGAGAGGATACGGAGAACAAAGGCATTGTGAGAATGTGGAGGTCTGAGGCTAAGCTGCAGTGCAGACAGTATTGCTTCTGTTCTGAAGTAGATGGAAAGGCTGGACTAGACACTGGATGGGTGGTATTGTTGAGATATAATAATGGCCAGCAACTCTCACTAAGATGGTCTCAATGCTGTGTTTATCACTTCTAGGGATAAGCAGCCACCATCAGTACCCATGGATAATTTGTAAGGTGACAAAGGGATATACAGTTGAAGTCAGAAGTTTACTACATACACTTAGGTTGGAGTCATTAAAACTCATTCTTCAACCATTCCACACATTTCTTGTCAACAAACTATAGTTTTGGCAAGTCAGTTAGGACATCTACTTTGTGCATGACAAGTAATTTTTCCAACAATTTTTTACAGACAGATTTTTTCATTTATTATTCACTGTATCACAATTCCAGTGGGTCAGAAGTTTACATACACCAAGTTGACTGTGCCTTTAAACAGCTTGGAAAATTCCAGAAAATGATGTCATGGCTTTAGAAGCTTCTGATAGGCTAATTTACATCATTTGAGTCAATTGGAGGTGTACCTGTGGATGTATTTCAAGGCCTACCTTCAAACTCATTGCCTTTTTGCTTGACATCATGGGAAAATCTAAAGCAATCAGCTAAGACCTCAGAAAATTGTTGACATCTACAAATCTGGTTTATCCTTGGGAGCAATTTCCAAATGCCTGAAGGTACCACGTTCATCTGTACAAACAATAGTACACAAGTATAAACACCATGGGACCACACAGCCGTCATACCGCTCAGGAAGGAGACGCGTTCTGATGAACGTACTTTGGTGTGAAAAGTTCAAATCAATCCCAGAACAACAGCAAAGAACCTTGTGAAGATGCTGGAGGAAACTGGTACAAAAGTATCTATATCCACTGTAAAACGAGTCCTATATCGACAAAACCTGAAAGGTCACTCAGCAAGGAAGAAGCCACTGCTCGAAAACCGCCATAAAAAAGCCAGACTACGGTTTGCAACTGCACATGGGAACAAAGATCATACTTTGTGGAGAAATGTCCTCTGGTCTAATGAAACAACAATAGAACTGCTTGGCCATAATGACCATCGTTATGTTTGGAGGAAAAAGGGGGAGGCTTGCAAGCCGAAGAACACCATCCCAACTGTGAAGCACGGGGGTGACAGCATCATGTTGTGGGGGTGCTTTGTTGCAGGAGGGACTGGTGCACTTCACAAAATAGATGGCATCATGAGGTAGGAAAATGATGTGGATATATTGAAGCAACATCTCAAGACATCAGTCAGGAAGTTAAAGCTTGGTCGTAAATGGGTCTTCCAGATGGACATTGATCCCAAGCATACTTCCAAAGTTGTGGCAAAATGACTTAAGGACAACAAAGTCAAGGTATTGGAGTGGCCATCACAAAGCCCTGACCTCAATCCCATAGAAAAGTTGTGGGCAGAAGTGAAAAAGCGTGTGCGAGCAAGGAAGCCTACAAACCTGACTCCATTACACCAGCTCTGTCAGGAGGAATGGGACAAAATTCACCCAACTTATAATGGGAAGCTTGTGGAAGGCTACCTGAAACATTTGACCCAAGTTAAACAATTTAAAGGCAATGCTACCAAATACTAATTGAGTGTATGTAAACTTCTGACCCACTGGGAATGTGATGAAAGGAATAAAAGCTGAAATAAATCATTCTCTCTACTATTATTATGACATTTCATATTCTTAAAATAAAGTGGTGATCCTAACTGACCTAAGACAGGGAATTTTTACTAGGATTAAATGTCAGGAATTGTGAAACTGAGTTTAAATGTATTTGGCTAGGGTGTATGTAAACTTCCGACTTCAACTGTATATATTTTTTTTAACCAGCAACTACTTTTGGGGAAAACTGTGGATTCCCATTGAATTAGACTGATAAGTAAGTTTGAGAGGAGTGAGCCTGAATGAGTTTGCCAATTGTATCACTACCTACCTGACTAGTTAACTAACTAGCCGGCTAACTCAGCTAACCGAAAACCATCGAGCTACGTCAATAAGAGCAGTAAACAATTCTGCTCTCTGACAGAAAACAATCATTAAGTCATGGCCCATGGATGTCATTATCATAATTTGAAGATAATTCTGCAGTAATTGTTTATTAATGCTACGTTAGAATACATCTCAGCTGAGAGCGCTAGCAATGTGCTTTAGCGCCTGCTGCCAGCCACTGAGCTCTGTAGCCACCCTGCTCTATGGGCAGGCAGTGGGGAGTAATGGAGCGTTACAGGGATGATGATTCTCCTTGATAAAGGGAAGTAGGCAGCTTGGCCACTGGCGCTGCTAGCCTGTTAAACAACCATGCTGGTGCTGCTGCCACGACTAGCTTTGGACAATAGCTCCAATGTTAAAGATAGCTGTTTGTGTGAGAGGTGGTGTTCTCTGCAACAAATGTTCCTGAACTACTCATGTTGCATAACAAGTTCAAAAAAGGGGAATAGAGATGTTGCTTACCAGGCTTTGTTAGCGTTAGCCTGTTTGCTAACAACCTCAGACAGTTCGACAAGCTTTAAAAATAGAGGATAAAGAAATGTCAACTGACCATATGCAGAATCAGCAAGAGTGTTTTGCTTGCGTGTGGTCGCCAGGACGTCTAGAGAAGAAAATGGAAAGCAACAGACATATTGACAGAACAGTACATTGTGTAAGTCTGAGTAGTGGTTAAATACTCAAACTGTTTTTAGTTAAATGTATAATTGACTGCTTGTTTAACGTGACCATCTGCAAGGGAAAATTGAGAGCAAAATTCCCACTGGGGTACTCTCTTCAGGTAGGAAATGACAGGCTACTTATACTTGAATTGAGTTGCTGATTAATTTCATTGTAATATCATTCCCCAAGTATGGCAATCACTTTTTCTGTATCATTTTGGACAATTAAACGCACTTGATAAGCTTCGCTTGTTATGAAAGAGCTTTTATGATGGCTCTGTGTGCCAGTAGTGGAGAGCCACTAAGAACAGATGATTGGTCCACCTTACCGTGGCAGCTATCTGGGTAGTGAGGGTAGCCGTTCTCCACATCCTGCTCAAATCCGCCCCTGAGGAAAAACAAAACAGAAGAGGACAAAACGGCCTGTCAGCGTGTATGTGTCATTCCTCTTTCACCATTTAAACACAACCTTCGCTTTCATTAATTAGGTACATTATCAAGCTTTACAAAATGGTTCTGTTGATGACAAAGACTTAAATAAATTGTGCTGCAAAAGAAAACCATTTAATTGGTTTCGTCTCTGCAAGGTCAGGCTGACTGTTTTGTTAATTCACCTGAGTCCAAATTCAAATGGATGTGTCGAGGCGCTATCATCTAGCTAGAATAATGTTTCACCACCTTAACAGTTGCATCCATGATGATTCTCTAGTTCTCCACTTTTTCTCTTATACAGCAAAATAAACACTGCATTCTTGTGAGACATTTAGTACCTCTAGTATTTATTTACATTTGGTTGTGCTCCAGTGCATTGGACACTTTCTTGGACATCCTTCTTCTATGAATCAAAGGCTTGTACACATTCAGAAATCATGCATTCCCCCTGGTGAGTAATGTGATTGCGTTGATGCACAGTGGAGTGAGTGGCCCCTTAGTCAAGCAGAACATAACATCAATGGCACTGAATCTTCTACAACGCCGTATCGACTGAGCAGGCAATCAAAGAAAATAACAGATATAAATACTCATGAACATTCACACATATGCAAACACACACACACAGACTTTCCAGGCGCGGCCAAAAACAAATTACATATATGAAACGCAGGCCTAGATGAGTGAATACAGACCCAGTGAGCAAATCAAGAGTCAAAAAGTAAAACATGGAATTCAGAGGGGAGAAATAATAAACTCAGAGAAATAACAACTTCACTTATCTTTCTATGCTCAGCAGTTGGCCCACTGACAGCCGATAGCATTAGTTGTATTACCACAGCAGAGTGGGTTTGTTTGTGAGTGAATAGGTCGGCCTGGGGGATTTTGCGTGATTGTGTGTCCGTGTGTGTGGACCACAACTAGTAACCAGTATTACCGTATGCCTCCATTCCCTTTCTGTCTGTTCTATTCATGTATTTCTTTCTTCTGAGAGAGTGTGAGAGAAAGAGCCATGGAGAGAGACATAGACTGGCCTCTTTGGCACGCCATGTCCCCAGGCGTTGACAGTGATGGGAGAGAGACAGGAAACCATGGAAACGGTTCACCTCTAGCTCAACCCCCCCCCCCCCCCAAAGCAGCCGGCAGAATTTATGCCACCTCTGGAGCGAGAGAGTAAGGGAGGAGAGAGAAGGGGGGGATATGTCCCCTGTTGCTCTCCGGTCCAGCCCCATTACAGCCTTTATGAGCTGTTGCATCTGTTCTGGAGGCATGGCCATTCTCGGGTTCTGACTATTTCACACCATATCAACTCTCTCTCGCTCTCTCTGACGTGGACAGAGCAGGCACAGTGTAATAGCTCTACTGACTGCATGTATAATATTTGCCAATCTCTTCGGTTCCACTCCATTGGCTTGCTGCATGGCACTGTCCCGCTGGTTAAAAACGTGATAAATCAAGCCTCAGTCCAATTCTGATTACCTGCCCAGCACGTACACACCGCCGCACACACACATACACACTTTTGGAATCTTCCATTAACCTCTGGCTGTGGCTGTGGCAAATAAAACCCATGGGTGGCCAATCACAGGATATGCAATAAGTCAATCCCCAGCAGAATAATCAATTTGAAGCAGTCCATATGACTATTAGGATAGTGACAGCTGCCTTTACTGTGATGCCTGTCCACCCATCCACACTAAGTTTACAGCCCATGTTTGCAGAGGTGAATACCAACAGCAGGTGATTTAAAGCCACACTGAAAATCAGAGGAACAGTGACAGCCCAGTCCCTGAGTGTCAGGAGGCAACATAGGAGGTGAAAGTGTATTCTACTGCCTCTCCTCCTCTACCTCTCTCCTTCCCTCCCTCACTCCCTGTTCGGAAGACAGTGAGGTATACACAACATGATTGAAATCCACCCAGCTGAGCATTACTTTCGATTCCATGCTACAGTGCAGAAAGAGAAAGACAGTGGGTCAGGAGGGAGTCTCAGACAGAGGAATTGATTGGCTTTTTGTTTGCACACACACACCCTGCTTGGCGCTGACGCTGAGCCAGTCGATAGCTCTAAGTGTCAAATGGCTTCCTTCCAGTTCATCAGAATGGATCAGTAAATTAAATTGAGGTCATTTTGATCGATGCCTTTCAGTCCCACCCCAGAGTGACGCACGACCCCTCCAAGCGGGTATTTGGGGTTTCATTTCCGAGTGATTGCAGACGTGATGTATGTCCGCCACTTAGAAATAAACAAGATGGATGCTCGTCCTATATGTGAAATGGAGCCGACAGACCAATGTTTTTACTGTAATTTAGAGGCTGTATTCATCACGTTGACAATTTGGGAAAGTCAAACTCCAGATTAGGTATCGATTATTGAAAGCATACAAGAAAGTGGTATGCAGAGTACTATGAAGCTACTGCTACTTCATTCATTTACTGTATGTTTCATGCAAGGTCATATGGCCATTTGATGTTGATAAATTGTCAGTAAAATGTTATTTTTCTGATCGAAGACTCAACAGTAATATTTGACACATAGTACTCAACAAAACCAGGACCAAAGAGTAGGGGCTAGGGATGGGTTTGGTACTTGGCCTCTAAACCTAATCTCTTATGATTGGCTGCGTGGTGGGGTGGTGCTTATGCAGCGTCTGTGACTTACCTGAATCCGGGCACCACCGTAGCACAGCTCCCCGTCCTCTGCCACACGCAGTAAGGGTCCCTCGAGGACAGACAGCTCCTGCGAGACAGAGAGACAGTCAGAGTTCGGTGTGTGAACACTATCAAAAAGTAATAGAGACCAAATACATATTTTAATGAAGACTCTTTGGTAAGGCATGACCTGAAGTGATATGTGATATCTATTCACCTATCAACACCCCCATATTCTGGAGTGTCTCATTAACATTACAGGCCACAGTCACACCAGACGAAGTAAAACAGATCAGGCCAGGGTGTCATTTTACCTCACAGAAAAAACCTGCCATTTCATTTTTTTCAACTGCCGGGTGAACCTAGCTTGTAACTCTCCTATCTAGGAGCTCAGAAAGAGGCAGAGATGAATATGAGAGATGGTCAATGTAGTGTGACTGTCTGTCGGTCTGTGAGGCTGCAGACAGCAGTGTTTGGTTAAAGCCCCCTGGGTGTCTGGTAGCCAGAGGCAGTCTTGGACAGGGACTCAGTGACACAGCCCAACTAACAGGCCAGTATGTAGAAGAGATGTAGGGAGCCAGAGAGGAGGACTGAGAGTTAGGTCAGTCATGCTCAACATGGTTTACAATTCAGAGGGCCGTGTAGAGTGGGAGGGTGGAGGGGTCCCCACCAGACCAGCATTGACAACATGTCAGAGTTAAAAGGTAATGACCCCTCTCTGTAGGGGAGACTTGAAGCATTCCTGCTGGCTCCTTTTCTCTGTGCCTGTCAGGACATGATGAAGACACAGGTGTTCCTCTCACCTATGGATCACTAGAGCTGTGTATATATCTATAGCTCTGTATGGAACCACTCATCAGAAACTGTCTGTCTGGAAGAAAGGTCCACCATGTCTAGTCTCTCCTCTCTCTGTGGTGTAAATTCATGATGTCTCCTCCCTACATGTGGCTTGTCAGTTTTGCTGATTTTCTGTTCTTTACTGAGAATATCACCCCTGGTCTGTGGGGTTACAGCTGACCTATTCTGGGGGTTCTCATTAATCCAGCACTGTGATGCAAAACAGATGCAAATGTGACAACTTTTTGTAACTTTTGTGCTTAAATAACTAAAAAGGGGGGAAATAAAAATGTTATGAACATTGTGTGGGTCAGAGGGTTGAGAATGTCACACAACTTTTGATATCTCTCTTTGCCATCTTTTTCACTAAATCTCTTTTCTCTATATATTTCATTCAACGTGTTTCTGCTGTCTGAATCATATCCATTTCTGAACTCTAATAGAAACAGCAGCTGCAGCGAGAGCGAGAGATAGAAAAACGGTTTTGCTTTGTGCAAGATAGAGGCTACAGTAAGGTGGAGAGATAGACCAAACCAAACAAACCTAATTTGGAGGCAGACAGATGGAGAGTGTGGAGAGGAGGATATGGGCCTGAAACCTGACCCCTGCAAAGCATGATGGGGCTTAAGGGGCCCCTAATCCCTGGTTGATGTGCACTGGGCTGTTTCAGAGGGATCCAGCAATAGAGGGGCTTTAAGCCCTCTAAAGTGAGCAGGCCCTATCCTTCTCCTTGTCGCGTTGAAACCCTGGCCGTGGGTTGGCCTGCCGCCAATCAGCTGGTTCCAATTTGTGCGTAAATGCTGTTGAGCACTTCTCTAAGGCTCGCAATGAGGGTTTAGCATGCTATGGGGGATACGCATCCCTGTTCAAATTTAATACAAATGTTTTTCTTGGGAGGTTGGGTAGAGGCGGGGGGGAACATTCCGCTACAACCCCAAAATAGGACACAAGATTGTCGAGTACACTAGCTCGGACAAAAACAACCCTGACTAAACAAATCAGCTCCAGCAGTCGCTCTGACTGCAAGGAAGCCCTTTTCACTGCCCTCATAACAACGTCAGCTTCTAAACTCTTGGTGATTCATATTTTGAATATAGGTCTGTTGCATACAGCATATTTACAATTTGGCATAAACAATACCACCCTGCTGCTGATTGATTGTAAGTGACACATGTGTAACTTCACATCACCATAGTAGCACTGGGGGAAGGAAGCCTCCATAGCGGCAAACACATGAAAAACGGAATTCCATTGCATTGTATTAACACACACTTGGCAACTGTTAACAGTGCAGTACTAGCTCTATATAATAGACCGGGTATCACTCACTCCTTGCAGGAGCCGTAGTCGCTGCAGCGGCTCAGAGGTACTCGGACCACACAGCTGGAGAAGGCCACGAACAGAGCGTGATGTTCCCTGTCCAGCTCCAATCCCAGAACCCGTCGGTCCTCTCCGCGGACATTACATCTAGGAAAGGGGAAACAACAAACACGACTCATTATTTTCCGAAATTTATGCTGATGGTTGGTGACAACAACAACATCCTGGGAGACTATGCAAATGAGAGAGGAGTTGAAAAGCTGTTCAGGACACGTACTAACAGCTCCACAACACATATCTCCGTCTTATTACAGTGGAGTCGGCTTGAAAGCATCACATACAATAATCATCCTCTAACAGTGGTCAAAAAACGAGGGACTTTTGTTTGTTGCTGAACCAATAAAAGTGAATGTTATGAGAGGAGTGCACTGTATTATAAAACAAATAGTTTGTATCATATATCTGAAAGAGAATGGAGAAAGGGAGGCTGACTTGGTTGGGTTGTAGACATCGATGTCCTCCAGTAGCTGTGTGCTGAAGGAGGCGTTGAGATGGGTGCTGGCCAGGATCTTTAGTACCCTGCCGTCCTCGCTCCCCAGGAACAGCACCGTGTGGTTCTTATAGGGCCCAGCTGACGTATCCACTGCTAGCTGGGTCAACTTGAACCTGGGTGGACACAACAACAGGGTTGTGGTTCGGGGTTAACATGATGATACCTCCGAAGAGACTAAGCATCTGCAATTAAAGATGTGAATTATTGTCAGAGTGTGTCCATGCACTGCAACGTGACACCACTATGTAAGATTATGCAGGACACTATTGTAAGTAAAACCATTGTACAGCTGCTCTCAACTTTCCTTCAGTCCCACACAAGTTGACGACATGTTTACTCAGAACAACACACTGACTAGCACTACGCTAGCTTAATGACTCAACAAAGTGACGCATTCATCGTTGAAGTTCCGTTGTTCAACTCTGAAGCAGATGTGACGTTTGGAGGCAGATGTGAGACAGACAGCGTGCCCTCCCTCCGCTGTGTGAAGACGCCTGGTTGTCTGTCAGACTGGCTCGGCTTCACCATGTAAGTCACGGCAGGGGATCGAGCTAGGGGGCTGTCTGACAGCCCTCTGACACCCACTCTACATTCAGCACCGCTACATGGCTGGGCTTCTAATGAGCCACTGGAGCTATTCCCTGTGTTAGTCTGGTAGACCACATCCGGATGTTGTCTTTAATTGATGCGCTTTTCAGCTTTTCACAGACCCCCTTCTGGTTGGATCTATAATTTGGGGAGGCCCTATCCTGCTTGTGTCGATTTTTGATGTGGTGTTTTGGAAGACCCCATCCTGACTGCGTCTAACTTTTATATTTAAAGGGCTTTTCATGTTGATACAAGGGACCAACTGTTATCTATTTAACCAAGGAGATCGATTAAATAGTTTTCTACCCATCAATTTTCCCTTTTATCTTTTCATCCCTCCATCCACCCTGCTGCTGTAGCTACCTGCTGGTTGTGCGTGTGAAGTAGGGCCGGTGGTTGACGGAGGGAACCGCCTCGTCCATCAGGGGGTGGTTCTTGATGAAGGTCAGGGTGTCGTCGGGGAAGGTCGTGGACGACTTGTAGGCAGCGGCAGAGCCATCGCCGGCACAGCAGCCTGGTCTGTGAGACAGAGAGGAGGAGAAGAAGCTAGTCAGTGGAGTTTCAAAGTCAGTGGGCTAGATTTACTAAGCATTCACGCTGAGGGAATATGATATTGTAGATGCAAACTTTTGTTGACAGTCTTTACACTGGAATAAAGTAAATTTGTCTGGACTGAGGCTGTCAAAGTTCCCACTCATAAGTGTTGGTCTTACCTGGGTTTGGGTACCTGCTCCTCAGGCACGGGCGTCCAGGTTGACTCACTGTTCCTCTGCTCCTTGAACTTCCCATTGAAGGCCTTCTCAATGTCGTCCATGTAGAATGCACATACTGCCGAGCCTGTGATACTGATGAGCAAAACAACAGAGACATCGGTCATGGGAAAGGCCCATATTAACCCAGGTTATAATGGATTGTATAGCTATAAAAGCATTCAAGACTGCTGCCCAGGGTTGTATAGGACATTAAACAACAATCTTATAAAATAGGCTTTTAAAAATATACAATATCAAGGGGTATGATATTGCAAATGTGAACATAATTTTTTTCTTTATATTTTCTAGAAGAGGTGGTACAGTAAAACCTCATTATACTCATTGTATGAGTATGTACTGTATATCTGTATGGCCGTCTGTAATGTTGCCGCTTGGTACTGTGACTGACCTGTTGGCCTGTGTAGTGAAGACCCCCAGCACGGCTGGTCTGTGATTGATCTGCAGCACGTTGGTCAGCGACTGCAGAACGTCAAAGTAGAAGAAGGAATCGCCCGGCACCGAGCAGTTGAGCCGCGTTTTGAGGAACGACGTCCAGTAACGCTCTAGAACTCTGGGAGAACCTCCGTTGTCGTTCTTACATACACGAGCCACTCTGGAAAACACAACCTGAGGGGGAAAGAGAGAATGGAGAAAGGTTAGATTTTATAGGATTTTCCAACAAATTTTCATTCCTTTTGTGTTCATTCAGTAACAGAACATAGTGACAGGACATTACACTGTTTCACATGACATTACATTGCAGCCTATTCAATACATCATTATTGTCCATATGGTCCGTCTGGAGGAAACCTGGCACCGCTCATCACCTGGCCAATACCATCCCTACGGTGAAGCATGGTGGAGGCAGCATCATGGTGTGGAGATGTTTTTCAGCGGCAGGGACTGGGAGACTAGTCAGGATCGAGAGAAAGATGAACGGAGCAAAGTACATCTCTGGAGAGACCTGAAAATAGCTGTGCAGCGATGCTCCCTATCCAACCTGACAAGAGTTTGAGAGGATCTGCAGAGAAGAATGGGAGAAACACCCCAAATACAGGTGTGCCAAGCTTGTAGCGTCATACCCAAGAAGAGTCAAGGCTGTAATCACTGCTAAAAGGTGCTTCAACAAAGTACTGAGTAAAGGGTCTGAATATTTATGTAAATAAGGTATTTCATTTTTATTGTCTTTTTTATACATGATCAAAAATATCAAAAAAACTGTTTTTGCTTCGTCATTATGGCGTATTGTGTGTAGATAATTTTTTTACTGGTACAGGGTGATCTTCAGATGAGTCTTGAGGCTTGTCGGCGTCCTGGAGCAAAACAACGGACATGTACGTATTTGTGAGAAACTCACCTTTCCACAGAGTGGTCATATTAGTGTGTAAACTGTGTGATTTTGATGGAAGAAAAAAAAAAATGCTAATTAGATTTTCATGGGGCTGCAGAAATCGAATCTAGGGGGTAAAGGGTCTTGCTCAAGGGCCCAACGGTAGGGGAATGTCTTGAGGATGAGAACCCAGCAGCCCTCTAGTTGCCAGATCAATTCTACCCTTTTTTCCAGCGCCCGTCCTGTGAAACGAATCGGCCACCTTTCGGCTACAGGTCATTAGCCGCTGGGCTACCTACCACCCCTTTCTGTAGTATTGAACTACAACTCTCTTACCTTGCCAAGTGTGGTGTACTCCACAGCAATCTCACTGAAGAAGAAGTACACGTAGTTCCCGTACTCAATGGCATGGAGGAAATGAGGCTCTGAGGAGACAAAGGGAGAAATATGAAACAGTAACACTGACTGTACTACTTGGTATTCACAACAGTTAAGCATTAGGCAGTCAGTGTTTCGGTAGAAAGCATCACTCATGTGGGTACCACACTTTGATTTAGAATGAAATACTGCTCTAATATGTAATGTACTGCATACAAATAGATAATGATATTTGAGGAAGATTTTGAGGAAGAATCTAAAGGTAAATTCACAAGTTGGTTCAAATTAAGACCTAAGGCCAAGGCCAGGGGCTCACCTCGTAGCCATTTGGAGTCGTACTTCACGGTACGAAGCACCGGGCTGCTCTCTCCCAGACTACGGTAAATTACTGCGTCACTCGCCAGGAAGTCTGTCATGGTGGCCGAGTAGAAATCACCACCTGAGAAGAACAAAATCACTAATTTAAGAAAGGTTTGCTTTTTTCAAATGAACACAATTGCAATGAAGACTAGAAACACATGCCTCCCAATGTGTATTTTTATTTCATGGCTACACTTGATGTAGGGGCTGTGCTGCTCTCAATAACACTGTGTGAACAATGTCTAAATGTCACTGCCAAATTGGCAAGATTGAGGGCAGGTTTAGTGATCAAGTTGCTGCCCCCAGCTGACATGTCTCTCTGTCTCTGTCCAGAGCAACTCACCAGCGAAGAGGCCGACGTTGGATTGGCGAGACTCAAAGGGACAGCGGGCCTGACCCACCACCTCCTCACCGTCCTGTTCCAGTGTGGACATCTGGGAGAGAGAGGGAAGAAAGAGAAGAGGGGACTCAGAGAGGGAAGAGGGTATTTCATAAAGCTATTTATAGGTGTGTAACTAAAACAAAATAACTCCCAAGGAGCTTATATTGAAAAACCTCAACTAAAATAACTAGGTCAGTGTTTGCAGTTGTTAAGTTTACTGTTTTCCCCTTACTGAAAAATCGATTTCAGTCCAAACTTGAGTATTGTTCTGTTTTATATAAGGTTAGCTTTACTGCTAACTGCCAAGTTATAAAGTCGACTCCTTAAAGTCATGGACAGAATGTGCCTCTAGTCAATCCTGATGAATAAATAGGAACACCTGTCATAAAGATACCTTTTATTTAGTACGTTTTACACTGCATTGTAACAACAGTGAAGTCAAAAGGTCAGGAGTAACACTCCTGTCAGCCTGTGCTATGGCTGCTACTCTGGTGGCACTGTGAGGAGACAGTATCTCCTAACCACAGATCTTCAGCAGCTATTCTTGCCCCACCGTTAACAAGGTCGTAAACCTCGGCTCAGACAATGTGTGTGAATCCCGCTGTGGTGGGGGGGGGGAGGGGGGGCAGAATGCGACCCGGAGGAGAGGTCATTCTCGGCAGCTCCAGCACACTCCAGCAAACAGCTACCTTCACAAACACACACAGTGACAGCTGTCAACATCTGTGTTTATATTTAATGCTGTGTCACTGCTCAGTGTTCCCTGTGGGTACACTCTCTAAGTGAGAAATCCACCAATGTTACTGTGGCAGTTACATCTCTGATCTGTCTGCTAAACCATGGTTCTGGGGCTTCAGTACTACAGTACAGTGTGATTTAGACTAGAGGAAACAGGTTTTCACTTCCTGGTCTAGCTACCATCTGGTCATACAACCCCTGTCTTTGATCCAGCTGGCTCATTGGGCAGAGTGTTTTGTGGCGCTCAATTTACATGGAAAATGCACTCTGTGCAAAATAAAACATCTTCCACCCGTCCACACCCACAATCCAATCCCCTTCACCCTAACACACCCTCTCCTGACCCCACTGCCCTCCTCAGTCTTTCCAAGGAATGCTGCAGACAGATCGCATGATATGATTTACACTTCAGCACACTATTCCCAGTTCTCCGGGTAGTCATCGCTCCCGGTTTTTCCCGAGCCGGGAGGGAGCGGGACAGGGAGAGGAATTCGTTCTGGATAAAGTGTAAATCAATGTCTTCCATTGGGAGTCTATGGTGGAAAAGGTAAAGCCTCTGCCGTGGTCTGTATGGATTTAGCCAGCTCCCGTTGGAGTTCTCACACTGTAGACGTTACATCCCCTCTTCCAAAAAGCACACTGTGAATCATTGCCCAGAACCGTGATGTCATCTCAGCTCAACCAGACTTCTTTTGTATTGGTAGACATCCTGGGGAGTATGAGTCCATCTATGCACCGTTGTCACGATTAACGTATCGCTATTTTCCTATTGTATGTTTCCATTTAGCCGACATCTCTCTCTGGCACACTTTGGGTTGTTAATCATTTGAGCAGTCAGATGGCCATAGAGAGTAGGTGGCGTGAGTTCCTTTATGGGTCTAAAGTAGTGGCTCCCCTGGGATTCTGACTCTAGTTTTCAGGCATGTTTTGTTTTCTATCTCTCTCCCCCCACTCTCTCCCCCCCCCCGCCCACTCTGTCCCTCAGTGGATGACATGATCTCAAATCATCTGCGGTTGCAGTTTATTCCTCAGATGTGTGAATAAAGACTGTTATTATCATCCTGGATCTGTGTTCAGTCAACAGACCGCTGCCAACCTCGGGTTGAGTCAACATGTTTCTCCATCAACATCCAGGATAACAGCACTCCTTTGAAGTGGTTCTGCAATCTGGAGCGCTATAGGGGCCTATCTGTGCACGACAATGTCGACTTGATGATTTTATACTGTAGATAAAGAGGGAACACTTTTTTTCTCACAAAAAGTTAGAAAGTCAGGATGTCAACACCTGTAGGCATATGCTCTGACTGCAACGCCCTTAGCCACTTTTTTTTAACTAAGCTTATTTACCCCAGCTGTTATGTTTCAGAACAGTGCTGGGTATGGAGCTGGGGGCTTTAGATAGAAAGGTGACTGAGGTGTAGTGTCCTACCTTGTAGTTGCGGCAGGTGGGGTTAAAGGCGTTGGTCCCGCAGGCAAATAGCGTCTCGTCGTTGCGTGGAACCAGAACTTTGATGTAGTTGTAGCATTCATCCTGTCAAAGGGAAACAGCTGGGTTTCAGGGGACGGCAATGTGACTACTGGCTGCTGGTGTTATCACCCCACCTGCAGTGTCATTGCACAGCTTATTATGCACTGAATGGCATTTTGCTAAGGGCGCACACACGCACACACACATACACACAACCTCCCTCTCAGTCATACTTCTGTTCCTATTCTTGTCATTACCATAATCCCTGTGCTGATCTCTATGGTTTCACTAGAGCTCTGGGAGGCTGACGCTGCTTGTGCCAGAGACTGGTTCTGGAAGTACAGATACCTGTGGTGCTGATTTTGATAAGCAATCTATGCTATTGTTAGTGCTACCCAACCACATCGCAGACCAAACAGTGGGAAAGCAAGAAACAGAGAGAAAGAAAGGGAGAGAGATACTCACGCTGTTCTTCCCCCTCACTGTGCATTTATCCACGTCCTTTGTCTTCCAAGTCAATTTCTGCAACACACAGACAGACAACCAACTGTCAGAGCAAGAAAGAGACCCTTTTTTCACCCAGCCATTCAAATGCTATTAGGAGACAGCTATAATGAAAATCTCATCAAGTTCAACTAAGCTTCTGACAAACAAACAAACAGACAAACATCTGAAACACATGAGGAGCTGTGTCTAACCTTGTCAGCATGCAACTAAAAACTATTGTTCCTCTACAATCCATCTCCCATACAATCCATCACAATCCACCTGTACTTCTTAACAACAAGACATCTCTACGGATAATTAGACCAACAAGAAGCTCAAGGAATAAGAAAGGAATCTGCAATGCATTCCTATGGGAAGTAGACTGCCCTGATACTAGCCATCTATGGTCCTCCTGGAAATCCTTATCTCCTAGCATTGGCCCCCCAGTGGGCCTCTGTTAGTGGAGTGAATAGGAAGAGATCCATCAACTTGTTAACAAGGTCGCCTGGTTGAAGGTGGTTTAATGCACTGCCCACCAGTGGAGATGCACTGTTCCACTGCCGACTGACTGGGAGGGTGATTTGCTGACCCCGCTGTCCTCTCTGCAGGAGCTCCAAACTCATCAACACCATGGGGCATGCTGGGAAATAAGATTTATCCAGAGACTAAGGTGAAATCCCTCTTTTGGCTCTAGACTCAACTGCTACCCTTCTGGGCCTTAAAGTGGAGTGAAATGTATCCCCCAAGGCTCTTCTCACTTCCCTACTGAAGATCCAATATGATAGGATAAATAGGATAGACGTCAGCAATATGCTAATAGTTCCCCTTAGCCCTCTGGCAGAGTGAGGTGGAGTTAGCTATTTATTGCTTTTACCCATCCAGGCCTTTGATATACAGTATCTCTGAGTGGGGGATCATGGTGGGCCTGGTGAGGAGACAGGATTAGAACTGGGCCATAGAAAAGGAATAGATCCATGATGAAGCAGACTGTGGGTTTTTGATTATGACTCAGGCGCACACTAATGAGCTCACTGAGACAGATAAGAAGCATGGGAAGGTGAGAAAGCCACGTTGGTATTATGGCTACTAGCCCTGGCCCGCTAGCTTTTCTGAACGCTGTGTCCCCTGCTCGCCTAGCATAGTAGTGACTACCGAAAGCCACCCCGACTCACCTATTGCTGCTCTTTTGACCCTATAATCATTTACATTTACATTTTAGTCATTTAGCAGACGCTCTTATCCAGAGCGACTTACAGTAGTGAATGCATACATTTCATTTCATGCATTTAAAAAAATAATAATTTGTACTGGCCCCCCGTGGGAATCGAACCCACAACCTTGGCGTTGCACACACCATGCTGGCGTTGCAAACACCATGCTCTACCAACTGATCACTCGGCTACACAGCTGATGCCCCTAATTTTATTTACCTGTCGGCCCCAGCCTCAAACTCAGGTCCTGTATGTACCTAACTGACCCGCTCTGCCCATTCATCGCCATTTACCCGTTGTTGTCTTAGGTCTCCTGATCAACACCTGTGATTGCTTTATGACTCTCTCTACTGTCAATATTTTTATTTATTTCACCTTTATTTAACCAGGTAGGCTAGTTGAGAGCAAGTTCTCATTTGCAACTGTGACCTGGCATATGCCTTGACTACGGCTGTCTTGGCTAGTTCTTATTGTTTTATTTCACTGTAGAGCCCTCAGTCCCACTCACCTTGCCTTAGATAGCTTTTTTGTCCCACCTCACACACATGCGGCGACCTCACCTGGCTTAAATGGTGCCTCCAGAGACGAAGCCTTTCTCATCATCACTCAACGCCTAGGATTACCTCCACTGTACTCACATCCTACCATACTATTGTCTGTACATGCCCTGAATCTATTCTACCACGCCCAGAAATCTGCTCCTTTTATTCTCTGTCCTCAACGCACTAGACGACCAGTTCTTATAGCCTTTAGCCGTACCCTTATCCTACTCCTCCTAAGTTCCTCTGGTGATGTAGAGGTTAACCCAGACCCTGTAGTCCCCAATTCCACTCCTATTGCCCAGGCACTATCATTTGTTGACTTCTGTAACCGTAAAAGCCTGGGTTTCATGCATGTTCACATCAGAAGCCTCCTCCCTAAGTGTGTTTTATTCACTGCTTTAGCACACTCCACCAACCCTGATGTCCTAGCCGTGTCTGAATCCTGGCTTAGGAAGGCCACCAAAAATTCCAACATTTCCACCCCCAACTACAACATTTTCCGCCAAGATGGAACTGCCAAAGGGGGTGGAGTTGCAATCTACTGCAGAGATAGTCTGTAGAGTTCAGTCATGCTATCCAGGTCTGTACCCAAACAGTTTGAGCTTCTACTTATTTCTGAAAAGGTGGATTTTTATAAGTCTCTCACTGTAGCCGCTTGTTATGAAAGCTGAGGACAGCGCCCCGCATACAAACACATTAAAATAATTTTCCAACCAGGCAGGTGCGACACAAAAGTCAGAAATAAGTCAGAAATAGCCATATAATAAATGCCTTACCTTTGAAGATCTTCTTTTTGCAATCCCAAATGTCTGATTGACACAATGAATGGTCGTTTTGTTCGATAAATTCCTTCTTTATATCCCCAAAATGTCCATTTATTTGGCGCATTTGATTCAGAAATACACCGGTTCCAACTCGCCCAACATGAATCAAATCAAAGTTTATTTGTCACGTGCGCCGAATACAACAGGTGTAGACCTTACAGTGAAATGCTTACTACAGGCTCTAACCAATAGTGCGGGAAAAAAGGTATGTGTGTGTGTGTGTGTGTGTGTGTGGTGTAGGTAAGTAAAGAAATAAAACAACAGTAAAAAAAACATTTGAAAATAAGAGTAGAAAGGCTATATACAGACACCGGTTAGTCAGGCTTATTGAGGTAGTATGTACATGTAGGTATGGTTAAAGTGACTATGCGTATATGATGAAAAGAGAGTAGCAGTAGCGTAAAAAGAGGGGTTGGCGGGTGGTGGGACACAATGCAGATAGCCCGGTTAGCCAATGTGCGGGAGCACTGGTTGGTCAGGCCAATTGAGGTAGTATGTACATGAATGTATAGTTAAAGTGACTATGCATATAAGATAAACAGAGATTAGCAGCAGCATAAAAAAGGGGTTGGGGGGGGGGTCACACAATGCAAATAGTCCGGGTAACCATTTGGTTACCTGTTCAGGAGTCTTATGGTTTGGGGGTAAAAACTGTTGAGAAGCCTTTTTGTCCTAGACTTGACACTCCGTTACCGCTTGCCATGCGGTAGTAGAGAGAACAGTCTATGACTGGGGTGGCTGGGGTGTTTGACAATTTTTAGGGCCTTCCTCTGACACCGCCTGGTGTAGAGGTCCTGGATGGCAGGCAGCTTTGCCCCAGTGATGTACTGGGCCGTACGCACTACCCTCTGAAGTGCCTTGTGGTCGGAGGCCGAGCAATTGCCGTACCAGGCAGTGATGCAACCGGTCAGGATGCTCTCGATGTTACAGCTGTAGAACCTTTTGAGGATCTCAGGACACATGCCAAATCTTTCTAGTTTCCTGAGGGGGAATAGGCTTTGTTGTCCCCTCTTCACGACTGTCTTGGTGTGTTTGGACCATTCTAGTTTGTTGTTGATGTGGACACCAAGGAATTTGAACCTGCTCCAACCTGCTCCACTACAGCCAAGTCGATGAGAATGGGGACGTGCTCGGTGCTCCTTTTCCTGTAGTCCACAATCATCTCCTTGGTCTTGGTTACGTTGAGGGATAGGTTGTTATTCTGGCACCACCCGACCAGGTCTCTGACCTCCTCCCTATAGGCTGTCTTGTCGTTGTCGGTGATCAGGCCTACCACTGTTGTGTCGTCTGCAAACTTAATGATGGTGTTAGAGTCGTGCCTGGCCATGCAGACTTGGGTGAACAGGGAGTACAGGAGGGGACTGAGCACGCACCCCTGGGGAGCTCCAGTGTTGAGGATCAGTGTGGCAGATGTGTTGCTACCTACCCTCACCACCTGGGGGCGGCCCGTCAGGAAGTCCAGGATCCAGTTGCAGAGGGAGGTGTTTAGCTTTGATGAGCTTTGAGGGTACTACGGTGTTGAACGCTGAGCTGTAGTCAATGAATAGCATTCTCACATAGGTGTTCCTTTTGTCCAGGTGGGAAAGGGCAGTGTGGAGTGCAATATAGATTGCATCATCTGTGGATCTGTTTGGGCGGTATGCAAATTGGAGTGGGTCTAGGGTTTCTGGGATAATGGTGTTGATGTGAGCCATTACCAGCCTTTCAAAGCACTTCATGGCTACGGACGTGAGTGCTACGGGTCTGTAGTCATTTAGGCAATGTTGGTATTACAGACTCAATCAGGGACATGTTGAAAATGTCAGTGAAGACACCTGCCAGTTGGTCAGCACATGCCCGGAGCGCACGTCCTGGTAATCCGTCTGGCCCTGCAGTCTTGTGTATGTTGACCTGTTTAAAGGTCTTACTCACGTTGGCTACGGAGAGCGTGATCACACAGTAGTCCGGAACAGCTGATACATGTTTACATTTACATTTTAGTCATTTAGCAGACGCTCTTATCCAGAGCGACTTACAGTAGTGAATGCATATATTTCATAAACATTTCTTTTTTTCCCCCCCGTACTGGTCCCCCGTGGGAATCGAACTGAACCTCAGTGTTGCTTGCCTCGAAGCGAGCATAGAAGTGATTTAGCTCGTCTGGTAGGCTCGTGTCACTGGGCAGCTCGCGGCTGTGCTTCCCTTTGTAGTCTGTAATAGTTTGCAAGCCCTGCCGACAAGTGTCGGAGCCGGTGTAGTATGATGTAATCTTAGCCCTGTATTGACGCTTTGCCTGTTTGATGGTTCGTCGCAGGGCATAGCGGGATTTCTTGTAAGCTTCCGGGTTAGAGTCCCGCACCTTAAAAGCGGCAGCTCTACCCTTTAGCTCAGTGCGAATGTTGCCTATAATCCATGGCTTCAGGTTGGGGTATGTACGTACAGTCACTGTGGGGACGACATCCTCAATGCACTTATTGATAAAGCCAGTGACTGATGTGGTGTATTCCTCAATGTCATCGGAAGAATCCCGGAACATGTTCCAGTCTGTGATAGCAAAACAGTCCTGTAGTTTAGCATCTGCTTCATCTGACCACTTTTTTATAGACCGAGTCACTGGTGCTTCCTGCTTTAATTTTTGCTTGTAAGCAGGAATCGGGGGGATAGAGTTGTGGTTGGATTTACCAAATGGAGGGCGAGGGAGAGCTTTGTACGCGTCTCTGGGTGTGGAGTATAGGTGATTTAGAATTTTTTCCCCTCTCGTTGCACATTTAACATGTTGATAGAGATTTGGTAGAACTGATTTAAGTTTCCCTGAATTAAAGTCTCCGGCCACTAGGAGAGACGCCTCTGGGTGAGTGGTTTCCTGTTTGCTTATTTCCTTATGCAGCTGACTGAGTGCGGTCTTAGTGCCAGCATCTGTTTGTGGTGGTAAATAAACAGCCACGATAAGTATAGCTGAGAACTCTCTAGACAAGTAGTGTGGCCTGCAATTTATCACAATATACTCTACTTCAGGCGAGCAAAATCTAGAGACTTCCTTAGATTTCGTGTTTACAAATATGCACAGACCGCCCCCGCCCCCCCCCCCCCCCCCCCCGTCTTACCGGAGTGTGCTGTTCTATCCTGCCGGTGCAGCGTATATCCCGTTAGCTGAATATCCACGTCGTCATTCAGCCACGATTCCGTGAAACATAGGATATTACAGTTTTTGATGTCCCGTTGGTAGGATATTCGTGATCGTACCTCGTCTAGTTTATTGTCCAATGATTGCACGTTGGCGAGTAATATTGACGGTAACGGCAGCTTTCCTACTCGCCTTCTGCGGGTCCGGACGAGGCATCCGGCTCTTCGTCCTCTGCGTCGCTTCCTCTTGCGAATAATTGGGATGTCTGCCCTGTGGGGTGTTTGGAGAATATTGTGTGAGTCCTGCTTGTTGTTGAAAAAAATATCTTTGTCTAATCCGAGGTGAGTGATCGCTGTCCTGATATCCAGAAGCTCTTTTCTGCCGTAAGATATGGTTGCAGAAACATTATGTAAAAAATTCTTTACAAATATCGCGAAAAAAAACACAATTGGTTAGGAGACCGTAAAATGGCGGCCATCTCCTCCGGCGCCATCTAGGGGAATGGCTACAAAGTATCTAATAAGTTACCTGTAAACTTGGTCCAAACATTTCAAACAACGTTCCTAATCCAACCTCAGGTATCCTAAAATGTAAATAATCTATAAAATTTAAGACGGAATAAACTGTTTCTAATACCGGATAAAAACAACATGAAGCGCGTTCCAGTTCACGCGCACCAAAACAGTAGAGTCCACCTGGAGTGACACTTACAATGAATCTGACTACTTCTTCAATTCTCAAAAGAAAAACATTGACCAATTTCTAAAGACTGTTGACATCTAGTGGAAGCCATAGGAACTGCAACCAGGTTCCTCATAAATAGGGGTTCCCATAGAAACCCATTGGGAAATCCTATGACCTCAATTTTTTCCCCCCCTGGATGGTTTGTCCTCAGGGTGTCACCTGCCAAATCAGTTCTGTTATACTCACAGACATTATTTTAACAGTTCTAGAAACGTTAGAGTGTTTTCTATCCTAGCTTCTATCCTAGCTTCTGGGCCTGAGTAACAGGCAGTTTACTTTGGGCACGCTTTTCATCCAGACGTCAAAATACTGCCCCCTAGATTTAAGAAGTTAAACAGATCACCGACCATTTCGAATCCTACCGCACCTTCTCCGCTATGCAATCTGGTTTCCGAGCTGGTCACCTCAGCCATACTCAAGGTCCTAAACGATATCATAACCGCCATCGATAAAAGACAATACTGTGCCTTCTTCGACCTGGCCAAGACTATCGACTCTGTCAATCACTGCATTCTTATTGGCAGACTCAACAGCCTTGGTTTCTCAAATGACTGCCTCGCCAACTACTTCTCAGATAGAGTTTAGTGTGTCAAATCGGAGGGCCTGTTGTCCGGACCTCTGGCAGTCTATGGGGGTGCCACAAGGTTCAATTCTTGGGCTAACTCTTTTCTCTGTATACATCAATGATGTCGCTCTCGCTGCTGGTGATTCTCTGATCCACCTCTACGCAGACGACACCATTCTGTATACATCTGGCCTTTCTTTGGACACTGTGTTAACAAACCTCCAGACGAGCTTCAATGCCATACAACACTCCTTCCGTGGCCTCCAACTGCTCTTAAATGCAAGTAAAACTAAATGCATGCTCTTCAACCGATCGCTGCCCGCACCTGCCCACCCGTCCAGCATCACTACTCTGGACGGTTCTGACTTAGAATATGTGGACAACTACAAATACCTAGGTGTCTGGTTAGACTGTAAACTCTCCTTCCAGACTCACATTAAGCATCTACAATCCAAAAGTAAATCTAGAATCGGCTTCCTATTTCGCAACAAAGCATCCTTCACTCATGCTGCCAAACATACCCTCGTAAAACTGAGTATCCTACCGATCCTCGACTTCGGCGATGTCATTTACAAAATAGCCTCCAACACTCTACTCAGCAAATTGGATGTAGTCTATCACAGTGCCATCCGTTTGCCACCAAAGCCCCATATGCTACCCACCACTGCGATCTGTATGCTCTCGTTGGCTGGACCTCGCTTCATATTCGTCGCCAAACCCACTGGCTCCAGTTCATCTATAAGTATTTTCTAGGTAAAGCCCCGCCTTATCTCAGCTCACTGGTCACCATAGCAGCACCCACCCGTAGCACGCGCTCCAGCAGGTATATTTCACTGGTCATCCCCAAAGCCAACTCCTCCTTTGGCTGCCTGTCCTTCCAGTTCTATGCTGCCAATGACTGGAACGAATTGCAAAGATCACTGAAGCTGGAGTCTTATATCACCCTCACTAACTTTAAGCATCAGCTGTCAGAGCACCTTACCAATCATTACACCTGTCACAGCCCATCTGTAAATAGCCCATCCAACTACCTCATCCCCCAATTATTATAATTGTTTTACCCTTTGCACCCCAGTATCTCTACTTGCACATTCATCTTCTGCAAATCTATCACTCCAGTGTTAATTGCTAAAGTGTAATTATTTTGCCACTATGGCCTATTTATTGCCTTACCTCCCTAATCTTACTACATTTGCACACACTGTATATTGATTTTTCTATTGTGTTATTGACTGTACGTTTGTTTATCCCATGTGTAACTCTGTGTTGTTTGTGTCGCACTGCTTTGCTTTATCTTGGCCAGGTCGCAGTTGTAAATGAGAACTTGTTCTCAACTGGCCTGGTTAAATAAAGGTGAAATAAAAAAATGCACTATGTAATATGCAATGCACATATTGTTAGTTCTCCTAACTTCTTTTAAAATACATACGTTCTCTTCTGACAATTCTCTGCACTACACATCATTCTGCTCATGTATTTCCACTGCAATCAAATACAAGTCAATAACGTTAGATCTCATTGATGTTGAGTGGGTCCCTTATGGGGATGACTCATGCTGTAAATGAATCTAAATACGATAGGGACAAGCAAACACAAACCCAGGCCTTAAAGTGATTTTTATTTAACAGCAATCGTGTTTGACAAATGGGATTCAGATAGAAGAGAGAGAGCACAGCACTTTAAAACCAGGAGTGCACAACATAACTTCTATTGGATATCTGTCTGAAGTGAAATGGCTTTGTATCTGCATGAATGAAGACACCGGCTGAGTAAGAAGAAAACGACACAAATAAACTATATTTAAAAGATGAGCAGAAAAGTAGGAGCCATTGAACCACCTGTAATGCTCTTATGTCCAGCCAGCTGCAATGATACACTACTCTATGACCCATGAGGTCATGACTCATGTAAACAATGTGTTTGTGAGACAACATAAGGCTTACCTGTTGTGGGACGATCTGCTCAGAGGAGGCGCTGAGACTGATAGCAAACACATGATCCCTGTAAGAGGTCAAAGGTCAGAAAACATTTGAAGATGTCTCCTCTCTGCCCTGAAACCCAACCCCACCACACCACACCCAAGCTGCCTGTTCTTAGTCTAAATTAGATTGATTAGGGTCAGTCACACAGTTCTTTAACGCAGGCTTATTGATGTAGAAGGGCTTCTTGCTGAGCCTGAGGAAACTTTTACATAATGAACCTACAGTATGACAATATGAACGTAATGGGAGCTATCCAATGCGGTTGACTGATACAATGACAGAAATACTACAAAGGGATTCAATGAAGAGTTGTCAATACAGGGATAATGTAAGGCAGTCCAGTGCATTGAAGATGAGTGAACAATACTGAGAGGCGTGTTGACTGACCTGGCGGCGATGTAGAGCATGTGGTTGATCCGGAGCATCCTCTGGAAGTCCAGGCCCAGTCGTACTGTATCGTTGTCTGACATGAGGCCCTGGAAGCTTGGGTACAGGTAGGAGTCTGCATGGGGAGGGGGAAAGAGTAGCAAGCTCAGTTCAGTGACAGTGTTAATCAGAGGGAAAAAATCTCCATAACGACAAACCAAGCACTAAACAAATCAAGGGTGTGAATCTGAAAATAAGGTGTATTCAAGCACAAAAATAAAGATTGTTTGAGAGAGTACAAGAGAGAAAATAGGTTGTTGACTTGATATAACCCTCTGATTGCAGTATGCTTTCTCAGTTTCTATTTTGTATGCTTTTCCTTTGCCCTACATTTGCTGCAGATGCCCAGATTGCAATTTGTTCTAACTGTCATGTGGTTGTTTATGTATCAGTCTGGTGTTTTCTGTATTGACCTTAGTGATCACTGTTTTACAGCCTGCGTTCGTAATGGCTGCTCAGTGAAATGACCTGTCCTGATTTGTCATAGACGCTTGCTGAAAAACTTTAATGAGCAAGCCTTCCTTCATGAACTGGCCTCTGTAAAATGGTATAGAATCAGCTTGATCCCCTCTGTCGAAGACGCTTGGAACTTCTTTTTTGATATTTTCAGTGGTATTGTTAACCTGTTGGGTCTAGGGGGCAGCATTTGCACGTCTGGATAAAAAAAATGTACCCGATTTAATCTGGTTACTAATCCTACCCAGTAACTAGAATATGCATATACTTATTATATATGGATAGAAAACACTCTAAAGTTTCCAAAACTGTTTGAATGGTGTCTGTGAGTATAACAGAACTCATTTGGCAGGCAAAACCCTGAGACATTTTCTGACAGGAAGTGGATACCTGATGTGTTGTATTGACTTTAAACCTCTCCCATTGAAATACACAGGGGTTTAGGAATATTTTGGCACTTCCTATTGCTTCCACTAGATGTCACCAGCCTTTACAAAGTGTTTTGAGTCTTCTGGAGGGAGATCTGACCGAACAAGAGCCATGGAACGGTGATGTCCCATTAGACACCTGGCGCGCTACTTCATGTTGGGTACCCTCGTTCCAATACGTTATAAAAGGCTATGCATTCGTCCACCTTGAATATTATTCATGTTCTGGTTAAAAAAGGCCCTAATGATTTATGCTATACAACGTTTGACATGTTTGAACGAACGGAAATATATTTTTTCCCCTCGTTCATGACGAGAAGTCCGGCTGGCTTACATCATGTGCTAACGAGACGGAGATTTTTGGACATAAATGATGAGCTTTTTTGAACAAAACTACATTCGTTATGGACCTGTGATACCTGGAAGTGACATCTGATGAAGAGAATCAAAGGTAATGGATTATTTACATAGTATTTTCGATTTTAGATCTCCCCAACATGACGTCTAGTCTGTATCGCAACGCGTATTTTTCTGGGCACAGTGCTCAGATTATTGCAAAGTGTGATTTCCCAGTAAGGTTATTTTTAAATCTGGCAAGTTGATTGCGTTCAAAAGATGTAAATCTATAATTCTTTAAATGACAATATAATATTTTACCAATGTTTTCTAATTTTAATTATTTAATTTCTGACGCTGACTTGACTGCCGGTTATTGGAGGGAAACGATTTCCTCAACATCAATGCCATAGTAAAACGCTGTTTTTGTATATAAATATGAACTTGATAGAACTAAAAATGCATGCATTGTCTAACATAATGTCCTAGGAGTGTCATCTGATGGAGATTGTAAAAGGTTAGTGTATCATTTTAGCTGGTTTTATGGTTTTGGTGACCCTGTCTTTGACTTGACAAAACATTACACACAACTCTTGTAAATGTACTGTCCTAACATACTCTAAATTTATGCTTTCGCCGTAAAACCTTTTTGAAATCGTAAAACGTGGTTAGATTAAGGAGATGTTTATCTTTCAAATGGTGTAACATAGTTGTATTTTTGAAAAATTTGAATTTTGACATTTATTTGGATTCAAATTTGCCGCTCTTGAAATGCACCTGCTGTTGATGGAGTGCACCACGGGTGGCACGCTAGCGTCCCACCTAGCCCCAAGAGGTTAACAAACATGCCCCCATAAAGGAAATGAGAATTAAAAACAGGTTCAGCCCCTGGTTCGACCGTGATCTTGCAGAATTACTCCACCTCAAGAATTGCATTTGGCAAAAGGCTCGGCACACACATACTCAGGCTGACTGGCTCTCGTTCAGGCAAATGAGAAATAAGTGCACTCAGGCTATCCGGAAGGCCAAAGTTAGTTACTTTAAGGAGCAGTTCTCTCTCTGTGGGTCTAACCCCAAGAAGTTCAGGAAAACGGTTAAAGACCTGGAGAATTAACACCCCTCCTCACAGCTGCCCATGTCCCTTAATGTTGATGATGTGGTTGTTACTGACAAGAAGCACATGGCTGAGTTCTTTAATCACCACTTCATCAAGTCAGGATTCCTATTTGACTCAGCCATGCCTCCTTGCCCATCCAACATTTCCTCATCTCCCACCCCTTCTAATGCGACTAGCCCCGATGTTCCTCCCTCTTCTTCCCCTGCCCCACTACAAAGTTTCTCCCTGCAGGTGGTCACTAGGTGCTAAAGGTGCTAAAGGAGCTCCTAAACTTGACCCCAAAAAACATCTGGGTCAGATGGTTTAGACCATTTATTTTTTAAGGTTGCGGCCCCTATCAACGCCAAGCCTATCTCTGACCTTTTTAACCTGTCTCTCCTCTCTGGGGGGTTCCCATTGCTTGGAAGGCAGCCACGGTTCGTCCTTTAGTTAAAGGGGGAGATAAAGCTGATCGTAAGTGTTATAGGCCTCTTTCTATTTCGCCTTGTTAATGAAAAGTGTTGGGGAAAAAATGTCAATAATCAACTGACTGGCTTTCTTGATGTCTATAGTATTCTCTCTGGTATGCAATCTAGTTTCCGCTCAGGTTATGGATGTGTCACTGCAACCTTAAAGGTCCTCAATGATGTCACCATTGCCCTTGATTCTAAGCAATGTTGTGATGCTATTTTTATTGACTTGGCCGAAGCTTTTGATACGGTAGACCATTCCATTCTTGTTGGCCGGCTAAGGAGATCTGGTGTCTCTGAGGGGTCTTTGGCCTGGTGTACTAAAGTCAGAACGCCTGCTGTCTCAGCCACTGCCTGTCACCAAGGGAGTACCCCAAGGCTCGATCCAAGGCCCCACACTCTTCTCAATTTACATCAACAAGATAGCTCAGGCAGTAGGAAGTGCTCTCATCCACTTATATGCAGATGATACAGTCTTATACTCAGCTGGCCCTTCCCCGGATGTTGTGTTAAATGCTCTACAACAAAGTTTTCTTAGTGTTCAACAAGATTTCTCTGCCCTTAACCTTGTTCTGAACACCTCCAAAACAAAGGTCATGTGGTTTGGAAGAAGAATGTCCTTCTCCCCACAGGTGTGATTACTACCTCTGAGGGTTTAGAGCTGAGGTAGTAACTTCATACAAGTACTTGGGAGTATGGCTAGACGGCACACTGTCGTTCTCTCAGCACATATCAAAGCTGCAGGCTAAAGTTAAATCTAGACTTGGTTTCCTCTATCGTAATTGCTCCTCTCTCACCCCAGCTGTCAAACTAACTGATTCAGATGACCATCCTACCCATTCTAAATTACGGAGACGTAATTTATAGATCGGCAGGTAAGGGTGCTCTCGAGTGGCTAGATGTCCTTTACCATTCGACCATCAGATTTGCCACCAATGCTCCGTATAGGACACATCACTGCACTCTATCCTCCTCTATAAACTGGTCATCTCTATATACCCGTCGCAAGACCCACTGGTTGATGCTTCTTTATAAAACCCTCTTAGGCCTCACTCCCCCCTATCTGAGATATCTACCGCAGCCCTCATCCTCCACATACAACACCTGTTCTGCCAGTCACATTCTGTTAAAGGTCCTTGGGTCGCTTCATTTCAGTTCACTGCAGCTAGCGACTGGAACGAGCTGCAACAAACACTCAAACTGGACAGTTTTATCTCAATCTCTTCATTCAAAGACTCAATCATGGACACTCTTACTGACAGTTGTGGCTGCTTTGCGTGATGTATTGTTGTCTCTACCTTCTTGCCCTTTGCGCTGTTGTCTGTGCCCAATAATGTTTGTACCATGTTTTGTGCTGCTACCATGTTGTGTTGCTACCATGCTGTGTTGTCATGTGTTGCTGTCATGCTATGTTGTCTTAGGTCTCTCTCTTGTCGTGACGTGTGTGTGGTCATATATTTATTATAATTTTTTAAATCCCAGCCCCCGTCCCCGCAGGAGGCCTAATGCCTTTTGGTAGGCCGTCATTGCAAATCAGATATTGTTCTTAACTGAGTTGCCTAGTTAAATCAAAATCAATCTGTCGAGGCTGGCCTGTAGACCATCTTCTCTCCCATAGTGCTGCATTAACTGTTCAGGCCAGGGGTATCAAACATATGGCCCGTGGGTCGGAGGGGGTCCGACCCCTGGGAAAAATTAGTTTGACACCCCTGGCTTTGGCCTTCCCGTCCAACTTGGCAGTTGTAGCTGAATTAGCAGACCTCTAAAATGGGACACTATCTGAAATTACAATCTCCTCGGGGGAAGCATCTTTCCCCCAACCAAGAAAGTCCGACTCGACTGTTTAAAGATTTTAACTCGGGGGCGATTGGGTCAAGCAGAGCAGTGATTCGCTGTGGGGCAGAAAGGGAGAGGGATAAGTCCACCCCGGCGACCTCTCGTCCCTTTAATTACTCCTCAGCACTTTCACTTCCTTTAAAGTTTTGGGCGCCACGTCGCCAAGGAAACCTCTAACCCAGTTCCTCCAATTAGCCTCTGTGAGGGAGATGATTCCGGCGGTGGAGCTGGGCGCTGGATGTATTACCATACATAATGGACATCCTGGGGAGTTGTGAGGGGTTCTGACGCCCAGACACCTTCAGACCTGCTGACAAATGGCCCTCATTACACCTGAGATGGGCTCCACATATAGATCTATTAGTGTGGCTATTTATGTTAATGTTCCACTCCTCCAGATAGATCAATTAAAGCGGCAGGCCTCAGTCTCTGTCAAATCTTAAATAAAGGATGGTGCTGGCGACTGTAAACACCAGGACCTCCTTACCACACCTCCTATTGATTAGGTGCCACTGATGGGCTGTACGCGTGGCCCAATCAGATGCTGTATTATGTCATATAGCTAAAATGTATAGCCATTTTATTTTGATAGTGGTAATTATGTATTTGAACAGGGCTGCCCAACCCTCTTCCTGAAGATCTACTGTCCTGTAGGTTTTCAGTCCAACCCTAATTTAGCATATCTGATTCAGCTAGTTAAGGTCTTGTTGAGCAGCTAATTCATAGAATCAGGTGTGTTAAATTAGGGTTGGACTGAAAACCCACAGGACGGTAGATCTCCAGGAAGAGGGTTGGGCAGCCCTGTATTAGAAGAAGTCATACTATTACTGACGTAGATCTGTAAGACGACTGACAAAATATGTGTACATACAACTGACAAGATGCTGCCCTTTAACGGTACATCAGAACTTCATGCCCCCCTAAACTAAGGAGCAACATTGCATCATGACGGGCTTGCACTCACGTTCTCTCCCTACAATGCTGATTGGCTCCAGGTCCTGGGGGAAGGGTGTGACTCCCATGGCCAGGTGAGGTAAGAGGGCTGTGAGAGCTAGAGCCAGGCCCACTGCCAGAAGGGGGAGGGGCTGAGGCGACCCGGGCACCAGCCTCATGTTGGCAGGGGTTCACCACACCTCACCAGAACAGCATGGCCAACAGCGGGCACACCACCACCTAGAAGAGGAGAGAGAGTGAGACACAGGTTAACATAGCTACAACCAAAGTTAGCTGTACCCCTATCTGTTAAAATGGTCACAGGCTAATGTGAATGACTACAACAGCAGCATCGGCTTCATAATGATCACTATAATTCTGCTATCAAGTTCTACAGTAGCTGTTGGAACTTTCTGAGTTTGGATGCTAAGCTCTCATTAGCATGCGATGCTCATTGCCAGTGCGGCATTGTGATTGAGTGTTAGCTGAACTGTGATGGCAGTGTGAACACAGAGAGAGAGAGAGAGGGAGAGAGAGTGACAGGAACGGAGAGAGAGGTGAGGCCACAAGGGCCCCTGACTGGGACACCTGGCTCATTTACTCCCAGCCTTCAGTCTTTCACAGGTGACTTCACACAATTAACCACCGCCCCCACAGGGGAACGCGACTCCCTCTGTCTGCAACAAGACACCAGGCCCAAGGGGAGGCGACAGGTACCCACTTTCACCTAATATACAAAAACAAACTATAAATTGTTTGACTAGATAGGAAAAACGAGCGGCTCCTGTAAGAAGGTCAGAAGATTCAAGTTTGAGCAAAGTTTACTCTGCATTATTAAATCACTCAGGTAAGCTATGCGTCAGACCTGAATTGTCTCAAAATGCTAATTTCCACATCTGCTTGATTTCTGGGATGAGAGACTGGGACAGATGGATGCGGATTGCGCAGGGATTTGTTCAACTAAATCTCCAGAATGCTGTGACCTGTGTTTTGGCACCAACTTAATAAGGGCAGCGTGTCCTCTAAGGGTTTCAACTCAGCACAGCCCAGATTGATGTACTGCACCAATGAGATCCTGCCACACAGCTTTTAAATGGGGAGCCGAAAACAAAGTCAACAGAGATATGAACCCCCATCAATATTGATAACGGGCTGCCTCATTCTGATTCAGAGGAGACGGTTGCATTTAGCGATGAGGTCAAGCGATGATCACAGTGTCATAAATCGAGGGGAGGCGGTGTCTGCTCCTGTTTACTTCATGAATTACTGCCTCCTGCGTGTCCTGCCTGGGCGATATATGAGGACATTACTCCCGATGGATTAACTCACAGGCTTTTCGGCTTCTCAGAGGAGGCAGACAGCTTGAGCAAACAGGATATGATGCAGTGGCTTCCTGTCTGAGCAGGCCAAACAGCATGTCCCCCAAACACCACTGTCACCCCATCTAACCTGAATCTATCATTGAAGATCTAAGATCTTAGTACATGCTCTGATGGTTGAGCAATGCCCTGAAGTTAAAGAGTAGGCTCACATTTATACTGCTTATGCAAATGCTTGAGGGATCTTGAAATAAAAAAAACACTTGGTAAAGTTGCAGTTAAAACATGCTAAATAAACTCAATAAAACTATGAAATTATTTGCATAACTGTCTCTCTGCTCTCATGAATATGCATAGACTAGACCGACGATCATAAACATGTAGAGTGCGAAAATCAAAGGTTATGGAGACTGGGCAGAGATCAAATATCGACAAGTGCAGAGAATTTATCCAATGGATATAAAGCCAGGAAAATGCAAAGATGACTCACAACAAGACAAGCACAGTGCCTGCAGGAGCTTATGCAAGACAGACCAACAGATACACTGACCCTACAGACCCTCTGAGGCTTCTGGACCTTCCACAGATTTCCACACAAAGACTCTGAGTGGATGAGCTTCTTGGCGTGTTTATCAGCAGCACCCTGAAGAGTTGCTGTTTCTGTTTGTGACGTTCTCCACATGTTGACGAGCCTCACAGCTGGGGATGGATGTGGAGCTTGAGGAAGTGGAAAATGCTATTACGAAATGCCCAACGTAATCCAATTCAGTCCTAGCTACAGTAATGTAATATAAACCAGCATAAGTCCCTTTGATCTGCTGCATACACTGTTGTCCTGGGGTTCACTTCCAGACAGGTGCTGGTGTGGGGATTTGGCAAGGAGCCTTTATCTAGGGCTTGATGACAGTGACATGGTAGAAAGAACCCTATCATGTAGACTTGAAACGTACTGTATGTGAGGCATGTCCAGTCTTTCATGCTGAGTGAGTGACAGATGTGATGGTAAGCATCACTGCGAGAGCAGGGGCCGACTTCCACCTCTTTAAAAGACATGTATAGACAGTCGACAGTGACAAAGTCAACATCTTTGGAAGTTCCAAAAGGGACAGAGACTCAGAGGCTCATTATGCTCAATCTCCTTAAAGTCAATGGCTTCATTTAACAGTCTTTTAAGATGTGGTTTTACAAATATATTTGGGGACTGCCTTCAAATTGCCCTGCATGTGGAGCATCTAATGTGTTCATGTTGTTTATCACCTCAACCCGTAAATTCTTCAGCTTCTTCTCAATGGGATATTTCCATAGTGACAGGGGGCATGATCTAAAACCCGATACCAGGATCCAGCTGCTACCGCCACACCGAATGCCGCGCGCCAAAACTTGCCAGGTCACAAACCCACCGTACCCTCCCCATAAACATGTAAACCATGCAGCACCCTTCAGGAATTTGTTGCTCTCCGTTTTCTTTCTCTAATCAATCGCCTTTTACAGAGTGAATGGGGAGGCAGGCTGATGAGCTGACAGCTGTCGGTGGGAAATAAGCCCCTGCTTATCCCGACCCACACTCTCACTCTGTGTTCTGTTTTGGATGGGAGGGGTGGGATCGTTTTGTTTTTAATGAACTGGACTTGTCAAGCCATCTGGGAGATACTGGCAGTTGGGCCTCTTTGTAGGGCAAGGAATTGAGGGACGCTGGGGCCGCACATTGATTATCTGACATTCATTTGGATTAGACCACAGTGCTGGTTCTGTGGTTTGATGAGCTGTCTTCAGTCTGGTGGTTTGAGGGCTTTTCACAGCACTGTGCGAAAAGGAAACTTCATGATGAAAAAATGGGAGCCATTATGAGGGGTGGATGAGGCCACGGTGTCATCTTAAAAAAGGATCCATTTTAATTCGTACATAAACAAGTCAATCTTTATGACCCAGCTTCAGTTTGGCCAGGGACCACTGTTCCATAAAAAGATGCAATTAGGTATTAAACGTCAATTTTATCCTCAAATCAACCGCTTTATGCACCTATCTCCTCCAGGGACGTTTATTTTCTGCCAACACCTGTCGTTCAAACTAAATAGAGGCGCATTATCCTAACGCAGACCCACCCCCTCTGACATGCTGTGACCTCACAAACTGAACACCGCTGCCGTTTCACTGGGGTGGAGGCTAATCCCTTCATTGTTTTGGATAACATGGCAAAAGCTAGCCAACACCTCTCACCTCCCGCCTCTGTGCCTTGGGATGCCACAGGGCCCCAGAGAAGTAGGAATTGAATGAGTCCACCCCCAGTATACATGAGCCTACATAATGAGGGTGCATGTCTCTGGCCATGGACCATTACCCACCCGGGGCTCTGCTGGGGACTATCACATCACCATGGCGATGAGCAGGGACAGGGGGCCAGATGATCTGCCGCAGAATGTGTGTGTGGTCGGAGTGTGTAGGCCTTTGTGGATGTGTGTCTACCTCATTTGGGAAAGGGAACACTGCGATGCCTGTTTAGCTCTCTGACCATGTATCCCCTAGCTATCGTGACTTTTCTCTGGTCTGTTTACTTTCAGCGATCCAATGATCTTCACAACTCATAGCTTAGGAAGCACATTGTTTATTCAAGACTAAGGTTACCTCAGGACTTGGCACTCAGTTTTCTTTTCATTCCAACAAACAAGTTTAACCAACACCTTATACATTTTCTGCTGTGCAAAAACAACTTCATTGGAAGAAAACTCATCCAAGACATGCATCTTGTGAGTGACCTTGCACTACAAAAGATCCCGTTGTTAAGCATGGGCAACATCGTCCTTACCCTAATCTCTGAGAGTTCATCTGACTGTCGATATCTGAACACTGTCCCGTGATGCACCATCACAAGGCTGATGATTAGCTGCTGAATAGAGACCGTTTTCTAGTCTCACACACAACTCTCCTCTTACCTCGAGACATCCACTCCCCTACAGAGTCCTCACAGTGTGGCAGCACTGTATGCAGCTGATGAGTCACATATGTTTTTCAGGAAGTACGATGCTCCTCTTATCACTCTGAATTCTCAACTCTCCACCTTCGGTAGATTTTTGTGTTAGATGGCTACTTCTCAACAAGCCCCTCAACTGCCCGGGGGCCCTTTCAACTCTCTACATGACCCCCTCAGACAGAGGAACTTCGCTAATTAGATTTCCAATGGCTAACCACACAGACGCCATCGAGGCAAATTGTAATTGGAATCAAGGAGCATTGGGCAATAATTGGGGAACAGACCCCACAGGACATGGAGGAGATTTCTATGGGTGATTTTCAGATGACTACTATTGGTAGTGCTAGGAGTTCATCCTACTGTTGCTCGTAAATTAACTTAGTTTAAGCCTGGAGACTGTGAAAGCACCTCTACGAGTTCAACCACATCCAGAAAGGCCAGCAGGCTTCAGGCCGTTTATAGCCTCTGCTGGTGTAACTACTTTCACAGTAGTTTTAAAAACTTCTTTATCAGTTACTTCTGAATTCTACTCTCAGTTGGGGCAGGAGTGCAACCATGTTGGATGTCGGAGTTACAATATTGGCAGGCTTTGACAGGCCAAGTTCTGTGAATGAAGTCAACATTTGATCTAGATGAGGGACAGAAACTTAAACTTGCTGTTGAATAACAACATGTCAGTTGAAGTTGATGGGGAATTTCAGAGGCCCTGCAGTAGCAACATGAGAGCGGCTCAAGGGGGGTCTCAGAAAGCTCTATTAGCATGCCGGGTCAAGAGGGAGTGATGGCTGGCTGCTTTCCTTTTGGCCCCCATAGTCCCTTAGTTCTGGAATTTGCATTTCAAACTGATGGGGGCTGTGTGGTGGAATCTCTCCTTATAGTCTTTATCTGAACAGTTGCATGGGCCGGAGGAAAGAGTTTGGGGGAGGGGAGTGGCGATTTGGTGCACCGTGGCATCCAGGGCGAGATGTATCTGTCAGTGGAGGTCAGGACCCTCCCTGCCATCACTGCCACTCAACTTGCCCCAAAGGGATGCTGTGATGCCCTCCTCACCCATAGGGTTCAGACAAAGTGACGGGTTGTCCTGTGAGATGGGCCATCTATTGTCACCCTACGTAAGAGTGCTCTACACCTTCCACTTGGAAGCCTGTTTGTCAGCCACGGGCAGCGCATCAAGCCTCCAACTCATCCCCACCAGCTCCTCTCTCTTGTAATGATGTTGAGCTGAATCAAGTTGACAGTGAGAGTCAACTAAAGTTGTACTGTAGGAAGAAGTGATACTGTACAAAGTCAGTGCGAAAACTTGTTCAGTAACCCTGGGCTGAAGGCTCTCTAAAAATGAGACAAAGGGAGCATCTAAACATTAGGTTGAAATATCGCATCAATATTCAAGGACCGAGAGATGTTGACAACTCAAACACACTACTGCAGTGATGCATAGAAAAATAACTGGCACCTGTTACTTTCTGTTTACTGGTATCAATCTCTGAGAAAAGTGCCTCTGCCACCAGTCTGGGCCTAAACCTGTAAGGCATCCCGCCACAGTGGGCGAGCTGGCCAGACTTCAGAATGGGATCTATGCGAGACACAGACACTGAGACGGTCGTCCGATCGATCGGGAGAACCGCTGAGAGCGTCATCCATCGTCTTTGTGTCTACTTGAGATGAAAAAAGCCCCAAAGGCTATCAGCGAGAGAGAGATCAGACACACACTAATGTTATCCTCTACATTTGTCTGCCTCGTCTTCATTATTTATTTTTATCTTGAGACAAGCCCTGTAATTCACAGGCAATTCCCTCTCTCTGTCTATCCATCCATCTACACTATCTATCCATCTACAGTTCAAGTCGTAAGTTTAAATTCCAACCTGTGTCATTAAATCTCATTTTTCAACCACTCCACACATTTCTTGTCAACAAACTATAGTTTTGGCAAGTCAGTTAGGACTTCTACTTTGTGCATGACACAAGTCATTTTTCCAACAATTGTTTACAGACAGATTATTTCACTTATAATTCACTATATCACAATTCCAGTTGGTCAGAAGTTTATATACACTAAGTTGACAGTGCCTTTAAACAGCTTGGAAAATTCCAGAAAATGATGTCATGGCTTTGGAAGCTTCTGATAGGCTAATTTACATAATTTGAGTCAATTGGAGGTGTACCTGTGGATGTATTTCAAGGCCTACCTTCAAGCTCAGTGCCTCTTTGCTTGACATCATGGGAAAATTAAAAGAAATCAGCCAAGACCACAGAAAGAAAATTTGTAGCCCTCCACAAGTCTGGTTCATCCTTGGGAGCAATTTCCAAATGCCTGAAGGTACCACGTTCATCTGTACAAACAATAGTACGCAAGTATAAACACCATGCAGCTATCATACCGCTCAGGAAGGAGACGCGTTCTGTCTCCTAGAGAAAAACGTACTTTGGTGCGAAAAGTGCAAATCAATCCCAGAACAACAGCAAAAGGACCTTGTGAAGATGCTGGAGAAAACAGGTACAAAACTATCTATATCCACAGTATAACGAGTCCTATATCAACATAACCTGAAAGGCCGCTCAGCAAGGAAGAAGCCACTGCTCCAAAACCGCCATAAAAAAGCCAGACTACGGATTGCAACTGCACATGGGGACAAAGATCGTACTTTTTGGAGAAATGTCCTCTGGTCTGATGAAACAAAAATAGAACTGTTTGGCCATAATGACCATCATTATGTTTGGAGGAAAAAGGGGGATGCTTGCAAGCCGAACAACACCATCCCAACCGTGAAGCACGGGGGTGGCAGCATCATGTTGTGGGGGTGCTTTGCTGCAGGAGGGACTGGTGCACTTCACAAAATAGATGGCATCATGAGGTAGGAAAATTACGTGGATATATTGAAGCAACATCTCAAGACATCAGTCAAGAAGTTAAAGCTTGGTCGCAAATGGGTTTTCCAAATGGACATTGACCCCAAGCATACTTCCAAAGTTGTGGCAAAATGACTTAAGGACAAAAAAGTCAAGGTATTGGAGTGGCCATCACAAAGCCCTGACCTCAACCCTATAGAAAATGTGTGGGCAGAACTGAAAAAGCGTGTGCGGCCTACAAACCTGACTCCGTTACACCAGCTCTGTCAGGAGGAATAGGACAAAATTCACCCAACTTATTGTGGGAAGCTTGTGGAAGGCTACCCGAAACGTTTGACCGAAGTTAAACAATTTAAAGGCAATGCTAACAAATACTAATTGAGTGTATGTAAACTTCTGACCCACTGGGAATGTGATGAAAGAAATAAAAGCTGAAATAAATCACTCTACTATTATTCTGACATTTCACATTCTTAAAATAAAGTGGTGATCCTAACTGACCTAAAATAGGGAACTTTTACTAGGATGAAATGTCAGAAATTGTGAAAAACTGAGTTTAAATGTATTTGGCTAGGGTGTATGTAAACTTCTGACTTCAACTGTATCTATCTATCATCCATCTACAGTATCTTTCCATCTACAGTATCTATCCATCACACAGTATCTATCCATCACACAGTATCTATCCATCACACAGTATCCATCCATCTACAGTATCATCACACAGTATCTATCCATCAACAGTATCCATCCATCACACAGTATCCATCCATCACACAGTATCCATCCATCTACAGTATCCATCCATCTACAGTATCCATCCATCTACAGTATCCATCCATCTACAGTATCCATCCATCTACAGTATCCATCACACAGTATCTAGCCATCTACAGTATCCATCCATCATCCATCAACAGTATCCATCCATCTACAGTATCCATCCATCCACAGTATCCATCCATCCATCCATCCATCCATCCACAGTATCCATCCATCCATCCATCCATCCACAGTATCCATCCACAGTATCCATCCATCTACAGTATACATCACACAGTATCTATCAATCCACAGTATCCATCAATCCACAGTATCATCACACAGTAGCCATCCATCTACAGTATCTAGCCATCTACAGTATCCATCTACAGTATCTAGCCATCTACAGTATCTAGCCATCTACAGTATCCATCCATCCACAGTATCCATCCATCCACAGTATCCATCCATCCACAGTATCCATCCATCCACAGTATCCATCACACAGTATTAGAGGTTGACCGATTAATCGGAATGGCCGATTAATTAGGGCCGATTTCAAGTTTTCATAACAAATTTTTCAAACTTTATTTAACTAGGCAAGTCAGTTAAAAACACATTCTTATTTTCAATGACGGCCTAGGAACGGTGGGTTAACTGCCTTGTTCAGGGGCAGAACGACAGATTTTTACCTTGTCAGCTTGGGGATGCAACCTTACGTTAACTAGCCCAACACTCTAACCACCTGCTTTACATTGCCAAGGTAAGTTGCTAGCTAGCATTAAACTTATCTTATAAAAAAACTATCAATTAATCATAAACACTAGTTAACTACACATGGTTGATGATATTACTAGTTTATCTAGCCTGTCCTGCTTTGCATATAATGGATGTGGTGCGCATTCGCGAAAAAGGACTGTCTTTGCTCCGACGTGTACCTAACCATAAACATCAATGTCTTTCTTAAAATCAATACACAAGTATATATTTTTAAACCTGCATATTTAGTTAATATTGCCTGCTAACATGAATTTATTTTAACTAGGGAAAATGTGTCACTTCTCTTGCAAACAGAGTCAGGGTATATGCAGCAGTTTGGGCCGCCTGGCTTGTTGCGAACTGTGAAGACAATTTCTTCCAAACAAAGACAGCAGACTTCGCCAAACGGGGATGATTTAACAAAAGCGCATTTGCGAAAAAAAGCACAATCGTTGCACGACTGTACCTAACCATAAACATCAATGCCTTTCTTAAAATCAATACACAGAAGTATATATTTTTAAACCTGCATATTTAGCTAAAAGAAATCCAGGTTAGCAGGCAATATTAACCAGGTGAAATTGTGTCAGTTCTCTTGCGTTCGTTGCACGCAGAATCAGGGTATACAGAATCTGGCTCGTTGCTAACTAATTTGCCAGAATTTTACGGAACTATGAAATAACGTTGTAGGTTGTGCGATGTAACAGGAATATTTAGACTTATGGATGCCACCTGTTAGATAAAATACGGAACGGTTCCGTATGTCACTGAAAGAATAATGTTTTAGATGATAGTTTCCGCATTTGACCATATTAATGACCTAAGGTTTATTATATTATAGTTAAGTCTATGATTTGATATTTGATAGAGCAGTCTGACTGAGCGGTGGTAGGCAGCAGCAGGCTCGTAATAGTCAAAGGTATATGGTTTAGAGAGAAATTGTCGACGCGTCATAATTCCTGTAATAACTTGCGGCTGAACTTGAAAGGGGTTCCTTCGTTATTTTACCGTTCATGTCTTCCATAGAGAATGTCTTGATCTACTTCAAATAAGGTCTGTGTTTTGTGCTTAAACCGCCTCGGCGTTTTGATACCCGTGTAAATCTCACTAGGTAACGTTTGTCAACATATTTTCATAAATCCACTCTACAAAAAAATGTATCTTCGTTTATATTGATCAGAGTTATATCCTATGGATATCTACACAGTTATAAAATTGGCAAGGTGGTGTAAACCTAAACCAAACACAGACCTTATTTTAAATTAATCTAAAAATATCCTATGGAATAAATGAAGGAACTGCTTTTCAGATTTTGCTAGAAGGTGTCATGGGAATTATGACTCGCACTTTGGTAGTCAATTCTTACCATGCCCCTTATTAAAATAGGATTTCCTGCATATAGAAATTACAGTTTTTGTTTTCAGCATTCATCACAGTTAACTTAAACTCTATTTTTATTATTCAAACAGTTGAGAGTATTTGTCTCCTAAGCAGACTCTTCAGTATCGTTGTCACTTCAGAGCTGTGTGTGTGTGTGTGTATATATATATATATATATATATACATATATATACAGACACACACACACACACACACACACACACACACACACATATTAAAAAAAATCACAATAATAAATTGGCTGATTAATCGGTATCGGTTTTCGGACCCGCCAATAATCGGTATCGGCGGTGAAAAATCATAATCGGTCGACCTCTACACAGTATTCATTCATAGTATCCATCACAGTATCCATCCATCCACAGTATCCATCCATCTACAGTATCCATCACACAGTATCCATTCATAGTATCCATCACAGTATCCATCCATCTACAGTATCCATCACACAGTATCTATCCATCTACAGTATCCATCTACAGTATCCATCCATCCATCCATCCATCCATCCATCTACAGTATCCATCTACAGTGTATCCATCCATCTATCAACAGTATCCTCCATCCATCCACAGTATCCTCCATCCATCCACAGTATCCATCTACAGTATCCTCCATCCATCCACAGTATCCATCTACAGTATCCATCCATCCACAGTATCCATCCACAGTATCCATCCACAGTATCCATCCATCTCAATTTTCTTCTACTGTTTCTAGTGTGACATCTTCAGATGAGTGTAACCCCGGGTCACCTCATCAGACATACTGGCAGGAATATGCAGATGTCGTTCAAGCTCCCTCCTCGACCCTCCTCCCGTCGTCTCCACCTCATAACTAAAACTGAATGTTATCTACCTCCTCCTCTCAATCTCCCCATCATCAATAATTCAAAGTGTTATTGAGAAACACTACCTGGACCTCTATTGACAGAAACTCAAGCACTGTCATTCCCTCAAGGGCATCATAATTGGATCCTCAAAGTCTGCTGCTGCAGACCCAGGTGGGGGAACAGGAGTCTGTGTTTGTTTTTTGTTGAGGTGTCATTGTGTGTGTGTGTGTGTGTGTGTGTGTGTGTGTGGTGTGTTTGTTTTTATTATTACATATTTATTTCAGTTCTCCAAACCGGCTGCCTCCAGACCCAACAGCACACAGCAGGAGCCATCCCGTGCATAGAGTGACTCAGCTGGTCTTAGGACCATTCCCCTCAGGGGTGTTTTAAAGGTGGGCGGGAAAGTGTTTGGTTATCTAGCACCGTGGAGAAAGGATTGTGGAGGGATTGCGGATGTGTCAGATTGGGAAGGGCAGTGAAGCACTTTATCAATTGCAGTACTGCACTTTCTCAAACCTGGAGAGGGTAGTTGTTTGGCACAAGTCAAAGGGTGAAGAGAGGTGCATTGCAAGCAGGAGTGACAGCTTTTGAGAAGCTTACAATTCTGAGAGTTTGATTTCACAAAGCAACTCCCACAGTACATGCTTAAAAATAACAGGCCCACCAGTATGACATACAATTGTATCATAACATGCAGTATGTCAACAGCTTTAATATTTCAGTGTTGATGAGGGTGGTAGAACAAAAAGAAGATACAGCATTCATAGAGCTAGTTTAAAGTTTAAACAATAGCAAAACTGTCAAAAACGGAACTACAGTATTCACACTAAACATCTTCAACGACAAAGTCAGTGGTATTCAAAGCCTCGCTTTTATGCACAATATACAAATATGGCAAACTCAACGCTGCTGTCGTGCAGTGTCCTCTCCTTTGACAGCTCAACAATAGGAACAGAGATAGTACTCCCTCCCACTACGCTTTGTAGACTATAGTACCAGCGGAGCCTATCATTATTTCACCAGAACTGCCGACCGCCCGGAGGGGAGGGGAGAGGCGGGTAGAGGAGAGAGCAGCCAGATGAAGATGCTATTCACCACACTCCTGCTGGGAAAGATGAAACGCGCTGCACCGATAGAGCGAGGGAGAGTAGAACGGGAAGAGAGGATGAGGTGAATAAGCAGCGATGTCAGTGCTCATCAGGTTGCTGATCGCTCAGCGTTCTCCAGTGGCTCTTTATTACCACCAAGGGGGGGCTAGCCCTGGACCCTCCTATCACTTAGGACCCCTGAGTTCAGCCTTGGTGGTACAGTACAGTGCAGCAGCGGGGTGGAGATGTGTCTTCCTGCTGGTGCCAGGGCCCCTTGGGTGGCGGTGCAAGCTAATGGGCGGGGGGACCGAGCTAAGCGGCTGGTCTGCCTCCCTGTGATTAGATTTGGGCTCGTTGAGAGAGAGAGTGAGAGCGAGAGAGCGAGCAAGGGTGTGTGTGTGTGTGTGTGTGTGTGTGTGTGTGGTGCTGATCCCCCTCATCACACGGCTCTGATTAGGCACTGCGGTGGTTCTCTGGCTTGGCAAGCCCTCGTTCTGCTGCCAATACAGAAAGCGAGCGCCCAAAATAAAGCCCGTCTATCAGCGCATCGGAGCCAGGCTGATTCTGAAGGACAACAGTAACTATGCTCACTGCAGAGCGATGAGAAATAGAAGAAACAAAGTTTACTGTTATGGCCAACCTTGAACTGTACAGTAGGTTTAAGAACTAAATGTTCTCACATGACGAAAGGAGCAATTCATGAAGGAGACGTAGTGTTCTCTGCTAAATGTTTTTCTAATTTTCTATACCATGGCCATGCAACGAGAGATATTGAGACTGAGCCCCATAGAAATGGGGTTAATTAAGTAAATAAAATGTTTTAAAACATGTGGAGATCAACCTTTCTTTATGGCCCTTAATGGTGCTTGAGCTGAGGACTGCTGTGATGATGCTCTCATGACGCCTTCGTTTCCGTCTTCGTATTTAAGGTGGGGAACAATGAGAGAGTGCGACATCTCTATTAACAGAAAGCTCTTTGATCTCCATCTTTCTCTATGCTCTCCAGCAAATGGAACCTCCCCAGGCACCAATTAGATGGGTGCACTGTTTGCACTTCAATCTCTGCGTTCCAATTCTGAAAGTTGGAAGACACATGAATTATCGATGTTGCAGAACTTTTGACCCCCCCCCCCAATAAAAAAGTGTATTTGGAGTGTCACGGTGTTCCGGAGTTAGGTTTCATCTGCGAGTGAACTTTAGAGGTAGTGAAGGAAGATAAGTCAAACCCCTCAATTTACTCATCTCTGCCGCATCGTGCCAATTGAATATCTTTCTTTCATTCTGTTTGAAGGACCTGCACCATGTTCGTCAGAGCCATAGATAGCGCCCTTATAACGCAGGACAAGCACACAATGATACGTGTGAAAACATGTAGAAAGCACCTAGTCAAGGACTCAGGCGTAACATTAGAGACAGAGTCGTTGTGAAAGGAAGATAAATAGCGTCTGCAATCACACTGCCATCACCCACCAGATCCATCCTTATCACATTATCACACCCGAAAATATAATTTTAAAAAGGAAGAGTGGGCACGCAAGACGGGTTGGTGACAGCAGTATGTTCCAAGCATCTTTAGCAGCCGGCGCACAAAATGGCCGACCTCTTTAATAAATGAAAGATTTTCCAATCTAAGAAGTCGATGCTGATGAAGGGACATATAAATCAGGTGAGGAGCGGCGAAGGGGTTCTGGAGAATGCTCCTCGCTGTAATGGTATTATCATGCCTGCGTGCTTCACTGTTCCCGTGGAGATTAAACGCTTTATCATTGTCTTGGCTACAAACAGTCCCCATTCCCAACATACATCCCATAATCAAACACCTTCCCATTCAGACCCACCATGCTGCCTCTCTTAACAGCACCATCACACACTGCCTGAGGGAGAAAGAGAGGGAGCGAGCAAGAGAGAGCATGGGGTTATCAGGGCATCCCTACGTTCGGGGTTATGGCCTCAGTGGATGAACCTGACATCATTAACGCCTTCTCACAACTGATGACATCATCGAGAGGCATCTCTGAGGCCCCGGGGACTTTTTGCTCCATTTATCTCATGTTATTGCTGTGGCACTTCTTTCTCAGCTCAAGAAAGTCCATGACCATTGGCTACTCATACACAGAATGTGAAGTGAGGCTCTTCTTGGTGTGCTGAAGGCTATATTTTGTCAGTCTGAAGTACTATCAAAATGCTTGGGTTGGTAGTGCAGGCCTGTCTGACTATGTCCTGGGGACATGTTATCTAGCCCTGTTGTGCTGAGAAAGAACCAGTCGCTGTAAATGAGGATGATGTCTGTGACCTCGCAGTGCACTGATCTGGAATCAGCCAGGCAATCAATCGTCCCACTCAATCTCAGTTCAGCAGATGTACTGACAGCTCCACACAACATTGAGAGGTTAAGGTGCCAAAACAACAGCAGCTAACAAAACAGGCACACTAGAATAACACTACCTCTAATATTATTTTAGGACATATTTTATTTCAATTCTGGATGGTGTATTACAGTAAACAATGGATCTCATGACTCTAGCCCAGACCAGAGCTAAAATTGCACCAGACCAGAGCTAAAGGTGCACTGGAAGAGAAAGGAGTCATTGAGGAGCAGGACTTTCATACCAGTATCGCGATACTCGTTAGTGTCGTGGCAAGGAAACAAAACATGAAGACGATTTAACTTCTTTAGGAAAACAACCCTAATGTTGAAAACAAACATCATTATGTTGTCATCCAGTCACATTCATTTATTTTCCAAACAATACCACACAATATTTTACATACAGCAGGATTTTAAAGGACCAAAGAGTTTGGTCTGCTTGGTGTTTTCATTTTTACCATGGAAAAAAATATGATGATACTGGTATCGTCCCGGCCCTACTAGTTGGTAGTCGTGTGTGTGTGTGTCTGAGCTGTTAAAGTGAATCTCTGATCACAGTGCAGATATTGTAGATCCTGCAGCCGTTAGGGAGGATAAGCTCTTATCTTTTGGCTAAATCCCAAAAATCGTTAAGGGGCGCCGGAGTTGCTTAGAAGTCCAACTAATTAGAGTTCAAATCATTTTCGGTAACACTTTACTTGACACCTAGCGTCATAACACGTAATGACACGGCCATAACCATGTCATAACAGCTGACATAACCTGTCATAACCTGTCATAATATGGTCATAACACTGTCATGACAAATACATTTAGACCTGTGACATATATTGCGTTATGTTATGGCTGGTTATGACACCTACATAACAAGGCAAAACATTCCATTACACCATAGCCGACTTGTCAACAGTATGTTTATGTTATATACAATTTTCAGAAATTGACCATATTAAATTATAATTGTAATCGCTCACAAATCAGACATGCACCTAGCCCATTGATCTGTTGCTGATGACTGGGATGAATGCAGGAGTAGATTTCAGGAGCAGGACAAGACACCCTCTTTTTGACTGATGACTGATATAAGGGCATGTACGTGATAGATCTATAGTTCCGGAACTCCAATTTGAGCAGTAGCAGCTGAAAAATGAGCTCCTACAAATATTGAAATTTACATGGTTTTTAGAGTGAAGTACATCGGAAAAAAGCAAAAGAAAACTGCAAGACTGAATAGGAGAAAAAACAAGCAACAAACAAAGAAGATAGGCTTTTGAAAAATAACTATTTTTCATAAAGTTGTAGTTATCTTAGCAAGCTGAATTGTTTACCAGTTGCTAAGCAGTTGCTAGGGACTCTTTTGGAAGAAGCTAGCTAGCTAACGAAGAACAACAAAGAATATCTAGTTCACAGAAGAAAAGAAAGTGAAAATCAGGACAGAAGAAAAAGGATATCAAAGTGAAACAGTTCTCTAAAGACACAGGAGACAATAATACAAGAAACAACACTTCTGTAGCTTGTCAACTATGTGTCTGTCTATCCCTGTTCTCTCCTCTCTGCACAGGCCATACAAACGCTTCACACCGCGTGGCCGCTGCCACTCTAACCTGGTGGTCCCAGCGCGCACGACCCACGTGGAGTTCCAGGTCTCCGGCAGCCTCTGGAACTGCCGGTCTGCAGCCAACAAGGCTGAGTTCATCTCAGCCTATGCTACCCTCCAGTCCCTAGACTTCCTGGCGCTGACGGAAACATGGATTACCACAGATAACACTGCTACTCCTACTGCTCTCTCTTCGTCTGCCCACGTTTTCTCGCATACCCCTAGAGCATCGAGCCAGCGGGGTGGTGGCACTGGAATCCTCATCTCTCCCAAGTGGACATTCTCTCTTTCTCCCCTGACCCATCTGTCTATCTCCTCATTTGAATTCCATGCTGTCACAGTTACCAGCCCTTTCAAGCTTAACATCCTTATCATTTATCGCCCTCCAGGTTCCCTTGGAGAGTTCATCAATGAGCTTGACGCCTTGATAAGTTCCTTTCCTGAGGATGGCTCACCTCTCACAGTTCTGGGTGACTTTAACCTCCCCACGTCTACCTTTGACTCATTCCTCTCTGCCTCCTTCTTTCCACTCCTCTCCTCTTTTGACCTCACCCTCTCACCTTCCCCCCCTACTCACAAGGCAGGCAATACGCTTGACCTCATCTTTACTAGATGCTGTTCTTCCACTAATCTCATTGCAACTCCCCTCCAAATCTCCGACCACTACCTTGTATCCTTTTCCCTCTTGCTCTCATCCAACACTTCTCACTCTGCCCCTACTCGGATGGTATTGCGCCGTCCCAACCTTCGCTCTCTCTCTCCCGCTACTCTCTCCTCTTCCATCCTATCATCTCTTCCCTCTGCTCAAACCTTCTCCAACCTATCTCCTGATTCTGCCTCCTCAACCCTCCTCTCCTCCCTTTCTGCATCCTTTGATTTTCTCTGTCCCCTATCCTCCAGGCCGGCTCGGTCCTCCCCTCCTGCTCCGTGGCTCGACGACTCACTACGAGCTCACAGAACAAGGCTCCGGGCAGCCGAGCGGAAATGGAGGAAAACTCGCCTCCCTGCGGACCTGGCATCCTTTCACTCACTCCTCTCTACATTCTCCTCTTCTGTCTCTGCTGCTAAAGCCACTTTCTACCACTCTAAATTCCAAGCATCTGCCTCTAACCCTAGGAAGCTCTTTGCTATCTTCTCCTCCCTCCTGAATCCTCCTTCCCCTCCCCCCCCCCCTCCTCCCTCTCTGCGGATGACTTCGTCAACCATTTTGAAAAGAAGGTTGACGATATCCGATCCTCGTTTGCTAAGTCAAACGACACCGCTGGTCCTGCTCACACTGCCCTACCCTGTGCTTTGACCTCTTTCTCCCCTCTCTCTCCAGATGAAATCTCGCGTCTTGTGACGGCCGGCCGCCCAACAACCTGCCCACTTGACCCTATCCCCTCCTCTCTTCTCCAGACCATTTCCGGAGACCTTCTCCCCTTCCTCACCTCGCTCATCAACTCATCCTTGACCGCTGGCTACGTCCCTTCCGTCTTCAAGAGAGCGAGAGTTGCACCCCTTCTGAAAAAACCTACACTCGATCCCTCCGATGTCAACAACTACAGACCAGTATCCCTTCTTTCTTTTCTCTCCAAAACTCTTGAACGTGCCGTCCTTGGCCAGCTCTCCTGCTATCTCTCTCAGAATGACCTTCTTGATCCTAATCAGTCAGGTTTCAAGACTGGGCATTCAACTGAGACTGCTCTTCTCTGTGTCACGGAGGCTCTCCGCACTGCTAAAGCTAACTCTCTCTCCTCTGCTCTCATCCTTCTAGACCTATCTGCTGCCTTTGATACTGTGAACCATCAGATCCTCCTCTCCACCCTCTCCGAGTTGGGCATCTCCGGCGCGGCCCACGCTTGGATTGCGTCCTACCTGACAGGTCGCTCCTACCAGGTGGCGTGGCGAGAATCTGTCTCCGCACCATGCGCTCTCACCACTGGTGTCCCCCAGGGCTCTGTTCTAGGCCCTCTCCTATTCTCGCTATACACCAAGTCACTTGGCTCTGTCATATCCTCACATGGTCTCTCCTATCATTGCTATGCAGACGACACACAATTAATCTTCTCCTTTCCCCCTTCTGATAACCAGGCGGTGAATCGCATCTCTGCATGTCTGTCAGACATATCAGTGTGGATGACGGATCACCAGCTCAAGCTGAACCTCGGCAAGACGGAGCTGCTCTTCCTCCCGGGGAAGGACTGCCCGTTCCATGATCTCGCCATCACGGTTGACAACTCCCTTGTGTCCTCCTCCCAGAGTGCTAAGAACCTTGGCGTGATCCTGGACAACACCCTGTCGTTCTCCACTAACATCAAGGCGGTGACCCGATCCTGTAGGTTCATGCTCTACAACATTCGCAGAGTACGACCCTGCCTCACACAGGAAGCGGCGCAGGTCCTAATCCAGGCACTTGTCATCTCCCGTCTGGATTACTGCAACTCGCTGTTGGCTGGGCTCCCTGCCTGTGCCATTAAACCCCTACAACTCATCCAGAACGCCGCAGCCCGTCTGGTGTTCAACCTTCCCAAGTTCTCTCACGTCACCCCGCTCCTCCGCTCTCTCCACTGGCTTCCAGTTGAAGCTCGCATCCGCTACAAGACCATGGTGATTGCCTACGGAGCTGTGAAGGGAACGGCACCTCCATACCTTCAGGCTCTGATCAGGCCCTACACCCAAACAAGGGCACTGCGTTCATCCACCACTGGCCTGCTGGCCCCCCTACCTCTGAGGAAGCACAGTTCCCGCTCAGCCCAGTCAAAACTGTTCGCTGCTCTGGCACCCCAATGGTGGAACAAGCTCCCTCACGACGCCAGGACAGCGGAGTCAATCACCACCTTCCGGAGACACCTGAAACCCCACCTCTTTAAGGAATACCTAGGATAGGATAAAGTAATCCTTCTAACCCCCCCCCCCTTAAAAGATTTAGATGCACTATTGTAAAGTGGTTGTTCCACTGGATATCATAAGGTGAATGCACCATTTTGTAAGTCGCTCTGGATAAGAGCGTCTGCTAAATGACTTAAATGTAATGTAATGTAATGTCTATCTGGCTCATATGATTATGATGGTCATAATGCTTCTTGACAGTGTCATAAAGTGTATTTTCTACAAGTTAATTAAAATATGATGGGGGAAAAAATGACTAAAGAATTCATTACAACAACAAAGGACTTAAAGAGACAAACTTTGAAACAAAAGGACACTTCTTGGCAGGGAAAAAAACTATTGGATAAATGTGGGTTTTGACACTCTTATGTAGATGTCATAACCAGCCATATAATAGCGCAATATGTCACAACAGGTGTAAATTTATGGGTCATGACAGTGTTATGCCCATGTGACAGGTTATGACAAGTTATGTCAGCTGTTATGACATATGACATAGTTACGACCATGTCATGACGCTGCTGTCAAGTGTTACCAAATGTTCTCCTTCTAGATAGATCTTTATGATGGACATTCAGTATAATACAGCTAGTGTATCCTGCCATTCTACCATTCTGTTGAGACACTGACTTTAGTTCACAAAGCACGATCAATGAGTTATCAAGCTAGCAAAATACTGTACGCTGCAGCAACCCTTGTTTCAAATGTATAGAAAACAAACCAGCCTGGTCATTCTTGACAAACATTTCGTTAGGGTCGAGATAAGGTGAGAGCCGGTGTATAGAACGCTGCCCACAACAGTCACAGTGTGGATCAAAGCGCCAGATGTAGTATTCATCTGTCGAGTCTCCCGCTGCTCCTCCGTCCATGCACAAACACTCATCTGCATTTGTTGTCCTGAAGTCAAAAAGCGAAACGTGGCAGTCACAAAGACAGACTAGACAAATCCACAGGGCGAGGGTGAGAATGAAAGATGGACAGAAAAACAGAAAGAGCGAGAGAGGGGGAGAAAAACAAAAGCTGTCTGTTGCTTCCAGCATCCCCCCGACTTACCACCCACTTCTCACTTCTCTTCCTCCTCTCCCTCAGCAGCCCTGGGAAGCACAGGAGGTTGGTGGCACCTTAACTGGGGAGGACAGGCTCGTGGTAATGGTTGGAGTGGAATTAGTGGAATGGTATCAAATACATCAAACACATGGATTCCATGTGTTTGATGCCATTCCATTTGCTCCTTCAAGCCATTATTATGAGCCGTCCTCCCCTCAGCAGCCTCCAATGCTGGGAAGTTATGAGCAGGCAGCCATAATGGAAAAGATAAGACACCAACAGGCCCATCTATAACAGGCTAGATAGTGGTGTATGGGTGCTGTTACACCTGGGCGATGGTGTCATTACGTGCGAGTATGTGATAAATGCACTCTGCTTGTCGTATTCGAGATTCTCTGTGTGCAGTAGGGAACCGGAGGCTATTACTCGTGGCTGCGGTGCCACCGCACCGAGTGTGTGTCTGTGTGTCTGTATCTAGTGTTTGTGTTTTGTTGTGTACGTGCGTACGAAGGGAATGTGTGTTTCACGTGTGTGGCAAGGTACAACTGTGAGGGTGTGTAAAAGAGTTTGATAATAATGTCCTAAGGTGTCATGTTGAAATGCTCTGTAGGTGTGTACATACACTGAGTATACAACAACACCTGCTCTTTCCATGACAGACTGACCAGGTGAAAGCTATGATCCCTTAATGATGTCACTTGTTAAATCCAATTCAAAATCAGTGTAGATGAAGGGGAGGAGACAGGTTAAAGAAGGATTTTTAAGCTTTGAGATATGGATTGTGTATGTTTGTCCTTCAGAGGGCGAATAGGCAAGACAAAAAAGTGCCTTTGAACGGGGTATGGTAGTAGGTGCCAGGCGCACCGGTTTGTGTCAAGAACTGCAACGCTGCTGGGTATTTCACGCTCAGCAGTTTCCCGTGTGTATCAAGAACGGTCCACCACCCAAAGGATATCCAGCCAACTTGACACAACTATGGAAAGCATTGGAGTCAACATAGGGCAAAGGGGGAGGGGGGTGCCCCTCAATATTAGGAAGGCGTTCTTAATGTTTGGCATACTCAGTGTATATAGAAAGTGAATGTGTGTTTTTGCTTTGTGTGTTGTGTCAGGTTTCTCAAATGCTCCCTTCAAGGTATAGACAGCCACAGCTATAGCAGCAGCCAGCCGCAGAACGACCTGTGGGTCATCTGGACGTCTGCTCTGCTCCAATCAATACTTGGAGATAGTGTCTGGCCAGGTGTCCTGTTACCCTGTCGTCCCTAAGCCTCCTCTCCCCCCTGCTCAACGGGCAGGCTGCCCTTTGTTGGCAGTTGTTCATATCAACGCTGGCTTATCATAGAACATCAAAGGAAATGTGAGAACAGCCACTTACAGGTTGGTGACACTTTTAATTTGTCTCGGGTGATAGGGTTTGACAAACTATTCCTGGGCCGCCTCATCATCACCGACCACATTTGCTCACTTAGAGATTGACTTTCCCCCTCTTGTGAAATGTGGCGACGCTACTGCTATCTTGACCTTGAATTGCATCATGTTTTGAATTTAATTTATTTTCGAATAGGAAAAGTCCTCTAGAATGGAGACTGCATTGTACTGCAACAGAAAGTGGTGCAATACATTCCGCACAACAACTAAGAAGGATACGAGAATAGTTTAAGAGTTTTTAATATAGATGCCCTTTGCAGTATCTGCTCTTCAAATCATCAAGTTAGAAAAATAACTAGCTAAATCTAAATGAAGTGAGATATTTTTAAAGCTATAAGATGACACCATATAAACAGGTCTCTGCTTGGTGTTTGCGGATGTCTAAGGATTCAAATGAACCAATATGGTACTGGGGTACAAATTAAATAGGTCCTAAATAGGTCTTCCAAATAAAGTGCGCAGGATATTGTATTTCCAAGTTATCATTAAGGTGGCATCAAAATAGCTTTTAATGGATTGTGTACTGGAAATAACTTTCTAAATATTATTTTCATGGTTTATATCTCAATCTGACCAAGGTCTTACATTGAATTACCAAGATAACATGCTATTAATTATTTGGATGGATATTACTTTGAAACTAGGGAAATATGATTAGAAAACAACTGAAGCATAAAAAGCTGAGTCAAACTCAACTCTGCATGCTATACAATAGCTCCTTCTGATAGTTGTATTGTTAATTTACACAAATCTGCCCAACAGACTACATTGGCGTCAAAATGTGTCAAAATGTGTAAACATGCAATAAAATGTACATTTCATGACTGCACTCGTTTTCCCCCTCTTAAATCTTTCAAATTTGTGGTCTGGCATTCATCCAAATCAAAACCATTTTTGTGTGAATTGAAACAAGGAGCAAGGACCCCACCCCCTACTTTCACGAGAAACTGTGCATACAGGCATGCATGCATACATACATGCATACATACATGCATACATACTTTTAAAAGGACCCGTCAAAACATTCCATACAGTGCTACGCTTGGGCGTTAGGGTTCATAAAATCCCCAAATAGCAAGTGGTGCCTTGTAAAGCAAAGGTCGACTTTGCAAGTCACATCTCTTACACCATAACCCTACGATAGTTAAGTTTCAATCGAAACAGACTGGCATCTCTAACGAGACCTAGGTATAGTTACAGCCCAAATAAAAATGATCTAATGTTCAAATTGTCTTCCAGAGTAGAAACTATAGCAATATTATTTACTTTGGGAGTGGGTACAATTACATTTTTGTCTATCCTATTAAATTACTAATCACACTGTAAAGAGGCAAAAGTAGCTTCCTTTGTGTTGAAATGCCATGCCAATTAAAGTCTGGAAGTAGTAATAGTGACGACTACCTTCCATTACATTACATTACATCCCTGTGCCATCTAAAATTAGCCATGCTCATAGTCTCTCGCCCGGGTAGAGATCCACTTTAATCTTTGTTATTTTGTTTCTTCATTCCTGGGATTGGCAGTGCAGATGTCTTTTCTGTGTGCTTAAGCTCCACAGCCATATGTCACCACTGCCCTGTCCATGACACGCACACTTTTAATCAGCGCTCAGTGATGGACCACATTGTGTCCTTTAGGGCTGAAGCTTTGAGTCCTGGACTGATACAGCCGTGCTCTGAGCCGGTTGGCTGCCTGCATCCAGTGCTGAGCTTCATCACACACATTCCTGAGTAGCAAAAAGTTAACAACTGTGAGTTACTGTGACCCATAGGAGTCTCATTATATTTACATATTTTAGTGGCTGGCATTTAACAAACTGAATATATACAGCAGATAATGATAGAGAGAAAGTCCTCTATCCCTCTAGCCCAGGGAACATCAACTAGGATTCAGCCACGGTCCAATTTTGTCTTCAGCGGATGGTCGGGGGGCCGGAACATAATTACAAATAATTTGAAGACAGCAAATTGACCGCAAAAAGCCCAAACAGATACCCTACATGACCAAAAGTATGTGGACACCTGCTTGAACATCTCATTCCAAATTTATGGGCATTAATATGGAGTTGGTCTCCCCTTTGCTGCTATAACAGCCTCCACTCTTCTGGGAAGGCTTTCAACTAGATGATGGAACATTGCTGCGGGGACTTGCTTCCATTCAGCCACAAGAGCATTAGTGAGGTCGGGCACTGATGTTGGGCGATTAGGTCTGGATCGCAGTCGGCGTTCCAATTCATTCCAAATGTGTTTCGATGGGGTTGAGGTCAGGGCTCTGTAAGGACCAGTCAAGTTCTTCCACAACGATCTCGACAAACCATTTCTGTATGGACCTCGCTTTGTGCATGGGCGCATTGTCATGGTGAAACAGGAGAATGCATTCCCTCAACTGTTGCCACAAAGTTGGAAGCACAGAATGGTCTAGAATGTCATTGTATGCTGTAACATTAAGATTTCCCTTCACTGGAACTAAGGGGCCTAGAACAGAACATGAATAACAGCCCCATACCATTATTCCTCCTTCACCAAACTTTACAGTTGGCACAACACATTTGAGCAGGTAGCGTTCTCCTGGCATCCGCCAAACCCAGATTCGTCCGTCGGACTGCCAGTTGGTGAAGCATGATTCATCACTCCGGAGAAGGCATTTCCACTGCTCCAGAATCCAATGGTGGTGAGCTTTACACCACTCCAGCTGACGCTTGGCATTGTGCATGGTGATCTTAGGCTTGTGTGCGGCTGCTCGGCCATGGAAACCTATTTCATGAAGCTCCCAACGGACAGTTCTTGTGCTGACGTTGCTTCCAGAGGCAGTTTGGAACTCGGCAGTGAGTGTTGCAACTGAGGACAGACGATTTTTACGGGCTATGCACTTCAGCACTCCGCGGTCCCATTCTGCGAGCTTGTGTGGCCTACCACTTTGCGACTGAGCCGTTGTTGCTCCTAGACGTTTACACTTCACAATAACAGCACTTACAGTTTACCAGGGCAGCTCTAGCAGGGCAGAAATTTGACAAACTGACTTGATGGAAAGGTGGCATCCTATGACGGTGCCACGTTGAAAGTCTCTTTAGTGAGGCCATTCTACTGTCAATGTTTGACTATGGAGATGGCTGTGTGCTCGATTTTTACACGTCATATATAGTGTATAATGTTTGACTAAAACAATAATTTCAAACCTTGCTTACATTTGTATATGATCAAGTTTCTCTCTAATACACGTGGCAATACTTGGGAACAGATTTCTTAAATTAAAGTCACTTGTAGCTGATTTCCTGGTGTTGTTAGTCTTATGTCCAACAAGCCAAGGGGGTATGCAGTCAATTCAATCAGGAAAGGTGAAGTGTGAAAGATGCTTATGCGGATTAATGTTGACATGATAATGCAGATGGCAGATGAAAGACTTCACCCACACTCATGTACCACTGAACAACATCAAATCAGAATTCCTACTCAGAATATACTGTACTTTAAGGACAGTGCGTGTGCACGCGCGCATGTGTGTGCATGCATGTGCGCCCACCAATTATGTAGATTTTAAAAGCATTCTAGGTTCACCTCAATGCCCTGCACTGAAAAAGTACAGACAAGGGGCAATGTCAAGATGACAAGTGCAAACAGCCAAAAGCTAAAAAAGGACTTCCTATTAAAACTAAAGTATCCATTTTGGATGACAGCCAACTGTCCAAGTAAATCAATTTTAATTTGTTCAGGAGTTATCTGAAGGGTGAAAGTGATGTAATTTTAATAAGGAAATATGAACTTTAAGATGATTAAATGAATTTGAATTTTTTCTTCAAAGTTTACATTATTCAATAGCTGAACACATTTGCATACATGCAGTTACATTCCAAGAAAACTCAGTAAATGTCTTAAGAACCATTACCTTACAGGCAAACCTGCATTTATTAATCAACTGAATTTTCTTTCATTAGTTTATCGTAAAACATTGCAAAGGCTTTAGGACTTTCTAAATCTGCAACAAAACCAGGACTGTTAGAGCCAACAAGCATCATATAGTCCATATAGACCTTCTGAAATGAGAGCACTTTCAGTATTTATTTAGACCTCAAACCAAGAGGCTGGCAAAGAATCACCCTGGGAGGTGGTTTAGTGGGGTATAGCAAAACACAATCAGGAAACCTGAATCTCCTACCTGACTGATGTCTTCATCCAGACCGGACGGTTGGGAGAGGAGGATGAGAGTAGGACAGAGGGTAGTGGAGGTCAGATAGCCATACATAACCAGCCTTGCTGTTGGTGTGGTTTTAGAGGCATTTCTCTTCCACTTTGGTGAGAGGATTTATTTACATGTCTCTGCCTGCAGCTTTCATTTGGCTAGATTTTATGGAGTGAGAGAGTCCTAGCGTTTGGGGGAGTAAGGTCTGCAGATAGTATGTGCTGACAGTAGAGCTGTTATCACAGAGGGAGTGCTGCTTGTCTCCTCACAGCTTAAGTACTTAAGGGTGTGTGTGTGTGTGTGTGTGTGTGTGTGTGTGTGTGTGTGTGTGTGTGTGTGTGTGTGTGTGTGTGTGTGTGTGTGAGAGAGAGAGAGAGAGGTTTGGATCGAACCCTTCTGCCTGGAGTGTCTGAGAGGACACCTCATAAAAAATTCCATGCTGTGTGAAGTTCATATTTTTTCAGAGGAACGTTAACTGGATGAAGAAGTTGCATCATTAATTTGGCCCCTTTATCATTCCATGTTACTTCGAACTCAGCAAAGTACAAAAGCAGAGCATGTCCGTAACTACATATGAGGATACCGAGGGCCAGACCTCAATCCTTTTTTGTAATTTGTAATGAAATAATATACAAATATATACACACACACACACACACATATATACATACATACATACACACACGCATGCATACATACATACATACATATATATATATACATACATATATATATATATATATATCGACATTTTAGCAAATTTATTGAAAATGAAATACAGAAATATCTAATTTAAGTATTCACACCCCTGAGTAAATACTTTGTAGAAGCACCGTTGGCAGCGATTACGGCTGTAAGTCTTTCTGGGTAGGTCTCTAAGAGCTAGACAACCACTTTAAGGTCTTGCCATAGATTTTCAAGCAGATTTAAGTCAAAACTAACTCTGCCATTCAGAAACATTCATTGTCTTTTTGGTAAGCAACTCCAGTGTAATTGTGGCCTTATAGTTTATTGTCCCGCTGAAAGGTGAATTCATCTCCACCAGTCTGGTAGAAAGAAGACTGAACCAGATTTTCCGCTTGGATTTGGCCTGTTCTTAGCTGCATTCCATTTCTATTTTATCATGAAAACTCCCCAGTCCTTAACAATTACAAGCATACCCATAACATGATGCATCCACCACTATGCTTGAAAATATTGAGAGTGGTACTCAGTAATGTGTTGCATTGGATTTGCCCCAAACATAACACCTTGTATTCAGGACAAAAAGTGAATTGCTTTGGTACATTTTTGCAGTATTACTTTAGTGCCTTGTTTTAAACAGGATGCATGTTTTGGAAAATGTTTATTCTGTACAGGCTTCCTTCTTTTCACTCTGTCAATTAGGTTAGTATTGTGGAGTAACTACAACGTTGTTGATCCATCCTCAGTTTTCTCCGATCACAGCCATTCAACTCTGTAACTGATTTAAAGTCACCATTGACCCCATGGTGAAATCCCTGAGTTGTTTCCTTCCTCTCCGGCAACTGAGTTAGGAAGGACGCCTGTATCTTTGTTGTGACTGGGTGTGTTGATATACCATCCAAAGTGTAATTAATAACTTCACCATGCTTAAAGGGATATTCAATGTCTGATTTGTCTTTTTTTTACCCATCTACTAATAGGTGCCATTCGTTCGATCGGGTTCAAGTCCAGGCTTTGGCTCGGTCCAGGACTTGTCCTGAAGCCAATCCTGCATTGTCTTGGCTGTGTGCTTAGGGTCGTTGTCCTGTTGGAAGGTGAACCTTCACCCCAGTCTGAGGTCCTGAGCACTCTGGAGCAGTTTTTCATCAAGGATCTCTCTGTACTTTGCTCCATTCATCTTTACCTCGATCCTGACTAGTCTCCCAGTTCCTGCCTCTGAAAAACATCCCCACAGCATGATGCTGCCACCACCATGCTTCACCGTAGGGATGGTGCCAGGTTTCCTCCAGATGTGACGCTTGGCATTCAGTCCAAAAAGTTGGTTTCATCAGACCAGAGAATCTTGTTTCTCATGGTCTGAGAGTCCTTTAGGTGCCTGTTGGCAAACTACAAGTGGCTGTTGTGCCTTTTACTGAGGAGTGGCTTCCGCCTGGCCACTCTACCATAAAGGCCTGATTGGTGGAGTGCTGCAGAGATGGTTGTCTTTCTGGAAGGTTCTGCCATCTCGACAGAGGAACTCTGGAGCTTTGTCAAGAGTGACCAGCGGGTCCTTGGTCACCTCCCTAACCCAAAGTCCTTCTCCCCCGATTGCTCAGTTTGGCCTGGGCGGCCAGCTCTAGGAAAGTCTTGTTGGTTCCAAACTTCTTCCATTTAAGAATGATGGAGGCCACTGTGTTCTTGGGGACCTTCAATGCTGCAGAATTGTTTTTCTACCCTTCCCCAGATCTGTGCCTAGACACAATCCTGTCTCTGAGCTCCACGGACAATTCCTTCAACTTGCTGGCTCAGTTTCTGCTCTGACATGCACTGTCAACAGTGGGACCTTGTATAGACAGGTGTGTGCCTTTCCAAATCATGTCCAATAAATTGAAATTACCACAGGTGGACTCCAATCAAGTTGTAGAAACATCAAGGATGATCAATGGAAACAGGATGCACCTAAGCTCAATTTCGAATCTCATAGCAAAGGGTCTGAATACTTATGTAAATAAACTATTTGAGTTTTTACGCTGTTTTTGCTTTGTCATTATGGGATTTTGTGTGTAGATTGATGATAATTTGTATTTATTAATGCACTTAGAATAAGGCTGTAACGTAATAAAATGTGGAAAAAGGGAAGGGGTCTGAATACTTTCTGAATGCACTGTAATTGTATGTTTGGGGTACAGAGATGAGGCAGTCATTCAAAAATCATGTTAATACAATATATTTGCACACAGAGTGAGTCCATGCAACTTATTATGTGACTTGTTAAGCACATTTTTACTCCTGAACATGGAGTATTTAGGCTTTGTTAGGAGGTGAACACACTCCTAACAAAGGGGCTGAATACTTATTGACGAAAGACATTTCAGCTTTTCATTTTTATTTGTAAAAATAAAATAAAAACATACTGAGCAAAAATATTTAAAACCCAACATGTAACAATTTCAAAGATTTTAATGCGTTACAGTTCATATAAAGATATCAGTCAATTTAAATAAATAAATTAGGCCCTAATCTATGGATTTATCTTGACTGGGAATACAGATATCCATCTGTTGGTCACAGATAGCTTAAAAAAAAGGTATGGGCGTGGATCTGTCAATATCTGGTGTGACCACCATTTGCTTCATGCAGTGCAACACATTTCCTTCGCATAGAGTTGATCAGGCTGTTGATTATGGCCTGTGGAATGTTGTCCCACTCCTCTTTAATGGCTGTGCGAAGTTTCCGGATATTGGCGGGAACTGTAACACGCTGTAGTACACGTTGATCCAGAGCATTCCAAACATGCTCAATATGTGACATGTCTGGTGAGTATGCAGGCCATGGAAGAACTGGGACATTTTCAGCTTCCAGGAATTGTGTACAGATACTTGCAACATGGGGCCAAGGAGGCGGTAGAGAAATTAACATTAAATTATTTTGCAACAGCTCTGGTGGACATTCCTGCAGTCAGCATGCCAATTGCACGCTCCCTCAAAATTGAGACATCTGTGGCATTGTGTTGTGTATCAAAACTGCACATTTTAGAGCGGCCTTTTATTGTCCCCAGCACAAGGTGCCCCTCTGTAATGATCATACTATTTAATCAGCTGTCAGGTGGCTGGATTATCTTGACAGGGATGTAAACAAATGTGTTCCCAAAATTTGAGAGATAAGCTTTTTATGCGTATGGAACATTTCGGGTATCTTTAATTTCAGCTCATGAAATATGGGACCAACACTTTACATGTTTCATTTATATTTTTATTCAGTGTATTTCCACTTTGACATTATGGGGTATTGTGTGTAAGCCAGTGTCAAAAAATAAAGATGTAATGAATTTTAAAGGCTGTAACACAACAAAATGTGGGAGGGGTGTGAATACTTTCCGAAGGCACTGTATATCAGTCAGGTGGCTAGCTGCCAGCAGAGGCTTTTATTTAAGTAACGTTGAAGGGCTCTGGTCTGGCTAGTATTACTTAGCCAGCTAGAAGGATGAAGTAAGAAGCTAACAATAAATGGAGCCTACCTCAGCAGGATAAAAAAAATACGCTACTAAGTTCTCATAATAACTTTTCTTTACAGAGAGTAGGCTACTGAGATAGACAGTGATATGGCGCTCAGTGGTGAGGCTGAGGCAGGCTGCAATGCTTGCAGGAGGAAGCAGAGGAGACAGACAGAACGGAAACAAGCAAAGAGAGAGGTCAGTACAGTGGTTCCGAAACTTGGGGTCAGGGCCCCATGTGGGGTCCCCTGAGAAAATCTGTACTAATCTTATCAAACAAGTTAGGAACATAAACAAGAGGATATGTTTCAATATGAACATATCTACATGGCCCATCTTCCCTATTGGCCTATATTAAAATGCAAACAATACAGTTATTAAAGTTTTAGCTTCATCGCTATTTAATTCCTTGAGAGGAAGAACACACAGAAGAGATATTGTGAACGCTTTTCTAGCCTAGCTCATTTCTTTCTCACTCATCTCCACCGTGTTGCCTCCCATGGTCTCTAAGGACCAGCCGAGGTTGGGGTGCATTAGCATTCCCAAATAGAAGATCCCACAGATGCTTAGGGGAAAGTCCCACAAGATGCAATGATCTGTGGATCAATATCCGGAGCTTAACGCAGTGTATTCACAGAATATTAAGTCATCGTGGGAAAGTTATCCCATCATGCTCCAGGTGAAAAGAGCCAAAGCCCACAATTATCCTAAGCTAGCCACCCACCCACAATGCTACGGTTTGAGATTATCAAATGCACATCGTATCAATGAACAGAGAAAAACTACTTTCAGATAGAAGTCTGTCGATTTAACAAAATGCGAGAGCTACATCTGTAATCAAAACATTGATGCATAAATCAAAAGTAAGCAACATGCATCGACCTGCGTTGAAACGTAGGAACTGGATTTATTTGAATAGTGTCCACAGGGACTTCGGGCATTCAGACACAAACTCATTGCTCAACCGTCAACAACGGCAACTGTGTAAACAGAACATCTCGTTGCTGACATCTTGACATGTACAGTGCCTATATTCCTATAAACCCCAGAGTCTCCTAGGCCTGCCATTAGTCTGACTCTTGTCTCTGTCAAATCCCTCCTTGCACCTCACTTCTTTTCAAAGGGAGCGGAGCAGAAGCCTGTGACATGTTACGCGTGCATCCACTGCACACATCATTGATAGTAATGGGGAGATAAAGTAGGCAGGGAGGGGTGTGTGTGAGAAAGTGTGTATGCAGGGGGGTTAGCAAGTCAGGATTACACAAGCAGCGCATGTGTGCCGCTCCGCGAGATCAATTCATGTCACCATGGCAAACGGCGTGACAACCAGTCCCCTCCCAGGCACCATCTGCCTTGTCCCCAAGCCAATTTGTCACAGCACATTCATGTGTGGCGATGCCCTCCTTTAACATTGAGGAAGATGGCTGTGGGGAAAAGGAAGCAAGGAAGGTAGCGAGGAAGGAAGGAAGAAAGGAAGGAAGGAAGGAAGGAAGGAAGGAAGGAAAGAAGGAAAGAAGGGAGAAAATAGCATCGGTAGAAGGTTTAAGCTTGAGCCCTGGAAACCAAGTGTGAACGGCGGCAGGAGTTCAGAACGGTTGGCAAAGGCAAATTGGCTAAGGAACTTTTGGGAACTACTGGCAGCACACTTATTGAGGTACTACTGGTTTGGACTGGTGCCAGAACTTAGTTTGCACCCAACTGAATTAGAATTACCTAATTGAGGTGAACACCCTCCAGCATTTTCTCACGTAAGATGCCGTCATTCTAACGTGACACACAGTTACCAGGAGCCATCTGTCTAAACAAACGTGGAACTCATCTTTAAGAACCATGATTTTACTCATCCGCCTAACACTAGTTCATAATTCTCCACTCTCTGAACCTATGATGCAGTGGCTACTACGGCAAACCATGCTCGATCAGCTGAGCCAACTAGTGCTACTCTGTTTGAATGGCCATTAGAGTAGGTAGTTTGCCAGCTTGCTGATGAAGTTGTACAGCACCAAAGTTATGGGACTGTTTTAAGAAATCAGATTGCGTCTGACTGACAGCTGGCACTGTGCCTCGCTACTTTGTAACATTTGGCCAACTCCATAACGCCACAGAGAGCAGTCAGCTGTGCTGCAAAACTCAGCGCACTACTCACGGCAGAACAGAAACTGCCTTATCATGAAAACTCACTAGTGCTATTGGCTAGAATTTCACTACACTAGCTAGCGTGAGTATTCAGCATTGAGTGTGTGAACGTGCTAGAATCTCTTTGATTTCATATGGATTGATTTGAGACTGGAAAGATGGTGCCGACAGACATGGCAGCTCTGCTTCTAGCTCCTAAGCAACTTTGCAGTATTTCGTTTTTTTGTGTGTTATTTCTTATATTATTATAATATATGACACCCTAGACCCAGTTCAATTTGCTTACCGCCCCAATAGATCCACAGACAATGCAATCGCCATTGCACTGCACACTGCCCTATCCCATCTGGACAAGAGGAATACCTATATAAGAATGCTGTTCATTGACTACAGCTCAGCCAACACCATAGTACCCTCCAAGCTCATCATTAAGCTCGGGCCGCCCCCGGGTGGTGAAGGTAGGAAACAACACCTCCACTTCACTGATCCTCAACACAGGGGCCCTACAAGGGTTCATGCTCGGCCCCTTCCTGTAGTCCATGTTCACCCATGACTGTGTGGCCACACACGCCTCCAACTCAATCATCAAGTTTGCAGACGACACAACCATAGTAGGCCTGATTACCAACAATGATGAGACAGTCTACAGGGAGGAGGTGAGGGCCCTGGCGGAGTGGTGCCAGGAAAATAACGTCTCCCTCAACGTCAACAAAATGAAGGAGTGGATCGTGGACTTCAGGAAAAAGCAGAGGGAGCATGCCCCTATCCAAATCGATGGGACCACAGTGGAGAAGGTGGAAAGCTTCAAGTTCCTCGTCATACACGTCACTGACGATCTGAAATGGTCCACCCACACAGACAGTGTGGTAAAGGCGCAACAGCGCCACTTCAACCTCAGGAGGCTGAAGAAATTTGGCTTGGCTCCAATGACCCTCACAAACTTTCACAGATGCACAATAGAGAGCATTCTGTCGGGCTGTATCACCGCCTGGTACGGAAACTGCACCGCTCGCAACCGCAGAGCTCTATATACATAGACATGGAATCACTATTTTAGTCAATGCCACTCCGACATTGCTCATCTTAATATTTATATATTTCTTAATTTCATTATTTTACTTTTAGATGTGTGTATTGTTGTTAATTATTACAGTATATATTTCTGCACTGTTGGAGCTAGTAACACAATAATTTCGCTACACCCGCAATAACATCTGCTAAATGTGTATGTGACCAATAACATTTGATTTCAGCCAGCAAGCAGGTCACTAGTTACCTAGCAAATATTTGTGCACATTTCATACTGATTCTACAACCACAAAACACCTTAGCGCAATGTAGAATTACATAGTGAAGACTTTCTCATGAAATCCCCCGCATCAATATCAGCTACGGGTTTATAGTTTTTGGTAAGATTAACTGAATCTTGAGAATGAAAGGCAGTTCAGTTTTGTGGATGAAATTAGTGTTTTCTAGTTATCAGACAGATCAGTGAAGACCCTCCAGTGGCAATGGAAACGGTTGGATGAATGTCTTATATGAGCTGTTATACAGTAGTGAGGTTTTGGACAGGTCAAAAAACTGGTGCCAACCAAGGCATTAAAAGGAGTGTACACTACAAATCAGAGCTTATTTCTTACCATCTTTCACTAGAAAATGCAGTGAAACAACCTTTGCAGCGATGCATGGAAGATCTGAATAGAATTTTACACATTTGTGCCAGTATTTGAGGCCAGTGGGACGGGGACAGTGCTTTATTGTGAAGTGAGTGGGTGTCAAGGTATGAAAGCAATGCGAGACAGTCTTCTCATATACATACACACACACTGTTTGCTCTGACAATTCCTCCATTCAGTGCTCCGTCTGATCACATTTCATGCCTATGCTCCCACTGACTGGTGTTCCTTCCCATTTTACCATTTGTGGCAGTCATAATGAAAAGCAGAAAATGTCCAACCATAGAGCCAGGTGTAGACACCCAACTATTCTGCCAGTGACCAACTGAGCACAACACCCATATCCTCTTTCTACATGGCCAGCACACCAAACCCTAATGCATTGTTTGCCTGCTAAAATATTTGACAACAATGCAAGTGGCTGGCTTGCACTCACTTTGATCGATGCACAATGCTACACAATGGCCCGTGGTGTTTGTATACATAGCCGGCCAAAAGAGCGCTATCAGTACAAAGCCAATGCACATAAAGGGGTATGAAAGCAGAGGTGTCCAATGTGAACCCTCGTCCCGTCAAAAGGTTGAAAATACGGGCAACAGGGAGTGAAAAGGGTGACAGAGACAGAATAGCAGCTGTGTTGCGGTTATATAAAGCATTGAGGGCGGTTGTCCATCAAAGCAGGGCCCGTACAGGTAAGGCTTCAATGAAAGTCCTGAAGGGCTCATTTCCACGGCAGACAACAATCACTTCACGATGTGAGGGCTTACGTAATCAGCTACGGGTGTTATCCGGAAGGCCATTGAAACATCTACTATAGGCATCATAGCACACCACTCTGTGACCCTTGAGTTATAGAACACCCATTAGATACGAGTCAGCATTTATTACACCCAGCATGTTTGGATCTTGTTTTCAAGCCAAGTTTCTATGTCTGAAATGTAGACATGAAGAGGGAAGAATAATGATGACAGTACTCACTTTCTGTATCAGTACAGATGGATTACACCGCCAAATGGCCCAGTTGATCTTTGGTTCCTCCCAACAGATGTGAAGAATTCAGAGGGTCTGATCTGATAAGTACGGAGGGGGCGGGGTTGTGCAGTTGGAGGAGGTTCAGGGGGTTGAACCCCCCTCAGATTTTTTCACAATTAGTTTTGCAATCCTCAGCAAACTTCCTGTGAGAGAAAAAAAACAAAAGACAAACAACATGAGCCGTGCGCTGCAGCAGTGATGGCCCAGTATGTAAAACAACGGGAGGGAGATTCTCAAAGCACAGCTGCGCTGCAAACACACAGGCTAATAACCTCTGCCTTTTCAACGCACAGCCTCGGCAGGATACTGCAACGGGCCACTGACCCATGACTGAGGAAGACATGCGGGGGGCAAACATCCACTTAGCATAATCTCCTCAGTCGCTTTACTGTCATAACATAGCAGCATAACACAAGCAGATGAGCTCTAAATAGAACCAGATGCATGGGGCTCCACAGGGGTAGAGGTGGTGAGGCGACAGAGACGCTGCGGCGCTACAGTATAGTGAGAACTTATCTCTATACTTATCCCTTTCTTAACCTTTCTGGGAAGGGGGTTTCGCTAGCGGAACACCTGGCCTACAGCCAGTGAAATTGCAGGGCGTCAAATTCAAACAACAGAAATCTCATAATTAAAATTCCTCAAACATACAAGTACTATACACCATTTGAAAGATAAACTTCTCATTAATCCAACTACAGTGTCCGATTTGAAAAAGGCTTTATGGTGAAAGCATACCATGCGATTATGTTAGGTCAGCGCCTAGCCACAAAAAAACCATAAAGCCATTTTCCAAAGAAGGAGAGGTGTCACAAAAGTCAGAAATAGCGTTAAAATGAATCACTAACCTTTGATGATCTTCATCTGGTGGCACTCCCAGGACTCCATGTTAGACAATAAATGTTTGTTTTGTTCGATAAAGTTAATCTTTATGTCCATAAACCTCATTTGAAATTGGCGTGTTATGTTCAGAAATGCATTGTCTCAAACAAACATCCGGTGAAAATGCAGAGAGCCACATGAAATTACAGAAATACTCATCACAAATATTGATATAAGATACAGGTGTTATACATACTACTAAAGATACACTTCTTGTTAATCCACTGTTAATCCACTGTTAAGCCACTGTGTCCGATTTCAAAAAGGCTTTATGGTGAAAGCACACCATACGATTATGTTAGGTCAGCGCCTAGCCACAAAAACCTTACAGCCATTTTCCAACCAAGGAGACAATAAATGTTCGTTTTGTTTGATAAAGTTCATCTTTATGTCCAAATACCTCCTTTTTGTTCGCGCGTTTAGTACAGTAATCCAAATGCACAAAGCGCGGGCACAAAGTCTAGACGAAAAGTCAAAAAAGTTCCATTTGAGTTGGTAGAAACATGTCAAACGATGTTTCTAATCAATCCTTAGGGTGTTTTTATCATACATATTCAATAATGTTTCAACCGGGCAATACTGTTTTCATTAGAAAGGAAAGGGAACGGAGCTCGCGCTCACGGCCACGCGCGTGACTAAACTAAAGGCTTTCACCTGGGCCATCTGCTTAGAGTGCTCTTATTCGCTCCCCTTTCACAATAGAAGCCTGAAACAACTTCTAAAGATTGTTGACATCTAGTGGAAGCCCTAGGAAGTGCAATCTGACCCCACAGACACTGGATATTCGATAGGCATTCACTTAAACTACAAACCTCAGAATTCCCACTTCCTGGTTGGATTTTTCTCAGGTTTTCACCTGCCATATGAGTTCTGTTATACTCACAGATATTATTTTAACAGTTTTTGGAAATGTTAGAGTGTTTTCTATCCAAATCTACTAATTATATGCATATTCTAACTTCTGGGCCTGAGTAACAGGCAGTTTACTCTGGGCACGCTTTTCATCCAAACTTCCGAATGCTGCCCCCTATCCCTAAACAGCTAAATAGCCGGTTTCCCCACAGTCCCAAATTATTTAGATTATTCAAACAGCCTACAATGGATGTGTAATACAGACACTAATGAAAAAAAGAGCTGTCAATCACCGAAGGTTGTTTGTTACATACAGTAGTAACGTTAACAGCCTAATAGTACTTCATATAAAGTTGCTGCTAATAACTCTGTTACAAATGGTTATTCCAGTGAAGCTTGTTTATGAGCTTCAGAGCCTCATCGGTTTGGAACTATCTAGGGGTTTGAATTATAACCGGCCTTGTCAGCTAACTGTATCATCATGGTTTTACCATCTCTCCTAAAGAAACCCCCTTGCAGTGATGGGAACCTGTGACAGATGAACTTCCCTTCAATCCATTCCAGACTAATGGCATGTGGTCGATGCGTCTTGCGCCCATCGCTAACGACCAGCGCTGACTAATAGCATGTGGTTGATGCGTCTTGCACCTGCAAATACGCCCCCCCCCCGCAGCACATCCATTCATGTGCACAGGGTCGCACACAAATGCCTGCGGATTGCAGGTTGTGACCCTGGAGCTCTCCCTTACATCCTCAGTGATTACTAAAGTATGTCCACTCACTAAACTGACTCACACAGCCCAGCAGATGAAGGACATCAGTCTCTCTGACCCCCCTGGATATTAACCCAGCTGACAGCAGCTGCTATAGACTGCAGAGTGACTCAGGAGCCTAACCAACAGTGGTCTAATGCACCCATGAATAAGGCTATAAACCCAGAACCACCCCAGCATTCTCCACATTAACTAGGCTAGCGTGGGTTCCTTGGCATAATGACCCACAGTGACTAAACCTATGTGGTGAAGAGGGAGACGCGAACCTTCACTCACACGGTGTGGGTCGGTAAGTGGATGCGTTTTGGTCTACATGACAAATGACAAAGGTTCCCAATCATGGGAAACAGAAGTTTGCTGTATAGGACTGATGTCAGTGCAAAAGACTTGTTTAAGATCACCAGGCTCAACTACAAATACCCTCTACCACTCATTCGCCTTTTCACATACTTAAGACCTAAGACCACAGTGGTCACATTTGGCACAGAGCCGCCATTTTGGAGTCACACTAAACCATCGCAGAGGCCCTGTCAACATGTGTTGAAAGACGACAACAACAAGCATCCTTAATAGCTAATATAGCAGCCTCTGGCACATAGGATAGCTCAAATTAAGGTCAGCTGATTTTGTTTGTCACACAATGTGTCTTTTCAGAGTAGAGGCAAAGAGAAGGCATGAGCAAGGGGTTTTGTTGTTTTAGTTTGCTTGTTTTCCCCAGCCCAACATGGAATGACTTGCAGTATTGATTTCACAAAATAAAATAAAAACTTCTAGATGGGGTCTTTACTTTTTTTCCCTTCTTAAAACAAACAAAACCATGCCCTGGAACTGAAGTTGAGAGAATTGGTTTTGGTGCACACATAAATATGGAGAATATAAAGCATTGATCATGTTTTTACCGTTCAGATTTTGTCCAATAATTTCTAATCTAATTTGCTTGAATTGGCCGCACTGAGCCTCACTTGTCCAACATTACAAATATTTTCACATGACCCTCCCCTTGTACTGTAACAAAAAATGTGCACACCCTTCCCCTAACTGTAGCGACCCTGTATTTATTAACGTGGATATAGACTTTGCCACATCAGCATGCTTTGTGACTCAGTCGATGCCAAGCAGGGCTACGAGCCAGAAGGTTAAGGGTTCGCCGACCACATACTCTCCCTGCCTTTCTCATTACACTTACACTACGATCATAGCCAGCTGAAGATAATGATCAGCTTGGTGGAAATCAGATTTCAACATTTTGATGCTATATTTATAATCATATATTTTATATGAAACAAATTTTCCACCAACGGGTTTCTGTGCCAACGCATCACAAGCAATACGCAAAGCATACCGACTTTTGCCACTTCAATGTCATGGTTTGCGATTTCAACACCACCATCTGCACAGTTTGGAGGCTGGAATTATATTTTGGACGAACGTGCGCAGGTAGCCTACAGGAGGCTTTTGAAGTAGCCTAATCATTTTTTTACATTTTTTTTTTTTTTTACATCAGGTTAAAACGTGACTGGAGCTGTGACGATACCAGTATCGCAATATTTTTTCCATGGCAAAAATGAAAACATGAAGCAGCCCAAACTCTTTGGTCCTTTAAAATCCTGCTGTATGTAGAATATTGTGTGCTATAGCTTGGAAATAAATACATGTGACTCTGGATGACAACATAATGATCCCACTGGGCACAGAAGTCAGTTCAAAATGTAGTTTTGATTTACATTTTGTTGAGTTAACTAACATGAATTCAACAACAAATATGGTTTTAGGTTAAAAGTCGGGTAAAAAAAAAAAAGACAAAATGCCCTTACATTGATTACTTTTTGAAAATCCGATCAGTTTTCCACGTTGATTCAATGTCATCCCTTTTAACTCTGCATTGTTGGTAAAGGACCTGTAAGTAAGCATTTCACTGTTAGTCTACACCTGCTGTTTACGAAGCATGTGACAAATTCATTTTTTTTTGATCACATTGATTTTCTTGGTTGAAATGATATGGAGACCAGGGATTTAACATTTTATTACTGTTCAAATACTCGCATGATTTTTTTGGGTGTACGAGTCAACTAGTTATATTATATTGTGGAACACAATCTTCAAAAAAGTAGTAACCTCAGCAGTGGGGCTTGCTTGTAGAAGCATATGACTGCAATGGCATAGCTTTGCTTTTGTTAATATAGCAGCCCATATCTCCGGAGCACTTACCACAGTCAAGACACCTAATTTATAGTAAAAAAAAAAACATCTAAAATAACAGAATAAAATAGAACATAATGCCAGTGCGAAGTGATGCGCATCTCGAGTCTGGAACAGCTATTCTCAAAGAGTGATCATTTGAAACAGGGCTCAATATGGCGAGTTTAAATCATTTTCAATATACCGACGTTCCATTTAATATATTCAAACTGTTCTTTGGAATTTCCCAAATGGATTAACAATTCCACATTGAATACTGCATGGTGATAAATGATGGCCATGGAATCTGTTTGGTGAGCAGGTATGTGTATTTTCAGTGTGAAACCTGTCTATGTTAAGCCTAAACAATTCTAAATGGATCTTGGCTTTCACCTGGATTCACCTGGTCAGTCTACGTCATGGAAAAGTTTTGTACACAGTGTATTTTCCTACTTCAATCAACCAGTCCATTTTGAATTTGTGATAAAACTTTTGTCATTTGGCAAGGAATGTAGCTTGTATATTTTCCATTAGATAAATCCGTTTTTATAGGCATTTCATTCTGTAGGCCTAACAGGAGCTTGTGTGTGCAATCAGTAAGCATGTGTTTAAGGAGCGGTCGGAACACAATTGAGTGAATGAGACAAGGAGGGGAAAGGGAATTTAGGGAGAACTGTGTGATTCTTCGCTAGGTTTCTTCTTTGTTGTGCCCCACAAATACACATGTAACACTAGAGTCAAAGCAAATTAACTTGTCAAGACAAAATTTCACTTGCCATTTTGGGCAGCCACAAAGCACATTCCACCAAATAGTTTTACAGCATTTGAAAAAATGTGATCTCTGGTTAAAGATTGAGCTTTGACGTCCATTCGAGTACTCATGCCCATCCCTAGCGGAAACAACGTCGATTCTACCCGTTTTTGCCCAGTGGGATGTTTGTTTCCAATATTAGGGCAGTTTTCCTAAAGTTAAATTTGTCTCCTTGCCACGATACTAACAAGTATCGCGATACTGGTATCGTCCAGTCCCCTAATTGTGTCTGGATGTGTTTATGCCACGCATAAAAGGTAATACGTTTTAAAAGTTAAATGACAAATATTTAGGGTACATTGAAGCTTTATTGGTTCTACGTGCGTAAGGAATATCGGAGGAGGCAGAGCGCGCGTTAAGCTTTCCTGAGTAACTGGGCCTGCTGGGAGCATATGTGGCCACATTATTATACGACAACTTGAGAGAATGATGATCCACAACAGACAGCGCGCATCTCAGTATCAGAACTTAAAATACAGCCAGACTGGCTTGCTACTGTGCCTTTCTATACCTTATAAACTGTTCAGTAGACCCCTGATCCAAATGGAATGAAATATTCAAAATCACAGGGCATTATTCAAATGACATTTGCACTGCAGTTTACAGCCTAGAGTAGAATTTTGTACTCACTTGAAAACAATAATGCAATTATTCATTGTAAGGTGGTGTTGTAGGCTAGTCTAGGTAGATCAATAAGGGAGCTGCGTGTCTCATGTTTTCACTGTTCTTTCCAATTATATTGAAAATTGGTGCAGCTTTGAATGATTTTATGTATAGTATGATTGCTAGTTTTCATATTGCAAAACTGGACAAAGGATCCACCTACCACTATTGTCACTATGAATGGTGGATAGAGGGCAGAATAGACAGCGTGGGAAGTAGCGTGGGAAGTACCAAACCACCTTGATATAGGGGAGGTGCATTCAAGCAGATGAGGACATTTGGCTAGGATGGAAGAAATTATAATAGTAAAACCTGCAAAAGGGCAAATGCAAACCAGGGGAAAAAAGGCACTACCCTCCCCCCATGCCCAGTTCATCTCTGCCCTCAAATCCCTCCTTCTTCCCTTGCAGGCTCTTCACCTCTCACCCCCTATTCTCTATTTTTATCACTTCCAACCTTCACCTCCTATCATTTATGTGCAATTCCTCCCGCCTTCCAAAAAAAACCTTCAGTGTCATCCTTAAGTCTTTGCAAACCCTCTTTCCCTCCTCCACACCCTCCCTCCATCTCTCAGATCATTCTTCCCTCCAGATATCTCCCAGCAGGCATAGCACAGTGTGGTGGTTCGCTCTGCTGTAGAGGTGATCAATGGCCCCTGGCACCTCTGGGCCCCTGGGCTCCTGAAATGGAGGTATTAATAATGCAGGGCCCGGCTGTCATATCCTCCATTAGCTTGGGGGAGACATGGGGCCCAGACGGCTGATTGATTACTAATTGGATTAATTGCCATCTTTTAGGGGAGGAGAATGTAATAGTCTGGAGGCCTAGCTGGCAACAGAGGGGAGTGCATTTGGCATGCTGGCATTCAGAGATAGGGATACCGAATGCTGAAACGGGTAGCGTAAACTGTGAGGGGGTTGGGTAGACTGGGGTTGCCTATTCAGTTTCTTTGGTTGAGAGTGTATGTCATTTGAGATACCGTAACATTTGTGCAACATGCACTTGACAGAAACGAGGAATTGATCAAGCGGCTTCTCAATAGAGGCTTTCTCCATTATTGCACAATGTGTGTCTGCTGAACGAAATGAACTCAACACCCTGTATACCAAAATCACCCATCCTGATGATATCGTTACTTTCATTTGCTAGTGATTTCCTCCTCCTATTTCCTTTGGAGGTATCTTCTTAGCCATCAACATCTGGCTACACACTTTGATATGACAGAGATGTAGATTTGGTATAATGTGTGTAATGATAGTGTTGTTCATCAGAAACATTCTGTAATCTGCCTCCCGAATGGTGCAGTGGTCTAAGCATCGCAGTGCTAGCTGTGCGACTAGAGATTCTGGGTTCGAGTCCAGGCTATGTCGCAGCCGGCCGCGACTGGGAGACCCATTAGAGCAAGCTATGTAAAGAATTCAGTATATAAATACATATCCTGTGTGTATAAACAGTAACTACAAAGCAATGTACAGTAGTAGAAATGTTAAAACTAACTATGTCGAGAATACAGTATTTAAAACACATCATGAAACCCCATGGCAAAATGGATAGAATTGCAGGAAATTAGCTTCCGGACCAGATTCCGTGTGCGTATGTATGTGTGTATATATATATGTATGTGTAGATATCTATCTATCTATCTGTATGTATGTATGTATGTACACATACACACACACACATACTCAGTGGCCAGATATTAAGTACACTCATCACCGACCATTTCGAATCCCACCGCACCTTCTCCGCTATGCAATCTGGTTTCAGAGCTGATCATGGGTGCACCTCAGCCACGCTCAAGGTCCTAAACGATATCATAACCTCCATCGATAAGAAACAATACTGTGCTGCCGTATTCATTGACCTGGCCAAGGCCTTCGACTCTGTCAATCACCACATCCTCATCGGCAGACTCAATAGCCTTGGTTTCTCAAATGATTGCCTCACCTGGTTCACCAACTACTTCTCTGATAGAGTTCAATGTGTCAAATCAGATGGCCTGTTGTCCGGGCCTCTGGTAGTCTCTATGGGGGTGCCACAGGGTTCAATTCTTGGGCCAACTCTTTTCTCTGTATACATCAATGATGTTTCTCTTGCTGCTGGTGAGTCTCTGATCCACCTCTACGCAGACGACACCGTTCTGTATACTTCTGGCCCTTCTTTGGACACTGTGTTAACAACCCTCCAGACGAGCTTCAATGCCATACAACTCTCCTTCCGTGGCCTCCAACTGCTCTTAAATACTAGTAAAACAAAATGCATGCTCTTCAACCGATCGCTGCCCGTACCTGCCCGCCCGTCCAGCATCACTACTCTGGACGGTTCTGACTTAAAATATGTGGACAACTACAAATACCTAGGTGTCTGGTTAGACTGTAAGCTCTCCTTCCAGACTCACATAAAACATCTCCAATCCAAAGTTAAATCTAGAATTGGCTTCCTATTTCGCAACAAAGCATCCTTCTCTCATGCTGCCAAACATACCCTCGTAAAACTGACCATCCTACCGATCCTCGACTTCGGCGATGTCATTTACAAAATAGCCTCCAATACCCTACTCAATAAACTGGATGCAGTCTATCACAGTGCCATCCATTTTGTCACCAAAGCCCCATATACTACCCACCACTGCGACCTGTACGCTCTCGTTGGCTGGCCCTCGCTTCATACTCGTCGCCAAACCCACTGGCTCCAGGTCATCTACAAGACCCTGCTAGGTAAAGTCCCCCCTTATCTCAGCTCACTGGTCACCATAGCAGCACCCACTTGTAGCACGCGCTCAAGCAGGTATATCTCTCTGGTCACCCCCAAAGCCAATTCCTCCTTTGGCCGTCTCTCCTTCCAGTTCTCTGCTGCCAATGACTGGAACGAACTACAAAAATCTCTGAAACTGGAAACACTTATCTCCCTCACTAGCGTTAAGTACCAGCTGTCAGAGCAGCTCACAGATCACTGCACCTGTACATAGCCCATCTATAACTTAGCCCAAACAACTACCTCTTCCCCTACTGTATTTATTTATTTAATTTTGCTCCTTTGCACCCCAATATTTATATTTCTACTTTACACTTTCTTCCACTACAAATCTACCATTCCAGTGTTTTACTTGCTATATTGTATTTACTTTGCCACCATGGCCTTTTTTGCCTTTACCTCCCTTATCTCACCTCATTTGCTTACATTGTATATAGACATATTTCTACTGTATTATTGACTGTATGTTTGTTTTACTCCATGTGTAACTATGTGTTGTTTTATGTGTCCAACTGCTTTGCTTTATCTTGGCCAGGTCGCAATTGTAAATGAGAACTTGTTCTCAACTTGCCTACCTGGTTAAATAAAGGTAAAATAAAAAAATAAAAATCTAGTACCGGGTTAGACCCGCCTTTGCCTCCAGAACAGCCAGCCTGAATTCTTCGGGGCATGGGCACGTTGCTCAATTGGTATCAAGGGACCTAACATGTGCCAGGAAAACCTTCTCCACCCCATTACAACACAGCAAACAGCCTGTACAGTTGACAACAGGAAGGATGGGGCCGTGGACTGCTTACGCCAAATCGTGACTCTTCCATCAGCAAAACGCAACAGGAACTGGGATTCGTCAGACTAAGCTATGTTTTTCCACTCCTCAATTGTCCAGTGTTGGTGATTGAGTGCCCACTGGAGCCGCTTTTTGTTTTTAGCTGATAGGAGTGGAACACAGCATAGTCATCTGCTGCAATAGCCCATCAGTGACAAGGACCGACGAGTTGATGCGTCCCGAGATTCCATTCTGCACTGTTATTTGCCTGTTTGTGAACCGCCTGTTAGCTTGCACCGTTCTTGCCATTCTCCTTCGACCTCTCATCAACGAGCTGTTGTTGCCCACAGGACTGCCGCTAACTGGATGCTTTTGTTTGTCGCACCATTCTCGGTAAACCCTAGACACTGTCGTGCGTGAAGATTCCAGGGTGCCGTCCGTTTCTGATATACTGAAACCGGCACACCAGGCACCGACGACCATACCATGCTCAAAGTCGCTTAGGTCACTAGTTTTGCCCATTATAACGTTCAATCGAACAGTAACTGAATGCCTCAATGCCTGTCTGCCTGCTTTATATAGTAAGCCACGGCCACGTGACTCACTATCTATAGGAGTGAACCATTTTCGTGAACGTGGTGGGTGTACCAAATAAACTGCCCATAGAATGTATGTGAATGGTGTGTATAGACAGCATAGACAGTATGTGAATAGAAAATTTGTTATATAGGATGAGCCATGACTAAAAGGTTCAGGGCAAGGTAGTGGGTGGAGGCCAGCTAGTGGTGACTGTTTAACAGTCTGATGACCTGGAGATAAACAGCTTCTATCAGTCTCTCGGTCCCAGCTTTGATGCACCTGTACTGTCTCCACCTTCTAGATTGTAGCTGGGTGAACAGGGCAAGGTTTGGGCGGCTAAGGATCTTGATGATCTTCTTGGGCCTCCTGTGACACCGGTTGTTGTAGATGTCCTGGAGGGGAGGCAGAGTTTCCCCCTGATGATGCGTTGAGCTGACCGTACCATCCTCTGGAGAGCCCTGCGGTGCAGTGTTTGCATGTACAGTGGGGGGGAAAAGTATTTGATCCCCTGCTGATTTTGTGCGTTTGCCCACTTACAAATAAATGATCAGTCTATAATTTTAATGGTAGGTTTATTTGAACAGTGAGAGACAGAATAACAACAAAAAAATCCTAAAAAACGCATGTCAAAAATGTTATAAAATTATTTGCATTTTAATAAGGGAAATAAGTATTTGACCCCTAGGCAAAACATGACTTAGTACTTGGTGGCAAAACCCTTATTGGCAATCACAGAGGTCAGACGTTTCTTGTAGTTGGCTACCAGGTTTGCACACATGTCAGGAGGGATTTTGTCCCACTCCTCTTTGCAGATCTTCTCAAAGTCATTCAAGTTTCGAGGCTGACGTTTGGCAACTCGAACCTTTAGCTCCCTCCACAGATTTTCTATGGGATTAAGGTCTGGAGACTGGCTAGGCCACTCCAGGACCTTAATGTGCTTCTTCTTGAGCCACTCCTTTGTTGCCTTGGCCGTGTGTTTTGGGTCATTGTCATGCTGGAATACCCATCCACGAGCCATTTTCAATGCCCTGGCTAAGGGAAGGAGGTTTTCACCCAAGATTTGATGGTACATGGCCCCGTCCATCATCCCGTTGATGCGGTGAAGTTGTCCTGTCCCCTTAGCAGAAAAACACCCCCAAAGCATAATGTTTCCACCTCCATGTTTGACGGTGGAGATGGTGTTCTTGGGGTCATAGGCAGCATTCCTCCTCCTCCAAACACGGCGAGTTGAGTTGATGTCAAAGAGCTCCATTTTGGTCTCATCTGACCACAACACTTTCACCAGTTGTCCTCTGAGTCATTCAGATGTTCATTGGCAGACTTCAGACGGGCCTGTATATGTATTCTTGAGCAGGGGGACCTTGCGGGCGCTGCAGGATTTCAGTCCTTCACGGCGTAGTGTGTTACCAATTGTTTTCTTGGTGACTATGGTCCCAGCTGCCTTGAGATCATTGACAAGATCCTCCTGTGTAGTTCTGGGCTGATTCCTCACCGTTCTCATGATCATTGCAACTCCACGAGGTGAGATCTTGCATGGAGCCCCAGGCCGAGGGATATTGACAGTTATTTTGTGTTTCTTCCATTTGCAAATAATCGCACCAAATGTTGTCACCTTCTCACCAAGCTGCTTGGCGATGGTCTTGTAGCCCATTCCAGCCTTGTGTAGGTCAACAATCTTGTCCCTGACATCCTTGGAGAGCTCTTTGGTCTTGGCCATGGTGGAGAGTTTGGAATCTGATTGATTGATTGTTTCTGTGGACAGGTGTCTTTTTTACAGGTAACAAGCTGCGGTTAGGAGCACTGCCTTTAAGAGTGTGCTCCTAATCTCAGCTCGTTACCTGTATAAAAGACACCTGGGAGCCAGAAATCTTTCTGATTGAGAGGGGGTAAAATACTTATTTCCCTCATTAAAATGCAAATCAATTTATAACATTTTTGACATGCGTTTTTCTGGATATTTTTGTTGTTATTCTGTCTCTCACTGTTCAAATAAACCTACCATTAAAATTATAGACTGATCCTTTCTTTGTCAGTGGTCAAACGTACAAAATCAGCTGGGGATCAAATACTTTTTCTCCCCACTGTATGTGCATATTAATGCATCTAATGCTGTGCTTATATGTGTTGCCCTTGGTAACTGGTGATTAGGCATAGATCATGGTTGGAATAACTAGTGTGTGTATTTGTGTGTATACTGTATATTTTGGCTGGTATGACCAAACCTATTACAACACGCCAACACCCACAATAGAAACGAATCCATTTATGCATGGATCTGACACACATCATTGTGTGTGTGTGTGCGCGTGTCCACATTAAAGCATAGCAAGTCATATCCTGCCAGCTGGGGCACAGAAACCTCAGGAGTGTGTGTACAGTGTGTGAAACAACACACTGTAATGTCCTACTTACAAACTCATCAGGTTATTTTGAAGTGAAAATACAATGTACAAAGGCAACTCATTATTCCTGAATACAGTACAGCCGGACTGCATCATCCTTTCCCCAGTATAGAATGTCAGAGTGATACACCACTGTAATGGGATTTATAGAGGAGGTCCTTGGTCTGATCCTCTCTGTCTTATGAATCATTTGAAGATCCTCATCCCTTATCAGGATTTTTGACAGTATGAGATGTCATTCCGCTTTCTTCCCAATGAGGTGTTGTCAGGATTCCATCATGGTTTCAAACAGTAAGCCTATCTAAACACTAATCTCTTCATTTCACTCTCGAAGCGCGTGCACACACACACACACACACACACACACACACACACACACACACACACACACACACACACACACACACACACACACACACACACACACACACACACACACACACACACACACACACACTCTCTCTCTTTCCTTCCAGGCATGCAAAAGCGTTCTTCCTTGGGCAGTCGGGGACAAGCACGACTCTCTTTCTCGCTCTGTGTCTTTCTCTCTCGCGCGCTGTGCTGCACCTGCTCCCCCATCCCCTCCACCCACTCCGCTCCTCAGCCGCTCCCGCCACCTCCTCCCGGCCCCTGTGGCTAGTTGCAGAGATGGCCCGCTGCGCTAATTGAAAGCGACCCTGACTCGTCCTTTTCCCCCAGGCGCTCCAGCCGATGCCCCATTGTTTTCTTTCACCGGCCGTTGACAACTGGCCTTTCAGCCGCGGCGTGCTGCAGCGCAAACTCTGACCCCAGCGCTCGGTCCTCTCGATCTAACCCCTCTCCCCCCACATCCCCTTTTCAGGCCCATGGTGAAATGGAGAAACTGCAGAGTTGCAGATGTGGTTGTTGTTCTGCTTCTAAGGTAAGAATGGTTTGTCTAAATTAGACAGAATTGCATGTAAGTGGATTTAGTCATTTTAATAATGGTCCACTTATAGGAGCCAGCAACCCAAGAGGTGAAAATGAGACAGTGATGTTTAAATACTACTGCTGCTGCTGATGATGATCATTCATTACATCCCCTTTCTAAGCGAGACTCCCAAACTTTTAAAGGATAAACCATTCAATTGGAACTCTGATACACCCACAACACAGGCAATGTGCTTAGATATAATTTCCTTCAGATGGCACCTTGTGAAAAAAACAGCAATGTCCCCCTGAAATGAGGCGTGTGAACAGGGAGTTTTAGCATGGCGGTAGGCTGTTCTTATCACCCATACGGGGCAGACCTGGAGCCCATAATCTAATAGCCTCGCAGCACAGTCATAAATCACGCTGATAGACTGCATACTGCAACACACTGACACTTCCAACCTGGTAACTTGTGTCTTTATTAAAGACCACATTATACAGGGGAGACCCCCTCTTCTCCAACCATCCTCCATTGGAAAAGCCTACATCCTGTACACACACAAACACACACAGATGCTACATGCCGTGTAAATGTATGACCTGCGGACTGAGGGGGAGGGTCATGAATGCTAGCGTGATGGCTGTAGTTAAGAAGCACACTTCAGTGCATGTCTGTGTGTTTGTATGTGCAGAAATGCACACAGTATGGTTGGTTTTTGCCTGGCTGCCTGCCTGCTTGCGTGGGTCCATGCATGCATTTGTTTCCTTTTAGTAATTTTGACAACATTTGATTGGAAAATGTCAACGTAAACATGGATTCTGACAAACTGTAGCAATGTACGGTCTAAGATAGCCATCTTAGGCTCTCTCGACAATTATAGCACAGTCACACAGAGAAATTACAACATAGCACATCCAAAATGGAGAGAGAACATTGGCCCAGGGACGTAATAAAACTAAATGAACAGGCAATTATAAGCCATCCACAGGTCTAGCTTATCGAACCTGAAGGACCAGCAGGCCTATTATAAAAACATTAACATTTTGAGAAGGAGACAATGATTTTGGTAACAAATTCACAGCTATTCTGTGCTCTTTCAATCTATGGAAGCTCTCTCTTTAAAGTTCACAGAAATACTTTACTGTAGACTCACTGAATCTTTGTCAAGACACTAGATCCATCGCTCATTGGGGCAAATGAAGCTTACTGTACATTTACCAACCCCTCACTGAGTACAAGTCGCTCAAGCTGATAAAGTGACATTTTGAGTTGAACAAACTTTGGTAGAGAAATCTATTAGACAGTGTCTAATTTTAGAGGAAAAGCCGTTGACTGTTTAAACTCACTGAGCGATGCATGTACCAATCAAATGAAAAATTCAGCTTTCGCTGCCTGCCTCAGTACTCTCAACCAAAATAATGCAAATTCCGAAAGGAGAGAACTCCCAAATACCCTTTTCTCCCCAATCCGTGTGTACACATTAAATGCCCCTCTGTTAACATTGCAGGAGGAACATAACCTCCAAACCGAGCCTTGCTGTGGAAAGACATTACTGAAGACATGATATTTAAATAGCAGTTGTTATTCTGTAGCAATACCGTTGAGGAAGTGGATAATACAAAGACAAGAGTCAGGGCTGTTCTTGGGGTTTTCTTGTAATCCATTCCACTGTAATGTGACCTGTAGTTCTGAACCACAAGAGACAAGTCTCAGAGGACCTCTCTCACACACAGAGCTTCAGTGTAGATCTTTATCACACCCTGCCGTGCTTCAGAACCAGACACCCCCAGTCTCTCTGCCAGCAGACATCCAGACAGCAGCCCCCTCACCTGTGTCAATACCACACATCCTCCCAGACCCACTGTGGGAACCTTGGCACTGTGCAGGCTGGGCAACTCACAACCAACTACCGCTACTGTGCTGATGTTGCAGAGCCATAACACCGAGACAAACACTCACACAGTGAGTCAAAGTCTTGGCCGGTGTCGTTATCTCTGCTGACGTGGATCGTTGACACAGACGACAGAATCGGACAGGTAATCCTGGATTACAGTCCAGTCGTGTCATATCCTGGATGCCCTTTAGACGTGGGCGTAACCTCATCCATCCTTCCATCCTCTCTTCTGGTGCCCATCAACGGAGCACCGTGCCCCTGCATAGATGGAGAAATAATGAGCTCTAGTTGCCTTGTCAACGCTGTCCTTTCTACCACCGTGCTCTAAACTCCCATTCGGTCATTCCCTCCCCACCAGGCTCTTTGGTAATCATGGGGGTCCAGGAGGCAGATGAGATTTCATATTGTCTGAAATCCCTAAATCTCTGACTGGAAACCAGGAATGGAGCATGCATACCCTGGCTGCATAACTACGCGTGTAGATTGGCTTCTTAACAGCGTCTACCCCCAAGCCATAAGACTGAACAGCTAATCAAAGGGCTACCCAGACCCCTCTTTTACACTGCTGCTACTCTGTTTATTATCTATGCATAGTCACTTTAACTGTACCTACATGTACATATTACCTCGACTAACCGGTTCCCCCGCACATTGACTCTGTACCGGTACCCCCTGTGTACAGCCTCGCTATTGTCATTTTACTGCTGCTCTGTAATTATTTGTTACTTTTATTTTAAATTTTTTACTTAACACTTGTTTTTCTTAAAACATTGTTGTTTAAGGGCTTGTAAGTAAACATTTTACTGTTGTATTCGGCGCATGTGACAAATAACATTTGATTTGGTTACTTCCACGCAGGTGATGATTATAAGGGGAACATATAAAATGCTCCTCAAGGAAAAGGTCACGCTTTGCCTCCGATCTCAAAGCCAGCAACCTGGTAATATCAATGACAATAGATGGGGTGTTTTATATGGGAGGATTTAACAGCCCTATTTATTGGGTGGAACGAACTCACCCTGAGCAACAAAAATGATCTCGTCCCCAATTGGGTGACTCACTACAGCCAGTTTACACCAGTAAGCTCACCGCACAAGTATCGCTATAGGGCGGTATCCAACCAACTTCCCTAAAGTCATACATCAAACGGAAGAGAGCATTGGCTTGTAATTATGGTTTTTGGTTAGAAGTGGTTGACTTTCTGGTTTTGCTTCAAGCCCTCTTAGGTTCATCAGTCTAGTACATGACTTGAGAAGACAATTTCCTGACATTTCCTGTGGGGGAGCGTTCTGCTCCATGCCCATGCCCATGTAACAACACTCCAAAACAAAACCTCAAATTCAGACAAACTGAAAAGTTGTTTCCTTGTGATGTAGGCAGTCTGCCATGACTAAAGAAATGTCTTTAAATGTATGTAGAACGAAATGCGTGTGATGTGTTGGTATTACGGTTCAGAGAAACATTTACAGGTTGAGCTTTTCAGCATTCTCAACCTCTAGGTAACAGAAAACGTCCTCATACCTCAGGTTAACGCTCTACTTTTTAACTCCACTTCTCTTAAGCATTTCATATGCATGACAGACCATTTTTCAGACTAGCTTTTTGTATATTCATTGCTTAAGTGATTCTTACTTCTAACTGCCTTCACCTTGTGAATAAAACATGACTTTAAAAAAGGTCAAACAGGAATAACTAGTATGGACTTTCTCAGTATTTACTCAACCTATTTGTCTTTTAAAATACTTTTAGAATGGGAAGTTCTACTAAACCCAAGGGTGTGTGTAACTTCATCTACAGTCCCAAAAAGTTATTAGGCTATTTCATACTCTTCATCCCTTCAAATATCCATTGGTGCTTAATGTACTGCTAATTTAACAGTTACTATAGCATACAGACTTCCAGTTCTGGCAGCAGGTTAGAATTAGCTCATGTTTCTCTCCCCATAACAGACTCATTATATATATATTTGAACAAAAAACAAGAGATTTTTTTCCTCAACAAAAGCAGCTGCTCAAACAAAGAGAAAACACATGCTGACATTCAGAAAAACAAAATGTCTCTTTACCGAGCTTGGTTAATTAACGCAGGCAAGCTAACCTCTCACCCAGTAGAGAAACAGTTAAAAGAAAGAGAGGACTTGCTGAGCAGTGAAATTCCTACTCAAAATCAAATCAACACAAATTGTTACACATCCATTTGGAAAAGGACATGAGTTGGTTGGGAAGACACTAAAATGCTAACCTTTCACAAAAATTACAATTCCCCAGCCTTGGATATGGAGATGCCTCATGTTTCAACTCTGAAATAAATTCATTTTTGACAGACACTGAGTTACTATAAACCATTACTCATGAAAAGATTCAGAAAATACAAAAAAACCTCTGACCCTTGAACCATTGGAGGGTGCACATAAATGACCGCACTACCGTATGTCAACATGCTGTTTGGATGAATGGAGGCAGTGAGGGCCAGGGGCCAAGGGGTGCCCATACACACTGACATGTCGTAGCCTGGCACGAGCCAGTGTTTTGGAAGGAGACTCATGGAAACCAGTGGGACACGGGCCGCCAGGCAGGCCCGCTACAGGACTACTCTGGTCTGCTAATGTTCCTCAGGGTTTGGGGCTGCCAATGTCGGCCCCACTGATGTGAGTGCCAGAAGGACCAGCCTCTTTCCATCGCTCCACCAGAGGAAAAATACTGCAGTCCCGCTGGCCAGCACTGCACAAACACACACCCACTCATAATGATCAAACATACGACAACACAGGCATAGATATAGATATACTGTACACAAAAAGGTGGTTGTATTGCACATGGGAGGAACATATTTGCAGCAAGACTGTACTCCAACACAAACTAACCCACATACAAAGAAAAAAGCGACTTGGCAAACTCACCCCGTACCTGATACTTCAACAGCAGACAGAGCCAAAAAAAACTGAAAGCAAGATGGTCTGTTGAGATCGCTGTTCCGATTCTTGGCGTGCTCCCAGCGCTTTATGAAAAATGTGTCTCTCTCTTTCGACTGATTCATATTCAAGCCAGGCAAACGGGATCCCAACAGGAAACACTAAACCTCCCGTGAAGAGAAAGGGGGACAGAGAAACAAGAGTGCAAGAGAGGGAGCAAGCTAAAGACAAAATAAAAGTAGAAAGCTAAAAAGAGGTTGTGGGGCCCCGAGCGTGCCCCGTGGTGGGCCATTTCACAGTCCCACAGACTGAGTAACACTGACAGGTCAGCTGGAAGACTCGCTGCCAAGAGAAACCCACAGCGGAAAGATCCAGGCACCAGGCTGCACACACTCGCACACAGACCACACCTCCCAGCACAGCAAAACAATTTCCTTTCCAATCTGCCACACAATAACTGGGCCGCTGTTTATTGACCTTTTGCATGGGCTTTCATCAGGCAATCAGTTCCCTGCTCCAGATACAGAAATATAATCTAAGCCCTCTGCCCTTGGCTGTAAAATCGCCACCTTCCAGTTGGATGGAGCTGCTAACCCTGATTCTCCATTCACATCAGGGTACGTCAGGGACCTTGGGCTGCGAGCGCCTACGGGACTGTACGTCTAAGTACTGTCAGCTGTCACTCCTTTCAGAGTTGATAAAATGATCATGGGTGACAATGAGATATATCGCAATAATTAGTGGAATAACAAATCAATTAACTGTAATAAATGGAGCTGAAAGCCTCCATACACAAGGGGGTGTGAGAGAATGTCTGAATGCAGCGCACACTGTTTGAGTACTCATATCATGTCCCTTTGACTGCAATAGGAACACACATCATTCATTTATGGGGTGAATGGCAACATTCCATATTATGACAGTGTGAAATTGCAAGCCACTTTCTGGTCTATGGGATACTGAATCTTTATGAAAACATACAAGGGAAAAAAATAAACAATAGGACAGAATTTGTGAAAATTATAGAACTACAGCGTTTCAGCATCACCCTTTCTCAGCGCCAAACTTTTGGAAAAGTTTTGTCAACAGGCTTTTTGGCAACAAACTTTTGGTTTGACAGTTTACAGCAACACTTGTACGAGCAAGTCCAAATAAATGACTGAATTATTATCATTCAGAAAGTTCTGTCCTATTGTTTAAAGACCATCTTAGCAACACAAGCTACTTCGAACATACCATCGCTGTGATGCATAGGATCTTCAGCCATGTGGACAAGGGTTTTCTATTTTCAGTTCATTATTTCCATTACCGTCACTATCTGTGTAGCAGGAGAAGGAGCTGCTCTGTTGATTTGGTCTCTCGCCATCTCTCTCTGGGACAGGGGATTAGGCGATGGTTGGCGACGGGGGCTCGTTCGCAGTAGAAACCTGCCCGTCCTGCGTGAATAACGGTGACAGTGCGAGTCCCGTTCGACTGACGAGCGGCAGGAAGCCAGGCGGGCAGGCAGCGGCTTATCTGCCAAAACAGCTGGAGTGCTCCGCATCCCCAGCTGTGAGCGCCGCCGCGACTGAATGACCCCACGTAGAGAGAGAGAGAGAGAAACAGTATAAAAAGAGGAAATTGGAAAGCGTGGTAGAGGGAGAGAAAAACTAGGTGGGAGGAATCACACGCGCTCTCTACTTTTTGCACTCCCTCACCTGGAGATTACACTAGCCTTGTTCCGCTGTTCACTCACGGCTCGTTCCACCTCCTCTGCTGCCATTTCAATATCGTCTCAATGTAACGCATCCGGAACGCACAGGAATTCCATTTTGGGCAGCGCTCTGTGCCAAACTCATCTCTGGAGCCTGTGAAGGGTTGAGTAAGCATGGGGGGCCGCTGTCAGGGAGCTGTACTGGGCTTTGTGGAAAGTGTGAATGTGAGACCCAGGTGTCACTTTAATTGAGACTGAGATATTGCTGTAGGAGCAATACAACTGAATTGCGGGTGGACATTTTAACTTTGCAACAATGTATAACCTTACTGAGATCGTGGGATGAATAGCCTTTGCCTCTAAATAAACTGAAAGTGTCTCATCCCCAGTCACAGCCATAGACCCAGAGAGGGTTAAGTCCCCAAACAGCAAAAGGAAAACAGCGGTCTGTCAAGGAGTCTGTCTGCTGCATCGGCACACTGGCTCCTCTTTCTGCCATTGTAATGAAATTACAGTGGGCCCCGTCTGATTGATGAAAGTGTCATGTATGCGAGTGCCTCTTTTACATAAAGGAGAGGCTCTCCCGCAGACTGCAATTCATCATCTGACAGTCGGATGGCTCCATTCGTCTTAATTCACGCCAGACCCAAAAGCAAGGGCCCGGGTCGTGCAGCCCTGCCTCAACCTCCCTGCTCGGGTTTGAGAGGGGTTGGCGGGGCTATCAAAGGAGTTTAACCTTGTTATTTACTGCCATTCAACCTCCCTTAAGACAGAGTGTATGCATTTTTCTGGGTCCAGTAAAAGATGAGACAATACAAACAACAAATGATTACTCAGATCCTGTGCTCTCTATGTATTCCTATGGCAGTCCCTACATTCTATATGAAGACAGGCCTACACCGCCCAAGGGTTGTAATGAGGGGTCATTGTAATAGAGGCATATTCATCCCTTAGTACCACCCAGACTGCAAGGAACATTCCCCCCAACATCAGCCAATAACTCTGCCACTTTTAACCACCGCCACACTATACACGGAAATGTCACCCTCCCCAAATAGACTGCCACAATTGCAAGTGAATCCTGATCCAAATACTCACCGGCAGATAGAGCGTAATATGGTGTGATCACACACTACAGTGAATCCTGCTATCCAGGGTGAGGTAAGAAAAACCCTACCAGCCCAAAAAGAGGAAAGTCTCATCTCTAACTCTGAGGGTAAACTGCTGGTCAGTGCCATCTGGGATATTTGGGACGTCCTTACCCTAAATCCTAACCATAACCCCTACCCTAAGCCATTTTCACTTCAAATGGGGGGGGGGGGGGGGGGGGGGGGTAGTGACATCCCAAGGATCCCGGATAGTGCAGACTATACACTGCCAGCCTTATGTTGTTTGGCCAAGCCACATGTGAAAGAAACAAAGCCTATGGATGCAGTCCATAACCTACCACGAAAAAACATGGTCATTTGAAACGTCATTACATTGCGTGACTGTTTCTTTTGACTCATGTAGTGAATACAAATGGTGCTTTAGAAATGTGTGTGTCTCAGCAAGTGAGAAAATACCTCTATTTTGTTTCTTTCTCTCTTTCATTGTTCTTGGCAAGTCAGCAGGGGTAATTGGCATGCATGCCCTGGCAGTACACTCGACGAGCCAGGTCTTGAGTTTGGGCACGGAGCACAACGGCTCCGCTATGCCCACGTAACTTGTTTAAAGCTATGATTCAGCTACAGGCAGCGTCCTGTAGGGCTCAACTGATGCAATCCATCACTGCAAATCCATTTCTCTGGGTGAAAACAACTGATCCACACTGCTCTCTCCCCACACAACCCCCTGCAGCCAGTTACCACTCCTTACCACTCCTTCAGAGTAAACAGCAGGAATGAGGCAAAACTAAAGAAGGCTGGGAGGTGGTTAACCAGCCACTACCCTTACAGCCATGAGTCAAGCAGCCATGAGAGAAAAGCAGTAGCGGTGATAAGGGGCTGGGGATGAGGGGGAGGATTTCAAGGGGCTCGCATCTTCTCATTAACTTTGGCCAGGCCCGGGGAGCGTGGGAGGATGAGGTGGAGGGAGGGATTGGTTTAATGAAGACTCCTGCCGTGAGGGTCCGTCTCCTAACTGCGCTGCCCTGTGAGTAAGCTTGGCCGACAGATGGGCTGCGGAATTGATCAGCAGACTGTCCAGAGACCTGAGCAGACAGAGACGCTATATATAGGAGTTCATCCACGATTATAGATATGAAAACAATGATTTCAGGATCTGCTAATCAAGAGGAAAGGTTGTATTTGAAGTGGATGCGCAGCTGAACTTGAGGGATGAGATTTTTACTCAAGGTGCACCACATCAGAAACACTTCTGCTAATTCTTTATCAAAACAGAAAACCATGGCAGACGCAACACCCCAGAGCGCATGAGACTGATGAATAAACGTCTGTGCAGGTGTGCTCAGGTCAGTATTCCCCACGAATTAAGAAAGAACCGTCTGCCATTTGGTATCATCCCTGCCCTGGCGCTGTCACTCCGCTGTCCTTCTGAGAGCTGTCCTACTTTCAGCCTCTGTGTGACATCCATCTTTTCAACCTCCCTGCCAGTCTCATTCTTTTGTTCAAGGCTCAGAGATGGAACCCGGCAATTCTGTCATCTGCAGAAGCTCAATACCTGCCTGCCGCACTGATAAGCAGACAGGTGCTAGTCGAGGCAGAATACAGCACATGCAGTCACAGGGAGGGCGCCTATTTGTTCCATATAACCCAAGCCGAGCATTTTGAATCAAGCCCCGAGGACAGGGAATATGGCTTTTCTTTGTTGCGGGCCCAGAATTCAAACCCTGCGTGAGTGACCTCTCAGGCTAAAGCTTCCCATATCCCCCCTGTGTTATTGCAAAATTCATGCCAAAGGGATATAAGGACAGTTGGGAGAGAGTAGAGTATCTGAAATGTTCATTTTGTTTAACCTATTGGTAATCGCATTGTATGTATAATTATAGTGTCGCTTGGCCAGTGAGCAGGTTAGATATGTATGCACTCTCACCTCTGTCACTGTTGACAACACAGACAGACACAATTAGCATAGCACAGAAGGATTAACGCGTTACCACACCGCTCATTTGCCCTGTATTGTGCACTTTTGTCAGTGCAGAAAGTGTACTGGACTAGCAAATGTGCAGACAGTGTTCTTTGTCCGGACTAGCAAATATGAGATGAAAATGTATTTTCTTTTGACGTCAGTAGATGCTTTTTCTTACATCTCTATAACCCTTTAAAAACGTCCTTGCAAGGTAACAAGGGCTGCTAGGCGCCCAGTTTCAGATAGCTCAGTGGTACTCCCTGGGGGCTCTGAAACCTCTAGCTGTTCAGAGCACAGTCACCATAGTTACTACTGCTTGATGCTGCTGGCAAATAGATTGACCACAATGGGGTACACGGGAGGGCACTGCCAAACACGCTAAGGGTCTTCACACACAAACAGCTAGAGGGCACCAGAATCGCCCTTCTAATGCCATTCAGGGAATGCCAGTTAAGGTTAGTACTTTCAGGATGTTGCCCGAATGCTCTTTTAGGGGAAATGGACAACTACAGGGGAAGGATTTGCAGGCTGGGTGCCTCTGTCTCTTGGCACAACGTGGAATGTATAATTAGGGCCTTAAAAAACAGGACATCGCTCTCTTAAATGTCACATCCTTGTGAGGAAAACGGGGATGGTGGCGAGTTAGATTGACTTCTGTGAACTGATTGATGCCAGTGTTTATTTACCTTTCCCTCGGCAATTCATGCTCCCCATCCCTGCCTTTCCCTCCGCCTCGCTCTTTCAGCGCTCCCTTTCTCCCTCTCCGTTCCTCTGTTTACTTTGTGATGCATGGCTTCATTTCAAGTTAGGCTTTTAACCAGAATGAGATTACAATCTGTGCAATTGTGCGGAAACAAGATAGATCTAGCAAAACAAAGGGGGAAAAAGGGATAGAATGTAAGAATGGACAACAGTAGCACTTTTATAAGTCCTTCCCTTTCTGATGTACAGTATTCTCTCCTTAGCAAAACATGTCCTGTTGCATTGAACTTAAAAGTGGAGGTTCTGATAAGGTGTCCTGCAGACCAGACAGTGCTTAAAACTGAGACCATGGAAGAAGGTAGGAGGAGAGAAGAAACAAATATCAGAGTGGTTTGTAATGAGAGGCGACACTTGAAGAATGCAGCCGGCAGCAGCCTTTTAAATGGCAGGCCTCGTTACCGGGCTGGTTTCATACCATCAGAAGGGCAAAGACAAAGATAAAAGGGAGTATTGTTAATGGATGGGAAACACTAAGGGCTGACATGTAGCGACTGAACTAGCCAAACTCGCAATGTCACGGAGGATACATGACAAAATACCACACAGTCCATGGATATGTAGGCTATTTGCGTTCATTTCCTGGTTCTGTCCTTGACATTGCTTTGTAATAGCACTACTTTTCCTGAGTAATGTCTAGTGATACAGTATCAAAATAGTAGCTTGGGGTACTCATTGAATAATTAAGCAATGCAAAAAAATTACTTGAAATAATAATTGCCTCTCTCTAAATTCCCACCAAATTAATCAAACAGGCACCAAAAAGATTGAAAAATGAACCATTCCTTTGCAGAGGTGAAAAGACTGTCATGATGGTTAATGCTTGGGTGGGGAAAACATTATTATAAATTTTTTACAAACTTTGGAGGAGCAAATTCATTTTAGCATATTCATCCAAGAGGTGAGATTCCAGATTGTTTGCAATGGCTTTTCATGAAGTGATTACAGGACTGGTGCAAAGGTAAAACGCCTGTCAAAGCAATGACTCAGGAGTATGTTCTCAACCCTCCCAACAGAGGGAGCTCAGCAATTCACACACACTGAAAAAAATGCTTTAATATTCTAAACGTCACAGGGAGAATCTGAAAAGACAGGGAACGAGTCTTATAAGGAAGAAAAAAAAACTGTTGAAGCTCTGAGGAGTTGAATGGGTTACACGCTGGCTGCCAGCTCGCGTTTCATCTCAGAGTTACAATTTGTTTGGAGAGTGTCATGGACATGCTAAAAAGAGAGGGCCTACCCTGAAAGCCTTCCCAATGGCTGCAGACTTGCTAAACGTCACTCAATCTTTCAGTCAACAGGGAGGGAGAAAGGGAGAGAACAAGAGAGGGGGAGAGGAGAGAGAGAGAGGCTCATGCATCCTAATCCATGCCTCCTGTGGTGCTTGCAGTATAATCTGAGAAGAGACTATAGAGTTCAGGTTTCAAAGCAGGGAGATGTCGAGGGATTGGACCTGTTTTCCATTCCAGCCAGGCACACATGCATCTATATGCCAGCTGACTGTTCAGAGGCAGAATCTTTTGACTCTACAAGTTGGTCTCGTCTTTCACTCTATCCAAACAGATCCCACAGGCACTGAAAATCACTCTATATGTAGGACAATGTTCTTCTGTATCGGAGAGTGCACACATTTTTTTTTTGATGGTTGTTCCCTTCCCTTGGTGGTTGCAATTTAACTTGTTCTAATTTTGAACCGAATTGGCTTATATGAAGCTGTCATTGCCTAGCCCACGCTGGTATAAGTGTCATGAGCAAGAACCAATGACTGTTACAAAGTTATCCCTATCTCAGATAAATATCAACCAGCTCTTGGTGGATTCAGCTGGATCCTATTATTTCAGCTGGTCCTGTAAAAACAGTGTCTGCAGGTGTTTTGGCTCGCTCAAGAACCAGGCGCTAATGTTGAACATGCAATCAAACGTCAATGTGCTTTAACCTGTTGGGTCTAGGGGGCAGCATTTGCACGTCTGGATAAAAAAAATGTACCCGATTTAATCTGGTTACTAATCCTACCCAGTAACTAGAATATGCATATACTTATTATATATGGATAGAAAACACTCTAAAGTTTCCAAAACTGTTTGAATGGTGTCTGTGAGTATAACAGAACTCATTTGGCAGGCAAAACCCTGAGACATTTTCTGACAGGAAGTGGATACCTGATGTGTTGTATTGACTTTAAACCTATCCCATTGAAAAACACAGGGGTTTAGGAATATTTTGGCACTTCCTATTGCTTCCACTAGATGTCACCAGCCTTTACAAAGTGTTTTGAGTCTTCTGGAGGGAGATCTGACCGAACAAGAGCCATGGAACGGTGATGTCCCATTAGACACCTGGCGCGCTACTTCATGTTGGGTACCCTCGTTCCAATACGTTATAAAAGAGTATGCATTCGTCCACCTTGAATATTATTCATGTTCTGGTTAAAAAAGGCCCTAATGATTTATGCTATACAACGTTTGACATGTTTGAACGAACGGAAATATATTTTTTCCCCTCGTTCATGACGAGAAGTCCGGCTGGCTTACATCATGTGCTAACGAGACGGAGATTTTTGGACATAAATGATGAGCTTTTTTGAACAAAACTACATTCGTTATGGACCTGTGATACCTGGAAGTGACATCTGATGAAGAGAATCAAAGGTAATGGATTATTTACATAGTATTTTCGATTTTAGATCTCCCCAACATGACGTCTAGTCTGTATCGCAACGCGTATTTTTCTGGGCGCAGTGCTCAGATTATTGCAAAGTGTGATTTCCCAGTAAGGTTATTTTTAAATCTGGCAAGTTGATTGCGTTCAAGAGATGTAAATCTATAATTCTTTAAATGACAATATAATATTTTACCAATGTTTTCTAATTTTAATTATTTAATTTCTGACGCTGACTTGACTGCCGGTTATTGGAGGGAAACGATTTCCTCAACATCAATGCCATAGTAAAACGCTGTTTTTGTATATAAATATGAACTTGATAGAACTAAAAATGCATGCATTGTCTAACATAATGTCCTAGGAGTGTCATCTGATGGAGATTGTAAAAGGTTAGTGCATCATTTTAGCTGGTTTTATGGTTTTGGTGACCCTGTCTTTGACTTGACAAAACATTACACACAACTCTTGTAAATGTACTGTCCTAACATACTCTAAATTTATGCTTTCGCCGTAAAACCTTTTTGAAATCGTAAAACGTGGTTAGATTAAGGAGATGTTTATCTTTCAAATGGTGTAACATAGTTGTATTTTTGAAAAATTTGAATTTTGACATTTATTTGGATTCAAATTTGCCGCTCTTGAAATGCACCTGCTGTTGATGGAGTGCACCACGGGTGGCACGCTAGCGTCCCACCTAGCCCCAAGAGGTTAAGCATCAAATTCTGTGAATGACAGCGTGGTGAAGAGCCCCTTCTCTTGGCTGACATGGCTGCTTTGAATATCAACACATAATGTAAAACGGTGATTAAAACCCAATTACAGCGCACACCGATGAAAAGTCAATTAGCGCTTTAGAGGCTGGGAACGGGCAGCTGCCAAGGTGAGGATAGAGGGAGAAGAGAAAGGAAACAAGAGAGAGATAAAGAGAAAAGGGCTGGAGGAGTGAGTCGGAGAGAAGAAAACAGTCGCTGAGGGAGCGACAGAGAGAGCAGCAGTGAATGAGTCAGATAAACACAGCCTCTTGAATTCTGGAGTCAGACTGCGAGCACAATTTACAGTAGAAAAGGATTTCTGTCAGTCCCTTCACAAACCATCCATAAATTATGACCAATTTGCATTAGGAGGCGTTCAATTAAGAGCCCGATCCATTGTGGGACAAGCGGGGCCCTTTTCTGATGAGGCCCCCAAAAAACAAAGGCCCCTTATTCAAATAACTCCATTATACAGTCCCTGAGCTTCCCTCCAGGCCAAGTTCTTTCTGATTGATCATGCATTACTTATTTATGCACCCGTAATGACTGTTGAATATAAAAAAGAGAGAGATGGAGAGAGGGAGGGGAGAAAGCTCAGGCATGGTGCTGTGCTGGGAGCCCGCAGGGGAGTGGTGTTTAAATACAGTAGTGGTGACACACCGTCGCAGGAGCTGCGTCACCATGGGAGAGCAGGCAGAGGTTTAACAGCATATGTGGCACAAATCAGCCGTCACGTAGAGCCCCTTTCATGACAAACCAGCCTGCGTCCCCATGGACTGCCCCACCGGAAAATAAATACATATAAATTAATAGTAGTGCTGCTTAACCCTTCGCATGAATTATTGAAAAATGGCTGAAATTAGTGATACACGCAAGGCTCTCGTGCTGAAGAGGTTTTTAAGAGGGTAATGAGAGGGTTAGGACAAGAGGAGATCATTTCAGAGAGCTGCCAACCTGGGGCTGACATGCTTCAAGTGGATATCTTTTGAAGTGTTTGGCTGCCTTTTAAACAGTTCATGGAGTGGAGGAATATTTCAGGAAAGCTGAGAAAAGCACCACAGATAGAATAGCAAGAGAAAGTAAGGGCCTGGTCTTTAAACACATTGCATTTGCTTGTAACTCAAGATATTTGGCAGAATCCAAGACGGCATACACACATACATACACACAGGGCAATCAATTGACGCACGCACCACCAGCAGGACTCCGGCACGCACACTCACTCACTCATCAACCAGTGAAAACAACCACAGGGTGAAATGTTTACTCTGAGCATTTTTTCCCAAGATCTGAGGCCTGGAAAGGTCTGGGAATTCAGACCAGTGTTATCTGAAGAAAAAGTCTACAGGATATCAATTAGGGTCACTGACAGTGCATGGGCCAGACAGCCAGCAGTTTCAACTGTACTCTCGCCAACAGCGCCAATGGCCATTGCCTCATCTGTGTGTGTGTGTGTGTGTGTGTGTGTGTGTGTGTGTGTGTGTGTGTGTGTGTGTGTGTGTGTGTGTGTGTGTGTGTGTGTGTGTGTGTGGTTAATAGAGAATGAAACACTCAATGGGCATGAATCACAAATAGAACAAGCCTCAAAAGCTGTCCTCCCTCTACATTAGTGTGTGAGTGTTTCTTGTAATGCTGGAATTATTCTTTGCTTCTCTTAGTATTTTTTAGATGGTGTGTGGGTGTATAAGACATGTGAATGTATTTACATGCAAATTAGTTATTCCCTCCACTCTGTTTTTTTGTTTGTGTGCAAATTTTACGCCACCACCCAATTACCTCAGGGGACCTGACTTGATAGAGCTCAAAATAGTTGGCTATTGGCAAAGTCCATCCACAACCCACAAGGAAGAGTCATCCAAGGATTCAAGCTGTTTATATTACTCCATAGAAAACTGCATTAGATTCATTTGTCATGGTTTGGGCATTAGTCAAGGCAATACCAGCAGAAAGCTGCATAGGCATCAGCTGAAAAAGACTCATGGCTTATCTGGATTCTCCTAAATGGGGGTGAGTGCACAGAGAGGACAACACTATGCACATGTTTTTCATTTCAGCCTTCACTTCATTACTGCAATAACAATAATCATAGTGTTGTGGTGAAAAGCTGGAGCCATCGCTCAAATGATTTAGCAGAGACCAGATTCTCAGCAAATGGCGGCCGATGCCTTGGAAACCCTGCGTGAGCGCCCATAAAGGAAATCTTTTAGGAGTAGAGTCAACTCTCGGCCAGGATGCTCCAACATGTTCCCGCAGCATTACCATTTTAAAAAGAGAGGAGAGGAACACACCAGGAGAGAAAGAGTGAGGGGAGAAGGTGAAATGGTGTGTTTCATCCCACTGACTTCTGGGAACCTATAGAATACAGGCACAGTCCAATCTGAATTTCTTTTTACTGGATCTTGTGTGCGTTTCAAAGTTCCGGTTACAACCCTTTGATACATACAAACACACAGGTGTGATCAATCTACAGTGATCGCTGCAGTGTACACTCAAACCAGTGTGATTAGAACACTTCTTTACAACGTCCAGTTACGATTGATGCAACAGTCAGCTTTTGAGATGGCCACACTTTTTTCACAGAAACATTTTGCACAAACACAGTCTTTACAATGTTATGTCCTCAATGTGAGCAGTTTATTTTGGGATGCCATGTTCAGACATTCACAGAAGTAGTGACAGCATAACACATTCTCATCCAAACCAGAAAAATGTAGGCTACATTAGTCCTAGCGCTGAGGAATGAGTGATCTAACACAAGTGGTTATATTTAGCTAACTCTCGCCTGACAGAAACCAGAATATGAATTAGTTAATAACAATTACTATTTAAAATTCATCACAACATGGGTGAGCTCACCAGTGAATCAAAATAGTTGAGTAAAAAAAAAACACTTTCTAAAAGTCAAAACATAGCTGGCAATTAGCTTAGCATTAGCTCATCATAATCAGTACAACCTTCAAAAAAGTGTGCAAGAATGCAAGAATCTGAATGCATGATTTGTTATCAGTACTTAAAAACATGTGAATAAAACAGTAAATCAAATCAAACTTTGTCACATGCGCCGAATACAACAAGTGTAGACCTTACCGTGAAATGCTTACTTAGAAGCCCTTAACCAACAGTGCAGTTCAAGAAGAGTTAAGAAAATATTTACCAAGTAGACTAAAATAAAAAGTAATAATAAAAAGTAACAATAAGAATAACAATAACGAGTCTATATACAGGGGGCACCGGTACCAAGTCATTGTGCGGGAGTACAGGTTAGTTGAGGTAATCTGTACATGTAGGTGGGGGCGAAGTGACTATGCACAGGTAACAAACAAACAGCGAGTAGCAGCAGTGTACAAAAGGGGGGGTGGGGTCAATGTAAATTGTACGGTGGCAATTTTATTAAGTGTTCAGCAGTCTAATGGCATGGGGGTAGAAGCTGTTGAAGAGCCTTTTGGTCCTAGACTTGGCGCTCTGGTACCGCTTGCCGTGCGGTAGCAGAGAAAAGTGTATAACTTGGGTGACTGGAGTCTGACAATTTTATGGGCTTTCCTCTGACACCGCCTATTATATAGGTCCTGGATGGTAGGAAGCTTGGCCCCTGTGATGTACTGGGCTGTTCGCACTACCCTCTGTAGCGCCTTACAGTCAGATGCCGAGCAGTTGCCATACCAGTTGGTGATGCCATACCAGGATGCTCTCGATGGTGCAGCTGTAGAACCTTTTGAGGATCTGGGGACCCATGCCAAATCTTTTCAGTCTCCTGAGGGGGAAAAGGTTTTGTCGTCCCCTCTTCACAACTGTCTTGGTATGTTTGGACCATGATAGTTTGTTTTGTGATGTGGACACCTAGGAACTTGAAAAACTCTCAACCCGCTCCACTACAGCCCCATCGATGTTAATGGGGGCCTGTTCAGCCCGCCTTTTCCTGTAGTCCCCGATCAGCTCCTTTGTCTTGCTCACATTGGAGGGAGAGGTTGGTGTCCTGGCACCACACTGCCAGTTCTCTGACCTCCTCCCTATAAGCGGTCTCATCATTGTCGGTGATCAGACCTACCACTGTTGTGTCGTCAGCAAACTTAATGATGGTGTTGGAGTCGTGTTTGGCCACACAATCGTGGGTGAACAGGGAATACAGGAGGGGACTAAGTACACACCCCTGAGGGGCCTCAGTGTTGAGGATCAGCATGGGAGATGTGTTGTTGCCTACCCTTACTACTTGGGGGCGGCCCGTCAGGAAGTCCAGGATCTAGTTGCAGAGGGAGGTGTTTAGTGGGCACTATGGTGTTGAACACTGAGCTGTAGTCAATGAACAGCATTCTCACATAGGTGTTCCTTTTGTCCAAATGAGAAAGTGCAGTGTGGAGTGCAATTGAGATTGCGTCATCTGTGGATCTGTTGGGGCGGTATGCGAATAGGAGTGGGTCTAGTGTGTCCAGGAGGATGCTGTTGATGTGAGCCATGACCAGCCATTCAAAGCACTTCATGGCTACCAACGTGAGTGCCACGGGGCGGTTAACTTCGCTTCCTGGGGCACAGGGATTATGGTGGTCTACTTGAAACATGTAGGTATTACAGACTCGGTCAGGGAGAGGATGAAAATGTCAGTGAAAACAATTGACAGTTGGTCCACGCATGCTTTGAGTACATGTCCTGGTAATCCGTCTGGCCCAGCGGCTTTGTGAATGTTGACCTGTTTAAAAGGTTTTGATCACGTCGGCTACTGAGAGCGTTACCACACAGTCATCCAGAACAGCTGGTGCTCTTGTGCATGCTTCAGTGTTGCTTGTCGCGAAGCAAGCACAAAAGGCACTTAGCTCGTCTGGTAGGCTCACGTCACTGGGCAGCTCGCATCTCGGTTTCCCTTTGTAGTCCGTAATAGTTTTCAAGCCCTGCCACATCCGACAAGCATCAGAGCCGGTGTAGTAGGATTCAATCTTAATCCTGTATTGATGCTTTGCTTGTTTGATGGTTCGTCTGAGAGGCTGGACTGAGGGCTTGTAGGCCTGTTGTAAGGCAGGTCCTCACCAGACATCACCGGCAACAACTTCACCTACGGGCACAAACCCACTGTCGATGGACTAGACAGGACTGGCAAAAAGTGCTCCTCTGATGAGTCGCGGATTTGTCTCACCAGGGGTGATGGTCGGATTTGCGTTTATCGTCCAAGGAATGAGTGTTACACCGAGGCCTGTACTCTGGAGCAGGATCGATTTGTAGGTGGAAGGTCCGTCATGGTCTGGGGCGGTGTGTCACAGCATCATCGGACTGAGCTTGTTGTCAATGCAGGCAATCTCAACGCTATGCGTTAAAGGGAAGACATCCTCCTCCCTCATGTGGTACCCTTCCTGCTCATTCTGACATGACCCTCCAGCATGACAATGCCACCAGCCATATTGCTCGTTCTGTGCTTGATTTCCTGCAAGACAGGAATGTCAGTGTTCTGCCATGGCCAGCGAAGAGCCCGGATCTCAATCCCATTGAGCAAGTCTGGGAACTGTTGGATCGGAGGGTGAGGGCTATGGCCATTCTCCCCTGAAATGTCCGGGAACAGCCTTAGTGGAAGAGTGGGGTAAAATCTCACAGCAAGAACTGGCAAATATGGTGCAGTCCATGAGGAGGAGATGCACTGCAGTACTTAATGCAGATACTGACTGTTACTTTTGACCCCCCCTTTGTTCAGGGACACATTATTCCATTTCTGTTAGTCACATGTTCACACTTGTTCAGTTTATGTCTCCGTTTTTGAATCTTATGTTCATACAAATATTTACACACACACACACACGTTAAGTTTGCTGAAAATAAACACAGTTGACAGTAAGAGGACATTTCTTTTTTTGCTGAGTTTATCCCAGATAGGGGGGAGTGAGGCCTAAGAGGGTTTTATAAATAAGCATCAACCAGTGGGTCTTGCGACGGGTATACAGAGATGACCAGTTTACAGGAGTATAGAGTGCAGTGATGATGTGTCCTATAAGGAGCATTGGTGGCAAATCTGATGGCAGAATGGTAAAGAACATCTAGTCGCTCGAGAGCACCCTTACCTGCTGATCTATAAATGATGTCTCCGTAGTCTAGCATGGGTAGGATGGTCATCTGAATCAGGGTTAGTTTGGCAGCTGGGGTGAAGGAGGAACGATTAAGATAGAGGAAGCAAGTCTAGATTTAACTTTAGCCTGCAGCTTTGATATCTGCTGAGAGAAGGACAGTGTACCGTCTAGCCATACTCCCAAGCTCTAAACCCTTAGAGGTAGTAATCACACCTGTGGGGAGAGGGACCCTCTTCTTACCAAACCACATGGCCTTTGTTTTGGTGGTGTTCAGAACAAGATTAAGGGTAAAGAAAGCTTCTTGGACACTAAGAAAGCTTTGTTGTAGAGCATTTAACACAAAATCCGGGGAGGGGCCAGCTGAGTATAAGACAGTATCATCTGCATATAAATGGATGAGAGAGCTTCCTGAGCTATGTTGTTGATGTAAATTGAGAAGAGCGTGGGGCCTAGGGTTGTGCCTTGGGGGTACTCCCTTGGTGGCAGGCAGTGGCTGAGACAGCAGATTTTCTGACTTCATACACTGCACTCTTTGAGAGAGGTAGTTAGCAAACCAGGCCAAAAGACCCCTCAGAGACACCAATATTCCTTAGCCGGCCAACAAGAATGGAATGGTCAACCGTATCAAAAGCTTTGGCCAAGTCAACAAAAATAGCAGCATAACATTGCTTAGAATCAAGGGCAATGGTGACATCATTGAGGACCTTTAAGGTTGCAGTGACACATCCATAACCTGAGCAGAAACCAGATTGCATACCAGAGAGAATACTATAGACATCAAGAAAGCCAGTCAGTTGATTATTTACAAGTTTTTCCAACACTTTTGATAAACAGGGCAAAATAGAAATAGGCCTATAACAGTTAGGATCAGCTTGATCTCACCCTTTAATAAAGGACAAACCGTGGCTTCCTTCCAAGCAATGGGAAACTCCCCAGAAAGGAGAGAGAGGTTAAAAAGGTCGGAGAAAGGCTTGGCGATGATAGGGGAAGCAACCTTAAAGAAGAAAGGGTCTAAACCATCTGACCCAGATGGTTTTTTGGGGTCAAGTTTCAGGAGCTCCTCTAGCACCTCGGACTCAGTGACTGGCAGCATGGAGAAACGTTGTAGCGAGGCAGGAGAAAAAAAAATAGGGAGAAGCATCGGGGAGAGTTGCATTAGAAGGGGTGAGATGAGGAAATGTTGGACGGGCAAGGAGGCATGGCTGAGTCAAATAGGAATCCTGACTTAATGAAGTGGTAATTAAAGAGGTCAGCCATGTGCTTCTTGTCAGTAACAACCGCATCATCAACTTTAAGGGACATGCGCAGCTGTGAGGGGGAGGTTTTATTCTCCAGGTCTTTACTCGTTTTCCTGAACTTCTTGGGGTTAGACTCACAGAGAGATCACGATCAAACCAGGAGCTGAACCTGACAGAGGGGATCAAGCTGACTCTATACCATTTTACAGAGGCCAGTTTATGAAGGAAGGCTTGCTCATTAAAGTTTTTTAGCAAGCGTCTATGACAAATTGGGACAGGTCGTTTCACTGAGCCCCCATTATGAACGCAGGCTGTAAAACAGTGATCACTAAGGTCATTACAGAAAACACCAGACTGATACCTATCAGGATTATTTGTGAGGATAACATCAAGAAGAGAAGCCTTTTCTGGGTGTTTGGAGTAAAACCTTGTGGGATTGGTAATAATCTGATAATCTGTGTAACCAATAGAGAATCAGAGTGCTGAGTGTGGGAACAAACATAGTCTGTTCCACAGTTGGGTAAAGAAAGTTCGTAGTCAACAAAGCATGAAGGAGTCATAAGGCAAATATCAATATACACAATAAAAAAAAATATATATATTTAACAACTTGGGGCTAGCCTCTGTAAGTTCAGAGTCACTCGCCCCAACAGTGCACGTGTGCTGGAGGCGAGCGAAAGCCCGGGAGAGAGACAGGCCAGGGCAGACGGTGAACAGATCGCCAGGTGGAATCCAAGCAGCAGTGCAGCAGGCAATGGGAGTTGGTGTCACCCACTTGGGAGAAGATTTTATTTCTGGAGGCAGATTTCTTGTAGAAAATGCCAGTGAATGGTCTTTGAACAGTAGGAAGGGGTTTCAAGGCCTCTGGATCTGGGTGGGGTAGCCTGCCATTTGTTGGGCTCAAAGACTTTGACACCTCTCGCTTCACACGTCAGTGCTAATTGAAGTTGTATCTCTTTATCCTAGCAAAGCTTGGTAGCCTGAGCATTCAGTCCTTATTAAGTAATATATATAATTGTAATGTATTTTTCTTCTTGGCTTTTGAAAGTACAAAAATTGCTTCAGACTAAGCATTACTCACTCAGCTCCAGGTTGAATGGGTTTTTCAGGTCTCTGCTTGTTTGCCAGAGCATTTGATGAATAGTTTGGGAATAATAATCCTTGAGTGTAGGAAGCATTCCAAGTAATTCCATCCAAAATCAGGTTGTAGGTTTGGAGTTTCAATTTGGAGTGAAGGTTATGTCGTTTAGGGTAGCATCCTGTACATGTCCATCCCCAAAAAATCTAAGTTTGTCTAACTCTAAATCTATCTATTTTTAAAAACATGCTGAAAAATGTGGGAGCTCATCTGCTCATGACCTCTATCAAGCAGAAACGACAACATGATATACTGAAACTATCCTTCCACAACATATAGTCCCGAAACAAATCTAGGGTTGCTACCCAAGCTGGCTGGTCGTTCGTTCGTTCATTGGTTCGGTTGCCAGAGATGCGACCCAGTCGTTCAGTCTTTTTGTTCTGTATCTATGGACATGACCCAGTTGTTCGTTCTAAATGTTCCATTGCCGTACTGGCTGGCAACGTTCTTATGTTTTCTAGTGACATTTATTTGGATACATCCATAACAAATGAGCTAATGAGACACGATTTCGCCTAGCATAGAAAATGTGCTTACTCATTAGGACACTGTTGTTCGGAGGAGCTAGCCAACAATACAGCTAACACAATAACTTCAAACTGAAGCTGGAAAGACTGCAAACTAGCTGCACTTCGTTTGGCTTACCTTTTTTCAATTGACATTTCTTTGTATATATCCATAAAAATGATGCCAGCTGATTCATGATTTCGACTGGCTGAGAAACACTGCCTGCCTCTCTCTCTCGTCCTGACTCCCGACCCCTACACGTTCATTACTATGGGACAGTTGGAGACCGAATTTGAATATTGTAACAATGTTGCAAATCTCAGGGGCACAGAAAGGTTTATACAAATCTCCAATATTGAAAACTAAATGTTAGTCTAAAATAAAATGTGAGATAATGTCTAGATGCTTTTGATAGTGAAGATCCAGTTTATAACTTCCCTACCTGGGCTGATGAGACAATGGATAGCGCAGTCAGATGGAACAGAGTAAATAGCCATTTAAACATCATAGATTTAACCGGTGGTAACTTGTGGAATAGACACCGGCTGGAATACGCTTTTAACCAATCAGCATTAAACCCACCCGTTGTATAATGGGGTGAAACACACCTGAATTCAAACTGTTGTTAGAAAATAAACACTTTTAGAAAATAATTAGAAATTGAAACATAGCCCATAGATAATTAGCAGGCAGTGTACCTTGGTTTGAGGGCAGCGCGGGTTAACTGCCCTGTTGCATAACAATCACATTTTGGAACAGTGTGTCACTACCTGCATTCTGAGTGCACATCACGCGCATAATTATTATATATTTTTTTTAACTCACGCTGGGGCAACCGTTAGAGATATTTGGAACTCACACGTGAAAGGTGCATTCAAACATTCGACTGGAAATTGAGGAAAAATTCAGGAGATCTGTAGCAGAACCACTTAAACATTCATTACCTGGTTGAAATGCCACTGTTAGCTGAGCTCTGTTCTCCCGATCCAATCTCTACACCGTTCACCACTGCATTGTTGCCAGGGTTGGTGGCAATGTTTTGAGATGGAGGTGTGAAGAGTCCTGCATCCGCAGTAGACAAGTGTTATCGATTTCTCAACCTCTTCAACCTCTCTAAGACACACTGGGAAGGGCAAAACATTGAGAGGAGGGAACTCAGTCTCACACACATCGTTGTGTTGGTGTCATCATTTAGCTAGTTTTTCTGAGAACTGGTTGGTCTCCTCCACCCCAGGGCAGGTGCCTGCAAGCAGGTAGTGACACCTGTTCCCACATGCTGTTGTTGGGCGTTCTCCACCAGCAGTTCCATCCTCTTTTCTTTTTAGTTGTTCAATGAGTTCCACCCATTCAACAGCTGGATGCAGGCACCCACACATGCACCGACCGATCTAGAACAGCTATTTCACGGCACACTGAAGCACAGACAGTGGCCACAAAGCCATATAGACTGAAGAATGGCTGTGGCTAATTGTTTCGCTGGTCTAAGCTAAACAGCTTTGTATGTTTTTTCCCTTAATCCCTTGGGATGCAGTTCTGGGTAGGGCTGCAACGAAAGAATGTGACGTTTCTCACATACAGTAAATAAATGCCAATACCCATTCTATGGAATAAGCACAAGAGACATTTCTCAGACAAAAAGGCAGGCGATCATTACAGGGAATCACCTAACCTTGGGGAAAGTGTCCCCCATCTACCTGCTCTGCCCAATGGTCAATTCTTGACAGCTTGATCCCATGTTATATAGCCCCATGCGCTGTAGGAGGCCAGGAGTGAAAGACCGAACAAAACCTCTGCAAAAGTGTGCTTGACAGGGCAATCTGAGAGTAATGGAATTGAAGTTCTCTACTTAGAGCACAGAGAGTGGAGAATCTCCATGGAAACCCAGATCGTGGTTTGGTAGTTTTGAGCTTTCTGCAATTGAAACCCTTTTATTTGGAGGACCTTAGGTATGGTGCCATTTTGGAAGTGATTTCCTTCAGAAGTGTGAAAAACCCTGCTTACATACTGTACCTCACTTACATACTCTGATCTGCAAGGTAATCATGGCAGCCACTCGGTGAGAGAAAGCCTTAGCGGTGGGTGATAAAGGCTGGGAGATTGTCAGAAGGCAGCATAACTTCCGAGCTGCTTGTTTCAGCAGTAATTATGGAGAGTGAACGGTACACTGTGGCTGGTGCTAAATAGCTTACAAAGCCTTTTGCTGGTGATGCAATGTCAACGAGCTACTGGAGGGAAGTCAATCGAATAAGTAAAAGTGACTATAAAGCCAAACAAAATGTCTTAAACAAAGACATAAGAAGTGGAAAGTGGAGAGACTGTTGGAGGGATGCAGAGGGAAGGGGGCAGGGGAAAGAGATGTGTTCAGAAGACTATGAATAGGGATGAGATTGGTTCACTGATGCGGTGTGCTCTCCAATCACAGGCATATTGAAAAATCTGGAGAGAGTGGAGATAAGGAAGGAGAAAAGAAAGGAAGAGAAGATGGGAATAAATAATGGAGTGGAAGAAAGGGCTAGCATAGCCACGGGAGCAGGTGATTGAAAATAACCACCAACAGGATGAACAGATTGATAGAGATAGGCTGACAGAGAGCAAGGCTGTGTGTGTGTGTGTGTGTGTGTGTGTGTGTGTGTGTGTGTGTGGAGGGGGTTGCAGGTTGCTCCATCCTAATACCCATCACAAAGTACATGGAATCTACCACCTCCCTCGCCCCCCTGGTCTGCCCTAAGTAATCTCCTTTTCCCTCCACCTCTTCATCTGCCCTCCTTGTCCTTGTCTCATCAGTCTGCCCTCATCCCATCTCTCCCCCTGTGTCACACAGGTGCTTGAAAGGAAGGAGCTTAACCCATCTCTCAGGCTTGACCTGGCAGATATGGAAGGAGGGTGCCGGTGGAGCATGGTGGCAGCGGTAGGTACACAGTGTACAGTGCCTGTAGAAAGTCTACACCCTCCTTGAATTTCTTAACGTTTTGTGTTACAAAGTGGGATTAACATTGATGTAATTGTCAACGATCTACACAAAATACTCTAATGTCAAAGTGGATAATTTTTTTTTATAATTTTTTTTTTAAAGATTAATGAAAAAGAAAACACGAATATATTTTGATAAAATAAGTATCCACCCCCAAGTCAATACATGTTAGAAACACCTTTTGCAGCGATTACAGCTGTGAGTCTTCTTGGGTAAGTATCATAACAGCTTTGCACATCTGTATTGTGCAATATTTGCCCATTATTATTTTCAAAAGTCTTCAAGCTCTGTCAAGGTGTTGAGGATCATGGCTAGACAGCAATTTTCAAGTCTTGTCAGATTTTCAAGCAGATTTAAGTCAAAACTGTAACTTGGCAGCTCAGGAACATTCACTGTCTTCTTGGTAAGCAACTCCAGGGTAGATTTGGATTTGTGTTTTAGGTTATTGTCCTGCTGAAAGGTGAATTCCTCTCCCAGTGTCTGGTGCAGGTTTAACTCTAGGATTTTGCCTGTGCTTAGCTCCATCCTGTTTTTCATCCTGAAAAACTCCCCAGTCTTTGCCGATGTCATGCATACCCAGACCATGATGCAGCCACCACCATGCTTGAAAAAAAGGAGGCAGTTACTCAGTGATGTGTTGGATTTGTCCTAAACATAAGGCTTTGCATTTAGGCCAAAAAGTACATTCCTTTGCATTCTGTATATTTGTATTCTTCTTTTCACTCTGTCATTTAGGTTATGTGGAGTCACTACAATGTTGTTGATCCATCCTCAGTTCTCCAATCACAGCCATTAAAATCACCAATGGCTTCATGGTGACATCCCCAAGCAGTTTTGTTCTTGTCATGCAGCTCAGTTCAGAAGGACAACTGCATTAGGACCATGCCTCAGGACTACCTGGCCTGATGACTCCTTGCTGTCCCCAGTCCACCTGGCCATGCTGCTGCTCCAGTTTCAACTGTTCTGCCTGCGGCTATGGAACCCTGACCTGTTCACCAGACGTGCTACCTGTCCCAGACCTGCTGTTTTCAACTCTCTAGAGACAGCAGGAGCGGTAGAGATACTCTGAATGATCAGCTATGAAAAGTCAACTGACATTTACTCCTGAGGTGCTGACCTGTTGCACCCTCAACAACCACTGTGATTATTATTATTTGACCCTGCTGGTCATCTATGAACATCTTTGCCATGTTCTGTTATAATCTCCACCCGGCACAGCCAGAAGAGGACTGGCCACCCCTCATATGCTGGTTCCTCTCTAGGTTTCTTCCTAGGTTCTGGCCTTTCTAGGGAGTTTTTCCTAGCCACCGTGCTTCTACACCTGCATTACTTGCTGTTTGGGGTTTTAGGCTGGGTTTCTGTACAGCACTGAGATATCAGCTGATGTAAGAAGGGCTTTATAAATACATTTGATTTGATTTGATTTTTGACATGTCTGGGTGGTTTAATACATCACCCACAGCATAATTATTAACTTCACCATGCTTAAATATATATTCACTGTCTGATTTGTTATAGTTACCCATGTAACAATCACTGCCCTTCTCTAAGAGGATTTCGGAAAGCTCTGTGGTCTTTGTACTTGAATCTGTGCTTGAAACTCAATACCTGACTGTGGGACCTTATATGATCTGTCCACCATACATACAACATCTAACTTATGTGATTTGTTAAGACAAATTTTACTTCTCAACTCATTTTAGGCTTACCTAAACAAAGGGGGTGAATACTTATGCAACGACAATTTTTTTGTGATAGAATTTTTATTAATTAGACATTATGGAGTATTGTGTAGATCATTGACAAAAAAAGAACAGTTCAATCTATTTCAATCCCACTTTGTAATGGAACAAAAGGTGAAAAATCTTCAAGGGGGTGTAGACCTCTATAGGCACTGTACATGATCTGGAAGAAATTGGATATTGAATGCAGGAAGAGACGAGGGCCCTGGTGGAAGATAATGTCGCCCACCCACATAGGGAGCTAGGGCTATGAGCAAGTCGATAATATTGAGTATGGGGAGGGGACTCCGGATCAAGAGGTTTAGTGACCATGTCCAATCCACCGGTGTCGCCATCCATAGAGAGGTCATTCATCATGGGACAGACAAATGGCAGTGGGGGAGGGAAGGCTTGCGATAAGAACGGGAAGCTCCAGATTGCACTACAAACTCAATTGGCTGCAAAAATGCAAGGTTGTGGTTCGGTAGAAAAGTTAAGATAACGACATGCATTATAAACACGGAAATAGGAAATGTCCTTGAAATGCACAGCCACGTACTAATGGAACTGAACGGGAGGAGTCGAACAAATATGGCGAGAGGTCAAGTAAGGGAAAGCAACTATTTTATTGCCTGTATTTATTAATGAAATGGGCCTGTAGTACTTCCATATAAATAAACTCCATAAAACACAAGCAGAGTGCATTTATATTCCAGCAAACGGCTTGCAATTACCTATTTAGAAGACATACGTTGGCAATTAATACAGCAATCCCTGTAATGCTGTACCTAGGGAATTTATAAACATCAATTATATTAAATTGGAGAGTCAATGAGATAGAACTTGTAGACTGCTGCAGCAGTCACAGCATGATACCACTACCAGTAAACATCCCCCTCAACGCTAACAAATGCTTCACTGGACAAAACCATCCAACTCCACCATGTAATTTCCAAGAGAAATTCTGATTGGGGGTTTTGTGATCTACTGAAAATACCAACAGTCTTCACATTGTAATAACCCAGAAGTCCCTTGACAGATAAAGAAGGAATAAAGGAGGAGGAAAAACAAACCAGCTCAGTGGAAAACAACCTGCCACTGTAAATCTCCAAGCCCTGCTCCACTGTCAATTTCACTGATCAGACTGGTTCTTCCACATTATGGAGACAGCTCCAAGTCCATTGCTGCTTACAGTATCAATCTTTCACATAAACCATCCGTCTCATGGCCAGATCAATACACGCCGTCTCTCCAGCTCCCTGCAAAGGGTAGGCACTGTTTTTGTGGACGCTGGACAGAATATGCTCCAAAACACAGGGCTCTACAGTGCGACCATTTTACACGCATATGTGCCTAAATATTTGTGTGCGACCTGGAATTTCTATTTAGGAGCGCCAGTGCGCCTAGAAGAAGAAAAAATGACCCAGATGAAAATTATTGCACTTCACTATAGCGCAGCCCTTGAGGGCCACTGAGAAAACACAGAGTGCAGATTCATGAACGTCTTACATTGTTCTCCTAAAATGTATGTGCTCCTACATTTTTCAACTTAGGTGCACACGTGCTCCATTAAAAAGGTAAGAGTAGAGCCCTGATACACAACACAGTAACTCTAGTCGCTGTATATTATCAATGCATAGTCACTTTACCCCTACCTACATATTAACTCAATTAAATCGACTAACCTGTACCCCCGCACTTTGACTCGGTACCCTGTAACTTTTTTTTAACTTTAGTTTGATTATTTTTTAGCAAATATTTTCTTAGTTAATGGCTCGTAAGTAAGCATGTCACGGTAAGGTGACCACGGTAACCTGTTCAGTATTCAGCGCATGTGACAAATACATTTTGATTTGATTGAGAAGTTTCAAGTCATATTTCTGAAATTTCAAAGCTGACCTACAGTGGTTGCTCCATTAAAAGTTTTGAGATTATGCTGCGGGACTTTAGAGGTAATTTGTGGTTTAGTACGGTACCCTGCGTCACTCCTTCATTGCTCCAGACCAGCGCAAGGGGGAGTTAGATCAGGGATTATGCTTTTGGGTCCCAAGGCGATCCTATGTCTCTATTACTGTAGCCTACTCCTGACTGGTCTCATTGTACAGCACTTGAATGGCGCAGTGGTCTAAGACACTGAATCGCAGTGCAAGCTGTGTTGCTAAAGATGCTGGTTCAATACACGTGCCGACCTCGACTGGGAGACCCATGAGTTGACAGCAGGTTTTTGGTTTCTCTCCCTCTCAAAACAGAAATAAATAATTCTAAATAACAAACTGGCTTTATTTACAAATTAGTAACAATGTCTCACCCCATGTTCAAGAATGGCCTTTGTCCTCGCTCATTTTACGTTATTTGAAAACAAAATAATCAAAACAGAGAGATTATTATTACAAATTATATAAAAGCCCCTTGGATATTCTCACAGATATATTATTAACAGGACAATATATATTGGTCATGGCTCCCGAGTGGCGCACAATGCGATTGGCTTACAGATCTCCAGCTGTATCTACTGAAATAGCGGTGTGCAAGTGAGGTTCAAGGCACGAGGGCAGGGGGCACGGGATGGGCCCCAGAGCCGCGCACAGAAGACGGACCTAGCCCATGGGGAAGGGAGGAGGTAGCACAGGGTAGCAAAGAGCAACACTTTAAGGGGCATTGCACTAATAATGGCGCTGACTAGGGAAACGTTCCCGCTGTTCTTAGTGCCAGTGCACGCGTGAAAAATGCCTCTTAGATATGAATTGGGAGGGCAGATATTATTAAATATTAAAGCATTAGACCGCTCACTAAAGGCGTCACTCAAAAGTTCTAATTAAATCTAAACTGGATTTAACGAAAAATGTCGTGAGAAGCACACATTTGTAAATCCCAAACTCTAAAATTAATTGGAAAGGTAGTTACAAATCATTTGTAACATTGTGGTTACAATAAAGAATGTAAACAAGATGCTGTGTTTTTATTTACAGTAGTGATGGACAGCTGGTGGCATTTTGAAAACAGGTTTTCAAACACTTGTAGCCCGATTAGCAGGACAAAAGACACTTTATAGCCCGGCTACTGTAGGTGTGAAAGTCACACGTTTCAAGTACACCTCACACCGCACCAAACTCCCTCCTTAACACAGTTACCATTCAAAAACAAAAAAATGACATTGCGACCAAAAAGAACAGACGAAATGGACTTTGTTTTCATCAAGCCAGCTTCTTTCTATGGTGCTACCCGGTCCAGGGTTAGGACCGCAACCACAACTTGAAAATGAGCCGGAGCTGAGAGGATCACCAAAACTTAAAAAAGGTATTTTGGTTTCAGTGCATTTTCTTAAAAACAAAATGTATATAGCCTATCAATGTGTAGGCATACTGTGTAATAAAATCGAACTGGTCTTGATAAATGAATGAGATTATTTTCACTGAATCTCCATTTGGGTATTGTTTAGACTACAATTAGAGCATAATATTTCTACACCCTTAGTGTAACCTTTATTTAACTAGGCAAGTCAGTTAAGAACAAATTATTATTTACAAGGACAGCCAACTCCTTCCTCCCCATCAGGGAAGTGAACCCCGGTCTCCCGCGTGCCCGCACGACACAGAGATTCTTTAGCTAAATAGCCCAATACTGTAGCCTACTCCCGACCGTCACATTGTACAGCGCCATATTTTCCGTTCCATCCTAACAGAAACCCAGAGGGTTTTTCTTGGAATAGAAACACCATAATATTAATCAAATGAATTAAGCAACATTTCTTAAAATCAGTCCCATATACTATGTTCTTACAAAAAAAGGTTTTAAATTATCTAGTACAGCCACTACTGAAGGCTATCAAATTATTCTCAAAGATGCCCTCTGGTGGTCAAACTAGCACTAACTAGCATTAATGTTTACAATGGCTGATACTTAAATAACGTGCCATAGAATTCTGCGGCACCATGCAAGCTGTGCTGCAGTACACTGAAACTTTTAAAGGACGAACCACTGTAGAAATCAAGTATTTTTATCACATAACAAAGGAGGGAAAAGGTATGTAAATCAATCTGTAGAGAAAGATCTGCACTAAATAATAGGCTAGGGTTTGCTAATTGAATAAGCGCAATGAATTGCAAAAATCACATCTACTAATGTATCCGTAGTTAACAGAACCTCCTCATTATTCTACTAAACCTTGCTGACCTCTTACACTCGGTTAGCCGTGGGCAAAGCTGTCTCAGAGCTTTAGGGCTGAATCCCACTTGCCACACATCACAGCACTTTCCTGGTCGGGAAGGCACTTTCCTGGTCGGGAAGGCAAAAAGCATCATCTGGAGCTGGGGGAGTTCACTGAAGCTAATTGCCAGGTTGCACGGGCACACTGCATTCGTTAAACAAGCGAGCAGGCAAGTTATCAGGAGTAAGGAGTCCTTCACTGTAATCATTCCTTTATTCTAATCAAGGGTCTACATTTTATTTTACCTTTATTTAGGGGGTTAACTGCCTTGTTCAAAGCAGAATGACAGAATTGTACCTTGTCAGCTTGGGGATTTGAACTTGCAACATTTCGGTTACTAGCCCAATGCTCTAACCACTAGGCTACCCTGCCGCCCCGGCAGAGCAAACCGTCCAAGAACCAAAGACTTCTGATTACATTTAGGTAACGAGACAAATAACTCAAGAGGATGACAAAACGAGGGCAAATATTTTTGAAAACTGGATTTCCACTTGGTCGGACTAACAAGCACATGGGTACAAACATTTGTACTTAAATGCTTTGAATTTGAAGCCCACAAGATTAGTCGTTACAATTGAAATAACAAGTATGGTATTGTGTTAAATCATTTCTAAGAAAGGGCGACAGATGCTGAACAGAAAACTCGGAGAAAATGCATACTAACAAAATTATTATCACAGGCTTGTTAAGACAGTAAACTATTGTTTATCACAAAAAAATAGTAAGTGCAATGACCCTGAAAATCTTACTAAGCTGGCATGAATCCTTGCTGCTCCAATCAAGAAAATTGTTATCCGAGAATCTAACTGGGTATGAGGACCCAAAATGAATGTACATGGTAGTAATTGGAGTGAATCTTGGCAAAGGAGCTGTAAAATTATAAACAGTGAGATGTCTCACAATGAATACATCCAGAGCCAAAATCCTGACTCACGATGCATCCTATACATACATAGACTTGTTATGACAGCTCAATGAACATAATCTGGCAAGATTGGCACAAGTTATCATCATCATCACTATAAATGATGAGGATCAATCAAAATGCCCATATTCAGAATTAGGAGTTTGTCAGTTCAAGAATTAAAAAGACTTAAACGGAAGGGAGAGAAGGGTTTTCCATGTATTTCTTTTTTTCCCTATATTTCACTTGAAATGGTACCTTTCAATTTGGCAGCAGCTCTTCAAATTGGGAAAAATAGCTTCACAGCCCTGCAATCCTTCTGTCAGGTTTCACAAATTATGGCCAGAGAGGGCCTCCACACACTTCTGACAAACCAGCTATCCCCCACCCAGTACCCCAATCAAGAAAGCCATCCCCTCGAGACTGAACTTCTCAGTGTTTCCTTGGGGAAAGTGCATAGGTAACGTTTGAGGTGACCCTCAGAGCAGGTTTGCTCGCAGCGGACCTCATTCACCAAGCCCACTTTCTCAAGCCTTGTATCGCTGTGACTTTGAAGTCTGGCCAGAGACGGGCTTTGAAAAGCCAGCAATCTCCACACCATGACCAGGCAAAGGATTAGCAAGTCCCTGTAGGATTGGGTAGGAGGACAGGGGGTCGTTTTTGGGGGGTAGTGTGTGCGCAAGCATTTCCCCTCCGGACAGAGCTGGGGATTAACAAGCTACTAAGGAAGCAGAGAACAAGGAGCCAGCCTCTTTCTTGAGTTCCTCGGAAACCAATTTGTATTGGGAGGAACTGAGGGAGGCAGCTAATTCTGCCCGTGACCTCTCCGCATCAACTTTCTCTTGTTTTGCTGCTCAGAGTCTAAAACTATTTTCTCAGGAAAAGAGAGCTGTGTCCAGGCTGTCAATGTCCCTCTCCTTCACAGTGGCTTTGAAAAACAAGCCTCTACAGGGCATAGCAGAATAAGAGCCTGAGCGAAGGGGAGACTTCAATGACCAAGCATTAACAATTTAGCATTTACTGTTTAAAGAACATAAAAACACATTTCTCCAACTGACGACATCACTGAAAAAGTGTCGCGTCAAACTGGCTTTGAAACAAATACAAAAGCCCTGAAACTACTCAACACACTTGCATATTAACTAATCAGTCCTTAAAACATAACTATCTGACAGAAGCATATGTTTTCAACTGGAACTGTGTCAACCATTTGGACACAGGACCATAGATAGCTTTCCCACTAGCATTTGTAGATTAATAAGGTCTTTGTCTTTTCTCTGATTGAAAGGAGCCTGAGGAGTTTGCCCTCTATGTCTTTGTTGAACAGAGTCTCTTGTGGAAATGGAAGATTGGCCTGTATGTGTGGGTGTGTGGGAAAGCAAGGTGGACGGGCCACATCCGAGTTCAACTGACTTAATAAAGCTTCTCTCTATCTACCCCGAGATCTCCTCACCCCAATTATACGCCCGACACCTCTAACCTCACCCCCGGTCCCCAATCCCACATCCAGCTCTTGTCCTGCCCCTCCCTTCACTGCTCTTAAATCCCTCTACAGGGCTGGCGAGTGTTGGGCTGATGTGGCAGTCATTCCCCAGGCTCCTCTCACTCGGTTTCTGGATCTGGCTGTTTGAATTGGGCCAGGGTTGGGCATCTCCTCTGAGAGCCCTGGATGGTCAAGTGGCAGGTGAGACGGGAATTATTGAGAAGAGAGAAGCTGCTGTTTAAACAATAGAAGGACACACTCCCCAAAGACTGCATATGTGCAGAAATTGCTATAATTATACCTGTATGTCCTCAAAATGTAAAATAAATGTAAATCACTCACTAACAGACACCAAACAATAACAAAGTACACTTAGACTGATATTATGGACATGTTTTTTTAGACATTTGCACTGGTTCTACCCTCAGATTGGTCCAAGGTCACAGTTAGATTGCATCTGGCCAACCATCTGTTTAGACCCATCCCGTGAGATGGCCTGTCACCAGCACACCTTGGCCCTGTCCTCTACTGTCCATGGTCATGGTCGCCAGGGACTGTCAGACTAGACAGGATGCCTCTTCATCTAGGCTACAGTCACTAGGGGAATGTATGCAGTTGTTTTTTTCAATACCCGCATGACTGGCGGGTTGGCCATAACGCAATTTAAGCCACTTTCCATCACGGCCTATTCCTCAATCTGCTATTGTCATGCTAATAAACACATAACATGATAATATATGTCTAATCTACTTCTACAAAAAGCAAGGACATTTCAAAGTTATGAAGAGGAGTTACCCCCTACATTTGCCCATGAAAATTACTCAGCTCTGCAGATTGATTAAAATATTTTATAAAATCTAATGAATAATATAGGTAATTACAGGAATTAAAAAAGTGGCTTAATATCCTTTCACACTGCTTCCATTTATCAATCTGTCACTGGGTGCCTCCAGCCAGCAAACCTTGCCCCCATCCTATCAAACCACTCTTATCCAGAATTATTAAAGACCAAACAGTAAGAAGAACGTTCATAGCCAGAGCTACAACTCCCAATCAACATTCATCCCATTGTAATTAAAATTCACGGCAGCCTTACCTTAAACTTTCGACAAATATGACTGCAAAGATTCAGCCAGCTGACACGGATAGATGATTGGCATTAGCTGGTTAGGATCGCCACCCCGAGTGAAGACATCCACAATCTAAACAAAAACCAAAATAATAATTATTTAAAAACAGGGGCAAAATCAAGATTGACTTACAGTTAGACATTCACCATATGTAATTATCTATTTCTTGGCTAGACCATCTGCTCCATTTGGTCATTTTAATAAAAAAATAAAAAATTTAAAATTCGGCCTTTTAGTGTAAATGAAGATCTTCACACCTCGGAGGTCCTGCATGTCACATCAATCAAATCCCTCTGTCATGCATCAATTAATATATTATGAAGTAGGGTTCCCAAAGTTCCTTTAGAACACCGACAATTATATTAACAAGTGGACTACTTCTTAAAAACAACATGCAGCAGGTCAATAATATAAGAACTGGACAGTCAAGAAACTTTATGAATGAAGATCTATTATCATTTCTACACAGTTGGTTTAAGTCATTTAATATATATATATATATATATATATATATATATATATATATTCTCAAAAAATTAAGGGAACACTAAAATAACACATCCTAGATCTGAATGAATGAAATAATCTTATTAAATACTTTTTTCTTTACATAGTTGAATGTGCTGACAACAAAATCACACAAAAATAAAATCAATGGAAATCCAATTTATCAACCCATGGAGGTCTGGAGTTGGAGTCACACTCAAAATTAAAGTGGAAAACCACACTACAGGCTGATCCAACTTTGATGTAATGTCCTTAAAACAAGTCAAAATGAGGCTCAGTAGTGTGTGTGGCCTCCACGTGCCTGTATGACCTCCCTACAACGCCTGGGCATGCTCCTGATGAGGTGGCGGATGGTCTCCTGAGGGATCTCCTCCCAGACCTGGACTAAAGCATCCGCCAACTCCTGGACAGTCTGTGGTGCAACGTGGCGTTGGTGGATGGAGCGAGACATGATGTCCCAGATGTGCTCAATTGGATTCAGGTCTGGGGAACGGGCGGGCCAGTCCATAGCATCAATGCCTTCCTCTTGCAGGAACTGCTGACACACTCCAGCCACATGAGGTCTAGCATTGTCTTGCATTAGGAGGAACCCAGGGCCAACTGCACCAGCATATGGTCTCACAGGGGGTCTGAGGATCTCATCTCGGTACCTAATGGCAGTCAGGCTACCTCTGGTGAGCACATGGAGGGCTGTGCGGCCCCCCAAAGAAATGCCACCCCACACCATGACTGACCCACCGCCAAACTGGTCATGCTGGAGGATGTTGCAGGCAGCAGAACGTTCTCCACGGCGTCTCCAGACTCTGTCACGTCTGTCACGTGCTCAGTGTGAACCTGCTTTCATCTGTGAAGAGCACAGGACGCCAGTGGCGAATTTGCCAATCTTGGTGTTCTCTGGCAAATGCCAAACGTCCTGCACGGTGTTGGGCTGTAAGCACAACCCCCACCTGTGGACGTCGGGCCCTCATACCACCCTCATGGAGTCTGTTTCTGACCGTTTGAGCAAACACATGCACATTTGTGGCCTGCTGGAGGTCATTTTGCAGGGCTCTGGCAGTGCTCCTCCTGCTCCTCCTTGCACAAAGGCGGAGGTAGCGGTCCTGCTGCTGGGTTGTTGCCCTCCTACAGCCTCCTCCACGTCTCCTGATGTACTGGCCTGTCTCCTGGTAGCGCCTCCATGCTCTGGACACTACGCTGACAGACACAGCAAACCTTCTTGCCACAGCTCGGATTGATGTGCCATCCTGGATGAGCTGCACTACCTGAGCCACTTGTGTGGGTTGTAGACTCCGTCTCATGCTACCACTAGAGTGAAAGCACCGCCAGCATTCAAAAGTGACCAAAACATCAGCCAGGAAGCATAGGAACTGAGAAGTGGTCTGTGGTCTCCACCTGCAGAACCACTAATTTATTGGGGGTGTCTTGCTTATTGTCTATAATTTCCACCTGTTGTCTATTCCATTTGCACAACAGCATGTGAAATGTATTGTCAATCAGTGTTGCTTCCTAAGTGGACAGTTTGATTTCACAGAAGTGTGATTGACTTGGAGTTACACTGTGTTGTTTAAGTGTTCTCTTTATTTTTTTTAGCAATAAATAAATAAATAAATAAATAAATAAATAAATAAATAAATAAATATACATACATATATACACACACACATACATACACACACACACACAGATATATATACATACACACACACACACACACATACATACATACACACACACAAACCACCCGTGGGCAGGATTCGTATGTTCGATACCCCTCTTAATAATATAGCCAGGTTTATAGTGGAAGGCAAACAATGATTATTGAAGTAAAGGAAAGACCCAAGCAGCGAAAAAAAAAAGAGACATTTAAAATGTCCTGTGCTTAAGATGTCAGAAGAGAAATTCCATTGACTAACGAAGCAGAAGAGGACAAGTTTCTTTCCAGGTTCTTCTCTATTCAGAGAAAGGGAAGTTAACAAAATTGCACTTAGTTTACATTGATAATGGGCAGATTATGAATAAAATCTGTTGACAAATCCTAGAGAGAGTTGGAGATGGCCAAATCACAGGGCAACTCAGAACACAATCTGTTCTGGCAATCTGCTTAAAGAGAATTAGGCTTCACTTGGCCAGTTCCCCTTTCAGCACAGAGCGATTTGAGAGAGCTTAGAAATTCTCTTTGAATTCTCCACTCTCTGACAATATGGCAAAGAGATCTTTCAAACAATGAAAAATAACAACCTGTTGGTTTAGTAAGTGATTTTGTTCCTCTGGATAGGCTGACACCTAGATTTAGGTCAAATTTTTTAAATGATGCCAGAGCATGTCCATGCTCTTGCAGTACACGGTTCATGTTGTGAATTATAGCACTTTATGAGGGATATCCAAGTCCTTGGCCACAAAAACGTACACTACAGAAATCCCAAATCAGGACAAGGCCTTGCTTAACATGAAGGCCATCAATCACAATTAACATTTTGTAAATACATTAACCTGGTCATTGTTCTGGAAAATTCCTTCTGCCAGTCGATTCAGCAGAGCCTCAAGAAAGTGCATTTTCCCTCCCATTGCAGTGGCTATTTATAGTTAGACTGAACTTGGTCGATCAAAATCATCTGCGATTGAACATTTTTGGGGCCATGATTACAGACCATTAAATCCAACACTAGGACCTTATCTATTCTAGACAAATGGTCAAGGTCGTGTAAGTGACCTAGTTCCCCAAAAATACAGCAGGTAGTTCAACCTGTAAAGACATGTTAAAAAAAGAAGCCACTGGACCAAAAAAAAAAAAAAAAAAAAAAAAAAAAAAATGACCAGCTGGCAGCCACATGCTAACGCTGGTTCCGCTATTGTCTCAAATTCTATAATAGCTCTGTTTATTTGTACTTTGTTCTATTTTATCTATGCCCCCAGTATGAGTGAAAAAGGCCAAGAGCAGCAAGAGAGAAAATCTAAACTGTAGTGTATCAATAACAGCCTATTTGTGGGTTGCGTGATATGCATGGGCTTCTGGCCAATATTCTATTGTTTTGCTCTTTTTTGGTCTGTAGCAAAATGTTGATCGATGATTGCTGGTACTTGCCATCTGTAAGAGCTGTAATGGATCCGTTCAGATTTCAAAGCACAGCCTGGGAAAGAACAAAACAAAATAATAACACATTCAACGCTTGTGTGCAGTGAAAACCAAATTCCATTTCAAGTTCAACAGCAAAACATGATTAACTCCAAGGCACTAAAAGGTCCTAGACTTCAAATTGCTCCCAAATGCCCAGTAGATTTATTTTAGAGGGTAGGGCTATGTGTTATATTTTCTTTTGGAAAAGAGGGGAAAGTTGCACAGTTTAATCAACACCACAGATCAATAAGCCACCTGTTAGGATCCTGCTCGTACTATCTGATTGGTGCACTGCGATCAACTAGTCAATGCAATTTCTAAATATATTTTCCAGGAGTAAGGGAATCTGGAGTAAGCAAGAATCTGTCGGGTTCAGTAAACTTTCAAGGCTCTTCCCATATCGTATGTGGAGCTCAATCTTATTTTCCTTAAAAAAATAAAAACAAACTTGCCTCAATCTAAAAGTATGATACGCAAGCCAGCATAAGCTAAACACCTAAAAAAGGAAAAACGGAAATGTAAATTGGAAGGAAAAGGGGCTTTTAGATAACGATGCCAGCATAATATTTTCTTATTGGGTAACATCAGTAGAGATGAACGAGTCCACCACCAGAGCGAAGGCAACAAAACTGTCCAGCCTGGGCTTCCTCTCAACTCTGAGATAACATGTAAACACCGTTACAAAATCCACTGCTCGTAATCACAACTTGGTACATAATCATGTACAACTCTGGCCGCTGAAACATTTTACAGGATGTTTGTTTTATTTGCAACTTTATTCTACTCTTTTCAGAAGCTTCCATATATGGTTGGAAGGACAAACAAGCAGCTCACACACCTACATGTTAACGCGTGTTGACATGAGCATGTGCAATTCCGCATTGATTCTGAATATGGATCTTCAACAGTGAAAGAGGAGATACCACATCTCCAAAGAAACCAGAAAACCTCCATTAACCAGGAAAATAACACAAATGACAACAACCACAGATCTGGCCAAGCGGAGGAAGCGATGAAGGAAAGGGATAGAGGTTTGGAGAGGACAGATTTCTTCCAAACCCTGTCCCCTCCACTGACCTGGCAGCAGTTTGATTAATCACAGAGACGAAAGCGGGAAGACTTAGCTGCTCATTATCCCGGATCAGGACCAGGGTGCAGGATCAGGACCAGGGCTCGAACATTAAGATATTGGGATCATTTACAGCTGTGGACCACCATGTCACTGCGGGTGGTGCCATTGTCCAACCCCCCTTGAAGGTTTAATACAGGGGCTCCAAAATGGTCACTGTTCAAGCGTATGTTTCAAGCTCCCTTAATTTCTGTTACAGTCAATATTAGCAACGGTTTGCGGTTCAAACTACCTCATGGACTACCTCAAACTACTTAAGGCGAGAATGCCAGAATTTCGATTTTGACAATGTTGATGATATTTCCGATTACTTGAGAAGAGGAGAGACATCTAAATTGTAGACTTTGGAAAGGGACTAACTTGGTGCACATAATTGAGCACTTTCTCTAGAAATGCATGAATAACCATCCATATGTGAGCCACATATAGCCACTCACAGATCATCAAAATATCATCAGTTGAGTTCAAGTTAAACCCAAGAGCTCTCTTGTGTATGTCATCTCATTGTCAAAACAACTTTACTCGGAGAAAATGCAAGACAAGCAAGGGAGTTTTTCAGCTCTACATAAAATGTTTAAAAAAAACTGACCACAGAAATGAGCATATCTACGGAATACAAAGAACATGTTCATCAGGCACACAGAGTACCCTGTAACTGTCCTTCCTCCTCTCAGCTGTCTATTTGTGGGTCAGTGAGAGTGAAATCACAAGGAGCACACACACACAGTCCAGCAAAAGGGCGAGGCATGTTGTGACTACTCGTCACACGCCATTCCTTCACCACATTCCCATTCTCTACGTCTTAACAGTGGATAAGGGTAAATGACTTGACCTCCCTGCTAACATGGCCCCCTTCCCCAGATAACCACAAAGAGTATTCAGGTCAAGCCACAACTCCACCTTAACTCCTGACCCCTGACCTCACCCGGCTCTCCTCAGACCATGACGGGGGTTTGTCTGGGCTGCCTGTGTCAGGCTTTAACAAAGTCCTCGTGTCAAGGGGAGGAGCAGCAGTCTAACCCTGTCAAGGCCAACACAATCAATCCAGCGGAGGAGTTCAAGGTGGTCTGACCCACACCTGACCCTGACGCCGAAACCGGGCAACAAGCTCAGCCAATGATTTTCCCGTCAAACCCCCACCGCCACAGAGAGTGTCTGAGAAACAGTCCAGGATATGCTCATGTTTCAGGGGAGGCACTGGAGGACAATATTATTATTTTTATTTTTTTTAATCGTTGCTCTAGTTTCACTCCATCTACAACGTGACATAGCATAGTCTAATCTGCAATGCTGAACGACCCTGCTGCAGGTATAACCGGGGACCAAGGGGAGGGTATTAGCATAGCATAATTACACTGGGGAAAGATTCATGGAACAATAGTGTGGACACCAGGGAGCAAGACATAGCCCACAATTTGCCATTGCGCTCCTTCCCCCTTTCTTACCCTTTTGATATTGGAGAATAATGCCGGAATTCAGACTGTTAGTTTAACCGATGGTGCATTTAGTATAATAATACCAGGCGGTGCACACGGTTAATATGATTAGAAACCCTGTGCTGGTACCTCACCATCCTCCCCCCGTGGGGTATTATCATGCTAATCTAAAAGAAAAAAAAATATTTGACTGAATGGAAAATATAGTAGGAGGCAGGGACCTCGGAAGCCAAGTGAACACAATGCCTGCGTATTCAGCCTAGTCTGCCAAGGCGAGCGGGTAGACAAATGGACATAGACATAATGCTCAGTGGTTAATTAAAAGAACATAATTAAAAAGGTATTGTGTGTGAATGGTTGCCTCAATGCAATCACTGACCTGATTGTCCGATACATGTTCCTCAGAGCGCAGTCAGTCTCTCCATTACGACTCCATTAGCACCTCAGAAGTGTCCCGACTGAGAAAAGGGAAAGACGAAATGGGACAAACTATGGGAGATGTGTAGTTCATTGTGGTGGTGGTGGTGGGGGGGGGGGTGCTGGTTAGATGAGACCTATCCCATCTGGACAAAAGGAATACCTATGGAAGAATGCTGTTCATTGACTACAGCTCAGCATTCAACACCATAGTACCCTCCAAGTTCATCATCAAGCTGGAGGCCCTGGGTCTCAACCATGCCCCCAGGTGGTGAAGGTAGGAAACAACACCTCCACTTCGCTGACCCTCAACACTGGGGCCCCACAAGGGTGCGTGCTCAGCCCCCTCCTGTACTCCCTGCTCACCCACGACTGCGTGGCCATGCACGCCTCCAACTCAATCATCAAGTTAGCAGACGACACAACACTAGTGGGCTTGATTACCAACAACGACGAGACAGCCTACAGGGAGGAGGTGAGGGCACTCGGAGTGCGGTGTCAGGAAAATAACCTCACGCTAAATGTCAACAAAACAAAGGAGATGATCGTGGACTTCAGGAAACAGCAGAGGGAGCACCCCCCTAGCCACATCGAAGGGACAGCAGTGGAGAAAGTGGAAAGTTTGAAGTTCTTTCGCCGTACACATCACAGACAAATTGAAATGGTCCACCCACACAGACAATGTGGTGAAGGCAGCGCAACAGCGCCTCTTCAACCTCAGGAGGCTGAAGAAATTTGGCTTGTCACCCAAAAACCCTGACAAACTTTTACAGATGCACAATCGAGAGCATTCTGTCGGGCTGTATCACAGCCTGGTACGGCAACTGCACCGCCCTCAACCGCAAGGCTCTCCAGAGGGTGGTGCGGTCTGCACAACGCATCACCGGGGGCAATCTACCTGCCCTCCATAACACCTAAAGCACCCGATGTCACAGGAAGGCCAAAAAGATCATCAAGGACAACAACCACCCGAGCCACAGCTTGTTCACACCGCTATCATCCAGAAGGCGAGGTCAGTACAGGTGCATCAAAGCTGGGACCGAGAGACAAAAAAAAAAACACTTCCATCTCAAGGCCATCAGACTGCTAAACAGCAATCACTAACTCAGAGAGGCTGCTGCCTACATTGTGACCCAATCACTGGCCACTTTAATAAATGGATCACTAGTCACTTTATACAATGCCACTCTAAATAATGCCACTTATGTAAACATTATTAAACTCATATCGCATGTATATACTGTATTTTATACCATCTATTGCACCTTGCCTATGCCGCTCAGCCATCGCTCATCCATATACTTATATGTACATATTCTCATTAACCCCTTTAGATTTGTGTGCATTAGGTAGTTGCTGGGGAATTGTTGAATTGTTAGATATTATTGCACTGTCGGAACTAGAAGCACAAGCATTTTGCTACACTCGCATTAATATCTGCTAACCATATGTATCTGACACACCTTTGGAACCTTTTTTGTGACCATCTAAATTGGTCACGGACACTGACTGTGATTATAGTAGTAGGTAATGGAACCATGTTTAGAGTGTGACAGTGGGAGGTAGGGGTCATTTCCGCTGTGGTGGCTATTTGGGTCCTTTCAAATTAGGTGACTAAAGATATACCCGGTTTACTGTACCTCTCTCTCATCTCTCTGAGACGAGGCAGTAAAGCAGTATCAGGCTCTGCAGTTGGAGACTTGTTTACCTTGAGTTGTCTTTCATACCGTCCGTCACCAGTGATTGCCCCTCAGGGAGAGACTGTCGAGGCAGAGAGATAATGTGGGAAAGCAATAAAGGGAGGATCAAATGAAGCCGCCTTGGAGGCTCTGGGCAGGAGAAAGAGAACCTGTAGTGTGTTTGTGTGTGTCAACACAAATATGTTTACTGTATCTGTGTAAAAGAAAAACAAATGGTAAACATCGTAACAGCTGTTATAACACACAAACACACAGACAGCTGCATGTATGAGTCACCACATGGTTAACTGGCACACCCGTGGAATGGGACGATTGCAGTGAGAAGGGGGGGGGGGGGGGGGGGCAATTGTACACACCCTGGCCGGGTGCCCAGGATATATTTATTTGACACTAACCCCCTGGACCTCTACCCCCACAGACCGGTTTAAAAATAACCCTGATTCAGGCGAAAGGGTCTGGAGTTCTGAGAAATCCAGGAAAATGAGAGCGATAGGAGTCTGTTACGGAACTAATCTTGCACCTCGTCCAAACCAAACGACTGATATCATTATCACCACCCAGAGATGTAGACCTATACTGTAAAAACCAGCACATACACCAACACATGCATAAATACACACACATAGACATTAAACAAAGCGAAGACTAGCAGACACTTGAATGCGATCCATTGTCATCCCTTCCCTAAGTGCATACATGTACAGTACACGCTAAGTCTTGATAGACCCCGGCCAAGTTTCCAGTAACAAGGTCAAACAAGACAGCTATTTATGGATAGTTGGGAAATTCAATGCAGGGTTTTGAACAAGCTAATAAAAACCCAATTGGCAGTATGCATGTCATATAACACCAATGTGAGAAACTAGCATATATTTTTTTTCAATAGTCGCATAATACCATTCAACAACAAAAAACTAAGCGGTTTAATCAAAACACTTTTGTGTAAATGAATACCATTCACTTTTTGAGTGCGTGCAGAGCTTGAATCGGGTATGATGAGGCATTACTGCATGAAGCAGCGGCTTTAAGCGGGAAAAACAAGCTTAGGTTTTTAATTTCCTGCTTCATTTCACGTTTCGGGCCCATAAAAATCCTAATTTCCAAAAACTGCAATAAACTACTTTGAGACATGATCATGACTCAATAGGTTCTGCAGTAGCTGAACTCTAAATAGATTTTTTCCCATGCAGTTATTGCTTTACGGTATATGCTATATCTGTGACAACAGACACAATAACTGTGCTCCAGATTCTAACACAAACAAAGACTAATAGGGGGGAATTCCGACCAAAGTTAAGCATGCGTAAATGGAACATAAATTGTATTTTTTATCTATATCTGTATTCTGATGTTATGCCTAAGAATAGCATGCTATTCAGCCACTATTCGTTTGGGGTAGAGATCAAAGAAATGAAGGTGTGGCAGAGGTGTCCACAGACACACTGTATTCTGACGTAATTTCGTTATAATTCCAACACCTTTACGCAAAACAGAAATGATGAATAAGGTCTAGCAACCTGTCGGTACCAAGTGCAACAACATCTTTCTTTTACAAATTTACAGAGCTATTTGAGTAATCCGTTTGGATAAGGGAATTGTACATATGACAATTGTTTTAGATCCATTTTACCTTACGATCCCTGGAGACAAATGTGAATGAAACCAGTCATATTTCAGCAAGCTAAAAAGCATGTCAACATGACAGGTATTTCGTACTCTTTTCCACAGTGACGTACAGTGAGGGAAAAAAGTATTTGATCCCCTGCTGATTTTGTACGTTTGCCCACTGACAAAGAAATGATCAGTCTATAATTTTAATGGTAGGTTTATTTGAACAGTGAGAGACAGAATAACAACAAAAAAATCCAGAAAAACGCATGTCAAAAATGTTATAAATTGATTTGCATTTTAATGAGGGAAATAAGTATTTGACCCCTCTGCAAAACATGACTTAGTACTTGGTGGCAAAACCCTTGTTGGCAATCAGAGAGGTCAGACGTTTCTTGTAGTTGGCCACCAGGTTTGCACACATCTCAGGAGGGATTTTGTCCCACTCCTCTTTGCAGATCTTCTCCAAGTCATTAAGGTTTCAAGGCTGACGTTTGGCAACTCAAACATTCAGCTCCCTCCACAGATTTTCTATGGGATTAAGGTCTGGAGACTGGCTAGGCCACTCCAGGACCTTAATGTGCTTCTTCTTGAGCCCCTCCTTTGTTGCCTTGGCCGTGTGTTTTGGGTCATTGTCATGCTGGAATACCCATCCACGACCCATTTTCAATGCCCTGGCTGAGGGAAGGAGGTTCTCACCCAAGATTTGACGGTACATGGCCCCGTCCATCGTCCCTTTGATGCGGTGAAGTTGTCCCATCCCCTTAGCAGAAAAACACCACCAAAGCATAATGTTTCCACCTCCATGTTTGACGGTGGGGATGGTGTTCTTGGGGTCATAGGCAGCATTCCTCCTCCTCCAAACACGGCGAATTGAGTTGATGCCAAAGAGCTCCATTTTGGTCTCATCTGACCACAACACTTTCAACCAGTTGTTCTCTGAATCATTCAGATGTTCATTGGCAAACTTCAGACGGGCATGTATATGTGCTTTCTTGAGCAGTGGGACCTTGCGGGCGTTGCAGGATTTCAGTCCTTCACGGCGTTGTGTGTTACCAATTGTTTTCTTGGTGACTATGGTCCCAGCTGCCTTGAGATCATTGACAAGATCCTCCTGTGTAGTTCTGGGCTGATTCCTCACCGTTCTCATGATCATTGCAACTCCACGAGGTGAGATCTTGCATGGAGCCCCAGGCCGAGGGAGATTGACAGTTCTTTTGTGTTTCTTCCATTTGCGAATAAATCGCACCAACTGTTGTCACCTTCTCACCAAGCTGCTTGGCGATGTCTTGTAGCCCATTCCAGCCTTCTGTAGGTCTACAATCTTATCCCTGACATCCTTGGAGAGCTCTTTGGTCTTGGCCATGGTGGAGAGTTTGGAATCTGATTGATTGCTTCTGTGGACAGGTGTCTTTTATACAGAGAGATTAGGAGCACTCCCTTTAAGAGTGTGCTACTAATCTTAGCTCATTACCTGTATAAAAGACACCTGGGAGCCAGAAATCTTTCTGATTGAGAGGGGGTCATATACTTATTTCCCTCATTAAAATGCAAATCAATTTGTAACATTTTTGACATGCGTTTTTCTTGATTTTTTTGTTGTTATTCTGTCTCTCACTGTTCAAATAAACCTACCATTAAAATTATAGACTGATCATTTCTTTGTCAGTGGGCAAACATACAAAATCAGCAGGGGATCAAATACCTTTTCCCCCCACTGTATGCACTCTAGAATTATTTCATTATTTGGCCGGACATTTTCGTATTTAAAATAAATAAATAAATAAATATAAATATATATATATTATTATATTAAGTACTAGCTAATATCAGTAGCCACCATCAGTAATACCCACAGAAATAGGCCTACAGTGCCTTCAGATAGTATTCACACACCCCTTGACTTCTTCTATATTTTGATGTATTAAAAATGTAAAACGGAAATGTCTTGAGTCAATAAGTATTCAACCTCTTTCTTATGGCAAGCCTAAATAAGTTGAGGAGTAAACATTTGCTTCACAAGTCACATAGGTTGCATGGACAATGATAAGTGTTTAACATGATTTTTGAATGACTACCTCATCCCTGTACCCCACACTTAGAGATAATTGTAAGGTCCCTCAGTCGAGCAGTGAATTTCAAAAACAGCTTCAACCACAATGACCAGAGAGATGTTCCAATTCTTCGCAAAGAAAGGGACCTATTGGTAGATGGGTAAACACAAAAAAGCAGACACTGAATATCCCCTTTGAGCATGGTGCAGTTATAAATTACACTTTGGATAGTGTATCAATGCACCCAATCACTACAAAGATACAGGCGTCCTTCCTAACTCAGTTGCCGGAGAGGAAGGAAACAAATCAGGGATTTCACCATGAGGCCAATGCTGACTTTAAAATAGTTAGTTTAATGGCTGTAATAGGAGAAACATAAGGATGGATCAAAAACATAGTTACTCCACAATACTAACCTAAATGAAATACAAACAGAATACAAACATTCCAACCCAGCACACGACTGCTGGGTTGATAGCTCACACTCGGTTGTAAACTCTAACATCCAAAAAGTGAATGTGGGGAATGGTCAGTGGGGAACCATGGAAAACTAATATTGTAATATTGGTTTTCATTTTGTGATGTCATTTAAAAAAAAACTGTATGGATGAAATACTGTAACTTGGAAAGTATATATATCTATTTTATCTATCAAGTTTCCATCCAATACGTTGTGCATATAATATAAAACAAAGTATTTTTGTTAAGATAGGAATGTGATTTTAGGAGGTATAAGAGAATCTATCTCCTATAAAATGTGCATAAGAAGTAGCCACGCCCCAAGTGAGGTTGGAGAGCGTGTCAGAGTGCATAAAAAGCCTTGGTAATGAAATGAACATTCGACCAGGAAACATGAGATGTTAGCTACATGTTTGAAACTTTGAACCTCAACGCGAGGTGAAGAAATAAACTCATCTTCCTTTAGACAAGCAAGACGAAGAGCTGCAGCCCTTTCCATAGTGGTCTGAATCCTGCACCCTGAATAATCAACGAGGAGGAAGAGGTGACAAACTACCCTCTCAGAAAATCACTGGTACAGCTGATTAGCTGTCCTGAGTCAAATATCTCGAACTGTTCAAACCATCCCATCCTATTACAAGTCTCAAATCACCATAGTACGCTACTCTTATCACCCCACTGGAACCATCGGCACGGCTGGAAAATCTTCAAATAAGCAGCTTCAGGAGCCAATGGCAGAGAACTCTTTAGTTCGGTTTAGGACTACACAATGGGCAAAGGCACCCAAACGTAAATACACTGCTCAAAAAAATAAAAGGGAACACTAAAATAACACATCCTAGATCTGAATGAATGAAATAATCTTATTAAACACTTTTTTCTTTACATAGTTGAATGTGCTGACAACAAAATCACACAAAAATAATCAATGGAAATCCAATTTATCAACCCATGGAGGTCTGGAGTTGGAGTCACACTCAAAATTAAAGTGGAAAACCACACTACAGGCTGATCCAACTTTGATGTAATGTCCTTAATAACCTGTTAGGGCTAGGGGGCAGTATTTGCACGGCTGGATAAAAAAAATGTACCCGATTTAATCTGGTTACTAATCCTACCCAGTAACTAGAATATGCATATACTTATTATATATGGATAGAAAACACTCTAAAGTTTCTAAAACTGTTTGAATGGTGTCTGTGAGTATAACAGAACTCATTTGGCAGGCAAAACCCTGAGACATTTTCTGACAGGAAGTGGATACCTGATGTGTTGTATTACATTTAAACCTATGCCATTGAAAAACACAGGGGCTGAGGAATATTTTGGCACTTCCTATTGCTTCCACTAGATGTCACCAGCCTTTACAAAGTGTTTTGAGTCTTCTGGAGGGAGATCTGACCGAACAAGAGCCATGGAACGATGATGGCCCATTAGACACCTGGCGCGCGAGTTCATGTTGGGTACCCTCGTTCCAATACGTTATAAAAGAGTATGCATTCGTCCACCTTGAATATTATTCATGTTCTGGTTAAAAAAGGCCCTAATGATTTATGCTATACAACGTTTGACATGTTTGAACGAACGTAAATATATTTTTTCCCCTCGTTCATGAAGTGAAGTCCGGCGGGCTTAGATCATGTGCTAACAAGACGGAGATTTTTGGACATAAATTATGAGCTTTTTTGAACAAAACTACATTCGTTATGGACCTGTGATACCTGGAAGTGACATCTGATGAAGAGAATCAAAGGTAATGGATTATTTACATAGTATTTTCGATTTTAGATCTCCCCAACATGACGACTAGTCTATCGCAACGCGTATTTTTCTGGGCGCAGTGCTCAGATTATTGCAAAGTGTGATTTCCCAGTAAGGTTATTTTTAAATCTGGCAAGTTGATTGCGTTCAAGAGATGTAAATCTATAATTCTTTAAATGACAATATAATATTTTACCAATGTTTTCTAATTTTAATTATTTAATTTGTGATGCTGACTTGACTGCCGGTTATTGGAGGGAAACGATTTCCTCAACATCAATGCCATAGTAAAACGCTGTTTTTGGATATAAATATGAACTTGATAGAACTAAAAATGCATGCATTGTCTAACATAATGTCCTAGGAGTGTCATCTGATGGAGATTGTAAAAGGTTAGTGCATCATTTTAGCTGGTTTTATGGTTTTGGTGACCCTGTCTTTGAATTGACAAAACATTACACACAACTCTTGTAAATGTACTGTCCTAACATACTCTAAATGTATGCTTTCCCGTAAAACCTTTTTGAAATCGTAAAACGTGGTTAGATTAAGGAGATGTTTATCTTTCAAAGGGTGTAAAATAGTTGTATGTTTGAAAAATTTGAATTTTGACATTTATTTGGATTCAAATTTGCCGCTCTTGAAATGCACCTGCTGTTGATGGAGTGCACCACGGGTGGGACGCCTGCGTCCCACCTAGCCCATAGAGGTTAAAACAAGTCAAAATGAGGCTCAGTAGTGTGTGTGGCCTCCACGTGCCTGTATGACCTCCCTACAACGCCTGGGCATGCTCCTGATGAGGTGGCGGATGGTCTCCTGAGGGATCTCCTCCCAGACCTGGACTAAAGCATCCACCAACTCCTGGACAGTCTGTGGTGCAACGTGGCGTTGGTGGATGGAGCGAGACATGATGTCCCAGATGTGCTCAATTGGATTCAGGTCTGGGGAACGGGCGGGCCAGTCCATAGCATCAATGCCTTCCTCTTGCAGGAACTGCTGACACACTCCAGCCACATGAGGTCTAGCATTGTCTTGCATTAGGAGGAACCCAGGGCCAACCGCACCAGCATATGGTCTCACAAGGGGTCTGAGGATCTCATCTCGGTACCTAATGGCAGTCAGGCTACCTCTGGCAAGCACATGGAGGGCTGTGCGGCCCCCCAAAGAAATGCCACCCCACACCATGACTGACCCACCGCCAAACCGGTCATGCTGGAGGATGTTGCAGGCAGCAGAACGTTCTCCACGGCGTCTCCAGACTGTCACATGTGCTCAGTGTGAACCTGCTTTCATCTGTGAAGAGCACAGGGTGCCAGTGGCGAATTTGACAATCTTGGTGTTCTCTGGCAAATGCCAAACGTCCTGCACGGTGTTGGGCTGTAAGCACAACCCCCACCTGTGGACGTCGTGCCCTCATACCACCCTCATGGAGTCTGTTTCTGACCGTTTGAGCAGACACATGCACATTTGTGGCCTGCTGAAGGTCATTTTGCAGGGCTCTGGCAGTGCTCCTCCTGCTCCTCCTTGCACAAAGGCGGAGGTAGCGGTCCTGCTGCTGGGTTGTTTCCCTCCTACGGCCTCCTCCACGTCTCCTGATGTACTGGCCTGTCTCCTGGTAGCGCCTCCATGCTCTGGACACTACGCTGACAGACACAGCAAACCTTCTTGCCACAGCTCACATTGATGTGCCATCCTGGATGAGCTGCACTACCTGAGCCACTTGTGTGGGTTGTAGACTCCATCTCATGCTACCACTAGAGTGAAAGCACCGCCAGCATTCAAAAGTGACCAAAACATCAGCCAGGAAGCATAGGAACTGAGAAGTGGTCTGTAGTCACCACCTGTAGAACCACTCCTTTATTGGGGTTGTCTTGCTAATTGCCTATAATTTCCACCTGTTGTCTATTCCATTTGCACAACAGCATGTGAAATGTATTGTCAATCAGTGTTGCTTCCTAAGTGGACAGTCTGATTTCACAGAAGTCTGATTGACTTGGAGTTACATTGTGTTGTTTAAGTGTTCCCTTTATTTTTTTGAGCAGTGTACATGAATGATTTCTTATTCCAAACGGGCGGCGGTTCGTGTGCAAACTATATGATTGTGAGAATAGTTCTAGAATATGTCACTCTCTCTCTCTGTGTCTGTAAAATGTTGCGTCAGTCCACTAGGGACTTTCTTCTCATGTATCAAGTGTGTATGTTATCCTGTTATTATTTAGTTAGCTAGTAAATCAATAATTAAACCATTTTCTGTAGTACTGAATAATGAGCAAGGCTGGGGTTTTTGCAAATCCAAGAAGGTTACAATTGGTCAGAATAATGATATGATAAGAGGTAATGATTAATAAAAACTGTTTATCGATGAAATAGATATATACACACACACACATTTATTTTTAATTGAACCTTTATTTCACTAGGCAATTCAGTTATGAACAAATTCTCATTTATAATGACGGCCTACCCCGGACGACGCTGGGCCAATTGTGCACCACCCTATGGGACTCCCAATCATGGCCGGATGTGATACAGCCTGGATTTGAACCAGGGACAGTAGTGCCTTAGACCGCTGTTCCACTCGGGAGCCTTATAGGAGTTTAATTCGGGAGACGGTAACTCTTTAAAACAACCTCTTCCGTGGTGCCCCAAATCCTAATGAGTTAATTGTTGCATGACTCATTTAAAAATCAGGTGACAATTAAACGCAGTTAGTTGATTTAATAAATAACATCATCAGATTAATGAAAGAAAAGTCACAACAATAGCAGTTTAAACCTGGAGCACGGTTCATGACGACTGGATCGTTGTCATCACAGTTCCAGGATTAGTGAGGATTATTAGGGTAGATTTATAGGACTGCTGTTCAACCCCTATTGTACCCTTTTCTCACCTTCCAATATTTCATGAATTGAACACGGAAACTTTCATGATGAATCAAACCGCTGTTGACTCCAATGCTTTCCACAGTTGTGTCAAGTTGGCTGGTAGTGGATCTCTACTCTGAATAGATCATTCCATCTCATCCCACAGATGCACTATTGGATTGAGATCTGGTGACTGGGCAGGCCACTGCAGTAAACTGAATCGGCCGTAATTTTCTTGGAACCATTCCTGAACAATCCTAGCCTTGTGGCATGAGGCATTATCCTGCAGAAAAAAATGAAGGGATGCACCTGATTGGCAATGATGTTCAGACATCCTGTGGCATTCAAATGTTGCTCCACTTTTATCAAGGGGCCCAATATGTGCCATGAAAACACACCCCCCATTACACCATCACCACCCTGCAATGTTGACACGAGGCATGATGGATGCATGTACTCATGTGGTTTTCTCCACGCCCTAGTCCTGCTATCAGCGTGAAACAGCAAGAACCGGGATTCATCAGACCAGGCAATGTGTTTCAGATCCTCCAGTATTTTCTCCATTTAGCCCACTGCAACCACAGTTTCTTGGTTTTTGCTGAAAGAAGTGGAACTCTAAGGTCATTGACCTCCATACCCCATTCGTTGTCAAGGAGTTGTGCATTCTTTTATTGTTTTTTGGGCACCAATGTTGTACTGGACTGTTAGTTGACTAACTGTAGCCCATCTGTTGCTCTGCACATTTTGTGTCAGCCTCCTTTGTTGAAGTGGATTTAACAGATGACAACAATAAAGGATCATAGCTTACACCTGGATTCACTGGTCAGTCTGTCACAGAAAGAGCATGTACACTGATTGTACAATGTTTTGTACACTCAGTGTACATTCTAGTGAGCCTGTCAAGAAAAGTATAATTAAAAAGTTAAAGTATTTAAAAGGGATGGTTTTAGATACATGTACTGAAACACTATTGAATGAAAACTCCACAAGAAAACCTGTTGGCCAGCAAGTCGGAGGCTTTTCAGAGATTCAATTACATTGATTTAGCGCCCGCAAGGGAATCACACCTGAAAAGCCCATTATGCACCTGCATAAGGTAAGTCTGAATACCAACTACTAAGAAGTGCCTAGTAAAGGTGTACGTAAGAAAGGCGTACATTTCCTAAGTATGAATCGGGCCATAAATGCATAAGGATTACATGTATTTTGTAGAATGAATTATGGATTTTTGTTGATGTTATTCTCCTACTTACTCTGCCTATTTCCCAATCTCTCTCGCTCTCCCTCTTTTACTAATGTCCTCCTCACACATTTTCTCTCTGTGGAACAGATCTTTCCTGCATGCTAAGAAATTGAAGAATAACACGCTCCAGCATGCACCCACATTTAAAATTCCTGGAATGTGGTTAGTAGAGTCGGTTTTGTATTTTATTTCTAGTCTAAAAATAAAAACATATTTTGAAATCATGCAGGAACTAGGTGGTTTTCAGCTATAGTGAAATCCATTGCATGATCACCAAAATAGACTATACAAAAACTGCATGAATGCACCACCAGAAACAAAATCAACTTAAACCCATTATAAGGATTTCGGAGACAGCCCAAACACCAGCGAATCCAAAGTAAACATTTAGTGAAGTGAAGTGGACGGACTGCTTTGGTTTCAACATGAGCAGCTAATCAATGAGGCAGGATGGAGGGAGGCTGCCCTCATTATGAAGTGATTAAGAGATAATTTGGAACAAAAACCACTGCACCTTTAGCCCCACTAGGACTGCGCCAATCAATAAAGTCTATGTGTGGCCAGCACCAATTTACAGGAGGGCTTGTTTCGTTAACTTGTATTCTATGAGAAGATGAGCAGCAGAGTAACAAGATTGTGGCAAAATATGTTGCTTCCTGCATTAAGTAGCCAGTGGGAAAGTGTTTTGATTCAAGTTTACTGATACCTGTTGGTACTGTATGCATATAATAGTATCTCAATGCCTGAATATTGCCCTTGAGTTTGTTAATGGTGCATTGGGGGCACTGGGGGATTGTGGGTGTCACAGTTAAATGTGAGTTTAAAAAAGGCAATGGTCTTAGTCATCGCTCAGTAATCCTCAGGGATGATGAGACTCAATGTGCAAATGAAGAAGTAGCTACCTCCTCAGATGAAATATGCATGAAAGGGAAAGACGTTTCATCTCAACAGGATGTATTTCTTGCCCAAAATTCTTCTCCTTTACCAGCCCTGAGGGTACCGAGCACAATCTTCCCGTCACACTAATCAAACAGCCGTGTGTGTGTGTGTGTGTGGCCAATCTCTTTTGAGGAAGACAAAGAGGTAGTGGAATCTAAAAGGATTACTCAACTGCAGATTGAAGCACCTTCCCAAATCAAAGAATTACAAACAAACATAGACAAGCCACTCTGACAGCATGATTTACATACTAACATAACACAAATAAAGTAGGGTGAAATCATTTTCACATGCAAATACTTTAAGGGTTGGGAAACCTTTACTGACCTGAATACATAAATATGATACTATCTGCTGACACAGGTTACATTCACCCTGTAATTGCTGGAACCCTTCCACTTCAGTTCATGGAGCTTAACCAGACAGTTACCCGGCATTCTCGGCCCGTGGCTGCTGCGGGTTAGCTGAGCAGCCTAAAACCATGTTTGACAAGGGGTTAACACTGCTGAAAAACGTTTTATAAAACCACAGGAAGACAGCCAGTCTGGAAAGGAGGACCGAGGCCTGTCACTTGTCCAGAGTGTTCTTTTTTTCATTCTATCCTTTGGTTGAACTCAACTCTTTTTCCTCCCAAATTCACGCACTCACCAGCTCTGGTATAATTACCCATACAGTGCTAACCACGGCGGTGTGACAGGAGGGCAACCATCGCTCGCCTGTTTTTAGAATCAGAGATAATTACTGCCCTGTCAAGGACTCTATTTAAATGACTGCTACTGATGGGGCTAATAGGATAAAACAGTGTCAATATTGAACACAGTCAATTAAATCAGACATTTATTTTGGGCATGCAGGTCCTGGTGTGAGAGCTGAAATTAACATAGATAAACAGAAAAATAAATAACAACAAAAGTTTTGAAAAGAGGTGATATTCAAACCAATACTAGAAAATGCAATAAATCATGCAAAATCTACGATGACCAAATAGAGTGAAGCTTAGCATTGTAATGAGGACTCAGTAAAACAAGTTTCTGCATTGTGAAGAGCAAACGGTTGAAACACAGTAAAGTACATTCCCCCTACTGGTCCCGGACAATGACTGAAGACCCCCTTCAGCTGCCATGGCAAAGCCACGAGGTTTTCCTAAACCCACCATTTGTAATGCTTGATGCCACATGTTAATGTGATTTTCTCCCATGGTCCGTTGGAGGGGCCAGACCTGAAGGCCAAAGCCTGGTGGTCTCAGCAGATAGCTGGGACAGGCCTGTCCCGTGTCAGCCTTGGGTTATGGATGATGGGGAGGCTCTGGGGCTGACAGGTAATAATTCACTCCCCAGGGTTCCGGAACCCTTCGCTGAACAGAAGCAGGCAGGCAGGGAGGGTGGAAGACTGCACGGCCTTGCAAAACCCTTCTTCCCCCCCTTTCCACTCCCCCCTAAGCCAGATATGGGGTCCCCATCGGCTGCCCAGTTGCCATGGGTAACAAACTACCATCAATATGAAATATGAGATGCCACAGTCCAGTGCTTCACTCCGGTGCAGGGCCAAACAAAGTCCCATATGCTGGGGGTGGGAGGCAAAGATTAACTGTTGCTTCTTCAAGCCAAACATAGTCACACTGCCCATTTTTTAAACTCCAGCAGCCTTCCAGTGCCGTAGGTAGTACTTCAAAGTCACCTCAGACATATTGGTTACTGTCAATCCTCTACACTTAGAAAAAATATACTATAAAAGTCATATTGATCTCAAAATGGAAGTTATCAACACAGAAGGGACAGATCGCAGTAATTCAACCACTGCAATTGATATGTGGCAGGGCATCTAGGGACTCTCAGGTTCCTAACCGAAACCATTCAATATAATATTATGGATAGTATAATGGGACCACAGTCTTCTGCAGAAGACAGTTGACTCAAAAGACAGTTGCTTCTCTAAACAGTACAGTAACTTGAGTCTGGGCCAGTTCTGAAGTGTGTTGGAACAGTTGGAGAGGCAGCAGAGTTGGATGAGGGAATAGCTGCATCACAGGGGTGACCGTGGGCTGGGAGGTATAGGCTGTACTGTACGTCCCACAGGACCATAGTCATGGACCGGAGCCTATTTCTGCCCTCATTACCCCGCGGACCATTACGGAGACACAGCCATCCACATGTCACAGCCCAGCACAGCCCTGAAGCAGACCTCCCGTCATTTAATACAAAACTACAGCTCCATCGGAAATTGGAAATAAAATTACACCCTAGTCTAAATGCACCATTAGCCATGCTAACCGAGCGCCGGCTCTTTCAGGGCTGAAATGAGAGCCGTACAACATGCAATTTGGGAGCCGACAGAGAGGGAATGGGCCGCCGACACTCGCTTCTCTCAGCTCCAGTCATTTACAGCCATCACCCACCAGCCTGCAAGACCTGAGTTACTTATTGAATGGGGTTGGGTAATAAGAAAGCGGAGATGTGTGTTTCTGGGAGGTAGAAAATGAGAAAGCAAAGTAAAAAGAGTTCAGAGAGGGCATACTGGTTGGGTAGGAGTTACAAATAATATGATAAACATATTATTCAAAAATGACAAATCCAGAAAAAGCTACAAACCAACTCTGGTGAAGGGAAGCAATATCACCACTTGTTGATTAGGCTATGACATCTAAACTACCTACTGTATAACAGTATTGTCATTTTCTCTGACAGATCAGCCTTGCCCTGATGACAAGCACCTGTGAAAAACGATGATACCAACTACAACTTTGGTTTCCTTTTTAACATGTCAAAGATGGGGGTGAATATAGTTTTTAATAAAATATCGGCGGCAAGAAACATTCAAAAAGGTTGAAAAACAACCTTGTTTGTACTGAAAGATAATGATACCCTAGAGCTGGTGAGTTTTGCACCAGATTAACATGGATATTTACATTTCTTCTAAACTGGAATCTAGACACAGTAATCACACATCCACATCACCAAAACTATTATCGAGGGGAAACACAGTGGCAATAAAGATGTGTCTTTATGTTAGTTGTGCATGCTGCCAGTGGTGTCATGACCATAGGGGGCACAAAGGCACGTGCCCCCTAATATGTCACGTTTTGAAATTAGTCATCTTCATTTTTAAGCCCATGTTTTATCATAATTATTTATAAAAAGATCTGTCAGCGGTATTTTACAGAGGGGACACACTGACTGGACTAGGCAAAGAGTACCCCTTGCCCCCCATTCTCCCTAGTAAGTGGTCCCTTCCCAGGTGCACCAAGAAAAGAAAGGCAGGACACTATTCTCTAGTGCGTGTAGTATCGTCAGGAGAAGAGAGTGTACAGTAGAGTGACACACCGCGTTTGATTTGATTTTAGGTGACAGTGCTGGGTCGAAGGTATGTTTTTAAAGGAATGTGATCAAGCTATGTAGCCTATTGATTTCTTCTTCATGAATACATAAAACAAAAATGTTCTGTTGTTTGTCTGCTTCTACATCTGCATTGCTTGCTGTTTGGGGTTTTAGGCTTGGTTTCTGTATAGCATTTTGTGGCATCAGCTGATGTAAAAAGGGCTTTATAAAAACATTTGATTGATAATACTAGCCACCGAGCAATTTTATGAAATTGGCTTTAGATAGCCAGCCAGCTAGATTCCCAATCTCATAACTAGCTACCAAACCATGTCAGGCTATCAATAAAGTTAGATTAGCTTGTCTAACCTGCCTGCTGGCCAGGTTGCTAGCCTTTTGAAAAGCAATACATTATTAAATGTACTGAATAAGACTCACATTCCTTTCAATCCTTTACCCAGATTTGAGCAGAACCCCTATACTTCATGCCATACTTTGGTCAAGATATTTGACTTGCAGATATAAGCCTACAAAATGCTTATCTCTGTTGGGCATAGCTGAGAGTGGTTCTAAAGAGCATAAAAACATAGCCTATTTTGTCTCAATCCAAGTATGTAGGCTACACAGAGACTGTCACCCAGACCTGTACCTTCAATGTCCTCCCATCCGGAACTATTGGACATCATTCTCGCTACTTCGACACAATTTTGGCTATTATATTTTGGAATAGTGTTTATCAAAACGCATAAAAAAACTGCATGAAAAAAAACTCATATCAACATGTAACTCGAATCACTGTTATTGATAGCCTGAAAATACAGCTAGAGGCTATAAATATGTGCACAAACTCAAAAACCATAAAACAATTTAAGAATCAAGTTAATCAGCCTAAACATACAATCAAAGGATTCATCATTTGTTTCATTGCATTAGGACAGACTGCAGTTGTTGTGGAAAATTCTAAATCATCCACAACTAAAATCCCCCAATGCGCATTTTAATTAAGCTGCTGTCAAAATGACAAGACATTGCTCTATAATATAAAGCTGGTGAACCAAGTAAGGTAAATCTAGGTCTACAACAACAAGTTTGTCACACCACGCAAAGGACTGCGAAATCCCCCAACTCGTTACATCTTGGCGCACGCAGCTATGCATTTCAACTTACTCTTTAACTGGCAACAATTTTCTACAAACGCGATCTTGTATTCACCCTGTTCAAATGGCTCAGTGAGATTATATAACAGCGTTTGAAAGACATGTATGGTTGCAGGTATATTATATAGCCTACTCAAGTCTCATTTTAATTTATGTCAACTATAGCCTACATAAATACAAACAGATGTCCGTCTCTGCACAACGACAAAACACAATCATATAGCCTATCCAAAAACAGAGTATTCCTAGTATATTATTTTCGAATATTTATTTGCTGACAAATGCTCTTATAACATGCATTTAGTTGAAAAGATGATCGAGCTGTAGGCAATGGTTTAGGACAGGGTTTCTCAATCTCTGTCTTGCGGCCCCTCCTGGGTGCACGTTTTGTTTTTTGCCCTAGCACGACACAGCTGATTATAATAACTAACTCTTTATCAAGCGTTGAATCCGCTGTGCAGCGCTAGGGCAAAAAACAAAACGGGGTCTGGAGGTAGGTGGTCTAAACCTTCCTATAAGTACCGACTAAGAACTAGAAGACGACATTGTTTTGTTTTGAATAGCCCAATGTCCGCTATGTACTACGTAGATACTGGGGCAAACTTGTGGCACCACAAAATACTCCGATGCGCAAGTTAAATGTAGGTGCAGCAACCGAGACAGTCAGCTACTGGAGAAAGTGCCGTAGTATAATTCTTACCTTTTTCTTACGTCTTGGCTATCTTGTTTCGTTGACAATAATTTGATTATTGCAGGACAGAGACCAGTGTTACAGAAGCGTTGAGAGAAGATTCGTTATTTTTTTCCAAAAAGGCTCGTATTCCCAGAGCGCGAAAGAGCGCCCTTTGTTATGACAGAGACCCGCGCACGCTCGAGCTGGACTGCAATCACAACATACTTCACCCAGCGAAGAGCAGCGTCGGAGAATACACGCCCTGATGTGTTGAATTACAGCCAGTCGGTCCAATGGCAAGGGGAGGGATAGTACCAGACCTTGTTTGAGACGTGTTTTGTTCAAACCTTCTCTTTTGACTTCTCCCTCCACATCTTACTTTTGTCCAGTTGTTGGACACCTACACATCTGTATCTTTGCAACCCGAGCTTGCAGCCAGTCTCTCCGCCAAGGGTATTTAAATCGAGATATCATTGAGCTTCTTTCTGAAGGGGGTTACTTTGCTCCACATATAAGAAAACTGAAAAAAATACTTTCATTCTGTCAACAAGTTTCTTCTCCGTTGCCTTCAGTTATTAATAGTTGTCCAAATATCAAATAGCATGGACCTAATTTACTCCATGTTTTGCTCGTACATCCCTATAATTACAGGCATCACGCCGTTTTAATAGCATTTTCAGTTTTCACATTAAATATGTGTAATAGCATCTTTTGTATTGTAATAATGGTTAAACAGTAAAACTGTTCTTCTTCAGATTATCAACAACAACAAAAAACGGCGCACTTAGTAAAAGCTGCACAGAGCCAATAGTCTATGCATTTGATTTCTGTTTTCAGTAGGCCTTTTAGGTTCAAAATGTATGCAGCCTAGCATACAGTATGTCAAGGTGCTAAGTAGAGTTGTCCTGTCTATGTTGACAGGCAGGGAATTAGGCAGGAGGAAGACAGAGTGCGTAATGAGGGAACCAGTAGGGTTAATTGGTGAAAGTAGTTATACTGTATGAAGCTATTGCTCCCCTACTGGGGGATTCTACTGAGATATCTGCATAGGATAGCCTTGCTGATCATTATAAATGATCCAACTGCAAATCACTGTCTAGTGGAGATAGTAATCATGTAGATAGACATGATTAAATATTCCGGTCACATCCTGTCTTTTAAATAAAAATGTATATTTTCTATCTATCACAGATGTCAGCTGTTAATGAGATTTAATTTTTTATAGCTTCTTGGTTACACAAATAACAGATTAACTTTAGTTTTATATTGACGGTTTATATCCACTCTTAACATGCTTAGTCGTGAACATTCCGTTGGGTTCAGGGCGGCTGGAACAACAAAACAATGGCCGATCATTTTTGGTGAGTTTAGGGTCAATGCTGATAGATTTACTCCAGTCATTTCTCTTGACAGTGAAATAGAGTCTGTGAGCCCGGCCATTGTGGTAAGGTGCCTTCAGGAGTAAGGAGAGGACAAGTTCCCAAGTCCACGATCTGAGTGGACACGCTAAATCTCAGTAGGCATATGTTCAGTGTCAAATTTGCTTAAAGGCACAGTCAACTTTGTGTATGTAAACTTCTGACACACTGGAATTGTGATACGGTGAATTATAAGTGAAATAATCTGTCTGTAAACAATTGCTGTAAAAATTACTTGTGTCATGCACAAAGTAGATGTCCTAACCGACAGCACAAAAGAAAAAAAAAAAGAAATGTATGCATTCACTACTGTAAGTCGCTCTGGATAAGAGCGTCTGCTAAAATGACTAAAATGTAAAAAATGTAAAAATGACTTGCCAAAACTATAGTTTGTTAACAAGCAATTTGTGGAGTGGTTGAAAAACGAGGTTTAATGACTCCAACCTAAGTGTATGTAAACTTCCAACTTCAACTGTATATAATTCATCCTGGTAACACAGGATATACCCTGTTTGTAACATATGACAGGACATACACACACACACACACACACACACACACACACACACACTCCAATCAATCCTTCTGTGGACGTCATGCCTTGCTGTGTGGGTGTCATCATCTTCTCCAGTGCATCATGTGCTCACTCTTCCAGGAGCCTGGTTGCAGTGAACAGCAAGTGACATTGTTGTCAGAGTAGGGAGTTAAAGCAACGGGAAAAGACTATCTGTCAGGCTTATCTTTTCTCGTTTGTGTCCAATCCCCAAAAAAGAGCCAAAACGTATAGTATAGTGCTTAACATGACAGTAAAATGATCAAATTCAAGCACTTATCAAGAGAACATCCCTGGTCATCCCTACTGCCTCAGATCGGGCGGACTCACTAAACACAAATGCTTCGATTGTGAATGATGTCTTAGTGTTGGAGTGTGCCCCTGGCTCTCCGTAACTAGATAAAAAAACAAGAAAATTGTGCTGTCTGGTTTGCTTAAAGATGGACCACAGAGGTTCTAAACCCAGAGACGCAACATGACGAGACTTCCGGGAATGCTTGCGAAGCAGACCAAGCAGACCAGACCGGGGTTTGAGAAGTGAAAAATTCTTAGTTGGCTGTTAATTATCTTGAAATCTAAAGGCACAACCTTAAGTAAATGAACAACAGGTCAAAACAAACTTAATATTGAAGGTGTGCCTTTGATTTGACGACCTGCACACGTGCAGTTCGATGCGAGATGACCATTAGACCCAATTACTTGTTTCTGAGCATGAGCTTAGCTAGCCAATGTCGCCATGACATCGCCTACAAGCGTGATCTAGGATTTCTATTGGATAAACAGTTTTAGCCTGTCTTCATACTGTACTGTTTTTGGATGAATTATGCAGAAATCACTCTGCCATTTCCTGGTTGCTAAAATGTTAATAATTTTTCTAATTTCAGTTTATGTGACAAAACAAGCAGTCATCCTGTAGACTGTAGAGAATCATTGTACCATCTAAACCACTGTGAAATATATTTTCCCTAACCAAAAATATTGTATTTTCAGCTGTTCGAAGCTGGTGTACAAAAAACTGAAAGTAAAAAACGCAAAAGGAAACTTATGAACTGATACAGTAAGCATAGAAATAGCGCACATAGAGCAGATCTACCACTTCTTAGACTTACTTGTAATGAGAATGAAAGACCTATAACTCAGGCGCCTAAGGTCAGGCACCTAAGTTACATATTGTAGCTTTAATATAAGGAATTTGAAATAATAATTTATACATTTACTTTGATACTTAATGTAATTGCTAAAATATACTTAAATTTGGATACTTAAGTATAAAAAAAAGTATCAAAAGTACCAGTCAAAAGTTTGGACACACCTATTTACTATTTTCGACGTTGTAATAATAGTGAAGAAATCAAACTATGAAAAAACACATATGGAATCATGTAGTAACCAAAAAAGTGTTAAACAAAATCTATTTTATATTTGAGATTCTTCAAAGTAGCCAGCCTTTGTCTTGATGACAGCTTTGCACACTCTTGGCATTCTCTCAACCAGCTTCATGAAGTAGTCACCTGGAATGAATGTCAATTAACAGGCGTGCCTTGTTAAAAGTTAATTTGTGGAATTTCTTTCCTTCTTAACCTCTTACATCTAGACGTTCCGCTAGCGGAACACCTGCTCCAATATCCAATGATAGGCGTGGCGCGAATTACAAATTCCTCAAAAATACAAAAACTTCAATTTTTCAAACATATGACTATTTTACATCATTTTAAAGACAAGACTCTCCTTTATCTAACCACACTGTCCGATTTCAAAAAGGCTTTACAGCGAAAGAAAACATTAGATTATGTCAGCAGAGTACCCAGCCAGAAATAATCAGACACCCATTTTTCAAGCTAGCATATAATGTCATTAAAAACAAAACCCCAGCTAAATGCAGCACTAACCTTTGATGATCTTCATCAGATGACACACCTAGGACATTATGTTATACAATACATGCATGTTTTGTTCAATCAAGTTCATATTTATATCAAAAACCAGCTTTTTACATTAGCATGTGACGTTCAGATCTCGCATACCCCCCGCAAACCTCCGGTGAATTTACTAAATTACTCACGATAAACGTTCACAAAAAACATAACAATTATTTTAAGAATTATAGATACAGAACTCCTTTGTGCAATCGAGGTGTCCGATTTTAAAATAGCTTTTCGGTGAAAGCACATTTTGCAATATTCTGAGTAGATAGCCCAGCCATCACGGCTAGCTATTTAGACACCCACGAAGTTTAGCCCTGACCAAACTCCGATTTACTATTAGAAAGTTTGATTACCTTTGGTGTTCTTCGTCAGAATGCACTCCCAGGACTGCTACTTCAATAACAAATGTTGGTTTGGTTCAAAATAATCCATTGTTATATCCAAATAGCGGCGTTTTGTTCGTGCGTTCAAGACACTATCCGAAGTGTAAATAAGGGTCACGAGCACGACGCATTTCGTGACAAAAAATGTGTAAATATTCCATTACCGTACTTCGAAGCATGTCAACCGCTATTTAAAATCAATTTTTATGCCATTTTTCTCGTAAAAAAAGCGATAATATTCCGACCGGGAAAGCGTGTTTACGTACAAAAGAGAGAGAAAATAAAAGCATGGGATCCCCTCGTGCACGAGCCTGAGTCTCATAGTACTGTGACTGGGCACTATCCAAACGCGCTAATGTTTTTCAACCAGGGGCTGCCTCAATATCGTTCAGCTTTTTGCCGCCTTCTGAGAGCCCATGGGAGCCGTAGGAAGTGTCATGTAACAGCAGAGATCCCCTGTATTGGATAGAGATAATCAAGAAGGCCAAGAAATGGTCAGACAGGGTCCTTCCTGTACAGAATCTTCTCAGGTTTTGGCCTGCCAAATGAGTTCTGTTATACTCACAGACACCATTCAAACAGTTTTAGAAACCTTGGAGTGTTTTCTATCCAAAGCTAATAATTATATGGATATTCTAGTTTCTGGGCAGGAGTAATAATCAGATTAAATTGGGTACGTTTTTTATCCGGCCGTGAAAATACTGCCCCCTAGCCATAACAGGTTAATGCGCTTGAGCCAATCAGTTGTGTTATGACAAGGTAGGGGTGGTATGCAGAAGATAGCCCTATTTGGTAAAATACCAAGTCCATATTATGGCAAGAACAGCTCAAATAAGCAAAGAGAAATGACAGTCCATCATTACTTTAAGACATGAAGGTCAGTCAATGCAAAACATTTCAAGAACTCTGAAAGTTTCTTCAAGTGCAGTCACATAAACCATCAAGCGCTATGATGAAACTGGCTCTCATGAGGATCGCCAAAGGAAAGTAAGACCTAGAGTTCCTTCTGCTACAGAGGATAAGTTCATTAGAGTTACCAGCCTCAGAAATTGCAGCCCAAATAAATGCTTCACAGAGTTCAAGTAACAGACATATCTCAACATAACTGTTCAGAGGAGACTGCATGAATCAGGCCTTCATGGTCAAATTGATGCAAAGAAACCACTACTAAAGGACACCAATAATAAGAAGAGACTTGCTTGGGCCAAGAAACACGAGCAATGGACATTAGACCGGTGGAAATCTGTCCCTTGGTCTGATGAGTCCAAATTTGAGATTTTTGGTTCCAACCACTATCTTTGTGAGATGCAGAATAGGTGAACGGATGATCTCTGCATGTGTAGTTCCCACCATGAAGCATTGAGGAGGTGTGATGGTGTGGGGGTGCTTTACTGGTGACACTGTCAGAGATTTATTTAGAATTCAAAGCACACTTAACCAGTATGGCTACCACAGCATTCTGCAGCGATACGCCATCCCATCTGGTTTGCGCTAAGTGGGACTATCATTTGTTTTTCAACAGGACAATGGCCCAACACACCTTCAGGCTGTGTAAGGGCTATTTGACCAAGTAGGGGAGTGATGGAGTGCAGCGTCAGATGACCTGGCCTCTACAATCCCCCAACCTCAACCTAATTGAGATGGTTTGTGATGAGTTGGACCGCAAAGTGAAGGAAAAACAGCCAACAAGTGCTCAGCATATGTGGGAACTCCTTCAAGACTGTTGGAAAAGCATTCCAGGTGAAGCTGGTTGAGAGAATGCCAAGAGTGTGCAAAGCTGTCATCAAGGCAAAGGGTGGCTACTTTGAAAAATCTCAAATATGAAATATATTTTGATTTGTTTAACACTTTTTTGGTTACTACATGATTCCATATGTGTTATTTCATAGTTTTGATGTCTTCACTATTATTCTACAATGTAGTAAAATAAAATAATGTATTAAAATAAAGAAAAGCCCTTGAATGAGTAGGTGTGTCCAAACTTTTGACTGGTACTCTATTTAAAACCAGATACTTTTACTTAAGTAATATTTTACTGTGTGACTAGAGTCATTTTCTATTAAAGTATCTTTACTTTTACTCATGTACTTTTTCCACCACTGACAGAATGACTTAACTATTGAAGTCTTAGATATAATTTTGCCTACTCAAAAAACAATGTGATAGCAATGAACAATCAAAATTATCCAGCATGGGACAACAATAGAAAAAATATTTGGATTGACAGCACATCAATTGTCATGTTACACTCACAATCACATGTTCTCTCATTCATTATTTCGCTGAGTAAACATCTCTGGAAAGTTGTGGTCCCATCCTAATGTCCAATTAATTTGCTGGAAAAGCTCCCTTTTACAAGAGGAAAGTAACCAAACATTTTATTTTGTGGAGAAATGCACAATGAGAGAATTTGGCAATAATCTTGGTGAAAAGTATAATGCCAATTATGCCATTAATGACAGAATAGAATAGATGGATACAAACTGAGGATATGGGATGATCTCTGAAATGTCAATGCTTCAGAAAAACATCCACTTTGCAGCCAAGAGCCAATTTACGGCTAGAGGTAGAACAGGGACTATATATCCAGCATCAAGCCTTTTTGGGGCAGAGTAGCCAAGACCACCCTCCACACAGCACAATTACCTGGCGATGAAGGAAGAGTCAGGTCACTGAGGAGAGAGGAGAGGAGGGAGGAGGGGAGAATGAGGAACCAGCTTAGTAAGGACCTGTCTATTATTACGTCTAATAGTTCAGATGAATGTGATTTCACTCAACTGCCATTTATTCTGGGGCCATTTAGAAAGTTACAATCAAAAGTGGGCAAAAGCCTTTAGAGAAAATGACTTCCTCATATTCGTTAAACTACCCACCACCTCTGCTCACCACCATGATGGTAGCTGGCTCAAAGACAGAGGCTGTCCTGACACAGAGGATGATGGAGCCGTCTCCATCGGGCATGTGAATAACAATTAGGGAAGATGTTTTGGGAGGTTGGTGGGAGGTTAGGTTAGATCAGTTGGGCTGCTGAGCCGTGCCCTTGGGTGAGGGTCATGGCTGGGTGAGCAACCTGGATGCCCTGCCCTGGGGTACTACTGGCCAGACTCCGATGCTAACTTTGGGCTGACATCTGCCTGCTGGCTCCTCTGCTCTTTCACTGGTGGGCAGTTAAACGCGACTCATATTACAAAACTAGCCTGAGACCCCCTGGCCCTGGGCGGATATAGGGCGGTATTTTAAACAGATCAGATCACACCATCCTGGCCCTCGTGGTGTTCGGTGAATAAATCTGGGCCTTTTAAAGAGTGGCGATAAAATGTTTTACTGGGTCCGTCTGCTGCGACTCAGGAATGGGGACTGGTTTAGTTCAGAGAAATTAAATAAATCCTGTTTTACTCAGCATTGTTTAATGGCTTACAATGTTGATGGCTTTTTGCTCGGCAGACATCCTCCTGAGATGTCCTGAGTCAGTTATTGGCCATGATATTAAAGCCTAATTCCTCCAACCTTCATTGTCTGTCTCGGGAAAGGTTAGCTAAAAGCTCCTATTTGTTTAGAACTAAGAGAAGTCCTTCCAGATGAGCTGGGGAAAGTGCTTTTTTTTTTTAAATGTCAAGAGAATATCGTTTAATAATTTAGAGGACCATGGGATTTTACAAAAGATAAATGCCTCATACCCTACTACACCGCAACATGACACTTTTCTCTACCAGCAGCAGCTAAACAGTAGGCTTGTTTACATGGAGCAGACAGCAGGAAACAAACAGCAGTTGGTGTGGAAGGAAAGAGAGGGCTGTAGATGGCGTCGTTAGAGCAACAGTGGCTTGGGCTGGGAGCGGTTGGTGGCATGGTGTTAATCAAACCAAGGTGGCAGTATGGGAGCAGGGGGAAAGAGGGGGGAGAGGTAGGGAGGGAGGGGTGATTAGTAAAGAGGCAGGGCGTTGATGACCCATAACTCCGGAGGGCATTTCCCACTCTCCACACACACACACACACACACACACACACACACACACACACTTTACTGCTCAGAGCCTGTACTAAATAAGACTAATTAGACTGTCAAAGGGACAAGAGGGGGGCTATACCCCACCCATCCCCCTCCCCCCAGCGAAGTGAAAGCAATTAATTCTGTGCTGAATGTGGCTGTAATGGAAGTCCCCCTCTTGGAGGTGACAGGCACACTGACACCTCACCTCACCATACCCCAACTCTGTTCTGTCGCCCGTAGTGGAAAACAACAATAACAACAACAACAATAAACAGGAAAGAGAGACTGAGAGTGAGGCGTTCTAGGTGCTACATATTCCACTGCTGTAAATATGGTACACTGAATGAGTCCACCCTAATGGAATTCAACACCACACAGACAGAAAATCTGTGCAATCTGACAAATGATCTGAAATTAGAGTAGCTTGCCAAATGATTACGAATGACCATACAAATCTAACATAAATCCACACTGTTAAAACAGCTATCATAAAACCTGACAAATAGTCTAATGGCAGCATATTCAGACAAACTGAAATAATTGGATTCTAATTATAACATACTGAAATATAAATGTAATCTCATCATCTCAAAAAGGTAGGCAGATGAAACTGTCTCTCACATGCACTAGTGTCTACAGTATCTTGACAGTTGCCCTCTGCTACTGATCTCCTCTCCTCAGTGCTCCATTGAGAGGCGCCGCACGTACCTTTCCACCCTGTTGTACCTATTGTCTCGTATAATACCTCAGTGACTGTATTACAGCGGGTGCCCTGTGTATCGTATATATCTGCATAACAATATGGGGCCTGTTATATTGCTGTGTAATTTCCGTCAGATCCCTGACCTGATTCATCTAGCGGGTTCGCTGCTTTTCCATAATTGTCGTCCTTGTAACAATTACCTTGGGTGAAAGAGGGGCCGTTGCATGAGCTAACACGTGTAGATAAAATAAAGGTTAGAGAGGAGAGAGGGAGAGAGGAGGGATGGAGAAAGAAATAGGGAAGGCCTACTGTTCATCTCAGCAGGCTCCATCATTGTATGATAACCAATGCATTCCTATCACATCCTTTAACGGTAATAGTACATCATAAGATGTACTTACTGCATGGTTTCAAAGTAAAACAACAGTAAGACCTCACCCAGCATTCACACTCACACTATCTACAGCACTTCATGGCTGAGAGCAAGTAGCTTCCTGTCCAGGCATAATTCAATAATATTGACACAGCGACATGCTACGGCCGGTCGGCCACTCAATCCCCTGCTGCCCATTCTCCTCATTGGGAGATGAGAGATGGTGATTGCGCTCTGTCACTTCCAGTTTCACTCTCTGGAGAATTGCAGAGGACCAGCCAGATGTCTGCATTTGATCAAATCAGACTCTCGCAATATCCCCACGCCGCTGGCATTTGAATATTTCAGACATGATGAGGAGGAAAGGGAAGAGGAGTGTCAAAATGGTGACATTTCACTAGTGTAGGTGACATCCCTCTGCTCACAGCTTTCCTTTCAACTTTCCTGAGGGAATGAGGTGGGAAAGGTAGGAGATACGTCATCCACCTGTAACGGTTGTCGTCGGGAATGGAGGACCAAAACGCAGCAGGAATGTGGATGCTCATCTTGTATTTTATTTTAAATAAAGGTGAACACCAAAATAACAAAAACGAAGAACTCACGAACAACAAAACAGTCTTGTCATGCTCACACATGCAAAACAAGAAACAATCTCCCACAAACGCTAAACCAAACAATTACGCATATATAGGACTCTCAATCAGAGGCAACGAGAAAGCACCTGCCTCCAATTGAGAGTCCAACCCCCCATTAACCTACACATAGAAATATACCAACCCAGAAAGAACATAGAAGTACAAAACATAGAACATAAACCAAAACCCGGAAATAAAAAATCAAACGCCCTACTAAATAAACCACCACCCCGAACCACATAAAACAAATACCCTCTGCCACGTCCTGACCAAACTACAATAACAAATAACCCTTATACTGGTCAGGACGTGACACCACCAGAGCAGAAATCAGGTCAGGTAAAGCAGATTTAGCCATAACACTCTTTCCACCTCCACCAATTTACTAGATCCAGGAAGACGGCAAGTTGAGCCATGTTCCCCTCACCTCTGCCTCCCTCTGGTACCCGGTTCTGGCCGGTCAGATCCAGACCTGCTAGGTGTATGCAGAAATATGGATAGAATATGGATATAGGCAGAGGGCAGGATTGCCCATTTTATCCAGGGGCCTCTAAAGGTACCCAGGGGGAGAGATAATGACCTGTTAGTCTTATCCTAAACAATAAGGGGGGATTCTGCAGTGAGATTTAAAGACAGGACTTAGACCTGTCTGCATAGGTAAACCTAAGATAAAACCCTATATTGTCATATTCAGCTTTCTATTAATGGTGTATCTAATGGGAGTAACCCAGCAAACAGCTAACGTTCAAGGGAAGTTCTGTGAAAGCAACCAGATAACGTTCCTGGAAGGTTTCGTGAAGGCAAACCGTTAACGTGGCTGGAAAGTTCTGTGATAACAAACAGCTAACGTTCCTGGGCCTGGTTTCCCAAAAGTATTTTAAGGCTAAGTCCATTGTTCAAATCTTCGTAGGAACATCGTTAGATCTTTTGAGTTTTTTCCCAAAACCATTGTTACTAAAGTTGTTCTTGAAAATGCTTGTTATTTAACGACTGCCTCAGACCACCTATAGAACAGCTAAGTACGTTGTTAGATGCTTTTTTGCCCTTCCGCATCACTTTATACACAGAAGATATCCGCTAAACACAATATGAAGATGTTTATCTGTCTTTCTTTGACCGCAGATAACAAATGAGTCTGTCACACCCTGATCCGTTTCACCTGTCTTTGTGCTTGTCTCCACCCCTGTTCAGGTGTCGCCCATCTTCCCCATTATCCCCTGTGTATTTATACCTGTGTTCTCTGTTTGTCTGTTGCCAGTTTGTTTTCTTTCGGGAAACCTTTTTTTTGTATTTCTTTATTTCACCTTTATTTAACCAGGTAAGCCAGTTGAGAATAAGTTCTCATTTACAACTGCGACCTGGCCAAGATAAAGCAAAGCAGTGCAACAAAAACAACAACACAGAGTTACACATAAACAAACGTACAGTCAATAACAAAGTAGTTTTTTTTGTTGAAAAATCTATGTACAGTGTGTGCAAATGTAGAAGAGTAGGGAGGTAGGCAATAAATAGGCAATAGAGGTGAAATAATTACAATTTAGCATTAACACTGGAGTGATAGATGTGCAGATGATGATGTGCAAGTAGAGATACTGGGGTGCAAAAGAGCAAGAGGGTAAGTAATAATATGGGGATGAGGGAGTTGGGTGTGCTATTTACAGATTGGCTGTGTACAGGTGCAGTGATCAGTAAGCTGCTCTGACAGCTGGTGCTTAAAGTTAGAGAGTGAGATATAGACTCTAGCTTCAGTGATTTTTGCAATTCGTTCCAGTCATTGGCAGCAGAGAACTGGAAGGAAAGGCGGCCAAAGGAAGTGTTGGCTTTGGGGACGACCAGTGCAATATACCTGCTGGAGCGCGTGCTACGGGTGGGTGTTGCTATGGTGACCAGTGAGCTGAGATACGGCAGGGCTTTACCTAGCAAAGACTTAAGTAAGTTGCTGCAGGGGGTGCTGAGATGTTGGCCGGGGTAGGGATAGCCAGGTGGAAAGCATGGCCAGCCATAGAAAAATACTTCTGGAAATTATCGATTATCGTAGATTTATCAGAGGTGACAGTGTTTCCTATCCTCTGTGCAGTGGGCAGCTGGGAGGAGGTGCTCTTATTCTCCATGGACTTTACAGTGTCCCAAAACTTTTTGGAATTAGTGCTACAGGAAGCAAATTTCTGTTTGAAAAAGCTAGCCTTAGCTTTCCTAACTGACAGAGTATATTGGTTCCTGACTTCCCTGAAACGTTGCATATCTCGGGGTCTATTCGATGCTAATGTAGAACGCTACAGGATGTTTTTGTGCTGGTCAAGGGCAGTCAAGTCTGGGGTGAACCAAGGGCTATATCTGTTCTTAGTTCAACATTTTTTTAATGGGACATGCTTATTTAAGATGGTGAGGAAAGCACTTTTAAAGAGCAACCAGGCATTCTCTACTGATGGGATGAGGTCAATATCCTTCCAGGATACCCGGGCCAGGTCGATTAGAAAGGCCTGCTCACTGAAGTGTTTTAGGGAGCATTTGACAGTGATGAGGGGTGGTCGTTTGAGCGCGGACCCATTACGCACGCAGGCATTGAGGCAGTGAACTCTGAGATCCTGGTTGAAGACAGCGGAGGTGTATTTAGAGGGCAAGTTGGTCAGGATGATATCTAAGAGGTTTAGGGATTTAGGGTTGTACCTGGTAGGTTCCTTGATAATTTGTGTGAGATTGAGGGCAACTAGCTTAGATTGTAGGATGGCCGGGGTGTTAAGCATATCCCAGTTTAGGTCACCCAACAGTATGAACTCTGAAGATAGATGGGGGGTGATCAATTCACATATGGTGACCAGGGCACAGCTGGGCATTGAAGGGGGTCTATAATAAGCGGCATCGGTGAGAGACTTGTTTCTGGAAAGGTGGATTTTTAAAAGTAGAAGTTTGAATTGTTAGGGCACAGACCTGGATAGTATGACAGAACTCTGCAGGCTCTCTCTGCAGTAGATTGCAACTCCGCCCCCTTTGGCAGTTCTATCTTGTCAGAAAAGTTTATAGTTAGGGATGGACATTTCTGGATTTTTGGTGTCCTTTGTCATGACGTTGGCCTGTTGTAAATACCTTTCCCCTTTTCTCTCTCTCTACTTTATAGAGTTGACTCTTGTAAAGCCTATGAAACATAGAGAGTCTGGGAACATCAAAAGGTGGGAAACGGAACCATTTTTCAGTAATCCAACCAGTTGAAAATATGCGTTGGTACTTAATGAAAATGATCTCAGATCAGTTGTTGTCTGAGACGTTACTACTAAATACAGGATGACATAAACTGTATCTTGGATAGTCGATACATTCTAGTTATCAGATTCACATGGAATTGTTGTGCAATTTAAATGTTTAAATATGAAACTATTTGTGAAAAGATTAAATGTAATTTTAGACTTCTTAAATGAGAGAACGGTTTGTCATAGAGAAACTCTGCTCACTCAGAGGCCCCGCCCAAGTGAACAGACATTGGTTGTAGACTAAGAAACACACCCTTCTTTCACCACTATATAAATCCGTTGACGAAAATTCAACTTTCTGTTCCAAGGACGTGAGGATTTGTGGTCCCTATGTTGAAAGGACAAAAATCACCTACAGAACTAAGCCAAACTCAGCGTGCGCTCTGATTGAACAACAAGAGCCTAACGAAATTAGCATCGAATTTCAACGTGAAGATGACAATCAACACGCCGAACAGGGGCGAAAATCTGATATCAACTTTGGGGGGGACAATTACATGACATTTTCTCAAGAGCAATTCCTGAGGGGGACACCAAAAGTAGTGCTGTAACACATAGCCTACATTGTAATATGGTAAATGTATATTGAGGAACCAAAGAAATAAGGTGTTTGCCGTACTCCTAACTACCGGTACCCAAAACTACACAACTACTCACAACAGCAATACCATTGCCTTTAACAAATCTTAGTTCAGTCACCAGTTTAAGTTGAGAGTGGGGGTATCCATGGCATTTTCCAATTATGTTCCTATTTTACAAGTAAAAAAATGGAGAACCTTTCATAATGTTGCCAAACAAAGACTCAACAAACTTACCTGAGACTCCCTGTCTCTGCCAGTCTGTCCCTGCATATCTGTCCCCAACTCTGCTGTCTGTGTGCCATCTGTTGCCTAATCTGCCTAATGACATCATTGTGAAACATTTCCATTAGAATTTCATTTCTTTCTTATGAACATTTTTATCAACTAGTCTTTGAGATATTAGGCTACTAGGGTTCTTACTTTGCGTTTTGGTGTACTGAAAAATACTCTGATGTCCGTCTTTTATTTTTCTGCCATTTTTCTACCTGGCTGGCTGGCTACACACACACACAGTGTGTAGGCTATTTACAGTAGGAGATGGGCTTCTATCATCTTATCTTTTATCATTCTATTTGGGCTTCGATCTAAAAGGTAGCTAGCAAATGTGAAACGGATTAAAATGACAAGAGTTGACAGCTGTATGAGTTCACCATTTACACAACATATGCTGCAACCTTTTGTAATTTTAATAGTTTGTTTCATATTGGCTGGCTTCCAACAATAGCTGAATTTGCAAAGCTAGCGAGCACCAATTCAGTTTCAGTGGTGTTTGCTATAATCTTTGCTACCCGGGTTAAATAAAATAAATAAATAAAAGTTCCCTTGCGACAATTTAACTTTTGCAACGAGACCATTAAATATATTTAAGACAATGGTAGAAGAGAGTGTAGTTCTGTTCAGTTTGGACTTCAGTTTATCGCTAACCTTATCACAGGGACTTTGAAGCACTAACTTACAGTAGATACACCCCTCTGTTACCTTGCCAGTGGATCAAACCATTGTGAGGAAAAGGGTGGGCGGGGTCGCAATCTTTTGAAACTTAAAAACGCGCTATTAAGTGTCTATAATCAGCACAATTGCTTTCATTGCGTATTATTAATATTATTTAAATTACATAGTTATGTTTCAGTGATATATTGGGGGGGGACAAATCATATTTTTCCCAGGATGGGGGGGTCGTGTCCCCCCCGTCCCCCCCGCGATTTCCGCCCCTGACGCCGAAAGGATGAATTTCGACTATACCAGCCAGAATATAGCATGAGCTTAAAGTATGGCAACTTGGAATGAACTTTGAACTCTTAGTCACTAAAGAAGTGATACCTCCTAGCCGAGTGAGTTAGCCGCAGCAACTGTGAACGTGGGCTATCAGAGGACGGACAGAGTAACCATTCTACCACTCTCCAGTTCACCACTAGACATTCTGAGGACAAGAGATCCATGCTGGACAACCCGGCCTTCTATCTACGACCAATCTACCGAAGCGCAGCTCAGAGTAAATATTTATTGTATTTTCCTTTTTTAAATGGGTGGTTATTTAGAATGCATAAGATACTGTATTTACGATAGCATAGCTGCCTACGGCCAGATAGAGACAAAATCTTTTTGTTCCTCAGTCTTCCCGCTCTTTCATTCAAAACCCAACCCCCTTTCTTTGTGTAACCAGCCGTCATATCTGTTCCGTCCGCTAGGGACGTTTTCCTTTATGACATAATTTGTAATCAATGTATGATCCATTCTGTGTAGATGTAATTCTGTGTGATTATTTAGGTATTTAGTAAATAAATAATTAAACCAAATTTTGTATTGCTGATTCAACTTGTTAGCCAGGGTTCGTGAAGATAACCAAGAATTTACAACTTTCAGATGAGACTGAATAAGGTGAGGATTAAATATTGACTGCTACTGATGTAAAAGATTACTAGGTCTTTAAGAGTTTATTCGGAAGATAACAGCTCTATAAACATTATTTTGTGGACGCCGACTTTATAGTTAATTACATTTACCTGATTAGCTTAATCAGGTAATATTAATTAGAGAAATTATTTTATAGAATAGCATGTCATATCACTTAATCCGGCATAGCCAAAGACACGACACCTTCCTAAGCCAGGATTCAGACACGGCTAGGACATCAGGGTTGGCGAAGTGTGCTAAAGCAGGGAATAAAACACACTTAGGGAGGAGGCGTCTAATGTTAAAATGCATGAAACCAAGGCTTTTACGGTTACAGAAGTCAACAAATGAGAGCGCCTAGGGAATGGGAGTGATGCTGTGGGCTGCAGGGCCTGGGTTAACCTCTACATCACCAGAGGAACAGAGGACGAGTAGGCTAAGAGTACAGCTAAAGGCTATAAGAACTGGTCGTCTAGTATGTTCGGAACAGAGACTAAAAGGAGCAGATTTCTGGGCGTGGAAGAATAGATTCAAGGCATAATATACAGACAAGGGTATGGTAGGATGTGAGTACAGTGGAGGTAAACCTAGGCATTGAGTGACGATGAGAGAGATTTTGTCTCTAGAGGAACCATTTCAGCCAGGTGAGGTCACCGCATGTGTGGGGGGGTGGAACAAAAGGGCTAGCTAAGGCATATTAAGCAGGGCTGGAAGCTTTACTGTGAAATAAGACAAAAATCACTAACCAAAACAGCAATAGACAAGGCGTATTGACATTAGCGTGAGGCATGTGTAGCCGAGTGATCATAGCGTCTAGTGAGTAGCTAGGTGAGCTGGAGACACATCGATTCAGACAGCTAGCAGGACGGGGCTAGCAGATGGGCCTCAGGGGGACGTCGCAACGGAAGAGCCTGTTGAAACCCCCTCGGATGGTTACATCGGCAGATCCGTCGTGATGGATCGGCGGGGCTCCGTGTCGGCAACAAAGGGTCCAGGCCAATTGGCAAAAGAGGTATTGAAACCCAGGAATTGTCTGATGGATCTCTTCGGCTAGCTCCAGGGTAACTGGTTCTTGCTTCGGGACAGAGACGTTAGCCAGGAGTAGCCACTCGGATAGCTACTCTAGCTAGCTAGCTGCAATGATCCAGAGTAAAGGTTCAGAGCTTGCGGTAGGAATCCGGAGATGTGGTACAGAAAAAGCAGTCCGATATGTTCTGGGTTGATATCGCTCTGTGCAGACTGGCAGGAATTGGCCGGGCTGAGGTTGGCTGATGTCCGAGTTAACGGTGATGACCGCTAGCAGTGGCTAACTGACTACTAGCTAGTAGCTAGTTAGCTGGCCAGCTTCTGATGGGGGTTCCGGTTGTAAAGTATAAATAATAGCAGATCCGTACCACACTGGGTGAGGCGAGTTGCAGGAGAGTATGTTCAGTCCGTAGATGAAAATTGAGATTAAAAATATAAAACGATATATACATGGGACGGGACAAGACAAACAAAACAGACCCCCGACTGCTACGCCATCTTGGAAGAGTTATCTGATTCAGCTAGTTAAGGTCTTGTTGAGCTGCTAATCAGTAGAATCAGGTGTGTTAAATTAGGGTTGGAGTGAAAACCCACAGGACGGTAGATCTCCAGGAAGAGGGTTGGGCAGCCATGATCTACATAGATTGGTACTGCCAAGAGTGTGCAAAGCTGTCATCAAGGCAAAGGGTGGCTACTTTGAAGAATCTCTAATATAAAATATATTTTTATTTATTTACCACTTTTGTTGGTTACTACATGATTCCATATGTGTTATGTCATAGTTTTGATGTCTTCACTATTATTCTACAATGTAGAAAATAGTGAAAATAAAGAAAAACCCTTGAATGAGTATGTGTGTCTAAACTTTTGACTGGTACTGTATGTATTTCAATCATATTAAAATCAATTTCATGTTCAATCAATCGTTTTATTTAGCTACAGTATTTCTACGCTACTGTCCCTAATTTGTGCCTCAATATATTTCATGATGTGGAACATGTGCGGAATGATGTGGCAAATTTTGATTTAGTGCATTATTATATGGTACGCATTAGAATAAGACACCTCAATATTTGAAGACATTTGTGATATCTCTCTAGGAGCTGATCCGTTGTCAGTACTATGGAATAATTCTAATGTTAAGGTAAGATTGGAAAGGGAGAACGCTGATCCAAGAGCAGTGCTTCCTTTCTTTTGATCCTATCAGTATCGACACATGCCTCAACGATGTACTTATCAAACGTTCTCTCTGCGTGGTGTTTTGGAAAACGCATGTTACGTCTTCGGCTGCTGTAGGTAAGAAACATCATTAAAACACACATAAGCCTAAGTTCCAGTGCTATCGGGAAACGGGCCCTGGACAGTTCCGTGACAGCAAACAGCTAACGTTCCTGAAAAGTTTGTTTACAGAAGTCATGTTCTATTTAACTGCCTAGTCATGTAGGAAATCTAACAAAGGGAAACGATGCTGGTGCAAAGGATTATGGGCTTTTGTCTGACCTTTAGGCCTCGTGCTCCTGTGTAGGGCAATGAGGATCTCTCTCCAGAGCAGAGTAGGAGACTATAGCCAGACTGGCAACGTTCAACACATTAACAATATCCATATTCATAAAGGCGTTCAGCTGTCACCTGTTTTCCGTTGATCTACATTTGTATGTGGGAAGCTGACAGATGTATGAGGATGCGTTTAGTCTTCAAACGACACTGTGCTGCCCTGAGGCGGCGCAGTGGGTAGAGAGCAAAACTCAAAGTTAGTCTCTGTCTGGGCCACTCACCTGGCTGTCAGTGATCACTAAACAATGTCTCCACTAGAACATTCATTGAAGTGCTCATTTGAATGGCTGTATTGTATTTGTGTGTGATTAGATGAATATATGATTCGCACGCAATCCAGTGATCCTCTGTGGCTAGGATAGTAAGCCACAGTGAAGCTGTTAGACATTTGTTTGACTATTCACCTTCCTGTAATTAGTGATTCTGAAATTTGTCTCTTCTCATTTTCAACCAACAGTGCCTTTGAGCATGTGACAAACCCCCCCTTCCCATCTTTCAACATCTAGACACCCAGTTCACCTTAACTGTGATAAAAGGCTGATTAGTAATTATGAACAGGGCCCCATGTACTTGGCCTTAATTAAGAAAAATATACTGTAAGAGGAAGGCAGTGGAAGAGGATAGCTGTTGATACAATAACAAAGCATATCCCCGCTACTCTTTTGCTAAATATCTGAGAGATGGAGCTGGAGAAATGTAACCATTTACAATTTTTTAGGCTATATGGTATTTGTTTACATGTACGTTGTTTACAAACATTGGAGTAAAACCAATTATATTTTACATATCGTTAACTTATATGTCCAAAAATGGATGTAGCAAGTGCAGATTGCCCTTTTAAGTATTTAGGCTGTGACTGAGTCTGAGTCATGGTAAACTTAGTGACACTTTGCGTTTCCCTAACTTTAGCCTGAGGACCGTTTCCTGACAGACGCATCAATGAGAGTGGGCAAAAAAGCTCTCCCCAACTTCAAGGGTACACCGGAAGGTCAAATATCATTTTAAAGGGTGTGCTGGCCTTGGGCACCAATTCTGGAAAAAAATCCCTAATTTAACCTTCTGTCAGAATCTGAAGCTTTTCAACTCCCCAAATGTGGAAGTGATCAGACAACATCGTATGTGAACCTGCTAACCCCAACTAGACCCTCTCAAATATTACTGGCTTCAAAGAGGATGTGAACTGAAGACATGAGCAGAGATGTCCGACCGGGAGAGAATCATATCTAATTCACAAACCCAGAAACACACTCCGAGTGTGAGGTTAACAAGAGCCCTGCATGTGTTTTGCTCAGAATATGAATTCATATCACCCACGCCAACAGAGGTTATAGGGGTGGAATCATTAAAAAACTATCTAGAGAGTTGGAATACTACATATACGTAGGTATAGTGAACTTTGATACTTTCAATTTATAAAGTACTTGAAAGACATTAAAGAATCAAATATTGGGCTTACTTGGTACTCCTTGATTGTATTCCACATCCTGAAGGTGTCGAGACTGATGATTTGGAGACGTGAGATCGACTTTGAAGTGAAAAACACTATCTTGCCTTTAGAGAACTTTAAAGTTATGTGAATGTCTTCTCTGTTTCATCAATAAACCACTGTTTGGAGAACATCAGAGTTGCGAAAAAAAAGTAACCTTTATTTAACTAGGCAATTCAGTTAAGAATAAATTATTATTTACAATGACGGCCTACCCCGGCCAAACCCTAACGACGTTGGGTCAATTGTGCGCCGCCCTATGGGACTCCCAATCACGGCCAGTTGTGATACAGCCTGGAATCAAACCAGGGTCTGTAGTGATGCCTCTAGCACTGAGATGCAGTGCCTTAGACCGACCACCACACCACTCGGGAGCCATATCGAGCTAATAAAAAGCATATAAAAAGTTACCTACATAAACCACTGTGTCTCATGGTCATATCGGAGCTTTTTGTGATGAATACTCTAATGGTTTGACCTTGTTCTTTCCCTTTCAATGTCACTGTCGGCATAAAAGCAACACTTCAACAACAACAGATATTCATTTGTTGGTGAGGCGGTGAAATATGTTAATGCTGTTTCTGTTTATGCCGTATGGATGCGCTAACCTTTTCCGCCCACGCAAAGGCTGTTTCTCCCAGCTAATGTGTTTAGTGAGCACCGCTGTTTATGTTTCCAACCTGCAGGTTCTCCTCTCTATATTAAATAGTCTCAGTTTCTAAAAAAATAAGTAACATTCTTTTAAATGGAAGGATACAGACTTTCATTTTCAAAAATTGCAACAGATCTAATGACATGAATGTACGAGTGTGCCAAATCCAGCGAGAGAGAGAGAGAAAGGGAGAGAGAGAGAGAGAGAGAGGAAACAGTCTTTTTTTTAACCTTTGAATGAGTTTGAGGTTTGAGGAGTGAAGCCATCATTTATCATACATGGGCTGTTTTATTTGATTTTGCGAGGTCACATTTAATTTTATGGTCAAATGTTGATATGCACTGCTCAAAAAAATACAGGGAACACTAAAATAACACATCCTAGATCTGAATGAATGAAATAATCTTATTAAATACTTTTTTCTTTACATAGTTGAATGTGCTGACAACAAAATCACACAAAAATAATCAATGGAAATCCAATTTATCAACCCATGGAGGTCTGGATTTGGAGTCACACTCAAAATTAAAGTGAAAAACCACACTACAGGCTGATCCAACTTTGATGTAATGTCCTTAAAACAAGTCAAAATGAGGCTCAGTAGTGTGTGTGGCCTCCACGTGCCTGTATGACCTCCCTACAACGCCTGGGCATGCTCCTGATGAGGTGGCGGATGGTCTCCTGAGGGATTTCCTCCCAGACCTGGTCTAAAGCATCCGCCAACTCCTGGACAGTCTGTGGTGCAACGTGGCGTTGGTGGATGGAGCGAGACATGATGTCCCAGATGTGCTCAATTGGATTCAGGTCTGGGGAACGGGCGGGCCAGTCCATAGCATCAATACCTTCCTCTTGCAGGAACTGCTGACACACTCCAGCCACATGAGGTCTAGCATTGTCTTGCATTAGGAGGAACCCAGGGCCAACCGCACCAGCATATGGTCTCACAAGGGGTCTGAGGATCTCATCTCGGTACCTAATGGCAGTCAGGCTACCTCTGGCAAGCACATGGAGGGCTGTGCGGCCCCCCAAAGAAATGCCACCCCACACCATGACTGACCCACCGCCAAACCGGTCATGCTGGAGGATGTTGCAGGCAGCAGAACGTTCTCCACGGCGTCTCCAGACTCTGTCACGTCTGTCACGTGCTCAGTGTGAACCTGCTTTCATCTGTGAAGAGCACAGGGCGCCAGTGGCGAATTTGCCATTCTTGGTGTTCTCTGGCAAATGCCAAACGTCCTGCACGGTGTTGGGCTGTAAACACGACCCCCACCTGTGGACGTCGGGCCCTCATACCACCCTCATGGAGTCTGTTTCTGACCGTTTGAGCAGACACATGCACATTTGTGGCCTGCTGGAGGTCATTTTGCAGGGCTCTGGCAGTGCTCCTCCTGCTCCTCCTTGCACAAAAGTGGAGGTAGCGGTCCTGCTGCTGGGTTGTTGCACTCCTACGGCCTCCTCCACGTCTCCTGATGTACTGGCCTGTCTCCTGGTAGCGCCTCCATGCTCTGGACACTACGCTGACAGACACAGCAAACCTTCTTGCCACAGCTCGCATTGATGTGCCATCCTGGATGAGCTGCACTACCTGAGCCACTTGTGTGGGTTGTAGACTCCGTCTCATGCTACCACTAGAGTGAATGCATCGCCAGCATTCAAAAGTGACCAAAACATCAGCCAGGAAGCATAGGAAGTGAGAAGTGGTCTATGGTCACCACCTGCAGAACCACTCCTTTATTGGGGGTGTCTTGCTAATTGCCTATAATTTCCACCTGTTGTCTATTCCATCTGCACAACAGCATGTGAAATTTATTGTCAATCAGTGTTGCTTCCTAAGTGGACAGTTTGATTTCACAGAAGTGTGATTGACTTGGAGTTACATTGTGTGGTTTAAGTGTTCCCTTTATTTTTTTGAGCAGTATAGAATGAATGCTATTACTTTGGCAAATAGAAGTGGAGGAAGTGACTGTTTCAATGCCCCAAAAAAGCCAAGTGATATTTTATAATAGAAGAATGATACAGTGGACTCTCTAAACTGGTAACTAGAATCTGCCTATTATACACTCTGATTCTTACACACAAGCCCCAGTTCAACTCCCATTATCTCTTTCTACCTCCATATCTCTCTATCTGTCTGCATCTCTCTCTCACTCCTCTCTGTCTCGCTCTCCCATGGTTGACCTTCGTTGCATGTGAATGAGCTGAAGGTGGCATCAGCTTAAATCTTTCCCGGAGACGCCCGCTGGTTCCTATTAGAGAGAACATAAATCAGGCTGGCGCTGCTTGGCATAGTACGGAGCCCCTGCGGGCGTGGTATGGAGCCCCTACGGGCATGGTGCCAGGCTCGCGTGGCAATGGCACCCACACCCTGTGCTCATTACTGTCACCATACAAGCTGTCCTAGAGGGTTCCTGTCTGGAGACAGCTAGGCTGGAATGATGCTCTTAGTCTATTCCCTGACATGACCAAAACTGTGCCTAGGAAACCACTGCAGGCATCATGGTGTAATGCTGGATTGTCACAAGACTCTGTCCACCTTTCAATACCTGGGCATCAGCTTTGATGTTTATCCCCCTTGAATAATATGCACTCAATAACACAAACCTGTTTGAAACAGGTTTGAGCACAGCTGTGCGTGAATGAGACAACATTCCTGAATAAAGAAAATGATTAGAATTGGAAGAGTCTTCTCTGCCTGACAGAGGACAAACTGAGATTAAAAGTCAAAATGTCTGCATGCAGATTTTAAAATAATGTTGTTTTGCGACTGGCCACCCCACCCTGTATCCCTCCGCTGGCTTTCATCTGAAGCTAAGCAAGGTTAGACCAAGCCAACAGTTGGATGGCAGACCACCTGGGAAAATGAGGTTGCTGCTGAAAATGGTGTTGGATGGTCAGTAAGGGTCAGTAGAGGTTACTCATCCATCTGGTCTGAAGGAAACCCTGAATCACCCAGGGCAGTGATGAGGTCCCTGTCCTGCAAAGAACTTTCAGGTCCTGTTCCCAACCTTGACAAGACTTGTTGCACATACAATATGCTATAGTCCTAATAAAAACAAAGAGGGTGCATTTTCAGAAAGAAAAGCAATGTGGTGTTGAAAGGTCAGCAGACCATACCAAAGCAATGAACCAGTCTCTTTATCACATAACCTATAGAACTAACCTAAATCCTCCAAGTAAATTGCTAGGATAATTAATACTAATGCTGTCACTTCTACTGCGGCTGCTAATGTTGATCATTATTGATGAGAGTCAGTACTTTGAAGATGACATGTCTTTAATCAAGAATTTCAGCTGGTCTTGCAACTTCTGGGCTATGTGCGTGAACACGAGGGTGATCAAGCCCAAAAGTTGACAGCACACTTAGACTGACTTTTAACCCGCCCCAGAGACTTCCTGGTGAAATAAAGGTTAAATTGCTCAAGTAAATAAATAAAAGCCAGTGGTACTTGGTTATAACAGGCGGCTACTGCCATTGTCTGTAAACTATGGAAGCTTTAAAACTCTACCCCCTCTGAACCCCTCTCTGGTGCAACCTCTTCTCGAAACTGGTTTTGATTTATAGAAGCAGGGCATTTCTGTTCACAACCCTCTCCTATAACCCTACCACACACTTTTCCTGCCTTACTCTCCCACAGTCAAGTCCCATTAGCAGTGGGGCTAGTGTGCCTGTACAGCCCCAGGCCCACCAGTAAATGACTTCTAAATGAAGACCAAATGTTGGTTTAGGGGGGAGGAGAGGGACGGCACTGAAAGAGTGGGACTTGGTAGTTCAGTTGGGAAAATAAGCTGGGTGGGAGGGTTAGGGGAGGTGGGTCATGGGGAGAGACACTGAGAGGCAGGTCATGGGGAGAGAAAAATGTGCCTCTTCTTCAACATATGTGCTAATTCTACGAGAAGCTGTGTGTGTTGCTATAAATGTCTATCCATAGTGTATTCTACATCAATGTATTCTAAACGTTTATTCAAAACACATGATACTTTATCTAAATGTATGTTTCCCCTGTAAAACCTTAGTTGGAGGTAGTTCCCTGAAAATATTTACAGTAAGATGGGAAACTTCCTTGCATGCAGTCTGCAATGAAGTGTAGAAATATAATGTGGTCTCATGGGTCCACTTTTATTGAATCGAAAGTCGCCTGCTATATTAAAGAAAAAATGAAGGAGCTTGAAACAATTGCCGCACCACAACAATATACTGTATGTACATGGCCAACGTAAGTCATCCTAATTTGACAGTACACAAAGAACTTCTGTGAAGACATTTTCACTGGAAAAACTGCGGAAAAACAACTATTATATATAATCATAGATTATAATCATATATAATCATATATTATTCCACAAAAAGGAAAGTTTACAAATGTAAAAAGTATAACGCCTAAGACAGTCAGTAATGACAAAGAGTTTAATCATATATAATCATATATAATTCCACAAAAAGGAAAGTTTACAAATGTAAAAAGTATAACGCCTAAGACAGTCAGTAATGACAAAGAGTTTAAATTGGAAGAGATGATCAGTAAGGCTCGCTTTGTCAAAGTCACACCACAACTCAGTGCTAATAACTTCATGCCAGAGGGGATGTATCTCTCAGAGGGGCTCCATCTCTGCATGAAATGTAAACTGTGATGACTTCTCTGCTCAGCTTGGGACTGGGGATGTAACTGTTACAGGGGACTGAGCCAGACACCAGACGCTCTGCCTACAGGTTTATCAACCCCCGACTATCCAGCTCAGTATTTTAATTGATATTATTCAGCAATACAATACTGCTTCCAGGGAAACACAACTCAAATAAGCTATCTTGCACATTATGGTAACGATAGCTCTAATAACTGACTTTACATAGACTTGAATGCAAACTAGTCAATAGACCCTTATATACCAGGCAAGTTCATCATGTTCTTTGAAAAGCAACCAAGCTTACAGGTTCCCAATTTTAGTAGCTCTGCTATTGGTCTAAAGTTCTAAGGAGATGTACAAGAAACCACAAATATAATTGTAAACTTCTACTTCAGTTACCCGAAATCTGAATGAATGGGCAATGTCACTCTGTCTCACAGTTCCCTGACAGCTTAATCAGATCCAACCCCCCCCCCAAAAAATCCCCCCATCCGGTAGCCTCACACCCAGGGCCATTTCCAATGCATACACAATAAGCTGCTTTTGTGCTTGTGTCAGACTGAGAGCGATAAAGAGAGCAATGCATAGGGGTGACTAGCTGAGCTGAGGGAGAGGCTGCCTCAGAAAGAGAAAGAGCGCATGAATCAGAGAGCACCCTGAGATAGATAGGGAGACATTAGATGGTTGTGGGTGGCGACCGTGCCAGGCTGTCAATTGGTCCACTGGTGTATAATCAAGTTTTGCTGATAAGAAAAAAAATCACACCAGGAAGGAAGTGACACCTATCTGTCATGACAAATTTTCAAACCACGGTTGTCATCAAACCAGGGGCGGTCCAATTTAATGGCGTGTGGCTGGTGACATGATTCGGAGGGAACTCAATGAGGGTGTCCTGACCTTGCAGAGGCTGTGTGTGGTTTTGTAATTGCGTCACTGAGGGGACATGACAGGATTAGTGTCCTAGCGAAACACAGGAGTCTGTCGGCAGAACGTAAACAGTCTTGTCTTACCCTCTGTTGGCTACTTAGCCTGCATGACAGCAGCAGCAGCATAGGAGAGGGAGAGACTCATGTGGTAACACATCGAGTCATGAGCTGAATGCACTGCAATTGAAGATGAAGTTTCTCATTCAAAGGGAATCAAAGCTTGAGCAAAATATCCAAACTTGTGAATGAAACAACGGCCGCTGCCTGGGTTCAGGCGATGAAACATCAAGTAAATAAAACTAAAACTCAAGAACAGGGTTAGCACACATTGCAACAAAACGTGACTTTATTCTCAGGTGTCCACACACCACATCTCCAAGGTCACATGACAGGCATCCTAATTCGCAACTTCTGTACTCTAACACTAAGTTAGACTTTAGTTGAGAATCCTGTTACATGTAACTAAACAGCCAAACATTACAGTGACAAAAGTTAATCTGGTCATTCTGTATGGTAGAAACGATCAAGAGACTATTTCACACACAACTCATTACAGCTATCCTTTAAATGTCACAATTATCTATAGTATTTCCCTTTCATGACCTGCTGGAAGCTTTCAGTACTCCTGCCTGTTGTTTATAATTTCCAGGAGACTCATAATTTCCAAGCTTTTATAAAGCTAAGTGTTTTTGCCTTTAAAACGTTGTGAGGGATTTACAGTAATTATTAAATCCTGCTTCCGAAATTGCTGTACCGAGAGTTTCCATTTCATTCTTGGAAAAAAAGAAGGTGGACATTTTTCATATTACTTTGAAAAGAGAAATTCATGTGGACATTGGTCTGAAAGGGCTAAGTCTGTCTACGCCTCATCTCTAAGGTTGTCCTTCCTCTACTCTTCATTCTCTCTCTCCTTTCTACGCTCCCTCTCTTCATAACACACACAACATGAAGTGGCAAGTTTCTATCTGTCAGAAATCTTTCCTAAATAAGGGTCCTTGACTCTTTCAATCGTGTCCTTCAGCCTTCGAAATGGCTTTGATTATACTCACTATAATGCTCAAGAGACGGTATGATTGCAGGGCAGGTTGGAACCATTCTCTTCACTCTTGATAATCTAAAGGATGCATGTGGTTGTGGGTGGAAAGTATATTTGTGTGAGAGTGTGTGAGTGTGAGCATGATTGCGTGCAAGTGCGCGTGGATGTGTGTGTGAGACAACTTTAACATAGTTGTAGAAAGCCAACCCACCACCCTCCCTCTCCTTACCACATCTCCTTCAATGACAGAGGTCATTACTAACATAGAGAGGGTGACAGGAACAAAGAGCAGGATAGAGAGGGAGAGAAAGATTAAGGGGATGAGGAAGCAAGAGAGACAGCAGGAGAAAGAGAGAAGGAAGGGAGGAAGAACAGAGGCTGACAGGAGAAGAAAGGAAAGATTGAAGATGAGGATAACAGAGTGGGAAGGACAGAAAATGGAGGCAGACTTCAGGAGTGATGATGACTGAGAAATAAAAAGAGAGGAAGGAAGAAACCAGGAAGAGAAACACGGGCATTAGTAACAAAATGGTGGTGACCTTTTATCCACGCCCAACCACTAACCTCATCAGGTCCGAGCACCCCAGCAAAATTCAGCATTTTTTCCCGCTACTTTAATTTATTTGCATGTCCAGCACTTATATTTAGCATCACAATTAAGTGTTTTACAATTGTATTTTCAGAACAACCAGGGCTACAAGTAGAAAAGAAAACAATTTGACATAAACAGTTGTTTTACTATTTTCTTTTCAGGACAACCAGAGTTACAAGTAAAACACAAAACAACTTGACAATCTGACATAAACAGTTTCAATAATGAGTTTTATTGACAAATAGAACATTTGTAAAAAAATAAAGTCCTATTTTAACGAGCATTACTGTTCATCTCTTCCAATTTAAACTCTTTGTCATTACTGACTGTCTTAGGCATTCTACTTTTTAACATGTAATGGTTCCATTTTGTGGAATGCCTGGATATGAATGTATTATTATATATAATAGTTGTTTTTCCGCACAGTTTTTCCAGTGAAAATTAATGCCGCAGGTACAGAAATAGTTTCCTCAGTAGGAAATGAAAATCCAACTAATTAGTAACAACTGTGTGGAGTTTGTGACAGCAACTATGTGAGCTTATTACATTATTATAGACACTGTCCTGGGATTTCCTATGATGTTCTAAGAACTCCTTACCTTCTCTTCTAACTACTTGTGTGGCTTGTGAGCATCATAGAGCAAAACAGATTACATGTATGTGTTTGTGAGAGTCTTAGTTTTGTAGCTCAAACCATTTGAACTCTATAGACATTTTTTGTGAGAAAACCCTAGTGCTGAGAGATGAACCCCCAAAACATTTTTGGTTTCTAAACAACTAATTCACCAACATCAGATAAATAATTTTAATTCCATTTAGTAAAACATTTTCTGTGAGCTCAATGCATGGTTTCTCTAGAGATAAATCAGATCATGCCCGAATTGTGCGATGAAGTAGGGAGTTGTAGTTTTCAACAGGCCAATATTCTACATAGTTTGATACAGAAAACGTGGTAATTCACTACAATGACCATGACCATTCACTACAATGACCATCGCTTATTTATCCGATCTGTGTGGGGCGAGAAAAACGTGCAATGGAGAGAGATAGAGAGCAGTTGCTTCATATCTCTCTATCTGAAAATACAGTGCCTTCAGAGAGTATTCACACCTCTTGACTCTTTCCACATGTTGTTGTGATACAGCCTGAATGTTAGATTTTGTGTCATAATGTGTAAGTGGAATTAGGTTTTAGAAATGTAAAAAATGTATAAGAAATGTAAAGATGAAATGTCTTGAGTCAATACGTATTCAACCCCTTTGTTATTGCAAGGCTAAATACGTTGGGGAGTAAAAATTTGCTTAAAAAGTCATACAAGTTCCATGGACTCACTGTCTGCAATAATAGTGTTGAACATGATTTTTGAATGAATATCTCATCTCCATACCCCACACATAAAATGATCTGTAAGGTCCCTCAGTCGAGCAGTGAATTTCCAGCACAGATTCAACCACAACTACCAGGAGGTTTTCCAATGCCTCGCAAAGAAGAGCATCTATTGGTAGATGGGTAAAAAAAAGAAAGCACACATTGAATATCCCTTTCAGCATGGTGAAGTTATAAATTACACTTTGGATGGTGTATCAATACACCCAGTCACTGCAAAGAAACAGGCGTCCTTCCTAAATCAGTTGCCGGAGAGGAAGGAAACTGCCAGGGATTTCATCAATACATATTTTTTTAAAACATGCATATTGTTTACAGTAAGGCACTAAAGTAAAACTGCCAAAAAATGTGGCAAAGAAACTAAGTTTATACCCTGAATACAAAGCGTTATTTTTGGGGCAAGTTCAACACAACACATCACTGAGTACCACTCTTCATATTTTCAAGCATGGTGATGGCTGCATCATGTTATATGCTTGTCATCGGCACAGGAGTTAGTATTTTTAATGAAAGAAACAGAATAGAGCTAAGCACAGGCAAAATCCTATAGGAAAAACTGGTTTAATCTGTTTTCCAACAGACAATGGGAGACAAATTTACCTTTCAGCAGGACAGTAACTTAAAACACATGACCAAATATACACTGGAGTTGCTTACCAAGACGACATTGAATGTTCTTGAGTGGACTAGTTACAGTTTTGACTTAAATCGGCATGAAAATCTATGGCAAGACTTGAAAATGGCTGCCTAGCAATGATCAACAACCAACTTGACAAAGGTTGAAGAATTTGAAAAAGAATAAGGTAAATATTGTACAATCCCGGTGTGCAAAGCTCTTAGAGACTTACATGCTGACCAGACCAGGTACGTCGTGTGCGCAAGCGTCGCAAAATAAATTTCGAAATTCATGTTATTCAATTATTGAACCCACACTGCTCGCGTGCGCCAATGAGCGTCTGCAATGCCAAGGGCTAAAATAGAACTCCTTTCTATTTCTGACGCAGATCGCGCTGAAAGCCCTGCCTCTCCCATCTCCTCATTGGTTTATAGAAGCAGGTACCCACGTGCCATCTCCTCATTGGTTATACCCACGTGGGTGATTGAAAGACAAACTGTTTTGCCGGTCGTCATGGTAATACTATGAAAGTTTAGATGCCGATCACCATATAAGTTCAAAGATGAAAAAGCCTGGAAGGAGAAGAGATGACTAGAAACAATTCGGTTGGCCGTTTTATGTGTGGATTAATTGTCGGAGTAGAGGATATTGTGCATTTCAGGTAAAATAAAAACTCAATGTTTATATCCCAGGACAAATTAGCTAGCAACAGCAAGCTAGCTAAATAGGACAAATTAGCTAGCAAGTGCAAGCTAACTAGCTAAATTGCCATACATATTTAATAGGAACAGATATAGCCCTCTCCAGACCTGACTGCTCTTAATCAACACAAAAACATCCTGTGGCATTCTGCATTAGCATCGAACAGCCCCCGTTATATGCAACTTTTCAGAGAAGTTAGAAACCAATATACACAGGCAGTTAGAAAAGCCAAGGCTAGCTTTTTCAAGCAGAAATTTGCTTCCAGCAACACAAACTCAAAAAAGTTCTGGGACACTGTAAAGTCCTTGGAGAATAAGAACACCTCCTCCCAGCTGCCCACTGCACTGAGGATAGGAAACTCTGTCACCTCTGATAAATCCACTATAATTGAGAATTTCAATAAGCATTTTTCTACGGCTGGCCATGCTTTCCACCTGGCTACCCCTACCGCGGTCAACAGCACTGCACCCCCCACAGCTACTCGCCCAAGCCTTCCCCATTTCTCCTTCTCCCAAATCCAGTCAGCTGATGTTCTGAAAGAGCTGCAAAATCTGGACCCCTACAAATCAGCCGGGCTAGACAATCTGGACATTTTCTTTCTAAAATGATCTGCCGAAATTGTTGCAACCCCTATTACTAGCCTGTTCAAACTCTCTTTCGTGTCGTCTGAGATTCCAAAAGATTAGAAAGCAGCTGCTGTCATCCCCCTCTTCAAAGGAGGGGACACTCTTTACCCAAACTGTTACAGACCTATATCTATCCTACCCTGCCTTTCTAAGGTCTTCGAAAGCCAAGTCAACAAACAGATTACCGACCATTTTGAATCCCACCGCACCTTCTCCGCTATGCAATCTGGTTTCAGAACTGGTCATGGGTGCACCTCAGCCACACTCAAGGTCCTAAACGATATCGTAACCGCCATCGATAAGAAACAATACTGTGCTGCCGTATTCATTAACCTGGCCAAGGCTTTCGACTCTGTCAATCACCACATCCTCATCGGCAGACTCAATAGCCTTGGTTTCTCAAATGATTGCCTCGCCTGGTTCACCAACTACTTCTCTGATAGAGTTCAATGTGTCAAATCAGATGGCCTGTTGTACGGGCCTCTGGTAGTCTCTATGGGGGTGCCACAGGGTTCAATTCTTGGGCCAACTCTTTTCTCTGTATATATCAATGATGTTTCTCTTGCTGCTGGTGATTCTCTGATCCACCTCTACACTGACAACACCATTCTGTATACTTCTGGCCCTTCTTTGGACAGTGTTAACAACCCTCCAGACGAGTTTCAATGCCATACAACTCTCCTTCCATGGCCTCCAACTGCTCTTAAATACAAGTAAAACTAAATGAATGCTCTTCAACCGATCGCTGCCTTCACCTGCCCACCCACCCAGCATCACTACTCTGGACGGTTCTGACTTAGGATATGTGGACAACTACAAATACCTAGGTGTCTGGTTAGACTGTAAGCTCTCCTTCCAGACTCACATCAAACATCTCCAATCCAAAGTTAAATCAAGAATCGGCTTCCTATTTCACAACAAAGCATCCTTCACTCATGCTGCCAAACATACCCTCGTAAAACTGACCATCCTACCGATCCTCGACTTCGGCGATGTCATTTACAAAATAGCCTCCAATACCCTACTCAATAAACTGGATGCAGTCTATCACAGTGCCATCCGTTTTGTCACCAAAGCCCCATATACTACCCACCACTGCGACCTGTACGCTCTCGTTGGCTGGCCCTCGCTTCATACTCGTCGCCAAACCCACTGGCTCCAGGTCATCTACAAGACCCTGCTAGGTAAAGTCCCCCCTTATCTCCGCTCACTGGTCACTATAGCAGCACCCACCTGTAGCACGCGCTCCAGCAGGTATATCTCTCTGGTCACCCCCAAAGCCAATTCCTCCTTTGGCCGTCTCTCCTTCCAGTTCTCTGCTGCCAATGACTGGAACGAACTACAAAAATCACTGAAACTGGAAACCCTTATCTCCCTCACTAGCTTTAAGCACCAGCTGTCAGAGCAGCTCACAGATCACTGTACCTGTACATAGCCCATCTATAATTTAGCCCATACAACTACCTCTTCCCCTAGTGTATTTGTTTATTTATTTATTTTGCTCCTTTGCACCCCATTATTTCTATTTCTACTTTGCACTTTCTTCCACTACAAATGTACCATTCCAGTGTTTTACTTGCTATATTGTATTTACTTTGCCACCATGGCTTTTTTTGCCTTTACCTCCCTTATCTCATCTCATTTGCTCACATTGTATATAGACTTATTTTTCTACTGTATTATTGACTGTATGTTTGTTTTACTCCATGTGTAACTCTGTGTTGTTGTATGTGTCCAACTGCTTTGCTTTATCTTGGCCAGGTCTCAATTGTAAATGAGAACTTGTTCTCAACTTGGTTAAATAAAGGTGAAATAAAAAAATAAAAAATGTAATAATGCTTTTCGACCTGTCCCCAAATTAATGTTTTTGATTCAGAGTTTGTTTTGATATATTAACCTGTGTGTCGTGATCGCATCTGGTGTAGGGGGACAAAATACATTTATGCACGATAGCGCATGATGGCGCACGTGCGCAGCCGGTTTGGGTTTTGTGTTACCCAGAAAGACTCACAGCAGTAATCATTGCCAAAGGTGATTCGAACATGTATTGACTCAGGGGTTTGAATAATTATCTAATCAAGATATATTAGTGTTTTATTTTTCATAAAATAAATGTTTGCGCCCAAAAAATTATTCCACTGACATTAGAGAATTTTGTTTCGATTGTTGACAAAAAATGGAAATCGCTCAGTTTTGCCTCCATGACAAGGCTCATGGCAATAAACGTCATCCTACATAAAAGTGTGTCTTATTTACTTTGAAGAACTATAAAAAAAGATATATTATTTTGTCAGACAGCATAGGCAGCAGCTCTATAGAGATGAGATGATGACTTGGAATTAAATAATAAAGTAATCAAATAATATACACAACAACGGAATATTTTTTTTAAGTAAACTAATGTCAATAAATGGGGGTTAAAAAGTAATAAGCAGTAATGGGCAGTCGCTATCATCATGAGACTTTTATTAATTGTTTTATTCTGTGTTGTTACAGCATTCAACCAACATAATGCATAGTGCATTTAATGTGGAGGGGGAGGTTTTTCAGGGGGTGGGGGACTGTCGGGGTGTCACGGATAGTTCAGGGGCAGCTCTCGGGGGAACTGTGGGGAGATCTTATATGGTTGGGAGCTTGGGTGTAACCAACTCGCTGGTTTGGGTCCCCAACTTGACTTGGTGGGAGATCTGTCGAAGTGCCCTTGGGCGGGACGCTTGATCCTGGTTGCTCCTGTGGGTCGCTCTGGATGGGAGTATCTGCCAGATGACTGAAAGTAACGTAAATGTTGAGCAACTTCACTGCAGGTAGATTGTTTTAAAATTCAATAAAAAAATATACAGTTGAAGTCAGAAGTTTACATACACCTTAGCCAAATACATTTAACTTGTTATGGATAGGGGGCAGTATTTTCACGGCCGGATAAAAAACGTACCCGATTTAATCTGATTATTACTCCTGCCCAGAAACTAGAATATGCATATTAGCTTTGGATAGAAAACACTCCAAAGTTTCTAAAACTGTTTGAATGGTGTCTGTGAGTATAACAGAACTCATTTGGCAGGCCAAAACCTGAGAAGATTCCAAATAGGAAGCGCCCTCTCTGACTATTTCTTGGCCTTCTTGATCATCTCTATCCAAAACAGGGGATCTCTGCTGTAACGTGACATTTTCTAACGCTCCCATAGGCTCTCAGAAGGCGCCAGAACGTTGAATGATGACTTTGCAGGCCATGGCTGAAAAACAGTAGCGCATTTGGACAGTGGTCGATCTGAGAACAATGAGACTGGCGCACGCGTGCACGAAACGACTCCATGTTTTTATTTTCAGTCTTTGAAAACAGGGTTTCCCGGTCGGAATATTATCGCTTTTTTTACGAGAAAAATCGCATAAAAATTTATTTTAAACAGCGTTTGACATGCTTCAAAGTACGGTAATGGAATATTTTGAATTTTTTTGTCACGAAACGCGCCGGGCGCGAAACCCTTCGTTACCCTTCGGATAGTGTCTTGAACGCACAAACAAAACGCCGCTATTTGGATATAACTATGGATTATTTGGAACCAAACCAACATTTGTTATTGAAGTAGAAGTCCTGGGAGTGCATTCTGACGAAGAACAGCAAGGGTAAACCAATTTTTCTTATAGTAAATCTGAGTTTGGTGAGTACCAAACTTGGTGGGTGTCAAAATAGCTAGCCATGATGGCCGGGCTATCTACTCAGAATACTGCAAAATGTGCTTTCACCGAAAAGCTATTTTAAAATCGGACACCGCGATTGCATAAAGGAGTTCTGTATCTATAATTCTTAATATAATGGTTATGTTTTTTGTGAACGTTTATCGTGAGTAATTTAGTAAATTCACCGGAAGTGTTCGGTGGGAATGCTAGTTCTGAACATCACATGCTAATGTAAAAAGCTGGTTTTTGATATAAATATGAACTTGATTGAACAAAACATGCATGTATTGTATAACATAATGTCCTAGGAGTGTCATCTGATGAAGATCATCAAAGGTTAGTGCTGCATTTAGCTGTGGTTTTGTTTTTTTGTGACATTATATGCTAGCTTGAAAAATGGGTGTCTGATTATTTCTGGCTGGGTACTCTGCTGACATAATCTAATGTTTTGCTTTCGCTGTAAAGCCTTTTTGAAATCGGACAGTGTGGTTAGATAAAGGAGAGTCTTGTCTTTAAAATGATGTAAAATAGTCATATGTTTGAAAAATTGAAGTTTTTGTATTTTTGAGGAATTTGTAATTCGCGCCACGCCTATCATTGGATATTGGAGCAGGTGTTCCGCTAGCTGAACATCTAGATGTAAGAGGCTAAACTCAGTTTTTCACAATTCCTGACATTTAATCCTAGTAAAAATGTCCTGTCTTAGGTCAGTTAGGATCACCACTTTATTTTAACCTGTTGGGGCTAGGGGGCAGTATTGAGAATTTTGAAAAAAACATGTGCCCATTTTTAACTGCCTCCTACACCAACTCAGAAGCTAGGATATGGATTTGGATAGAAAACACTCTGAATTTTCTAAAACTGTTTGAATGGTGTCTGTAAGTATAACAAAACTCATATGGCAGGCAAAAACCTGAGAAAGAAAAATAATTTTGTGGCTGTACTATTTTTTTTGAGTCATTGTTATTAGATACCACAGTGAGAAAGGATTCATTTCGTACTTCCTACGGCTTCCACTAGATGTCAACGATCTTTATAAAGTTGTTTGAAGCGTCTATGATGAACAGAGACCGGATGACAAGGAAGAGAAGTTGACCTCCCTGGGATGTCGTCACTTCATTATTGGCTGCACCTGCGCAATCATGTGATGCGATACATTTTTCAAATACGTTTTTCAAGACACAGGAGAGGTCGGGTTGAAACATTACTGATGTTTCATGTTAAAAATGGCTCTAAAGATTGATGCTAAACAACGTTTGACATGTTTGAACGAACGTAAATAGATAATTTTTTTTACTTTTCGCCGTGACCCCCCCCCCCCCCCCCGCGCTACTTTTTAGTAGCCTACCGAAGCGCTAACAACTTGGAGTTATTTGGACATCAATTATGAACTTTGTTGAAAGAAACCACATTTGTTGTGGACATGGGATTCCTGGAAGTGCCAATGGATGAAGATAATCAAAGGTAAGGGATTATTGACAATAGTAATTTTGATATTACATGGTTACAAGATGGTGCTAACCTGTATAGCCTAGCCTATTGTTCTTAGCACAGCACCCGGTTTATTGCAAATTGTGATTTCCCAGTAAAGTTATTTTGAAATCTGGCAATGCAGTAGCATTTACGTAATGTTAAACTATGAATATTTGAATGACAATATTATAATTTACCAATGTTTTCGAATAGTAATTTTGTAATTTGTAACGTTGTTCACCGGAAGCATTTGAGAGAAAAAAAAATCTGAATTTCACCACTACTGTAAAATGCTGTTTTTGGATATAAATATGAACTTGATGGAACAAAAAATGCATGTATTGTATAACATAATGTCTTAGGAGTGTCATCTGAGGAAGATTGTCAAAGGTTAGTGCATAATTCTAGCTGGTTATCCGCTTTTGGTGACGCCTGTCTTTGAATTGACAAAACATTACACACAGCTATTTTCAATGTACTCTCCTAACATAACCTAACTTTATGCTTTCGCCGTAAAGCCTCTTTGAAATCGGACAATGTGGTTGGATTTAGGAGATGTTTATCTTTCAAATTGTGAGAAATAGTTGATTGTTCGAGAAATTGAAATTATTAGATTCTTGCAGTTTTGAATTTCCCGCCATGGTCTCTTGACAATGAATCCCTATACCGGGATAAGATCCCCAATGTGAAATGTCAGAATAATAATAGAGAGAATGATTTATTTCAGCTTTTATTTCTTTCATCACATTCCCAGTGGGTCAGAAGTTTACATACTCAATTAGTATTTGGTAGCATTGCCTTTAAATTGTTTAACTTGGGTTAAATGTTTCGGGTAGCCTTCCACAAGCTTCCCACAATAAGTTGGGTGAATTTTGGCCCATTCCTCCTGACAGAGCTGGTGTATCTGAGTCAGGTTTGTAGGCCTCCTTGCTCACACATACTTTTTCACTTCTGCCCACAAATTTTCTATAGGATTGAGGTCAGGACTTTATGATGGCCACTCCAATACCTTGACTTTGTTGTCCTTAAGCCATTTTGCCACAACTTTGGAAGTATACTTGGGGTCATTGTCCATTTGGAAGACCCATTTGAGCACAAACTTTAACTTCCTGACTGATGTCTTGAGATGTTGCTTCAATATATCCACATAATGTTCCTACCTCATGATGCCATCTATTTTGTGAAGTGCACCAGTCCCTCCTACAGCAAAGCACCCCCACAACATGATGCTGCCACCCCCGTGCTTCACGGTTGGGATGGTGTTGTTCGGCTTGCAAGCCCCCCTCTTTTTCCTCCAAACATAATGATGGTCATTATGGCCAAACAGTTCTCTTTGTTTCATCAGACCAGAGGACATTTCTCTAAAAAGTACGATCTTTGTCCCCATGTGCAGTTGCAAACCCTAGTCTGGCTTTTTATTTGGTGGTTTTGGAGCAGTGGCTTCTTCCTTGCTGAGCGGCCTTTCAGGTTATGTCAAAATAGGACTTGTTTTACTGTGGATATAGATACTTTTGTACCTGTTTCCTCCAGCATCTTCACAAGGTCCTTTGCTGTTGTTCTGGGATCGATTTGCACTTTTCGCACCAAAGTACGTTCATCACTAGGAGACAGAACGCATCTCCTTCCTGAGCAGTATGATGGCTGCATGGTCCAATGGTGTTTATACTTGCGTACATTGTTTGTACAGATGAACGTGGTACCTTCGGGCATTTGGAAATTGCTCCCAAGGATGAACCAGATTTGTGGAGGTCACAATTATTTTCCTGAGGTCTTGGCTGATTTCCTTTGATTTTCCAATGATGTCAAGCAAAGAGGCACTGAGTTTGAAGGTAGGCCTTGAAATACATCCACAGGTACACCTCTAATTGACTCAAATGATGTCAATTAGCCTATCAGAAGCTTCTAAAGCCATGACATCATTTTCTGGAATTTTCCAAGCTGTTTAAAGGCACAGTCAACTTAGTGTATGTAAACTTCTTGTCACGACTGTCGAAAGGTGCGGACCAAAGTGCAGCGTGGTTGTAGTTCCACATTTTATTAAATCCGTGAAACTTTGCAATACACAAATAACTGAAAATGACAAACAACAAACCGTGACGCAGAGAGAAACAAACACTACTCAAAATATAATAACCCACAAACCCCAGGAAGAAAAACCCCTACTTAAATATGATCTCCAATCAGAGACAACGAGGACCAGCTGCCTGCAATTGGAGATCAACCCCCAAAAAACTAACATAGAAATAGAAACCAAGAACATAAACATAGAAATACAAAACATAGAAAAACACAAAACACCCCCTGTCACGCCCTGACCTACTCTACCATAGAAAATAACATCTTACTATTGTCAGGACGTGACAGTACCCGCCCCCCCCCTAAAGGTGCAGACTCCGAATGCCACCAAACAATACATTTCAAAAAAAGGGAGGGTAGGGTGGGTAACTCCTATCTATGGCGGCTCTAGTGCAGTCCACATAACCTCATCCTCCAGCAGAGGAGGCGGCTCCGGTTTGGGGCGTAACCCCCGCTCTACCCGCTGATCCCTCTGCTTTAGTACCACCGGACCGTGGATCGTCGGAGGAGGAACCGGGCTACAGGCCGCCGCTGAAGACTCTGGGCTGCAGGCCGCCGCTGAAGACTCTGGGCTGCAGGCCGCCGCTGAAGACTCTGGGCTGCAGGCCGCCGCTGACCTACTCTACCATAGAAAATAACATCTTACTAAGGTCAGGACGTGACACTTCTGACCCACTGGAATTGTGATACACTGAATTATAACTGTAAACAATTCTTGGAAAAATTACTTGTGTCATGCACAAAGTAGATGTCCTAACCGACATGCCAGAACTATAATTTGTTAACAAGAAATTTGTGGAGTGGATGAAAAACGAGTTTTAATGACTCCAACCTAAGTGTATGTAAACTTCCAATTTCAACTCTATATCTTTAAAAAAAAATAACATCTTTGCTACATTGAACAAACAGAGAGAGACACTCATCTACTCCTCCTAAAATGGTGTCTAGGACATTTCCCCTAACAAAGCCCCCACATTGCTACTCACCCATTTAGAAACCCACTCACTCCAAACTCCCCATACATGGACAGGGAGTGGGAGGACGTATGTAATTGGTTATTAGATAGATTCCCACTAGGTCGGCTCATTACAAGGGGAAATGGATGAACCTAAATGGGCTACTTTCTCGCCCATTTCCCAACCCTAAAGAGCTGCTACAAATGCTGCAATTCCAACAACTGGCAATCACAAATGCCAGTCAACATCTAATGGCTAGAGTGCTGTGTGTGGGTGTGTGACTTATTTTTTTAAACCTACCTAGTGGGGGAAATGTTGTTGTTGCCGGGGTGTTTTTAGAACCCATATCCATAATATGCAAATACTGTAGGTTATGTCAAATGCATAGTGACCAGGGTACTAATTACAGCAATTTGACCAACACAATAATGATACTATGATGCCACTCAAAGAATATAATTTGAACAGTAAACAGGGTCTAAAATTATACTAATTACAGCCTGTGGTGGCTTGACGAGTAGCAGGGTTATTTCCTTTACTATACAGTATTTGTGCTTCTGGCTGTGGTCGACTTGAATTGAAATGACTGGCACCAGGTTGTTGCTGGAGGTAGTCGAGACCGGTGTCCAGTACCAGTAAATTAGAACATGGCAGTGTTTGTGAAGTTCAGTTTGTATGGGACAAGGGGGAGTGTTTGTCCATGTGAGAGTGTGTGTGCACACGTGCGTTTATAAATATGTATATTTTGCAGCAAGTCGTTGGGGAATTAGGGGACAAGCCTGTCTGTTTCACCTGACTATTTCATTTCCTAATCGCGGCTTATCGATTGTTTGGCTGCTCGATCAATATTTGTTATCCATGGCGTTTTTCTTCCAGTAAGCATTTCAAGCCATGATTTCACTGGGGTCACATCTGCAAAGCAAACGATTTCTTGTCGAAACTCTCAGAGACATTGTAGAGCGAATTAGTACAAATTTGCATTGCTTGGTCATTGGGGGTTTTAGGCTGGGTTTCTGTATTAGCACTTTGTGACATCTGCTGATGAAAAAAGGGCTTTACAAGTACATTTGATTGATTGATAGATACAGTGCCTTGTAAAAGTATTCACCCCCTTGCCGTGTTTCCTATTTTGTTGCATTACAACCTGTAATTTAAATTGAATTTTATTTGGATTTCATGTAATGGACATACACAAAATTATCCAAATTGGTGAAGTGAAATGAAAAAAAATTACTTGTTTCAAACAATTCCAAAAAATGTTAAATGGAAAAGTGGTGCGTGCATATGTATTCACCCCCTTTGCTATGAAGCCCCTAAATAAGATCTGGTGCAACCAATTACCTTCAGAAGTCACATAATTAGTTAAATAAAGTCTGCCTGTGTGCAATCTAAGTGTCACATGATCTGTCACATGATCTCAGTATATATATACACCTGTTCTGAAAGGCCCCAGAGTCTGCAACACTACTAAGCAAGGGGCACCATCAAGCAAGTGGCACTATAAAAACCAAGGAGCTCTCCAGACAGGTCAGGGACAAAGTTATGGAGAAGTACAGATCAGGGTTGGGTTATAAAAAAATATCCCAAACTTTGAACATCCCACGGAGCACCATTACATCCATTATTTCAATATGGAAAGAATATGGCACCACAACAAACCTGCCAAGAGAGGGCTGCCCACCAAAACTCACGGACCGGGCAAGGAGGGCATTAAGAGAGCCAACAAAGAGACCAAAGAGAAACCTGAAGGAGCTACAAAGCTCCACAGCGGAGATTGGAGTATCTGTCCATAGGACCACTATAAGCCATACACTCCACAGAGCTGGGGTTTATGGAAGAGTGGACAGAACAAAATAAGCAAACATGTTTGGTGTTCGCCAAAAGGCATGTCAGAGACTCCCCAAACATATGGAAGAAGGTACTCTGGTCAGATGAGACTAAAATTGAGCTTTTTGGCCATCAAGAAAAACGCTATGTCTGGTGCAAACCCAACACCTCTCATCACCCCGAAAAACACTACCCCCACAGTGAAGCATGGTGGTGGCAGCATCATGCTGTGGGGATGTTTTTCATCGGCAGGGACTGGGAAACTGGTCAGAATTGAAGGAATGATGGATGGAGCTAAATACAGGGAAATTCTTGAGGGAAACCTGTTTTACTCTTCAAGAGATTTGAGACTGGGACGGAGGCTCATCTTCCAGCAGGACAATGACCCTAAGCATACTGCTAAAGCAACACTCAAGTGGTTTAATGGGAAACATTTAAATGTCTTGGAATGGCCTAGTCAAAGCTCAGACCTCAATCCAATTGAGAATCTGTTGTATGACTTAAAGATTGCTGTACACCAGCGGAACCCATCCAACTTGAAGGAACTGGAGCAGTTTTGCCTTGAAGAAAGGGCAAAAATCCCAGTGGCTAGATGTGCCAAGCTTATAGAGACATACCCCAAGAGACTTGCAGCTGTAATTGCTGCAAAAGTTGGCTCTACAAAGTATTTACTTTGGGCGGGCGGGTGAATAGTTATGCACGCTCAAGTTTTCCGTTTTTTGGTCTTATTTCTTGTTTGTTTCACAATAAAAAATATTTTGCATCTTCAAAGTGGTAGGCATGTTGTGTAAATCAAATGATACAAACCCCCCAAAAGCCAATGTACTGTATAGGGAATCACTACTCTGGAACATGAGCAATATCTCCTTCTCAAGGTTGGGTCTTCAAATATTTGCGTCTGTTTCGTCATAAATAATGTGATCACAGGTTAGTGTAAGCAGTAATATCTGTGCTCAACATCCTCCTAATGTACAGATATTTTTGAGCTGCTTTTATGTTGGCAGAAAATCAAGGCCAGGATAGCTATTTAGATATCCCACAGAGAACAAAATGAAATCTTTTTAGCTCCTGTTCTCCATAGTTGCTCCATAACTTCACTGCTGTGTATTTCCCTACTGACATAACAGAGAGAAGAATTACTACACAACGCAATGTCTATAGGGCATTACTAAATTATCTGGCTGCATATTTAAAGTTGCACATCATTTCAAACTGCTGTTGTTGTTTTGAGTTGTTTTGAGCTCTAAATGATCAAGATAATTGACTCATTATCAACAGAAGCAGGAACAATAATCTAGATAAATGTGCATTTATACACAAATGCCTAATATACACACACTCACATGCACACTCTTCCTAAACTTCTATTTAAAACCCCAGAAGGTAACCCATGATCTACTATTCCTAGGGGATGGTGCTTGCCACACCCTGATCTGTTTCACCTGTCTTTGTGATTGTCTCCACTCCCTTCCAGGTGTCGCCCATCTCCCCATGATCCTCTGTGTATTTATACCTGTGTTTTCTGTCTGTCTGTGCCAGTTTGTCTTGTTTGTTCAAGCCTTCCAGCGTTTTGTCTCAGCTCCTGCTTTTCCTCACTCGTTTTCCTCACCCTCCTGGTTTTGACCCTTGTCTGTCCTGTCTCTGAGCCTGCCTGCCTGACCACTCTGCTTGGCCCTGAGCCTGCCTGCCATCCTGTACCTTTGTCCTACCTCTGGATTACCGACCTCTGCCTGACATGAGCCTGCCTGCTGTCCGGGACCTCTCCCCCACTTCTCTGGACTATTGACCCCTGCATGCCTTGACCTGTCTATTTTGCCTGCCCCTTTGGGATTTGGTCTGCATCTGGGTCTTACCTTCAAACCTGATAGGTGCTGCTAAATACAGTATAGGTCATTAACATTCCGCCCCCTCCCTATTCCAATATCAGAGGCATCGTCTTGGTTTTCTATACAACACATATTCCACTAATCTGTCTCCTGAGCAAACCTTTAGAACTGTCAACAACAACAACCACATCTTTAATGATGACTAATTGCATCCAAAACTCATATCCGTTTCCCCCCCAAAAGAATAGACAAAAGAAACCTTCAGAACAACAAAATTATGATACGCCGCTAATCATTTAGTAATTAGGGTAGATGGATTAATTATAGTACCTGCTGAGAGGGTGAGAATACTAATGTTTCAGAAGAAATCCCAATGCTGTGTCAATCTAGCCACAACAGGTGTTCCAAACTTTGATCCACAGATATTTATGTGTTTATGGGTTATAGGCCATGGGGTAGATTGAAAGGGAATGATTAAAGACTTAAACTAAACAGAGAAAAGTGGTGTGGATAAAATTGATTTTCAACAGTATTTCTATGCAGTGAACTACAGTGAGGGAAAAAAGTATTTGATCCCCTGCTGATTTTGTACGTTTGCTCACTGACAAAGAAATGATCAGTCTATAATTTTAATGGTAGGTTTATTTGAACAGTGAGAGACAGAATAACAACAAAAAAATCCAGAAAAACGCATGTCAAAAATGTTATAAAATTATTTGCATTTTAATGAGGGAAATAAGTATTTGACCCCCTCTCAATCAGAAAGATTTCTGGCTCCCAGGTGTCTTTTATACAGGTAACGAGCTAAGATTAGGAGCACACTCTTAAAGGGAGTGCTCCTAATCTCAGTTTGTTACCTGTATAAAAGACACCTGTCCACAGAAGCAATCAATCAATCAATCAGATTCCAAACTCTCCACCATGGCCAAGACCAAAGAGCTCTCCAAGGATGTCAGGGATAAGATTGTAGACCTACACAACGCTGGAATGGGCTACAAGACCATCGCCAAGCAGCTTGGTGAGAAGGTGACAACAGTTGGTGTGATTTATTCGCAAATGGAAGAAACACAAAAGAACTGTCAATCTCCCTCGGCCTGGGGCTCCATGCAAGATCTCACCTCGTGGAGTTCGTGGGGGGGTGTGTGTAACTGTCACGTCCTGACCAGTAAAAGGGTTTATTTGTTATTGTAGGTTTGGTCAGGGCGTGGCAGGGGGTGTTTGTCTGTGTGTTTTGGGGTTTTTGGGTTATGTTCTGTGTCCTTCTATTTCTATGTTTATTCTAGGGTATCTATTTCTATGTTGGAATTGTTTGGGGTTGGTCTCTAATTGGAGGCAGCTGAATCTCGTTGCCTCTGATTAGAGACTATATTTAAGTCGTTTTTTTTTTTTTCATTGTGTTTGTGGGTGGTTATTTTTCTGTTTAGTTCATGTTAACCTGACAGAACTGCTGCTTGTCGTTTTCTTGTTTTATTTATAGTGTGTCAGTATAATAATTACAAATATGAGCACTCAACACGCTGCGCCTTGGTCTACTCCCTTCAACAGCCATTACAGTTATTGTTGGAGTGTGACCCTGTCTATCTGTAAATTTAAAAAAACAAGAACATTGTGCTGTCTGGTTTGCTTAATATAAGGAATTTTAAATCATTCCTACTTTTGATACATAAGTATATTTAAAACCAAATACTTTTAGACTTTTACTCTAGAATTTTACTGGGTGACTTTAACTTTTATTGAGTCATTTTCTATTAAGGTATTTTTACTTTTACTCAAGTATGACAATTGTGTACTTTTCCGACCACTGCTCCTATGTAGAATTCTGGGAAAAAAATGGCATCAGAAACAACAGACATTAAATAATTGAATTACGAATCACTTAAACATAATTAAAAGACTGTGAAGACCCTTTCACTGAAATGCTGGTTCAAAAAAGAGTAACCATACTACAAAATGTAAAATATAATATAGAGGTGATATTGATTTGCTGGCTGCAATGGCACCCTCACTACCTTCATAATCATATCAACCTCTTTAGTATAGCTCCACAACACATTGTATTACTCTACCATTATCTGATAGGTCTTAGAAAAGGGATGGGAGACGAAGTCAGTGACTTTTCCAGTTGAAAAGCCTGACATATGACCCAGCAGAGCTAGCCCCTTATCAAAAGAAAAGACAATATCAGGAATTCTTGAAACTGACAAAGGACCTGAAGAGTGAGGACATGCCAAGAGTAAGGACATGCCAATACCCGCTTTGACGATGGGGAAAACGTGGGACAACTGTTAAAAAGGTATGTCAAGTCATAATCCTCTGCTTACTGTCAGGAAAAATGTACAGCCTTTCTAATGACTGTAATTTACGGCTAATGTAGCGTACAGTATAATAATTGTCCTATTCATGAAATTGTCGGCTATGCAGTGCACAGATTATGATTATTTAACTGTGAAATATGCCATGGAACTTCCAAATATAAGATTATGAATAAACTTTTGACTTTTCCATGGAATCTCCATCAGTACATTGAGAAGGAAGGATTAAAGCATAGTAACATTGCATTACAGTGAAAATAGTACGCACCTAAATAATAGTGCTAACACCAATGTGTTCCTGGACACAGAAGCACATTCAATGGAGAATCTCTATTAAACATGCTTTTTAGTGCAGGACTAGGCTTAATCTGTGTCCGGGAAACCCTAAAACCAAATTGTTCTATAGTGTTCATGTTAGTGAAACTGTCCCTGCATTTGACTGTGAATAAGTCACATTATTAAATTGCAATCCATGGACTTCAAACTTCTGAAAAGCATCTCTGCAGGAGGTCTTTTGCCTTTTGGTAGGCCGTCATTGTAAATAAGAATTTGTTCTTAACTAACTTGCCTAGTTAAAGAAAGAAATAATCAACACTGTGCTTTTCCATTATATAAACATTTAAGTCAATCAATTACTAACTCACTCAATCCATCACTTACTCACTGACATAGCACAATAACTCTCCACTAACTTCTGAGCTCATTTCTCCCCTGAGTCGTATGGTTGGCAGGGCATGGCGTGTCAGACAGTGTGTCTGGGCTGGGTGATGCCAGTGACAGGGGCATGCCCCTGACTGTCACCAGCCTGCATGGCACTTCCAAGGGACAGAGCATGAGCTAGAGGGAGAGTGTGTAAGTAAAACACCCTTCAAAGTCTGCCTGATGATACAGACATACAACACCTCACTACACTCTGTCTCAGAGCCTCCCTGATGACATGCAGCACCAGCTTTACATACAGTATGGGAGAGTAAGCACAGAAAAACTGTATCAGACTATTGTGATCTGGAGTTTTCAGTTAGTGCCATGATATATTTTATTGCACTCTTTCACATCTTTATTAGTTTGCATGTTACATTGATAAAATGTCAGCCATAGTGTAAACACAAGCAGCCTGGTATCATAGACTAGACGTAACATATATATCCATATCAAATGTAACATAAGACAGAAGGTTACTTAAAAATGAAAAGAAGGGTGGTTGGTCGGGGTGGATGGGTAGACTTATAACAAGAATATCTAGTAACCCAAAGGTTGTGTGTTCGAATCTCATTATGGCCAACTTTAGTAAATTAGCAAACTTGCAACTACTTGCTACTTTGCATCTACTTAGCATTCCAGCTAACCCTTCTCCTAAAGCTAACCCTACATTTTAACCTAACTCCTAACCCTAAATTTAATCCTAATCCTAACCTTAACCCCTAACCCCACCTAGCTAACGTTAGCCACAACATATTGCAATTCGTAACATATCATACAAATGTTCATTCATAACATATCATACGAAATGGATGATGGACGTCCACAAATGAACACATACCATACCAAACGGAACATATCATACTAATTTGAGTTTACTATGTTACGTCTACCCCTAGTTCAGGTTGACACAGGATATGCTCGAGGTAATTCAGTGGTGTTCCACTGTTATATCTCTGAAGCATTTAGCTGTATAAAATCAATATGCTCTTGAACCGCAAGTTACCGCTTACTGCAAAGTAATGTTCGTGAATGGGGATGTTGTTACCATGAGGGAATGAGTTAGGAGACATAAGTAGCTATTAGAGGTATTTAAACAAAATGCTGTAATCTAAAAGACTCTTCGGGTTCTTCTGCCCTTTGGCTGTGAATCACTTGGGGTCCCAATTAATCGTTGGATGCCTTGAAATGGGTGTAGCTATGATGTTATGAGAAGAGTGGGTACTGAGAGAGCAGAAGTATCAGGGAAATAGCTGGCCCGGGGCTAGATAACACAATTGCAGCACTCTCATTCTCTCCACAGCTGATAAAGGCTTGGGCTGTCTGTGTCTACATAGAGTGTAGCTGCCTTGTCAGAATGGGAGAGATGCTCCGGCTTGCAGGCAGGAAGCTGTTCATTAAAAACCATGCAGAATGTGACACAAAGCAGGAAGCTAAATGTGCCCCAGTGGATGGGTGTTGACAATTGAACAGCTGTTGGCTTCATCATACAATACCAATCGATTAGATGGCAGGATATGAATCCCTGCGCCTGGTAACTCTAGGTGTGTATTTTCTCCTGTCTGGTTGAAATTGAAATAGCATTTTTGGAAAACAAGAGTTTCCTGTGTGTGTGTGTGTGTGTGTGTGTGTGTGTGTGTGTGTGTGTGTGTGTGTGTGTGTGTGTGTGTGTGTGTGTGTGTGTGTGTGTGATGTGAGAGGTGTGTCTAATGCATTAGATTAGATGTTGCCTCAGTAACAGCAGGAGTTTTAGCCCTGGCCCTTGCACGTCATTGTCCCAATGTAACATTATGGGATGTTATTGCTCCTTTGCTCTGCTGTTGCTCTTTTTTACTCAACTGTAAAAGCACTTTAAAATCACTCCATTAAGCTGAACTAAACCCACAGACTATAACAGGGACTTGTATTATCTGTATGATAATTCTGGACTCCCGAAGCGACACACTATGTCACTTGAAATAACTGTAGCATCTCCGGAATACCAACCAGAGGATTAGGATGGGAGAGACAATGACTTTTAATAAATCGATTCATATTTTACACCCATAAAAAACAAGTGATGCAAAAAATCGGCTCCAATCTCCTCTCTCGTCAAGCAATCCACAAGCTCCACAAGATGGGATTATGCCTGAGATAAGAGGATTTGGGCTATTATTCACAAGGAGATTGTGTCTTTTTTGGACTGCAAAAATCTAAATGGGTCTGCTGATCAGAATCCCCTATTTGTGTCTCAGTGGTTGCTAATCCATGATGATACTGAAGATTGCACCCTCACGTGATCTTGAATATATTTCAGAGAACTACGTCAAATGAACACGGGACCACGCCTAAACATGGGGGAAATGTTCAAATGCCTATTGCTCTGTGATCCTGTCTAAATGACAACTACTCGTTGTCACCACACTAATAAACTGTCTCTGTAACATTCAGCCAAACACTGCCACGTTCACAATCCGTCAGTGCTTTTTAAAGCCTTAATAAATGACCATGTCTAATGCCTAAGACATCCTCAAGGCCTCAGAGCAGCCTCAGAGATATAAGCATATTCTAATAAGCACCCAGACAGTCAGGGTAAAAATGATAACCATCTGGAAATTTCCATATCTGTCTCGTCATTCTCCATTCATTTTCCTTATGACTGGCCCTGTTTTCTGAATCTGTTCCAGCGGTATGAGACAGCCAAAGGACAGGCATTCTTTGAGAGCTCTTTTACGGTTCCGGCTGCAGACAGAGAAGCAGTCACAATACGGGCCATTTTCTCACTGTAAACACTTAACCCAAATCTAAGGGTGAAAATTTGATTGTGTCTATGGAAAGAGTGGATTGAAAGGAATGAGGGATGGAGGGGGGGAGGGAAGGAAGGAGTAAGGGAAAATGAAGGTGAAAATGAGAGCAATAAAGAAGGTGAAAATGAGAGCAATAAGGAGAGAGGATTGGCGCACGTATTCTTGTAAAATAATTTAACAACAGTGATCTGGATACGTATTGCATTAAGAAGAATATGTGGAAAATGTAATTTCCTCCTCTCTCTGAATGTGCATGTTTTGGCAAATAATGTTGCCTGAAGACCTGCAACCACTTAACTTTAAACATACTAGCATACATTCCACCAATTCGGTGCCTTCTGAGATGTGTAATTGGGTGAGAGAAAAAAATGTCTGATTTCACAAAAAAATTCAATTCTGTCATAAAGAGCACATGTTCAACTGAATTTTGGAAGTTTAGCAAGTCTTTACTAATATAAAAAAATATATTTATTGAACTCTCCATGCGGTCTATTTTACTTTATTGACTATAACAGGCTTTTAAAATGCAATATTGGTGCACAATTTCTACTTAAAATATTAAAGGGTCACTCATTTCATGGAACGACCCAGTAATGGAAAATACATGTTGGGTTATTGGTTTCTATTCAGCTCCAATATTCCCTCATACGGTATAAGCTACAGTCAAGACAAATTACTGGAAATGTTATGCTCAGAACACTGGAATGCCATTCAAAACCAACATTAACAAAAACTGCATGCATATAAAACTGACAGCCATCTAAGCTAATCCTCAATTCCATCAACACTGGCCTGCTTCCCCACTGAACTGAGGCAGTATACAACCAGTATCAGACTCCAGTCTGAAGCCAGTAAAGGTAGCCATCAAACCACCCATAAAAAGCAAGCATCACCAGGCTTATGGTGACACATTGAAGTTTTGAAGCCCAGTTGTGGTTGACTGGATCTGTGTGTAAAGTCAGGAAATCACTCCAAGCTGGTGCTGAGGCTCCATAATGATATAATGGGGCTGTGGTGCATTCAACAGAGACGTTTTGGGCCATGATACAGAGGAATGAAGCCATAAAACCTAGATCATCGGCTTAACGTACCGGACTAAAGCTATACAGTACTTAATCTGAGAAGAACTTGTCTATCACTGTTATGGAGTCGTAGTCCTTACAATATCTTGTAAGAGTATACATCTGGCTGTCTTTTTCAAATAAAAAGCACCTAAAGATACTATGTTGCTACAGTACACTCAGTCACAATATACAAATCCACCCTATATTATGCAGTCAGGCTTTTGCTTTGCTGTTGTTGAATGAACAGATGTGTATTCTTGCGAATAATCATGCACAAATGATATCAGTACTCTATACTGCTAAAGGGTGACTCATTACAAAGGTGCGCCATGACAGAAGAATACTTGATACAGAAGCTTCCCTGCTGCCACTGAAGTGTAGAGGACATGAAGTGTAGTCATCCATCTTGTTCCCTGTAAGCCAGGGTTTCATCTCGCAGGGCTTTTGACAGATGGCTGCAGGGAACTGTTTTCCTGTGAAAGGTCAGGATCTTTCCAGATCTCATATGTGGTGTAGACTCTTCATGTCACAGGGGGAGCACATAGACATGAGAGGGGAGAGAGGTGATGCTATCAGATACAACCTATCTTTATGTGATGTTAACTAAAGAAATGTTGTGTATGATCAAATGGAATTTATAGTTTAGATACAGTATGTTTCTGAGATGGGGTAATAACCTAATATTGGAGAATTACTTATTCAGTTAAAGTTTATGTAGCCAATTGGAAGGTCTCGCATCTATCCTATTGCATAATGGAACCCTTCTCTCTCCTGTGCACCCCGTGAACATCATCACCACTCCTTACCGCCTCACCCAAGTCGAGAGACACTAATTTAAAAAAACGGTATGGAAGGGTGGCGTTGCTGCCGAGCACAACACAGTCACAGCCGTCAAAAACCTCATCTTGGTAATTACACCCCTCAGTTCCGTAACATTTACAGCGTGGCACTAATTGCTTTCTCTGTAATTGTGTTACTTTTTTTTTCTTCCCTGTGAGAGATAATGAAGGAGAAGTCATTGGCCATCTGCGCCAGCGGTACCTGATAGAGCCTGGTAGAGATGGGAGGATCAACACTGTATGCGTTTATAATACATTGACAAATATGGGACCATTTAGCAATGCTAAGCAGCTGAGAAATGACTTCTTTATTATGATGACAAGGCGCACAGGTGAATTATGGGTGTTTAGCGCAGCACGCCATGGGTGCGGTGCCTGGAGCATCATTTTTTATACTCACAATTTAATTACATCCCTGTAATCGATACAGGACATTTGATGAATGGTTTAATAAGAGAGTAACTTCAGTCACATGCACACAGATGCGCGCACATACAGTACACACACACACACACACACACACACACACACACACACACACAGACACACACACACACACAAGCGCCCTAATGCCTTGTTCAGTTCCTTCCTACTGAAGTGACGTTGAAACTGAAATTTGTAACTGCGAACCCCTTTCCTGACAAAATCTTTGAAAGGATGTTAAAAGGGTTTCATAGCAATAAGAGAGGAGTATCTAAACTGAATAAACAGTTTATATATTTTAAAACTCAAATATAAAGTGCTAAATCTGAATGAATAAGAGATAAAAATAAATCATATTTGAAATTCTACCCTTCACGGACAGAAGTGTTTGGAGTAATTTAGGAATGGGTTTCTTTCATGTTTTGTGGTCAAGTCCTTTTCTTACTTGTCTTCCTATGTTACAGTTACAAAATGTGCTGATAAGGCTCTGGCTCTGTGAGCTTATTAAATCGTTAATATATTTTTTTTATTTCTTAGAGCTTTCCTTGGATATTAAGCATTTTATATTAATGGGAATATCCCACATCAAAGTTCTTTTTGGATTGGGGACAGAAATGACTGTCGCAGAAGTGAGGTGCAAAGTGTAAGTGAAGTTTGGCTTACATTCTGCAACCGTATCCCTCCATATAAAGAATAAGCTGACGGATCATAAAAAGGAGAGGGATTTTAAAGTTCTGGAGCATATCCAGTCCAGGGATTGGAACTGATAAATTTTAAGTTATAATAAGGTCTTTGAATCCCCTATGGATCTCTCTCTCTCTCTCTCTGTCTAAATATTGAACTAGCTTTATGGGACAGTGCTCAGTGTTTTGTGCGGACTGTTTTGTGCGGAGAACATCATGCTCAACTCAAATGCATTGTCTGCCTGATAACTCACCCTGATTTTTAACTCAACAAAGACAAAGAATAAACTCATCCAACACTTGGCACAAGATGTCGTCCTATACTATAACATACTGTAGCCCACTGTAAGTTTATTTGACATCAAAATATCCATGGGTTAGCTTTCTCACCACTGCACCTGTCACAATATTATGATGTAATTTATCACATGATAGAAATGCCAGTTGATGTGTCATATTTTGAATACTATTCTGTGGATATTTGAAAGTGGACTTTCAACATAAATCCTGTGAGTGAAAATATTGTGACCTCAACAGAGGTCAAACCGATCTGGAGCAGTGTTTTATCTCCAGTACTAATGGTCAATGGCTTGTGACCGGCAGAGTTGCCATGGAAATAAGGCAGCCTTCCAAAGCCCTGACAGCTCTTAAGAAGGTCATTGCTTCACACCAAAACAATGTGAAGTCACACTTGAATGTTTGATCTCATCAACCACAATGCATTGCATACCTCATTGCAGGTTTAATGTACCTCAGCTTTTCCTCCTATACATCACCAGCTAGGTAATGGCTGTAGGGAATCCGAAATCTGACAAATCCTCCAATGACACAATTAGCGTTGAAAATGTTCTCCCTCCAGAAGGACAGAAGAACATGTCTGGTAACAGCAACTCAAGTTGATCAGTTGCTGATCACAAACTGTACAATTTAATTTGCTGACATGCCAATGAATGCTAATGGCATTCTTCTAGAATTGACACAGTTATCGGGAAGTACTGAATTATTACAGAAATATGCTAATATGTTGCATGTACATTAGGAAAAAATGAATTGTTATCATATAGCCTTGCTGCTTAAGGTATGTTTTATTGTCAATATTGCAAGGTCTTTACCAGATGTACTTGCAGACAGCCAGTTTGTCACCTGTTCTGCAGTGATTCAATGGTACGTACCATCTGTGCAGCCAACTTTGTGGCAACTCAGTCAATCTCTTTTCTCATAAACATGACCCAGATAGGTCTAGCATTTAACTTTTGCCACTTTTGAAAATCAACAAGGAAAGTAGTCGCGAAACTACTGTTAAGAGGCTCATGCTAAGCTGCGAGAGCACTTACAAAACCTGCTGGATCGCCTCCATTTAATTAACTAGTCTCACCATGGAAACCACAGCGCCAGACTACAGACCTATTACTGTGTTGAACATTGATATCAACTCCAAATCAAAACTGTAACCCTCCTGACAATCCTGCCACAGTGCCTCTTCTCCTGGACAATGAATCAATACAAAGAAGTCCCAATACAAGATGGAGAGGTATATGAATGCGTGGGGAAATGATAGAGGAGCCAATAAAAACATTACCAAAGAACATTTCAAGCAATAGCTAGCTCCCTGCACCCCTTGTATATAATAAGGTTTTGCCTTCGACTGGTGTAATCATACAGCAGTCTGTAGTGGAGTCTTGACACAGGCGGTGGGCAGGAATCATTATGCCGTCTCATCAGGGATTACCCATTTTAATTACTTCCCCCTCTCAGCTATTGACGTCTGCCTCAGTCTGGATGGGCCTCCTCAAGCGACATGCTATTCAAATCAATTGCTGAGATCTGCACAATGTTTGCATGATAAGCTACACTGAGGTATTTTCTGGGCTTTGTAATCCAGTTTGCATTGAATAGATAAGGTTTATTGCTTGCTGGGTAATCTTTAGATGTCTGGCACCATTCCGACTTATTCCAATTAGTTTGCTACCAAAAGCGTCCAATACAGCAAGACCAATGGATAGAGCAAATAATTAGTATGTTTTGATATACGTACATGCTAACTAAATAATGTACTTTTACGTTACCCTACAATACCACATTGAATCATTACACAATTGTCTTTTCCCACACTGACTCCATACTGTTTACTGAAGGTTATGCTGTGCCTCAAACAATCAATCCAGTCATTGGTTCAAGACAGCAATTACCGCCGCTAGCGGTAGATGCCATGGCATGAATATGTAAGAAAACAAGGCTGTTGATAAACACATGCCCAATGCAAGATGTACTGTAGATATGCTGAACAGAAGATCAATCTTCTTGACTAGGAGTTATATGAGTGTACAATATTCTCTTCCAGAAGTATGATCATAGCCTAACTACTGGAGCTAGTAAGGAACACTTTCATAAACACCTGTTCCAACAGCTAGCAGAGGTTTGTTAGGTCCACTTATGATTATGGGTATATAGTTGCGTTACAGTTGGAAGTAAATACGTCATATTGATGAATTTGACCAAATGTGCATTTGGCCAATGATTAGCATGGACAGACTCTTTTAAAGAACTGCCAATGACAACAAGCACAAACCACCCACGAGCCGTATAGACACCTTCATACGAAGGAGACTGGTCAGACTATTTGATAGAGTAGAAAAGGCTCATTAAGGGTTTCTCGCTGTCAGTTTCAATGGTTTGAATGGCACTGACTATGCTCTGAAATACTTTAGTGGTCTCACCAACAGCAGCCTCACTGACTATGAGAGAGGGAGTGGGGAGGAGACGGGATTGAGAATAAGAAAGGAGGAGGAAGAAGAAGAACAAGAAGAAGAGATACATTTGAAAGATAGAGGGTGAGACAGAATGTTAGCTTTAAAAGTGTCAATGGGGTATAGAGTGAGAGGGAGAAAGAGAGAGAAGCTCATCAGTGTTAGGGGTGTTAGAGGCGCGTTAATGAGGGTCACAGCAAAGAGACTCAACTCCACCATGTTAACAATGCGGCTGTGCATTAGTCCAGAGATGGCCTTATTTAAGCAGCAGACAGGATCAATTGGGCTCCCTAATGCAGCACAACGAGAGGGCCGCCTCCAGCAAGACAGGGTCAAGCACTTACCGCAAGTCTGGTGAGCACATCTTAATTTGAGTTAATAATGTAGATGTGATGCGATGTGGAGCCTACTGACGTAGCAGCTGCAGATAAAAGCCTGTTTGTTTTTGAGCAGTGTTGTCGTTAAGCACAGAGGCTGTTTTCTCAATAAATCACCGCACAATATTAGTCACCATGGATGTGGGTGCCAGGCAACTGTGACCATACACGAAAATATACAAATGTGTCCCTTCAGCGTGTGGTTTGACGAATGTGCTTTGTTCGTTGACAATTGTAGAGCTCAAGCTAACGGTGCCAACGTCAGGAATGAGTCACAAAACTTCAAGTGCCAGGTTCATTGTTACCTAGCAGACACAAGTCTGCTGTAAGATAACGTCATTACAGTTCCTTCAGAGAACTTAGGAGAATAGTCAGGCTCAGTTGCGTCATGCTTTGCTTTGGTCTGCATGATTTGTGAATCCGATCACTTAGCCTGTGCCTTAACAAGAGCTCCTTACACAACTCAGTGGCTATGATGTCATTGATGACTCATGAGGCACATCCACTGTCTGTAATTTTCCAATCAAATTAGAGGCAATGAAACAAAGTACATTTTCTTACTAGAACATTGTGCTTCTCTGGTAAACATCAAAGAAACAATGCTGTATATCAAATTAGAAGGATTAGAAGGCTTTCGCAAGATTTTAATCTATTATAATTTTCGTTTATTCAAATATTTTGACTTTGTTTAAGCATACATCTATAGCAATTATGTCTACATTATTCATGTTTTAGGGATTTATTTGGAAGGGCAGACCAAAAGCCAAGCCAAAGTTTTTGCATGTATTTCTTGTGTAAGTGAGTTGTCTGTTATTACATGTCTGTTAATGCTCTCTTTTCTCATCTTTAATCATATTAGGCCCCGCAAATTGCTTTTGGATATTGTCTTCTCTGATATATGACCCTCATAAGAAAATAGTTGTTTATCCGGTGGTGGGTGATGGTAACTTCATGTTGTGTTAATTAATAGATTGTTCTCAACATCGAACATTGAGATATTAAACAAGAAATTAGGCATTACACAATCAATCAAATGATGTACTGCTGACAAATGAAATGTCACAGAAATGCCAGCTGGTAAATATGTAATAGCCACTGAGCCAAATCACAAAATATACCTTTTCAAATTCTATTTTAAGCACAGACTCCAGTCCAGCACTGGGATAAAACTGCTTCATGTCACTTAATGTCTCCAATGAATCCCTTTGATTAAGGAACAGTTTGAAAGTTATTCACAAAATCTGGCATCCCGCCCGATGTCCACAAAACACGACAGGGAACTTACTGGATGAAGTTCTATCCATATGAGCCCCTCATTCGGTTTCCCAGAATTCACCACTTTTATGACAGGGAGAAGCCTGAGTTAGCGCCTTCACAAAATCTGTCATAATCTTGCAGCAGTAAACAGAGCATGAATGAGAGGTGGTCTCAGTAGCTAGCGATGACAGTGCATTAGAACAGGATAAACCAGATCCTCTGTGGCAGAATGGCCCTGTTGGATTGAATAAACGGCATTGCAGAACAGCGGGATCCAAACCAATACATGTAAGGGGATTTTCGATGTATCATCTACATGGGGACTTGCTCTAATTCCGTGTTCCAAGGAGGTTGACAATCCAATAACTGGGAAGGGATTCAGAGGAGAAGTGCAGGGACATGTCTGGAGGCAGGATACAGTAGGCTATCACAGTAGCATTGCCAACCTCTTTATAGTTTATATTTAAGGCAGCATTTTAGTTACCGTACAATGGGGTCACATACCTACTCATTTAAGGGTTTTTCTTAATTTTTTACTATTTTCTACATTGTTGAATAATAGTGAAGACATCAAAACTATGAAATAATACATATGGAATCATGTAGTAAGCAAAAAAGATTCTTCAAAATGGCCACCTGTAACGGTCGTCGTAAGGAGTGGACCAAACTGCAGCGGGTATATTGAACATCTTCTTTTTATTAGAAGGAAAATAACACTTACACAAAACAAATGACGAAAACAGTCCCGTAAGGTGCACAGACTAAACAGGAATCAACCACCCACAAACACAAGAGAAAACTAACCCACTTAAATATGGCCTCCAATTAGAGGCAACGACAACCAGCTGCCTCTAATTGTAGGTTGTTCCAAAACCCCAACATAGAAATAGAAAAACTAGAAAAACCACATAGAAATAGAAAACATAGAACATAAACCAAAAACCCCGAAACACACTAAACAAACACCCCCTGCCATGCCCTGACCAAACTACAATAACAAACAACCCCTTTTACTGGTCAGGACGTGACAGTACCCCCCCCAAAGGTGCAGACCCCGGATGCACCGAAACACAAAAACCCCACAAAATAACCCCAAACTTAAAGGGAGGGAAGGGAGGGTGGCTACCGTCACCGACGGCTCCCGTGCTACACCCCCCCTCCCCAATCATCCAACTACGGAGGTGGCTCAGGCTCCGGCTTTAGTCCCCATCCTAACCTGCCCACCCCCCTTGAAGGGTCATGGCTGTAGACCACTGCTGAAGGCTCTGGGTTAAGGCGCGTCGCTGGAGACCTCGGGCTGAGGCGCGTCGCTGGAGACCTCGGGCTGAGGTGCGTTGCTGGAGACTCAGGGCTGAGGAGCATCTCTGCAGGCTCCGGACTGTGGGCTGTCTCTGCAGGCTCCGGACTGTGGGCCGTCTCTGCAGGCTCCGGACTGTGGGCCGTCTCTGCAGGCTCCGGACTGTGGGCCATCTCTGCCGGTTCCGGACTGTGGGCGGTCTCTGTCGGTTCCGGACTGTAGGACATCGCCGGAAGCACTGGACAGGGCACTGTCGCTGGAAGTTCTGGACGGGGCATTGTCGCCAGAAGCTCTGGACGGGGCACTGTCGTCGGAAGCTCTGGACGGGGCACTGTCGCTGGACGCTCTGGACGGGGAACTGTTGTCGGAAGTTCTGGACGGGGAACTATCGCCGGAAACTCTGGACAGGGCACTGTCGCCGGAAGCTCTGGACGGGGAACTGTCGCCGGACGCTCTGGACGGGGCACTGTCGTCGGAAGTTCTGGACGGGGCACTGTCGCCGGAAGCTCTGGACGGGGACTGCGCACTGTAGGCCTGATGCGTGGGGCTGGCTTTGGAGGCGCCAGACTATGGACACGCACCTCAGGGCTAGTGCGAGGAGCAGGAACAGGACGTACTGGACTGTGCAGGCGCATTAGAGGCCTGATGCGTGGGGCTGGCTTTGGAAGTGCCAGACTAGTAACACGCACCTCAGGGCTAGTGCGAGGAGCAGGAACAGGACGTACTGGACTGGGCAGGCGCACTAGCGGCCTGATGCGTGGGGGTGGCTTTGGAGGCGCCAGACTATTGACACGCACCACAGGGCTAGTGCGAGGAGCAGGAACAGGACGTACTGGACTGGGCAGGCGCACTATAGGCCTGAGGCGTGAGGCTGGCTTTGGAGGCGCCAGACTATTGACACGCACCACAGGGCTAGTGCGAGGAGCAGGAACAGGACGTACTGGACTGGGCAGGCGCACTATAGGCCTGATGCGTGAGGCTGGCTTTGGAGGCACCAGACTATGGGCTAGTGCGAGGAGCAGGAACAGGATACACTGGGCCATGAACCCTCACCGGCGGTCTGATGCTTGCAACTTGCATCACCGGTCCTGGCTCAATGCTGGCTCTAACATGACACCTGTGAGGAGCTTTCACCAAGCACACTGGACTGTAGCTGCGCACTGGCGATACCGTGCGTATCTCTGCATTACATGGTGCTTGCTTGATCCGTCGCTCCCCATAATAAACACAGGTGCCCCTTCGTGCCCTTTCCGCCAGTACCTCTCTCCGGAATCTCGCATCAAGCTCCTCGCTTGATTCCTGGACTAGTTCCCCATAATAAGCACGGGGAGTTGGCCTAGGGCTCACCACTGGCCCAGCCAAAATACATGGGGGGGCTGCCTCCTCTCCTCCTGAAATGGAGGATATAATGCCTCATACCTCCGTCGTTCTGCCTTAGCTGCCTCCAGCTCCTCCTTCGGGCGCTTGTACTCCCCAGCCTGGTGCCATGGTCCTTTACCATCTAATATCTCCTCCCATGTCCATGACTCCAAGTAGCTTTTCTGTTGCTCCTTCCTCTGCTGCTTGGTCCTTCTTTGGTGGGTGGTTCTGTCACGTTCGTCGTAAGGAGTGGACCAAACTGCAGCGGGTATATTGAACATCTTTTTATTAGAAGGAAAATAACACTTACACAAAACAAACAATGAAAACAGTTCTGTAAGGTGCACAGACTAAACAGGAATCAACCACCCACAAACACAAGAGAAAACTAACCCACTTAAATATGGCCTCCAATTAGAGGCAACAACAACCAGCTGTCTCTAATTGGAGGTTGTTGTCAACAACCCCTTTTACTGGTCAGGACGTGACACCACCCTTTGCCATGATGACAGCTTTGCACTCTCTTGGCATTCTCTCAACCAGCTCCATGAGGAATGCTTTTCCAACAGTCTTGAAGGAGTTCCCACATATGCTGAGCACTTGTTGGCTGCTTTTCTTTCACTCTGCGGTCCAATTTATCCCAAACCATCTCAATTGGGTTGATGTCGGGTGATTGTGGAAGCTAGGTCATCTGGTGCAGCACTGCAGCACTCCATCACTATCATTGGTCAAATAGCCTTCAAACAGCCTGGAGGTGTGTTTTGGGTCGTTGCCCTGTTGAAAAACAAATGATAGTCCCACTAAGCACAATGGGGTGGCGTATCGCTGCAGAATGCTGTGGTAGCCATGCTGGTTAAGTGTGCCTTGAATTCTAAATAAATCACTGACAATGTCACCAGCAAAGCACCCCCACACCACCTCCTCCATGCTTCACGGTGGGAGCCACACATGCGGAGATCATCTGTTCACCTACTCAGCATCTCACAAAGACAAGGCGGTTGGAACCCAAAATCTCAAATTTGGACTAATCAGACCAAAGGACAGATTCCCACCATTCTAATGTCCATTGCTCATGTTTATTGGCTCAAGCAAGTATCTTCTTCTTATTGGTATCCTTTAGTAGTGGTTACTTTGCAGCAATTCCACCATGAAGGCCTGATTCACGCAGTCTCCTCTGAACAGTTATGTTGAGATGGGTCTGTTCCTTGAACTCTGTGAAGCATTTATTTGGGCTGCAATTTCTGAGGCTGGTAACTCTAATGAACTTATCCTCTGCAGCAGAGGTAACTCTGGGTCTTCCTTTCCTGAGGTCGTCCTCATGAGAGCCAGTTTTGTCATAGCGCTTGATGGTTTTTGCGACTGCACTTGAAGAAACTTTCAAAGTTCTTGACATTTTCCGTATTGACTGACCTTCATGTCTTAAAGTAATGATGGACATTCGTTTCTCTTTGCTTATTTGAACTGTTCTTGCCATAATACGGACTTGGTCTTTTACCAAATAGGGCTATCTTCTGTATACCACCCCTACCTTGTCATAACACAACTGATTGGCTCAAACACATTAAGAAGGAAAGAAATTCCACAAATTAACTTTCAACAAGACACATGTTAATTGAAATGCATTCCAGGTGACTACCTCATGAAGCTGGTTGAGAGAATGAGAAGAGTGTGCAAAGCTGTCATCAAGGCAATGGTGGCTATTTTGAAGAATCTCAAAGATAAAATACATTTTAATTTGTTTAACACTTTCTATGGTTACTGCATGATTCCATATGCGTTATTTCATATTTTTGATGTCTTCACTCATACTCTACGGTGTAGAAAATAGTAAAAATATAGAAAAACCCTGGAATGAGTAGGTGTGTCCAAACTTGACACATACTGTATGTTGGATGTTTTCATCTTCTGCACAGTGGTCGTTATATCTTTCTCAGAGGGACCATTTTGTGCAATGTGGGGGCGTAATATAATATTTGGAGATATTGAAAAATATTTACACGTTTACTGGGTCTTGAATTGGGAGGGAAATGTGATCATGGCTCCCTGTTGACGAGCTAAGCCCCTGTCTGTCTGAGCCTCTGCAGTGACCCCATTTAAAAACTATTCGGTTGCTCGGGTACCCTAAATGTTTATCCCAGTTCGCCTCAGCAGCTGCCTACACAGTCCAGCTGGAGGCCCCAGGCTTGGTGAAAAAAACATGCTGCTTTCTGAGGAGAGAGAAAGTTCCATCTGATTGAAGTGATGGACAAAATGAAGTGGGGTGGTGCTTAATTGTCTAATGTTGACGGCAAAGGTGTTCACGTGTTACAAATCCCATCGGGAGGGTTATGTAGCTGTAGGTTGTCTAATGATGAAGCCAAGCAGGCAGGGAGGGATGCTGATGCGCCACCAGTGGGAATAGAAGCTACAGCCAGCCCAGAGAGGCTTGGCTACTGCACTCAGGGCGCTGGTGTAAAGGGTGCCCAACTCAATATTGATTTAAGGGCTTCAGAACATTCCCAGAACGTTTGAAAAGGTTTTAAGTAAGATAAAGGAAACTTCCTCTATGCAGATTTTAGAGCTGTTAGAAGGTAATGTTTTCAGAGCAGCAAAAGTGAAGAACAGTGATTTATGTCCTGACTGAAGTTTGTACTGCAACTGATGGAACTTAATAGGAACGTTACCTTATTGGGGGGGGGGGGGGGCTTCAGTCGTGTTCCTCCATCAGTGGTTGGCCTGTCTGGATAATCCCCGCCAATCAATTACTCTTCATGGGCAAAGTCAATCAGGCAACGCTGGCAAGGCTTATTTCGTCAGTCCCCGAATCAAGGGAAAAATGAGAGAATCATTTAAGCGCAACACACTCATTCTCCAACGCTGTATAGCTTGCTAATGGAGCTTCGTATACCGCTAAATCCTATGTGACCCTCGCTCAGGAAGTGATGGATTCAGGTGGTTTAATGGTGGTCTCCTGCTTTCATTTGTTCTGTTTCGGCCACTTCTATCCTAAATACGGCTATTTATTATAAGTGGATGTCAGGCTTCACAAACATCAGTTTGTGAAGAACTAGTAAATTGTGATTATTACATGAGCCACAACATCACACTTGATCTTTCTTTAAGTTAACCAGCATCAAAGCCAGAAGGACACCTTTTAAAGAGCTCACTTCCACTATTTGTCTTATCTTCTAAATCCAAAACAAATCCCCCAGTACTCTAGTGGAGTCTACAGGACTTAAGGCAACACACCACCATAGAAATCTAATGGCGATAACATCTGAGGACTCAAACTGTGTGCTCCTTCAGGCATAGTCGTTCTGTATTTCATATCCATTAAGAAAAAGGACGTGTATTCCCCCCACTGTTGGCGTTCAATGCAATCTCTGCAAGTTTATTCTACAGATGATACAAGCACTAATCTAATAACAAAAAGAAGGGGAAATTGCTACTCTCAAACACACTGTTACAGTGACCCTCAAGGATGTATGTGTGTGTGTGTGTGTGTGTGTTTGTGTGTGTGTGTGTTTTTGTGTGTGTTTTTGTGTACTACTAATCATTATGTGAATGAAGGATAATGAGGAGGAATATACAGTGGGCTCTGAAAATATTGGCACCCTTAATAAAGATGAGCAAAAATGACTGTATAAAATGAATAATTCAAATACTAAGCTATATTGTACGCTAAAACAATTGGGAAATTATACTGTGTTATAGTAATACAATTGCTCATAGAAATAGATTTTGTAATATTTTTTTCTCAAAAAGATAGGGGTCTGTTTTCAATACCTTTCAATACCTCACTTTGTGAGGATAATGAGACTTTTTCTAAAATGTTTTAAATATTGCCAGTGATCTTAGACCTCTACTCAATACAGAATCTTGGTCTTATGGACTGCCCTCTTCAATTCAAACCACAGGTTTTCAATGGGATTCAAGTCCGAAGTCTGAGACTGCCATTGCAAATGTGGATTTTGTGGTCAATTAACCATTTCTTTGTGGATTTTGCTGTGGGTTATTGTCTTGCTGGAAGATCCACTTGCAGCCAAGTTCCAGCCTCCTGGCAGAGGCAATCAGGTTTTTGGCTAAAATGTCCTGGTACTGTGTAAAGTTCATGATTCCGTTGACCTTAACAAGGGCCCCAGGACCAGTGTAAGCAAAACAGCCCCATAACATCAAAGATCCACCACCATATTTTACTGTAGGTATGCTTTTTTAAATTTTCTTATGCATTCTAATTTCAATGCCAAACCCACCACTGAGTTCTATTTTGATGTCATCCAAGAAATGTAAGCGCCTAGAGTTTTCTAAATGGAATTGGCACTTGGATTGAAACCGGTGCTATGGTCAGATAGATTACATGAAAATAGAGCTCTTTGGCCACGCACACCAGTGGTGGGTTTAGTGTCGAAATAAGGATACATAAGAAGAAGAAACAATATAATAATCTGATAATACAATATTTAAATGTTTTATTTTATACAGCAGTTGTTTTGCTCATCTTTATCAAGGGTGCCAATATTTTCAGACCCCACTGTACATTACTTACAATTACTTATACAATATTGGACCTTTCATCTGTGTCCCACTGTTTACATTATAGTGGAGAGTGAGTCAGTGAGTCAGTGATTTCTGTAAAATGGTGCCTTCCACCACATTGCTCATCGTTTTCCCTTGATACACTGCAATCCTGTAAAATCGTGTCAAACAGACTCTCTGTCCTCATGACATATCCCCCTGGTGGTCTGCCATGACAGAGGACTGATCATGTGTGAATGTGTTCGTGCATGTGAGCCACATGAATGTCTGTGCGAGACATAGCATATGAAATTGTGCGTTACCCAAAACATCCCTGCTTCCTAGGACAGAGCCAACATCGCTTCACTAACACCCACCTGAACCTGCCTGAATGGACCGGACTGCTCCAATGAGGCGGCAAAAGGAGACAAAGCACTCATATGGGAGCAGAGGGATGGAAGGGGGTGGGCATGTCACTCTCCTCCGCAAGGGACAATGTGTCGTTTTGTGGGGGACGGAGGCTAAGAGACAAGCCATTGACCCGCTATAGTTGGTCACTGAGAAAGCAGAGCTATTGTTCCCAGGTTAGTTTTGAGGATGTTTTGTCAGAAAAAGGGATGAGAACCTCTGTGACAATGAGCTTGATGGAGAAAGGAAAGGGTTGATCTTCAGCCAGATACTCCTATTGTACAAAATACGTTCCCCCAAAAAGTTCACAATTGATGGAAAAGCTCAGAATATTTCGACATTGTCATCCTCTTCTAGGCGTTTCAACTTACTGCTTTCAAAACAACAGCATACCAACTAACCTGGCACAGTAGCATTAATACTAAAGCATGTCCTAATTACACCTCCAAATATCTGAAGTGTTGGTGCTGCCTCAAGACAATACTGGTAACTGTAATTGGTCTACTCTTTGAGATATGCTAATCAAGCATGCTGATGGTTGTGATTGGACCTACTCTCTAACTGACTTTGGGTCTGATTGGATAAAAACAAGAGTAGACTTACCGGTAGCATAAAAGAGGTAAACCTGTGTTAATCATACTTTCTGAAATGTGGAACAATGCCTTTGCCCTTGTAATCCACTCTGTCTCTGTCTTTATATCATGAAGATCCACTGGTAATTGCTGGCCATGTCCAGTTTGTCATCAAAAGATCAGTTTGTCATCATTAGATCAGTTTGTCATCAAAAGATCTATGAATGACAACTAAATCATAATGATAGGGAGCATAGCAAACCTCTTCCAGCCTTCAACATTTTATTTGAATTGATGAGTAGGTGTCAGGAAGAGAGACACCGGCACAACACAGTGACAAACAATGTCATTGCCTTTGTGACACATCTTACTGAGATGGAAAATGCTGAATAGGACTTTGTCAGCTCTCCCTTTGTGCTCAAGCAAGTCCAATTATGCTAACCGTTTCTTACCACTTTTTCTCTTTTTTTTTCGCACTAGCTTGTATTAGCATATGGTGATATATGTATTTTATGAAGTTCTTTACATGTTATTTAAAAATATATATACAGTACCAGTCAAAAGTTTAGACACACCTACCCATTCCAGGGTTTTTATTTACTTTTACTATTTTCTACATTGTAGAATAATAGTGAAGAAATCAAAACTATTAAATAACACATATGGAATCATGTAGTAACCAACAAAGTGTTAAACCAATCAAAATATATTTTATATTTGAGATTCTCAAAGTAGCCACCCTTTGCCTTGATGACAGCTTTGAACACTCTTGGCATTCTGTCCCAGTCGCTCTGGATAAGAGTGTCTGCTGAATTACTAAAATGTCAATGTGAATGTAAAACACAATCACAGAAAACAAACACATTCTTCAATGAAAAGGTCTTCAATCAGCCAACCAATAAATTCAATTTTTGAGAGCCTTGGAGATTATTCCACAAGTAAGGTACAAAAAAACCTCTAATCAGATTCACCTAAATCAGTGGAGATTGAAGTGATCTCCAGAGTTAGCCATCCCTGAGACCGGCTCTGCTATCTTGTTCGTCTGTCTATAAGTTAACAGTGAAGTAAGGTACTGAGGAAGTTTATGCAGGAGGGCTAAACAAAAGAGTGCAATGCATCAATCTACGAGATTTCAAAAAGGGCCAGCATTCTCTTGATATAGAATGCAGTGATGCGCACTGAGCCTATCGCCCATAATAAAGCACAGTGCGCTGTGATAAATTTTGTCCAATGGCATCAATACAGCTGCAGCTGCATTCAGGAATTAATTAAAGCTGTACAAGCAGTTAATTAAGTTGCACAGGTATCATCGAACTACAGTTGAAGTAGGAAGTTTACATACACTTAGGTTGGAGTCATTAAAACTTGTTTTTAAACCACTCCACAAATGTCTTGTTAACAAACTATAGTTTTGGCAAGTCGATTAGGACAGCTACTTTGTACAAAATTATACAAGTAATTTTTCCAGCAATTGTTTACAGACAGATTATTTCAGTGTATCACAATTCCAGTGGGTCAGAAGTTTACATACACTACGTTGACTGTGCCTTTAAACAGCTTGGAAATTCCAGAAAAGGATGTCATGCCTTTAGAAGCTTCTGATAGGCTAATTGACATCATTTGAGTCAATTGGAGGTGTACCTGTGGATGTATTTCAAGGCCTACCTTCAAACTCAGTGCCTCTTTGCTTGACATCATGGGAAAATCAAATGAAATCAGCCAAGACCTCAGGAAAATAATTGTGACTTCCACAAATCCGGTTCATCCTTGGGAGCAATTTCCTAACGCCTGAAGGTACCACGTTCATTTGTACAAACAATAGTACGCAAGTATAAACACCATGGGACCATGCAGCCGTCATACTGCTCAGGAAGGAGATGCGTTCTGTCTCCTAGAGATGAACGTACTTTGGTGCGAAAAGTGCAAATCGATCCCAGGACAACAGCAAAGGACCTTGTGAAGATGCTGGAGGAAACAGGTACAAAAGTATCTATATCCACAGTAAAACAAGTCCTATATCGACATAACCTGAAAGGCCGCTCAACAAGGAAGAAGCCACTGCTCCAAAACCACCATAAAAAAGCCAAACTACGGTTTGCAACTGCACATGGGGACAAAAATAGTACTTTTTAGAGAAATGTCCTCTAGTCTGATGAAACAAAGATAGAACTGTTTGGCCATAATGACCATCGTTATGTTTGGAGGAAAAGGGGAGGGGGCTTACAAGCCAAAGAACACCATCCCAACCGTGAAGCACGGGGGTGGCAGCATCATGTTGTGGGGGTGCTTTGCTGCAGGAGGGACTGGTGCACTTCACAAAATAGATGGCGTCATGAGGGAGGAAAAGTATGTGGATATATTGAAGCAACATCTCAAGACATCAGTCAGGAAGTTAAAGCTTGGTTGCAAATGGGTCTTCCAAGTGGAAAATGACCCCAAGCATACTTCCAAAGTTGTGGAAAAATGGCATAAGGACAACAAAGTCAAGGTATTGGAATGGTCATCACAAAGCCCTGACCTCAATCCTATAGAACATTTGTGGGCAGAAGTGAAAAAGCGTGTGCGAGCAAGGAGGCCTACACACCTGATTGAGTTACACCAGCTCTGTCAGGAGGAATGAACCAAAATTCACCCAACTTACTGTGGGAAGCTTGTGGAAGGCTACCCGAAATGTTTGACCCAAGTTAAACAATTTAAAGGCAATGCTACTAAATACTAATTGAGTGTATGTAAACGTCTGACCCACTGGGAATGTGAAGAAAGAAATAAAAGCTGAAATAAATCATTCTCGCAACTATTATTCTGACATTTCACATTCTTAAAATAAAGTGGTGATCCTAACTGACAGGGAATTTTTACTAGGATTAAATGTCAGGAATTGTGAAATGTTTTAGTTTAAATGTATTTGGCTAAGGTGTATGTAAACTTCCGACTTCAACTGTATGTGTGTTGAGCTGAGCTTAGCATACAGGCCTGAGGAAAGTATACGGAAACAAGTATATAACAATTTGGGCCTAGTTGGTAAAGTTAGAGAGGTATACGATTGAGCAATTTAAGTCATCTGTTATGTGTCACATGCCCTGCAACGTACCCTAAATGCATTATCATAAAGACGTATGCATGCATTCTGCTTTGCATTGCAATCTCATTAGCGTCTCAGTAAGACACGGACATTACCTTCATGCTCCATCGGTGGCGAATGCCCCCACACTTAGAGCTAGTGGTTTATTCATCATTTTCAGAGAAACAACACATTATGCAAATGAGGCAAAAAGGATCCATTCAGCATATTCCCAAAAGCCTTTTCCTGTTCTTTATTCAATGTCCGTTGTTGTGCGTTGTTTTGTGTTTTGATGAATCAAGCGAAGCCACAGGCTATACATCACTCCATGTCTGACAGCAGAAAATGAATGGTTATTTGTAGCTGTATTTAAAGCTTTTGTCTGCCATCCCCTTTAAGATAGGAAGGAGACCAATGACAACAGAGGATGGGATTGATCAGTGATATTACAATTCAATATGCGTTAACACATAGCTGTGACTTTGTATGGCAGTAAAGAATACACTTCAATTGTTCCCGGAAATTGTCTACGGAAAAGGTACCACAATGATAAATCTATTGAGACCATTGAGGTCAGTCACAAATGAATAAGTGCCGAAATAAATGACGAGTTAATTTATTATGCACTTCTACTGTAGACAGGAAAAACGATCAAACAAAACCATCAGTGTAAATCTATGCTGGGTTTGGACATATTCTGTGTGCTATATTTCCATCCCTCCCACCACCTTATCGTTGTCTTCCACACTCTCTTCCTGAAGGTCAGATGTTCCTTGTGTTCATCCTTCCTCCCAAACCCTCCCCACCACACAACCCCCCTGTCTCCATCTTGCTAATCTGAGAGTTAACATTAGATGTACAGCCCCTACCGTGTACCTACAACACAAACACACGAACACACACACACACACACTGGAAGCTGAGATAGTCCGTCTGAAATCAGAGTGTGACTGAACATGTCTGTAAATATACATTGGGAATTAGGGAGAGATTGTGATGGGAGACAGTTGAGTCCCCTCTCTGCTGCTCTCAATCAAACTTCACTGATGACACGTGGCAACAATCCCAGACGAACAGACAGGTGCCGTAACAGTTTCTCTGGCTATTAGGTTGCCAAACAACATTGATATGCTCTTGTTACTCCCCACCAGTATATAAATGAAAGCAAACCTTTATTGTTCTGATATACCTGTTTTGTTGTGTATTATTATAGAGTGAACATATTGGAAATAACCCAAAGCGTCTCTGTATTCTCATGTTACTCTTATTGTAGGACCAATGGCCTGGAGACTATATAATGCCATCCAATATCAGTCTGACCATGTGTGACACATACAGACTTACCGTGGCTTCACACTGCCACTATGCATAATCAATACATGGCATGAAACACAAACAACCATTAACATCATTTGTGCCCACTGAAGAAATTAGTATGCTGGGCACACCTAGGTTCACAGAGTCCATATCCATACTGAATCACTGTAACGTCAGCCACTGTAGCATGCGCCACACACTTGGAATTGCCACAAACACAGTCACAGTCACAATATCGCTCGCCTTCTGTCTCACATTAGAACAGATATCAGAGCTTCAAGGTCTCAAGAACGGAATTTCATTCATACATAAAACATGAGCACTAATGACTATTCCCGTATTACTCCAATGTTCAATTAGCATTATAATGATTTGCCATTTATTTGCTTTTACAGCGATATGAAAGAATTGGGTTTCATTAATAATTTGTGAATGTGAAATTAATTGAAAGATACTGCCATAGCAGCTGTGTGTCCTGTTTTGCATAGGGGGGCACAATTAAATGACGCCTCTCTGCCATGTCGAAATGTGACCTGGGTTTGAAGACCAAGGAGGAGGTGGCGGGATGGAAGGGGGGGGGGGGGGGGCATGGAACATAGAACAGACAACTCAGACTGATAGACTAATGTGGCCTGTTAGGCTTGGCTACTGTCATTGTGTCATCTCTCACAGCACCTTTTTGTTGTTTCCCACCACGGTGCTGCATACTGATTGGCTCTCCTGGCTCCCAGAGAGAGAGAGAGAGATAAGGTAAAGTAAAAGAATCACCTGTCCTCTACAACCCTGCTGACAGCTGCCTTCCCTTTGCCATTGAGCTGTTTTCCTCCACTCCCTAACACCAGACCTTGAGGCTGTTGCAATAGTTAAGCTGCCCACTTTTGATATAGACGTATCACAAATATCAGCTCTGCATCTGTCGAGGACAATATTAGAGGTAGATATTACAGTACTAGAGAAGCTTGGTATCATCTTTCAACTGAGCCTTTTTAAAGATTAAAGCATGTTTACACGGGTAGAGGTAATCTGGGATACAGCCGGCAGAAGTACACAATCCACCATATGTTCCTCCAAATGTGCATGAACATTATATGAGAAAGATATACAGTACACAACATATATTGTTGCTCCTGTATGTATGGTGTTTGGATATACGGTTTACTAAGAATGTAGTATATCTGCACATTCATTGTGCATCAACAGCAAGAATGTGATGAAAAAAAATCACAGCTCAATCAACATTGATTAATAAGCAAATAAATGAGAGGAGGAATGAGAGCCCATGTCTACCTGTGCTGTCTCCCAGTCAGTGAGTCCCTCTGAGCTGCTAACACAGAGGTAATACCCAGCCCTGACTTCCGGAAGGTCTACACTTCCCTCCCCAAATCCTTTTAACAGGCTTGGGAGGTAAATCGTAAATATTGTATACCGGGGTATTTGGAAGTAGCCATGGGATGGTTTTTCAATAACGTCAATAGAGTTGAAACTATTTATTTGACAGTTTATTTTTTATAAATGTGAATATTTGTCGTTACTTTTTAAGAAAATACCTGCAGTCAACTTGTGCACTACCTTAGGTTCTTCATTTCACCTGTCACATAATTGTTCTTTATGAAGCTTACCGGTAGTCCACAGTCACGTGGTGTTTGTTTACAAGCACACAGCGACGAGAGACTGGAGCCTTGTGAGTCACTCACTTGGGTCTAGAAACGACTGGAGGGATTAAACTAGCAAAAGAGTGGGTGGAATATACAGTAAATTAACATCCTCTGCCTCAGATGTAAAAAAAAACTAAACAAAGAGCCCTCAGGAAAAAAAGGTTTTTGAAAGTGTCCGAACCAAGGCAAATTTGGTGGCAGCAAGCCTTGTAGACAAGGCTAAAGAGGACACCCAGAATATATACTGAACAAAAAATATGAACGCATCATGCAATCATTTCAAAGCTTTTTCTGAGTTACAGTTCATATGAGGAAATCAGTAAATTGAAATAAATTAATTAGGCCCTAATATATGGATTTCACATGACTGGGAATACAGATATGCATTAGTTGGTCGCAGATACCTTAAAAAAAATGGGACTCACAATGGGCCTCAGGATCTCGTCACAGTATTTTTGTGCATTCAAATTGCCATCGATAAAATGCAATTCTGTTCGTTGTCTGTAGCTTATGCCTGCCCATACCATAACCCCACTGACATCATGCATTTATATTTTTCTTGTATTTTTGTTGTATTTTTGTTGACTATTGACTATAGTTAACACTCAAAATAAACACTACAGCCAGAGTCTTCAGAACAGGAAGGTAAACATCACAGCCACTGGTCCAATAAATTGACTGTCAGGAGTTAAATGGACTTGACATGGGGAGAGTCATTGTGGGAGGTTTAGAAAACTAAGGTAGGAAAATTCTGTACTAGGAAGCTAATCTGAATATGTGCTTCATATTATCACATAGGCAGAAGACCTATATATTCTCATGCGTGTGTTATATTCCGATATTGTGATATTTATTCTACTGCTACATTGATGTCTTGAAAATTAAATGAAATTCGGGTCTTGTAAGCCCCACAGATAAGTATGTGTGCATACGCATATGGTGGGGGTTCTGCAGTGGTCTAAAAATGTTGCTGTAAATTGATGTCTAGAAAATTACGCTAAAAGAAATTCTGACTTGTATAGCTGCGGGGCTTATACAAGAACGGCGCAATCTAAACTACCAATTGTCACAGCAAATGAACGTTCGTAAGGTTATAATATTGTATAGAACAATCTAATGATTAATTATATGTAATTAATAATGACATAGGGCAAAGAATACTACGTTTTGACTTACATTTCGTAGCACCCTCTTGAATTGCCTCCTGGATCAAGAGCCTTGCTGTCTAATATTTGTTTTGTGCGTACAGCAAACTGTGTGTATCATTTTTAGTTAGTTGTATAACTTTATGAGCTGGGATGTCTGTCCTGCAAATAGTTTAGGTCAGAGACTGTATAAAAAGTTAGCAATGTACTCGTTAGCATTTAGTTAGCATTCTCTATAGGATTTTAATTGTACTTGTGGGCATTGCTAACCTTCGTATTGGGGGTTGAAAATAGCACCCCTTGGGTTCAATCAATCAAATGTATTCAAAAAGCTATTTTTACATCAGCAGATGTCACAAAGTGCTATACAGAAACCCATCCTAAAACACCAAACAGTCATAGATGACCAGCAGGGTTGTAGAGGGTGCAACAGGTCAGTACCTCAGGAGTAAATGTCAGTTGGCTTTTCATAGCAGGGCATTCAAAGGTCGAGACAGCAGGTGCGGTACAGGGAGAGAGAGTCGAAAACAGCAGGTCCGGGACAAGGTAGCACCTCCGGTGAACAGGTCAGGGTTCCATTGCCGCCGCAGACAGAACAGTTGAAACTGGAGCAGCAGCATGACCAGGTGGACAGGGGACAGCCAGGAGTCATCAGGCCAGGTAGTCCTGAGGCATGGTCCTAGGGCTCAGGTCCTCCGGGAGGGGAGGGAGAGAGAGAGAATTAGAGGGAGCATACTTACATTCACACAGGACAACAGATAAGACAGGAGAATTACACTAGATATAACAGACTGACTCTAGCTCCCTGGCACATAGACTATTGCAGCATAGATACTGTAGGCTGAGAAGAGGGGGGAAGGGGGGGGGGGGGCGGGGGACCCTGTGGACACGTCCGACGATACCCCCAGACAGGGCCAACCAGGCAGGATATAACCCCACTCACTTTGCCAAAGTACAGCCTGCACACCACTAGAGGGATATCAACAGACCACCAACTTACTACCCTGAGACAAGGCTGAGTATAGCCCACAAAGATCTCCTCCACCGCGCAAACCCGAGGGGGCGCAAAATCAGACAGGAAGATCACGTCTGACTCAACCCACTCAAGACACACACACCTCCTAGGGAAGACATGGAAGAGCACTAGTAAGCCAGTGACTCGGCCCCCATAATAGGGTCAGAGGCAGAGAATCCCAGTGGAGAGAGGGGAGCCGGCCAGGCAGAGACAGCAAGGGCGGTTCGTCCAGTTCCTTGCCGTTCACCTTCGCACCCCTGGGCCACACTACACTCAATCATAGGACGTACTGAAGAGATGAGTTTTCAGTAAAGACTTAAAGGTCGAGACCGAGTCTGCATCTCTCACATGGATAGGCAGACCATTCCATACAAATGGAGCTCTATAGGAGAAAGCCCTGCCTCCAGCTGTTTGCTTAGAAATTCTAGGGACAATAAGGAGGCCTGCATCTTGTGACCGTAGCGTACGTGTAGGTATGTACGGCAGAACCGAATCAGAGAGATAGGTAGGAGCAAGTCCATGTAATGCTTTGTAGGTTGGCAGTAAAACCTTGAAATCAGCCCTAGCCTTAACAGGAAACCAGTGTAGAGAGGCTAGCACTGGAGTAATATGATACAATAGCAGCCCTGTTTAGCACTAACAGAAGTTTATTTGGTTCTTTATCCGGGTAGCCGGAGAGTAGAAAAAGTCTTGATTTGTTTGTCAAAAGAGAGATCAGGGTCCAGAGTAAGGCAGAGGTCCTTCACAGTTTTATTTGAGACGACTGTACAACCATCAAGATGAATTGTCAGATCCAACAGCAGATCTGTTTGTTTCTTGGGACCAGGGGCGGAAATCCCAGGGGGGACGGGGGGGACACGACCCCCCCATCCTGGGAAAAATATGATTTGTCCCCCCCAATATATCACTGTAAACACAACTATGTAATTTAAATAATATTAATAATACGCAATGAAAGCAATTGTGCTGATTATAGACACTTAATACCGCATTTTTAAGTTTCAAAAGTTTGCGACCCACCACCATTTGCCTCACAATGGTTTGATCCACTGCCAGTTCCTTAGTTGGCAAGGTAACAGAGGGTTCGTATCTACTGTCTGAAAGGCACTCAATGCACGTAACTGACGGGAGGTTCATCCAGTCAATCACGCCAGGGTTCCACACACACACACACTAGCTGAATTTGCAGAGCTAGCGCGCAAATATTAACTATTAAGCTAGCTAGTACCTATTCCATTTATTTGGCATCGTCAAAGATGCAATCTTTGCTATCGTCAATTTATTCCAAGATCAGCATGCATGTAAGTTAGTGCTTCAAAGTCCCTGTGATAAGGTTAGCGATAAACTGAACAGAACTACACTCTGTTCTACCATTGTCTTAAATATATTTAATGGTCTCGTTGCAAAAGCTAAATTGTCGCAAGGGAACTTTTATTTATTTATTTTATTTCACCTTTATTTAACCCGGGTAGCAAAGATTATAGCAAACACCACTGAAACGGAATTTGTGCTCGCTAGCTTTGCAAATTCAGCTATTGTTGGAAGCCAGCCAATATGAAACAAACTATTAAAATTACAAAAGGTTGCAGAATATGTTGTGTAAATGGTGAACTCATACAGCTGTCAACTCTTGTCACTGCAATCCGTTTCACATTTGCTAGCTACCTTTTAGATCGAAGCCCATATAGAATGATAGAAGATAAGATGATAGAAGCCCATCTCCTACTGTAAATAACCTACACACTATGTGTGTGTAGCCAGCCAGCCAACCAGCCAGGTAGAAAAATGGCAGATAAAAGACGGACATCAGAGTATTTTTCAGTACACCAAAACGCAAAGTAAGAACCCTAGTAGCCAAATATCTCAGACTAGTTGATAAAATGTTCATAAGAAAGAAGTGAAATGCTAATGGAAATGTTTCACAATGATGTCATTAGGCAGAGCAGGCAACAGATGGCACACAGACAGCAGAGTTGGGGACAGATATGCAGGGACAGACTGGCAGAGACAGGGAGTCTCAGGTAAGTTTGTTGAGTCTTTGTTTGGCAACATTATGAAAGGTTCTCAATTTTTTTTACTTGTAAAATAGGAACATAATTGGAAAATGCCATGGATACCCCCACTCTCAACTTAAACTGGTGACTGAACTAAGATTTGTTAAAGGCAATGGTATTGCTGTTGTGATTAGTTGTGTAGTTTTGGGTACCGGTAGTTAGGAGTACGGCAAACACCTTATTTCTTTGGTTCCTCAATATACATTTACCGTATTACAACGTAGGCTATGTGTTACAGCACTACTTTTGGTGTCCCCCTCAGGAATTGCTCTTGAGAAAATGTCATGTAATTGTCACCTCCAAAGTTGATATCAGATTTTCGCCCCTGCTTGGGACCTAGAACTAGCATCTCTGTTTTGTCCAAGTTAAAAAGTAAAACATTTGCCTCCATCCACTTCCTTATGTCTGAAATACAGGCTTCCAGCGTAGGCAATTTTGGGCCTTCACCATGTTTCATCAAAATGTACAGCTGTGTGTCGTCTGCATAGCAGTGAAAGTTGACATTGTGTTTCCGAATGACATCACCAAGAGTTAGAATACATAGTGAAAACAATAGTGGTCCTAAAACGGACACTTGAGGAATGCCGAAACGTACAATTGATTTGTCAGAGGACAAACCATCCACAGAGACAAACTGATATCTTTCTGACAGATAAGATCTAAACCAGGCAAGAACTTGTCTGTGTAGACCTAATTTGGGTTTCAAATCTCTCCAAAAGAATGTGGTGATCGATGATGTCAAAAGTAGCCCTAATGTCTAGAAGCACGAGGACAGATGCAGAGCCTTGGTCTGACGCCATTACAAGGTAATTTACCACCTTCACGAGGGCAGTCTCAGTGTTATAATGGGGTCTAAAACCAGACTGAAGTGTTTCGTATATATTATTTGTCTTCAGGAAGGCAGTGAGTTGTTGCGCAACAGCTTTTTCAAAATATTTTGAGAGGAATGGTAGATTCGATTTAGGCCGATAGGTTCTTCATTTTTGGGGTCAAAGTTCAGCTTTTTCAAGAGAGGCTTTATCACTGCCACTTTTAGTGAGTTTGGTACACATCCTGTGGATAGGGAACAATTTATTATGTTCACAATAGGAGGGCCAAGTTCAGCAGTTCAGTGCCGGTATTACCAAATATCCTGGTATGGCACAAGGTCCGTATGAAGGTATGACAATCTGGACACCGCCCAAGCCTACTCTGCATCACCCTGCTCCAGAGGAGATAAATAACTTTTCCAGGGTATCTTCTCTCTCTCTCCCTCTCTTTCTCATGTGTCAAGGGCATACACACAGTACAAGCCAGCCCATATATTGCACAAAGATTGAGAACACAGCAGAATAGAAATAAGACACTCTGGGAAAAGGGAGAGATCGGCAGTTCAGTGGTGATGTCTAGTGACATGTTGGGATTTGTGCTGTAGCAGTGGTCAGAGCAAGATTGTGGTGAATGCAGGCACAGTTGTGAATTTTGAGTTTATTGTTTGAATTCGCCCCGATCAAAGGTAAAGCACATGCCCAGAGTCTGATATCAACTAGAAGGGATTATGTATACTATACTCTATAATCCATAAAAATGACAAAATACCTGAGGCACTAGCTACGCCTCCACAAAGTCCATAAAGATGAGAATATTTACAATGCTGACTATGAGTGTGCTCATTATTTGCAACATAAAAGCGGTTTCCTCATTTTTTAAATCTTGTATCTTTCTCAAGGTCGGACATCTCCTCACGGGGAAACAACAGTAACATGATGAAAATAAGTCTAGATCTTCTCCTTAGCTGAACACACAGAAAATTATTTGCAACCTGGCCCAACCTTGGTGAAACAACATAAAACATCAATATAAAAGCTTTACAAAAAGCTTGTTTACTTATATTCCCTGATTTTAGAGCTTTTTATGTTCTTGAGTGAATTCATTTGAGTAGACTCATGTTCATGACATGGTTATTTGTATCTGTGTCTTTTTCTCTCTCATTAGCAGTAATAGCAGTAATGGTTGCATTTCAGTTCCAGGGAATATTCTCCAGTTTCTGAAAGGTGGGCATTAGTATTAACAATGTTAAAGGACATTGATTCTTTGGTCTTCTGCTAAGATACTGTATTGGATTGGCCCTAAAACCCCACAGGCTTACCAAGAATACAAATGACAAAACATGAAAACGCCTCAATTAGACAAGTAGCAAACCCAGTCTTTTCATTTCATTGCACATTTTACACTATTATTTCCCCTGTTTGGGCCAGATGAACCCCTTTCACCTAGATCTGCTCCATTCACTAACACCAGCACATTAATAATGATTAGATGCTGCCATTTCCACCAGGGCTCTCAGGAGAGAAGTGCAGAGAAACAAATGCAATCTTGCCATGATGATATTTCAGGAAAAGGTTACTGTTATTGCACAAGACAGAACAGGGAAATGGAAGGGGGCGTCACCAAGCTCTCGACTAAGGAACAAGCTAATAAGATGGTCGCAGCTGTTATTTTCTGAATGAAATAAATACAAAGGTCACTGGTCTGAGCCAATCGTGCAAGGCGTCATTGTCCAAAAACTTTTCCATTCTGATGTTGTAAGATGGTGTCCTATGAAGCTTTTGGTGTTGCTGTCCAGTCAGTTACTTCCTGGTAACATATTTGACACGTAGGCCTGATGGTTCTCAGAACAATCAGAGAAATATCAGTTTTTTCAATTGCTCAATTACTGCCAGGACACAGTAACTTTTTCCGACAATAGTCTAAGGCTAAGGTCTAAGTACCCCATTTTGACAACACAAAAAAAGTGTCACTATGTCCAAGATACCATAATACTCCTAAGGCCGGCAAAAATGTATGCACACAATACAACCACAAAACCTATAATAAATGCTGGTCTGACTATTTGAAGAGAGACTGCTTCTTTTGATAACACTACTGCATTGTCAAAATGTCATCCTGTTAAAAACACAGGGGTTGAGAGGAAGTCTCACTCAGCATCCAGATGGCTTTGGAATCACACCCACTGCTCTCATTTGCTTTTCAATTATCCCTGGACAGCAACAACCTCAGGCCAAAGGCTGCTGCACTCATTCACTATGGTCACCCCACTAAGATAGACATCTTTCTGTCTAACAGTGGAATAATGTTATCCCTTGCCCATGTTTTTATAACTAAAGTACATGTGTTGTGCATGTTCTTTGAAGTAGAAATAATATACCTTTTCAAGGATGTTCCTGGGTGGAAAGTTCACTGGTTCATCAGATGGTGTTGATGCTTCAGAGGACACAGGCGAATAATGCTAGGTTAGAATGTGGCTGTCTTTACCATCCATCGATGAACCAATCATCCCTTTCAGTGTATGCTGTGCGGCTCTGCAGTGTGTTCCAAACAAGCCAAGTCCACCATGTTATTTGTCTTCTGTCACTAGGGTCAATTGGACTTCGGAAAGCAACAGATCTTTATGGACTCAGAGAGGAGGCTGGGAACTGAGGAAGCAACATTCCTGTTACTGCTCTATTGCGATGAAAAGGTGTCTATGTACTTACACAACCGTATACAGTAATTTAATGCTTTTCTGTGCCTTTGACCACATCTTCAAATGAGGTCCGACTTAGAGGGAAGCAAAAAGAAGGAAGGTAATCATTATAACTCTTACTCTGATGGGTTAGGGACAGCCATACAATATGAAATGCTTTGAAACCTACTGAGAGAAGCTAGTTGGAACTCATTAGTATTAGTATCATTTCTCACCAAGGCTTCCTTACTATCAGCCCCCGTCGCCTCCCACCAGGCTTACATCCCTCTGTGCATCTATCTATCCATACGTATGGAGAAATGAGCTCGAGCACACTGCCACATACAGCCCATCCATCTCTATAGGCCAGTGATGGATGGAAGTCAGCAGATTGTTGCAGCCTTAACCAGTTTATCCAGAAATGCAGTGACATCTATTTCTAATAACATCTGCGTTCCCTGAGAATCAGCCTAACACACTATGACAGACACATATGTCAATACTGTGCTTGTGCGATTTCTACTCTCCTAAGCCCAACTGTAAATTAAAGAATAAGAAAAGAATGGACAAATGAAAAACAGATACAACACATGGACAGTAAAGTTGTAATTAGTCATTGTGATGATTATAGTACATTATTTAACCTCTATGGGCTAGGTGGGACGCTTGCGTCCCACCTACGTAACAGCCACTGGCAGCCTGTGGCGCGATTTTCAAAACCTTAAAAATCCTATTACTTCAATTTCTCAAACATATGACTATTTTACAGCTATTTAAAGACAAGACTCTCGTTAATCTAACCACACTGTCCGATTTCAAAAAGGCTTTACAACGAAAGCAAAACATTAGATTATGTCAGCAGAGTACCAAGCCAGAAATAATCAGACACCCATTTTTCAAGCCAGCATATAATGTCACCAAAACCCAGAAGACAGCTAAATGCAGCACTCACCTTTGATGATCTTCATCAGATGACAACCCTAGGACATTATGTTATACAATACATGCATGTTTTGTTCAATCAAGTTCATATTTATATCAAAAACCAGCTTTTTACATTAGCATGTGACGTTCAGAACTAGCATACCCCCCGCAAACTTCCGGGGAATTCGCTAACATTTTACTAAATTACTCACGATAAACGTTCACAAAAAGCATAACAATTATTTTAAGAATTATAGATACAGACCTCCTCTATGCACTCGATATGTCCGATTTTAAAATAGCTTTTTGGTGAAAGCACATTTTGCAATATTCTAAGTACATAGCCCAGGCATCACGGGCTCGCTATTTAGACACCCGGCAAGTTTAGCACTCACCATAATCATATTCACTATTATAAAAGTTTGATTACCTTTTGTTGTCTTCGTCAGAATGCACACCCAGGACTGCTACTTCAATAACAAATGTTGGTTTGGTCCAAAATAATCCATCGTTATATCCGAATAGCGGCGTTTTGTTCGTGCGTTCCAGACACTATCCGAAATAGTAAAGAAGTGTCGTGCGCATGGCGCAATTCGTGACAATAAAATTCTAAATATTCCATTACCGTACTTCGAAGCATGTCAACCGCTGTTTAAAATCAATTTTTACGCCATTTTTCTCGTAGAAAAGCGATAATATTCCGACAGGGAATCTCCTTTTCGGCAAACAGAGGAAAAAATCCCAAAGGCGGGGGCGGTCGGGTCATGCGCATAAGCCCAGTGTCCCTTGATCGGCCACTTGAGAAAGGCGATAATGTGTTTCAGCCTGGGGCTGGAATGACGACATTCTGTTTTTTCCCGGGCTCTGAGCGCCTATGGACGACGTGGGAAGTGTCACGTTAGAGCAGAGATCCTTAGTAAATGATAGAGATGGAAAAGAAGTTCAAGAAATGGTCAGACTTCCTGTAAAGGAATCTCTCAGGTCCCGCCCTGGGTACTTCCGTTTGATTTCAGCGTGTGCCAGCAGGGACCTCTGAAGAGTCACCAGTACTTTCCTTCAAGAAGAATTAGTCAGGTGACACTCAAGTCGTTACTCGTGATATCCAGACGGATATCGATGTCTTATTCAATTGAACTAATAAGTGAAATTGCCAGATTTACATTCTCAAGTGGATCTTTTAAATAATATCCAAATTGATGAGTTTTCTAAATGAGACATTGTAATCTTTTTTCCACATTAACCTAGATGAATAAACCTCTCAGGTTAATTCAAGTTTAAATCCCAAATAGCCTATACAGGTTTGATTTATCATTAAAATTGATCAATCAGTAAAATTTGGTTTTTGCAAAACCCATTCAGTAATCCAGTACTGACAGAAGTCCCGCCCCCGCGGGAATCCCATGTGGCTTCGACCCAAGGAAGAAGTGTACCATAGTGGGGAGTGTTCCCAACATTTGAACTACTGTTTACACTTATGATATCCAATCAATGGAGATTGTATGGATTATCATCTCATTCAATTTAATAAGTTAAATTGTTGAACATACCTTAATGTTCTTGCAATCAAATGAGACACTTTTAAACTTCCCATATTAACCTGGATGAAGCAACCTCTCAGGTTAATTCAAGTTTAATACCCAGATAGCCTACCCAGGTAGGATTAATCATTGGCATTGATTAATTAATTCAATTTGCTTTTGCAAATTCATTCACGTCCAACTTCCACATTACTGGTACAGTACTGATGGTTCGTCAACATCTATGAATAGATTAAACTTGTCTTTGCAGCTTCCAATGAATTCCAAACCCAAACATTGAAAAAAAAATAGGAACATTTTTCCTCTAAATTTTTCTAATAATGTGCAAGCTACCAAAGGAGGTGGTCACCACTCCTCCGCTAATTAGTGAACCTCAACCCATAAAAGGATCGATCTCTGACCTCAGCAGGGATACCAACCCTAATTATGACATTAGCGAAAACACAGCCGAAATTGCGAACGCTCTCCAAAATCAACCATCAAACACAGGCTTTGTGACGGTTCTCTCCACTTTAGCACTTATGTATCGCCATCAAAGGTTGGCATCGATCCAATACCACAGTGCACAGCTGAAGCACGTGCAAGACATGGCTAACATGAGGGCAAAGGTGGAGAGAACTGAGCAACTATTGACAAAAGCAGGAAATGAAAACATTCTGCTAGTCGAGGAACTGCGTTTGAAATCGGAAGAATTAAAAGTAATTGCAAATACTTATGACGATGAACGAGCACAAACTCTCCAACAAAATCATCGTCTGCAGGAACAACTCGATTTAGCCAAAACTAAATGCGATGTAGTCCACGCCAAACTAGATAAATCTGTCGAGTTATCTACAAACAGGAACGCGCAATTTGATAACATGCAGGCAGTTTTGTTGAACGTTACTCAAGGTAACAATGTTCTACTCCAAATTCTGCAGACCAAAGACGATCAGTTGATGAACACAATGACAAAGTTGGATGACAAATCAGCAGAACTTATTGAAGTTGCTGACCAAATGAATGATGAGAGAACTCAGGTGATGAGGATGGAAATATTGATTTCTAAGCAAGCAGAGGAAATCTCATCACTGAATCTCTCGCTCCGTACTCGAGACCTCTATCTGCAAACCATGACAGATAAGTTTGAGACCGAAAGGAGCAGGTGTGACACTCACGTGTCCAAAATTGGTACTCTAAGCGCTCAAGTGGACTCTGCAATGCAGCAGAAGACCACCCTTAGGTACCATCTGGAGGAAGTCCAGAATGGTCACGCTCTACAGCATGACTACCCATCCAAGCAACCGGAGTCCAGTACTCAAAGGAGTGAAGACGATAGGTTTCAGACATTGCCTCCATCATGTGTCCCTCAGTCTTCTCCTCTTGGCCATTCGGCACTGAGTAATATGGAGCCTCTTGGCCAACAAAGCCAAAGCTTGGCTTCTCCTCTTGGCCTTTCGGCCCCAATCTCTCCACAGGATGAAGCCAACCCTCTCCGCCCGCTTGGCGCGGAATACCTTGACAAACTCGTCAAGAATTTCCCCACCTTTGACCCCGTTCCAGGTCAGCCAAACGATACTGAGACGTTCCTAGCTGACATACGGGTTCTGACAGGGTTTACCTGTTGAAGCGAACGTCGAATAGACACGTGACAAGGTTCATTCGTCTACAACAGCAACACGTGCTAAATGACTACGCTAAACTTGCCACAGCTTTGAAATTAGAATTCAGTGGTTCTGCGACTCGCAAACACGATAGCTCACTGGCTAACACGGTGAAACAAGCTCGGAACGAACACCCACAAGCTTTCTACCATAGGCTTCGTTCAGCTTACTTTGGCCTACTCACGGAAACAGGAATGGAAGAGCTGTTACCATTCAAACAAATGTTTCTGTCGAACATGTATCCCACCTTCATTACCTACTTGGGCCCTGCAGCCCACGTTGGCTTGCCTATCTTACAACTCAGAGAGCTTGCAAGCACAGCTTTTGAGGCATCAAAATCTCGCAACACTAAGAGCCCTGACCACTCGGTTTTGAAGTTTGACCAGGAGCACTCACTCCAGTTAGAGGGTACATTATCAGGTATTGGAGCGTCGAGAGATGACGTACAACAACAGTTTCTACCACGAAACCATGATTCCAATAACCGCCGCGGTTCAAATAACTGTAAAGTACGTCACCTTCAAAACGACTACCGCTACAATCGACCTGTTTGCTACGTTCCTGCACCTAACCCACACAAAGTGTCAGAGCACAAGGGTAACAAAGGGTTGAAGGACGATCAAAACATAGACCAATGTTCTCCAGAAGTCCCACTACGGGAAGAACTAAAGCGAGAACAATTTGAGAAAAGGGTAAAAGATAAGTCACAAGGACTAGACGGGGAATTACCTGACACCAGGTCCGCAGAAATTAACACCCATAACAAGGACGTTAAAGTTCTAATTTCTCCCGCTCTCATTCAAGACCCTATCCAGGGCCCGCTTGATCAAGAAACAAGCCCCCGGGCTTTGTCTGTAGACTCTGATACAAAAGTTGCGAAGAAAAAGGTCAAACGCTTCGTTAAAGTCAAGCCCACTCAAAATCAGAAAAGTCAATCTGCTTCCACCTTGAACAGAAAGGGCACATCACGTCGTTGCGAACGACCACTCCACTTTGTGGGGAATATGTCCACTAACCACGAATCTAAACGGCGATACCTGGAAACAGTCCTGGAGGATTGCTTAACTTGTCAAGCGCTAATTGATTCGGGTGCGACAATATCACTCATCTCTCAAACATTGTTTGATGATCTCAAAAGGGCTTTGAAGCCAACTAAACGTTGGTTAAAAGTGGAACGATGCGAAACTACACTTCGAGGGGTCACTCAGACTACCTCGCCTCTCACATTGAGAGTCATGCTGAAACTACAGTTCAAGGACGTATTGCTCGTTCACCCTGTGTATGTTACCAGCCTCAAAACTGTACCCCTGCTACTTGGAGCAGACTTGATGGATCGATTACTCCCATTGATGGATTGGAAAACCAACCAGGTATGGTCACAGGCCACAGTGCCTTCTCCACTGACCACACTGTCTTCCCCTAACGCTAGCTGCAACGCAGTCATTCACGAGGGGTATCTGTCAAAAGCACCCCTTGGGAAAAAGACGTTTAGAAACCTCTTGGTGCAGAATCCGATCCAAGGAGATATTACGATATCTCGACACATTCCATCAGCCAATCTGATTGACCATTCTTTTCATGATTTCGAGCCAGCTGTCTCTGTGAATGAGCAACTTCCCTCCTCCTTGCAGTCATGCAATACGGTAGTTGAGATGAACTTCTCTTGCCCTTCGGACACTTCCGCAAGCACTGCGGCCGTCTCAGCAAGAAAAATATTGATGCGCAGAGTACACTCTGCTTCCGATGATACACCTTCTGCTTTGTTGGGGACTGTCACCCCTTACAATGATACTAATGGCGTCAGTCCAGCAACTGACCCGATGACTCCCACTGGTGAAACACTTTGCGATATCACAGACTGATATCCTCGTCTCAGTTTGCAGGTACTGAAGAGGTTGCCACACGCGGACGCGGTGGTGACTGACAGACCTCGACAGCCACTGAGGGTGTTGACGCACGAACACCAGGAGATTTGGTTGAAAGGTTACAGCCATTCTCATAATAACGCGGCCACCGACAACTCGTACATAGGGTCCGAGCTTTTCGTTTGCGCCTCGGACACCAACACCACCCGCTGGTGGGGGGGTCCCGAGACACAAAGGGGGGGAATAGTAGCCCAGACCCATGATGAGCCTCATCGAGGCCGGTGGGGGGGTCGAGACTACGGACAACACCGTACGAGGCCACCAGAGCATAAATCAAATCTAGTTGTAAACTCCCCTATGAGAATAGTGAGGAGCAGACAGGCCCCTAGACGGGGATTATCTTAGAACACATCTAAGATAGTACTGAGGTGTACCACACTGGTCGTAAAGGAAGTCCAATGGACTTGTCCACCTCCAAAACAAATGGCAACAATAATCATTCCTTGCCATGTGTAGGTTCAACTACAATACAACTAGTAATATGCTCCAATCATGTGTTCCGGTAGATAATATTTCAGAATAAATCGGTAGGACAACTGGACACCTTGAATACCAGTACCAATACCACAGTCAGTCCAGCAACACTCAGTAAGAGGATTAGTAACCTCACAAGTTAAATTGCTATTGATAATAGCGACATAGGAGTCACTCAGAGTGCAACACAGGGAAGGGAATCTCCATTGCACTCTTCCAATGGTTAACACATGCCACTAATAAATAGAACACTCCGTTCAGGAGAAAAGTTATTAGAAGTCACGAACCATGATCACACCACGTACGACTGGTCTAATACTTAGAGTACTTCCGTCGTGAGGTTAGCTCCTCTGTGGATAACATAGCTATGAAATAGACTTCATACCTACCGCCACTACAATAGTGGAAGACACCGTGACTTGTAGAAAACTACTACAGACTCCCTTGACACCAATTCTGACTGACCTCCAGGCATTGACCTGAAAATTACCTGACTACGTCAGACTCATTCTGAACAAGTTGTAATCTGCCAGGATACTTGGTTTTCTTCCCTTGACATGCGCGATTGTGTAAGCATAACGCACATGCACAACGGAACATCCAATTAGGATTTATGCTAGGATCACTTAAGGGTCCAAGCAAAATACCAGCCTTAGTAAAGTTGAACATTTACTTCTAGGCCTTTGACTCTACAGCACTCACCAGTTTTCTAACCAGAAGTCCATAGGTCATCCCTGTAGACTGCCCAAAACTAGTGCCTTACAGCTGTAGACTTATCATATAGTTGTCAACTTAGGATAGTACCCTAAGCGCCACCCCGCAAATTAGGAAAGCCCTAAATATGACATTAGACAATGCCATGATAGGGTCATTTTGCCAAGGCCATGGACGTAGATAGAGTACAGTCCAATTAGATGATTAAGGTGGCATAACTATATTTTGTTTTGTTTATGCTTTCATTCATTTTGTTTCATTTTCTTCGGCACATAGAAAGTGATAAAGCCATAAACAACTCCCCCATACAACCATCAGTTAGTGCCACAACGCCGCTCATTTGGGAGGAAATGTAATGATATATTTCATGAGTGTGTGTGCGTGCGTTGTTAACATCTGCCTAAGTTACTGCCCAGATATTCCAGTCTGGACGACCAGACGACGGGTCCGGAACGGCGATCCCAATCCGGACATCCGCTGCCGAGCCATGGAACGGACTTCTTCATTTGCAGAGACCCTACCCGGGTTGACCACCAGAGGGGGGACTGCAATAGCAACCACCAACTGGACATCTGCTGCCCAGCCTTGGAGCGGACTTCTTCATTTGCAGACACCCTACCCGGGTCGACCGCCAGATGGGGACCACAACGATGATCCACAACCAGGACAACCCACGTTCATTTTTATGTTGGTTTACAACATGCAGGTTAATCGCAAGATTGAACCCAACATGGGGGGACTGTCATGACGTTGGCCTGTGGGTAAGGTTTATGACCCCCCCATAAATACCTTTCTCCCTTCCCCTCTCTTTCTGACCCTACTGAAGGACTTGAATAGCCTGTGTTAAATATAGAGAGTCTGGGAACATCAAACAAATGGGGAAAAGGAACAATATTTTGGTAATAAAACCAGTTGGAAATATGCTTGGGAACGTAATGAGTATGGATGTCAGTTCGGTTGTCATCTGAGACATTATGACTGATGACAGGACGACATAAACTGTACCTGAGAAAGTATACACCCTCTAGTTATCAGAGTAACATGGAATTGTTATGCAATTGAAATGTTTGATATTGAAATTGTTTGTTAGGAGATTAAATGTAATTTTAGCTTCCAAATGAGAGAATTGGGTTTTCATAAGGAAAGTGCCCTGCTTGATCAGTGGCCCAACCCTGTGAAGAGATAGGGGTTATAAACGATGAAACACATCCTTCCCCCTCTCCACTATATAAGCCTTTGACGAAAAGATAACCATGGTTCCAGTACGTGAGGTCTGCAGCCTCTACGTTAGAAGGACACACGTCAAGTACAGAACTAAGCCAACCTCGGTGTGAGCTTTGGTGGCGAATGGTATGAACTTTGAGCTTATTCACTACAGAAGTGATACTTCCTAGCCGTTGAGTTAGCAGCGGCCGCTGTAGACGGGGGCTAGGAAAGGACGGACGACGGATCCAGTCTAACAGACAGACAAAGATACCACCACGTATCCAATTTACCACCAGAGACATTCTTCCGAGGACAGGAAGATCTGTTGGCCAACCCGGCCAGCATCTACGACCAATCTACCAAAGCGCAGCTCAGAGTAAATATTTATTGCATTTTCCTTTTCCAAATGGGCGGTAATTTAGAATGCATAAGATAATGTATTTACGATAGCATAGCTGCTGTTTCTTTGTTCCTAAGTCTTCCCGCTCTTTCATTCAAGCCAACCCCCTTTCCTTAGTGTAACCAGCCATCATGTATGACATCATTTGTATTCGGTGTATTTGTAATTCTGTGTGATTAGTTTAGGTATTTAGTAAATAAATAATTAAACCCAATTTTGTATTGCTGATTCAACTTGTTAGCCAGGGTTCGTGAAGATAGCCAAGAATTTACAACTTTCATTATGAGACTGAAAATAAGATAAGGGTTAATATTGACTGCTATCGATGTAAAATATGACTAAGTATTTTAAGAGTTTATTCGGAAGATAACGGCTCTATAAACGTTCTTCCGTGGTGCCCCGACTTTCTAGTTAATTACATTTACATGATTAGCTTAGTCAGATAATATTAATTACAGAGAAAGGATTTTATAGGTTAGCATGTCATATCACTTAATCCGGCATAGCCAAAGACACGACAGTGGCTAGCTAGCTATCTAAAATCGACCCTTTCCTAAATTAGCCATGGATAGAGATAGGGATTTGGACTTCTGGTTTTACTAAATTCTCTGTACTGGCCAATGATTATAACAGCGTTTCTGATCCAACCAACAATTCTGACATTGTGCTCCTGGCCTGAGAGGATGGAAGTTCAACGTGTAGCTAGATGTAGTATGCTAATGTTAACTAGCTGGCCTGGCGCATCGCTGCTCATGAAAGGAAGATAGGCTAGTGAGCAAGTATTTTAGCCTAGGACAACAAAAACTAAAAGTGTGTACTGTATGAGAGAGTCATAGACCATTTAGGTAACATGAATGAGGAGGATGGCATTGGCGTTTCTCTACAAGTAGGGTGAGTCAACATGTTTTTTCTACATGCACAGATGCATGCACACACACACAGAAATAAGAACCATGGACAGCCACATCATATTTAGCTTACGTTGATTGGACTAAATTGTTTTTGGTATCTTTTAGTTGTCACTGTATTAGACTAATCATAGGTGATTAGATGATGTTGAAATGTTGAAGTTGAAATGGTGCTGGAATAGTGGAGACAGTGCCTGTTTTCTTTGTGACTTGAGGTAACTCTGTGGTTCTAAATCAATAGTTGATTAGTAGTGCAAAAAATTTGGAAACATTACCTTGCTTGACCATGCTGTAGGTCATGTAACTGTTTGTTACATGCTAAATGTTTTGTGGACTTCACCGGACAGATGTTGCTCTACGGTTTATAATGAAACAAAGGTGCGAATGACTTTATTCAGCCACTGTGTCTTCTTATTGTCTCGGCCTTAGGCCTATATATCACAGTGTCAAGGCATATGAACTAACAGGTTATAGAGCAAATAACACAGTTATCACGACACATGCGTTGTAAAAAGGCTTTTTTTCCTGGATTGGCTTCCCAAGTGATTTTACCCACACACCGCTACTGACAGGTAGACACATGGGACTAAACTAAACTTAGATAGTGACCATACTGGGACTTTCTCCTTTAACAAGATCTATGAATGAAAATATATTTTTTTAAATTAGAGTCTGCACATTTCCATTCAAAACGGGAGGAAAAAGCAATATGTTGATCGTGCTCATTCTGTCCAATTCCAAAGCAATATACATCTCTGGGTCATCATTTTTTATCAGAGATTAAATTAAAATTACAGCTCTGGTCAAAGCACATTTAATCACTTTTTTCTCACTCTTTCTTTACAGTTCTCATTATTGTTGTATAACACATTTGAGATCAGTCTCAACACTTCCTGCCTCTGAAAAGCTCTTTATTCATTCAGTCCAGAGCCAGCCCCATGCTCTGACTTTCCCCTGACTCGGCAAGGCCGTATGAAATAACACTGTTTCAATTTAGACCGCTCATCCAATAACGAGATGGAGTTCAAAAGGTGCTTAATCTCACCTGCCACTCAAGAGACTTGGCAGGAAGACTGACAAGAATGGAGTGCAAAATGGGTGGCCGGTGTGGACACTGTCTGCTGAACTAGCAAGAGTGCTTTTTAATGAAACATCTTAAAAGACAGTTTGTGGATTCACTGCAGTCTTGCAGGACCAACATTTTTTGTTGGTCCTAAGCTACTATACTCTTGATTGGTCTGATAAAATGTAAGCCTTATCAACATCAACAAAAACAACAACAGTACAGTGCAAACATGGATAGGTATGGATAAGTTTGAAATACAGACATCGTATATTAAAAATACACAAGTGCATTCAAATGATCAGGCACAGTACGTAATGCATAATATAGTCCTTATATATCCAAATGGATGGCCCATTATACAGTATATTTCAGGTCTGTACTACATTTCAAGGGAGCCATACTTCTAGTGTGACTTGGCTCCTAAAGGCCCATCATTCTCTTTTGTCGCCGAGCTCGTAATCAGTGTATAAATATGCATGAGTCGTGCTCCAAGTGCTTCTGGAGGTGTAACTCTTCACAATGGAACAGACCTCAGACCTGCCACAAATCCTGGCCAGAAGTCAGCAAGTTGTTAGGTGGTGAAGAAATAATTGTATGAACGTTTTTGACATGAGAAATAATGCAAAAAAGAATATGTAGGCACCTGACCCATTTCTTTAGCATTCAACAAACAACCTAATGTATTTCTTCTCATTCATTTACAAAGGGTGAAATATGGGATGTCAGAATGTGAACAATTATGGAAAACTATAAATGTTTGACCAATTTGGACAAGGGTATGAGCATGTCAGGGACCTGAGAAGAATGTGTTTTCAATTTGGCATCTCTTAGTGGCTGCCAGGTTCTCTCTCCCTGCGGTAAAGTGCCATTTCTCCTTGTACTAATTGAATACTCCCCCTGCTCCCCCCACACCATAATGTCTTGCTCATCTATCATTGTTTGTTGGGAGCCAGTGTGGTGTCCTTTCCCCTGACTTTGAGAGAGCACTTCATCTTATTTGTTTGTTCCCTGACATGGCCATGATGCACTCGACCAGGCTGGCCATTTAGAAGCTGGGTAGCGTTCAAGAATGGATTACTTTATCAGAGAACACAACCAAGTGTGGTAGATTTGTAAGAGGACTATCTATAGAGATTATTTGTCACACGAGTAAACAAAAACCATACATCATGGATTCGCTTTGGAAACTATAGTTTACTGATAGTAGTGGTACTTGTAACAAACAAAATTGTATCAGATGGTCATATAGAGAACAGTATTTCCAAGAGTACTTATTCATAAATTGATGCAATCAATAGTCTAGCCAACGCCAGAGACTATCCTAACCCATAAAATCCTTAAATCAGTCCAAAATATCAACTGAAAACCAGCAGACACTGCAGGCCTTAAAGACGGAAGCTCCTGTGCGATAATATGAAAGTCACTGCAGCCCCAACATGAGCACACAAGCAGAACCCCTAGGGACCCTGACAACACAGTGTAAATCTGATGAATATGTAGAGAGGAGAATCAGGGGGTGGTGAGGACTGGAGGCTTCTGGGGGAGTATGTAGTAAACCCTCAGGTATAGTAGAGCGATATGGAAGGACATGATTTCCCTAGATATGAGGTAACATTTATTTGCAGTGCATTTGCCATCACAGAGCCTTCAATTAGATGCAAGTCACTCTCTGGTATAATCTATTTACCTGCAGCCCCCATCTGACATCGATCCCCCCGCAGTGCAAACTCTGACCGGTAAAAACAGAATGAGAGGTAGGCGATTTCAATATGGCCGCAAGCGCTGTTTTCAGAAGCCACTTCAAACGATTTTGTACCCTCACTCAAAGCTATTTTTCTATTAATTAACTAATGTAGAAGACAAACAACAAGACTCCATATGCTATCAACATATTGGTCCAGCTCTAGATTGTTGATTCATATTAGCTTTGATTGTCCTGATAGGGACTAGAGGTCCCACTTATCTCATTTATAATGATGACCCTTATAGGGCTAATGATGATTTTGTTATCACGTCGGGGTCACCAAACTGATGTGTCGAAAACCTTGGCATCTATTTGGGCTCTGACTTGTTTTAACTATGTACAGTATGCCCTTGGTGTGCCAAAACCAGCATGTCAACCCTATAAACTAAAGTATTGACAAAGCAATGGGTATTGTGATGATAGCCTGGCATCTTTTACTGCCACTGTGAAAGAGCCCAGCATGATAAATCACCGAGTAACCTTCCTGTAGCTTAAAACCCACAAATATGTTTACGTTTTTTTCCCTCCCATTTCCAGTTCAACTGAGGCTCTAGTTCCAGGTCCCTCACATGGGATGTGTATTCAGTCTCTCTTTTTTTCTCTCTCTCTGTTATTCTCCTTGTCTCTCCCTGAGGTAAAGTTCTCCTTCTCTCTGATGATATTCATTGTTGCAGCTGGACGATGGTAGTTTTTCAGGGAGCCGTGGTTTGTTTCTCCACACCACAGGTCGAGTTATACCCCTCTTAGGATGGGTTGAGTAGGTAGAGCCGTCTCTAATGAAAACCACAGGGCAGCTCTTTGCTCGGCTCGACTGAGACTCTCTGGGATGGAGGCCATATGACCTCAGATGAATCCAGTTCGACCCCTAGCTGTGTCTTACTTTAGATGGTAGTGGGAAATGGACCCACATCAAGTGCAGCAATATATATTCCTATAAACACTCTGGTGCTAATTCAGAAGTTCACTGCTGTTTAGAAGAAATGGACAGCAAAAGTAAAACAGTTGCATATTTGAAATAAAATGATTATTTAGTCTAAACAGTGTTCAGTTTGACCGGCCATGAATGCATCTTCATTTAGAATTCAAATCAACATCTGTTCGGTACAGTAATTTAGATTTAGTTTAATTTGTGTGCTTGGATAGACCGATGCAGGGATATGACAACTCTCTTCATGGCAACTTTAAATGTTTGTAAATATTGAGTAGGCGTAGTATTTTCAGGCAAGTAATTCCAATGAAAATGTTGTATGCTGATACAATCACAGCGATAGACAATGCTGATAACAATCTCTCTTAAATGACAGAAAGCAGATCTGGGTAAGATCCAAGCTCTGTATATTCTGACATGGGTAAACTGGGGACTTTGCTAAGGTTATATGCTTAGGCAATTGGCATATGAAAATCTGTCAACCATTTCATTTAATTTCATTTAATTTCCAAAATGCTCAGACAAGTGAAATGTCCTACTTAAATATCAACTCAAAACCCTCTAGAATAATTGTGTTCTACTTAGCTACCCCCCATCACACACACTCACTCGATTGCTGATAATATATCTTAAAGGATGAAAAATACAAATACATTCGTCACTTACCGTAATCTGTGGCTATATGAAAAAAGTAATTTCCTTTTCTTTTCCTGCACCACACAGCGCAAGAGGGGCAATAAGCAAACATCACTTGATTAGCAACCGTGCTTAGATTATCCATCACATTGGCATAGGAAACATATCCTACTGCACTATCTGAAAAAAAGATAAGGCTGGTCCAGCATCTTCTCTTTGGCAGCATGGGCTCATATTGTGTGCAAACACAAATACACACTTCGAAAGGCTTTTGAAACATCAAATACACTACAACTTAAACATGTCCTGCATTGCAGGAAAGTTCTCCTGCAACAGGGTGATGAAATAAAGATCCTACATCTGTATAATGTAATATGAATTGCTGCTTAGGCCTTATGCCAGCACATCCCTCCCTCTGGCATGAGCATAGTTCAAAGGGAGTCCACATAGTCCTCTGGCAATTCTACGGTTTGGTTTGTTTATCCTAAAATGTTTTATCCACCTGGGGGAAACAAGATAGGGCATCATAATCAAGTGACTGACGAATCTTCGAAGAGAGTTTAGGGTGAATTTAGTTGGTAAGTGGAAATACCAGGACAAGTGGAATCTATTATGGTATCTTTACAAAAGGTGAGTTAGCCTTAGGTACAGGTATTTACATCAATATGGTCATGTATATTATGGGCCAATGACTCTACACCAGGGGTGTCAAACTCATTTTGCCCTGGGGAACGCATTCTGGCTTCAACGAGATCCGGAGGGCCGCACTGAAAATGTGTTATATTTCCTTGCCGTTAAAATGTGCAAAAAATGGTCCTCTATACATTGTTTTTGGAATTTCCGATGCTCTCTGACTTTATAGCTTTCATTTCAGTGATTATTAACAAGCTGGAAAAAGTATGAATGTAGGTCCATTATAACCGTTTCAATTTGGTTTTAGTCATTTTAAAGTATATTGAGTTCATTCCCCCCCCCAATTTTTTTTTTTACATGTTTTTATCACCCCTGGGAGTGATTGGACCCCTTCAAGTATGTTTGACATCCCTACTCTACACCATTTCTCAACAAATGTGCTGTTATCAAAACTGTAACTATCACATGCTGATGAGTCATCCAATGATATATAGAGAGAGGGGGTGGGGGGGTGAGAGAAAGAAAAAAGACTAATGACAACTGGGAGAACAAAAAATGAGGGTGAGGGGAGCATCCCTCAACTAGATATTGAGGTCATCCCAAAAAATATTTCATTTTCACCTCAGTCACTGTCACCCATTCCAGTATAATTTCAGCCCATTAGCACTGGTCATATTTAGTCAATCAACCGCTATTAGTAGAAAGTATATACATTTTAGCAATGCCATTTATAATCATTACCTTGAATTTGGGATTTAGCTCAATTTCAGTTTTCAAAAACAAGTGTTTGTGCTACTGTTACAGTGTGTGCTGATTTGTCACTAATTGACTGTATTCTCCTGGCAGCTAGAGTTACTTCAGAGAGGCCGTTGTGTGGAGTTGCTCATTGCTCAGTGCCGTGCACAGATGTGGAGTAGATGACATTTGCACGTTTGCAAAGTGCTGCGTTGGCATTCCATTTACAGCTAAGGCACCAAACGGTGTGGTTTGCTGCTAACTATGTCGATAGTGCTGATACTCTACAAGAGAGCTGCAAGACGAAAATAAAAAAACAACAATAACAACTACGAACACTGTCAAAGTTCATTAGGGTAGGGATAATATAAAATCCTCACTTTACACATGATCTCTGTCTCTGCACAACAAATCCTAACTGAATGTACCCAAATCAATCAAACTCCAATTCAAATCATAACATTCTAAAGACAACGGCAATTTTGGTCAAGATGATTGGATATCCCTGTGGAATGAAGCAATTGTAATCAAGCCTTTATTATGCTAGAATGGATTGTGACATTTTGGTTGTGACATCTGATGTTCTATGTTGGGTGTTTAGGGGCTGGGAAGCATACATGCCTGCTCCCTGTCCTGTGAACCATACATCCAGAACCACCCTCTGGGTCAGACGAACAAACGTCTGAGAAGAAAAGGGACAAGGAACAGTTTGAAGAAACCCTGTCGCGTCCCAACATTTTGTGTCTCTCCTGTGCCAGTGGGAGGGAGAAGCTGTCTGTCAGTGGTGGAGAAGTGACCTTGTTGAGAAGGGAACGGGGCGTTTGAGGGTGCATGGGGGGGATTGATGCCAGGCCTTGGCCCGCTGTGGTCTGTCAGACTATTATCAATACGATTGAGCTCTGACGGTAGGAGGGGGGTGAGAAGGGAAAGGAGAGACATTGACAGAATAACTGGAATCAGAGGGAAAGGGAGGGAGAGCTGAAGGTAAGGATGGATGGATGGAGGGGAGGAGGTATATGCAGGAGATGGCCCGAGGTCGTGGCGTTGTTTGTTCCCTTGCTGGCTGTCAGCTGGCGGTAATGAAGTTAAATGAGGGCAGCAGCTCCGTGGAGAGATGTGGAGGGGGGGATCACCTCTGTGCAGAAGAAAGGAATGTGGAGGAGAAGGAATGGAGGTGATTGACTGTGGGAGGGAGGAGAGAGGGCGGTGCGGTGCTGGTTCAGTCAATCAATAGCTTCTTTTCTCTCCAACTAACCACCTCCGCCCCCCGTCTCTCCTGACCTGACAGGGGAGGCTTTTCGTGTGTCTGCATGTGTCACCAGGCTTAAAGGGAAAGTCACCTTCTCCTGTTGTTTAATGGGATTCTTTAACAGAAGAAGCCTCCCTCTCGGGCTCTAATGCAGTTCTCCATGTGCTGGGAGCCAGGTGGTCCAAAGTCAGGGAGGACTTCTCTTTTTAGATCATCTCTCAAATGTAGAGGCACAGCCCACAGACAACTACAAAGTGCTCATCACGTCAAACCAAGCAGCACTCAGTACAACAGTATCTGCACTTAATAAGCCCATGTACTACATTGATAAGAAGACCAATATCTCAATATACAATAAACATATTTATCATACAAAAGAGCCCAAACTCCCAGTGAAGTTTCAAATGTTTACTCAGCGAAGACGTCCAGCTGAATACATCCATTCAATACAGTGCAGTGTCCACTTATACCCTTAGCTCTCGCCCCCTCCCTTCCACAAAGATGTACGTCAGGACTATTCCATCACCTAGGATATCTCCGTGCTCCTCCGTGCATATCACCGAACTTCTTATCAGTCAGGAGTAGGGCTGTTGCAGTGACCGTATTACCGCCACACCGGCAGATATGAGTCATGGCCGCTGTAAATTTCCATGTGACTTTGAGTTAAGGTAATCTGCTCTTATGCACTCTGGACATTGCTAACGGTCATCAGGTCCTAATGGCCAGGTACTAAGGGCTCTGTTGTCTCTCTAACCACTCTGTCATCAATGCAAATGCAATCTAAAATCACATCAAACACTTATCACCAAAACAGTATTGTGCTTTTAAAACTCACCTCACTGTGGTTGATCAATTTGAAGAAAGAAGTTCAACAACATGTTGTTTCAAAGCCAAACACAACGAAATGGACAGCGCTTTTTAAGGTGATGATTCATTCAAAACACCCATATTCATATTAAAGCTCATGCATACACATAGGCCTATATATGAGCCCAAGCCCCCCCAAAAAACTAAATGTAAATAATGATTGTGCCATTATACAATACATAGCCTACCACATATTATGCATGGCCCAGGTATTCCCAAACTTGGGTATGCGTACCGTCGGGGGTAAGCCAAATAAAAATATGATTTACGTTCAAAAAAATTATAATAATAATAATAAAAAATAAATCTTCACATTTTCAAACAGTCCATTTATATTTTCCAACAGGGCTATACATTTGGGTGATGTTTTTTCTTGCCTGAATGATCTGAATCTAGGATTACAGGGACTCTCCGCAACTATATTCAATGTGCGGGACAAAATTGAGGCTATGATTAAGAAGTTGGAGCTCTTCTCTGTCCGCATTAACAAAGACAACACACAGGTCTTTCCATCATTGTATGATTTTCTTGTGTGCAAATGAACTTTTTTGTGTGCAAATGAACTTACGGACAATGTCATGTGATATAGCGAAGCACCTGAGTGAGTTGGATGTGCAATTATGCAGGTACTTTCCCGAAACGGATGACACAAACAACTGGATTCGTTATCCCTTTCATGCCCTGCCTCCAGTCTACTTACTGATATCGGAGCAAGATAACTAAATGTAAAATGACTAAAATGTAAATGTAAAATAACCTCATCCAAATAGCAGAGATATGTGCATCCTTTCAAATCAAATCAAATCAAATGTATTTATATAGCCCTTCTTACATCAGCTGATATCTCAAAGTGCTGTACAGAAACCCAGCCTAAAACCCCAAACAGCAAGCAATGCAGTTGTAGAAGCACACCCTTCTCATTAACCTGTGGTGAGTTATTCACAATGTAAGTTGTGAACAAATAAAGTTTTATATGTAAGATGGCTAAATAAAGAGCAAAATTATTGATTATTATTATATTATTATTTGTGCCCTGGTCCAAAGAGCTCTTTGTCACTTCCCACAAGCCGAGGTGTGACAAAAACCCACACTCATTCTTATGTTTAATAAATGTATCGTATAGTGAGTGTGTGTGTGGCAGGCCTACAATGATGGCAAAAAACAACATTTGAAAGTGCGCTGACCCTGGTGCTAGAGGGGGTACGCAGCTGGACGTTGAATGTTTGAAGGGGTACGGAACTATAAAAAGTTTGGGAACCACTTGTCTAGCCTATACTAAAAATTCAACAAATTCAGAGTTCGCCTACAACTATAGTGAATTTGTATTTGATTTTGAATAGCCAGTAATAGGGAATTGTTTGAAATAGCATTTTTGTCCCCCCAGTTTTATAATTGGAATGTGATACAAAACGAGGAAATAGTGTGCTTTAGGACCATGCAGACGCCTCAGAGCAGTCGGGTAGGCTGTTTGGAGTTTTCATCTGACTGGATTAAAATATATACATACCCCCCACTTCTAAAATCAAAGTTGCACCCCTGGTTAATTGAAATAGGTTTTATTGTGAAAACATGTTACCATTGACGTTCCCAAACAGATTTAACTTGGTTTCCCAAATGAATCACTGGGAAACTGCAGGAACAGAGTTGGAGAGCCCATGGCATACAGAGTTTGGGCGGAATATCACCTGTTGTGCAGCGTGAGACTGCATACTCCTCAAACAGTGGTTGATGTGTGGAGTGAAATAACTGGAGTAGCTTACCTGCCATGTACAGTACCAGTCAAAAGTTTGGACACACCTACTTCTTCAAGGGTTTTTCTTTCTTTTTACTATTTTATACACTGTAGAATAATAGTGAAGACATCAGAACTATGAAAGAAATTCCACAAATTAACTTTCAACAAGGCACACCTGTTAATTGAAATGCATTCCAGGTGACTATCTCATGAAGCTGGTTGAGAGAATGCCAAGAGTGTGCAAAGCTGTCATCAAGAGAAAGGGTGGCTACTTTGATAAATCTCGAATATAAAATATATTTTGATTTGTTTAACACTTTTTTGGTTACTACATGATTCTTTTTTGATTACTACATGTGTTATTTCATAGTTTTGATGTCTTCACTATAATTCTACAATGTAGAAAATAGTAAAAATAAAGAAAATCCTTGAACGATTATGTGTGTCCAAACATTTTACTGGTACTGTATTTTTTCCCCTGCCCCTGTTACTACCCATTTGATAAAGGATCATTCTAAATCGAAACTAATTTGACATATTAGTAAAGACCAGATTCAATTGAGCATAGTCTGAATAGTGAAAATATGATCACTTGATGAGAGAAGAGCGTGTGCAGTCTGAGGTAAGGAACAGAGTGCAAGCTTTTTTTGTGACTTTCTGAAATCACCAATAGCCTATAGTCACATCATGTAGCCTATAGTAAAATCATACAGCCTATAGTCACATCATAAAGCCTATAGTCACATCATACAGCCTATAGTCACATCATACAGCCTATAGTCACATCATACAGCCTATAGTCACATCATAAAGCCTATAGTCACATCATACAGCCTATAGTCACATCATACAGCCTATAGTCACATCATGCAGCGCATAGTCACAGCATGCAGCCAATAGTCACATCATACAGCTAGTCACATCATACAGCTTATAGTCACATCATACAGCCTATATATGTTTTGATTTCAAAGACATTCCAAGGTTTGTATCATTCACAACTAAATTTGCCAAATAACTCAAAATCTAGCATATTGTTTCAAATGATCACTTTACACTCAACATAGCCATTTCGCTCCAGAAAGCAAAACATATCCTTTCTATTTTAAGTTAAATTATATTCTTATCAATATAAAATCATACAGTATAATATTAAATAAGGGCACGGGACTTATAAGCATATATTGTCTGCTAAATTAACAAGCCTATAGCCTATGGCATGGCGCATAGCCAGATTATATACAGTAGGCCAACTCATATTCTGTTCTTCTGAAATACATTTTCTTCATATCATGTTTCTTTAGACCGGCCTAAAATAATGGATTTATTGTGATGGTGTATATTTAATTGATTTATTGGACTGTAGATGTGTGGAGGCCTGGAGATGCTAAATGTGTTAATTAATGGTCAATTACCATGAGACAGTTTTTTACTTGACAATATTCTTTTATTTTACCTTTATTTAACTAGGCACGTCAGTTAAGAACAAATTCTTATTTTCAATGACAACCTAGGAACTGCCTTGTTCAGGGGCAGAATGACAGATTTGCACCTTGTCAGCTCGGGGATTTGACCTTCCAACCTTTCGGTTACTAGTCCAACGCTCTAACCACTAGGCTACGCTGCCGCCCAATAACCAGCACAGCCCTAGTCAGGAGGCCTTGAGTTATTGGAAGTACACATTCCTACAGTCCACTGCAGTACACAAAGAGCTTGAACCTAACACTACTTTCAATCTTTAAGGATATAAACACAATCTATTCATATTTAGAGGATATAATGATATAAAACAGTAATATAAAACAGTAATTTACAATCTAGCAACATGAGTAAATGAAAATGTCCACCTTGCGGAAGAGCATATATTGTTACTCCATCTTGGTCTTAATAACACACCAATTCAATAATGGGCTGTGACCTTAGGCTTGGCGCTCAGGGTCAGTTTTTCAAAAGTTATCTATCTGGATGTCGGCTATCGGATAGGATTAAATGCATAGAAATAGAATGATAGAACAGACAAATCATCGACTTGAATGGGGACTCTTGTTCTATTCATTCTATTTTTATGCATTTAATCCTATCCGATAGACGAAATCCAGATAGGTCATTTTTGAAAAACTGGACCCGAGTGTTACTTCTAACTCGCTCCTGTTACAGTATGTAACAATGCTACCAGGTTGACATAGCTGTGTTGACACGGCTATTCCGGAAATTGGCATCAAGGAACGTTTCTCTTTCTGATCAATTTGGCAACAGAGGTCACAAGCCCTGTCATCCCTGCTGTACGGTATTTTTCAATCCAATTAGTAGAACAGGAGATGAGTTATACAACCTTGTGAAGGTGTAAGACAGAGAAACGGAGCCAGCGGGGGACAGAGTGTACTGCCGGTAGGCTACTCAGCATTCTACTGATCACGATGGCATTGCAACTTGTGAAACACTCCAGAATGCACATTCTAATCAGAGAGATACTGGAGCTTGTGTTGTTGCTGTAAGAGAGTACTATCACAGCCCTGAACTTAAGGTCAGGAAGTCCTACCTCAACGATTGCCAATGACATGGTACTCTACACTCTGGCCAAAATATTTTCAATTACCTTTATTGGTGGTGTGTTCTTTTGTTCTCGTTAATGTCTAGCCAGCGTTAATTAAATCCTTAATTGCATTTTAATTGGGAATAAGGTGCCATTTGCAATAACAGCAAGGGCAAAAGGCTCGGCCAATGACAGGTGGATGACATAAGGTCGATAATGAATTAAGATCAACAATGAAAAGGTCCATCATAAAGAAACCTTTAAACAATCATTTACAGCCGCCATTTTGTTGTCTGTGGGCTTCTTAATCTATCATCCATCACATTTTGATGAGGAGTCTCGCTTCGCTTATTCCATTAACTTTATTACTAATAATATATTTCATTATGCCCATTATTAAATAGAATTGCAATCTGCTTATGATAGCTCGCGTCCAAACAGTTAATTAACTAAATGAATGGTGAAACCCAACTAAAAAAACACAACAATTTGCATACAGTAATTGAATGTCACTATTAGTTATTCTGCTTTCATGAAAGGATGGATGGGCACTCTATACACACCATGGTCTTCAATGAAGAATGATACACTCACACACACGTGCATGCACGTAAAAAACACGCATACACACACACACACACACACACACACACACAGCACACACACACACACACACACACACACACACGCATACCACACACACACACACACACACACACACACACACACACACACACACACACACACACACACACACACACACTGTCTGCAATGTTAAATACAATTATCTCCACAGACTAATCTACAACATTGACTTCGACAGTTCATGTTACGGTTCTGTCCTTGCAGGCAAATTATAAATAATTCTCTGCCTTGGGGCACATCAGCTGTGGTGCATCGAGTCAATCACATGTCCACAAGCTGAATAAAACCATTCAATGAAATGTCTCATGAGATTCATTTCATAACCATCCACACTTTATATACCACAAAAAAAAGACAAATGTTGGGATGAATTCAAAGCGGTAAGCATCATGTCCTAAAGATACTTCCTACTGTACGCTTTAGATGCACAATGGCAGTTCAGACCCAACCAAGATGGCTTCCACTATAAATATCAAGAAGTCATACAATATGCCCGCGAGCAAGAAAAGATGTCATTTTCCCACCTCACTGCTCCTGCTATAGCACCTCTTGCAGAGCATCAATATCTCTGGTGACGATCACATAGCACATGGCAGGAGCTCCATCTCGGTAAGGAGACATATTTCATAGACAAAGGGAGGCAGGAGGGCCAAGAAAGAGGATATTTTCTCGCTCTTAATGAGGCTAAGAAAAAGGATGGGCCTTTTTCCTCTCCTTTCCCCCCTCCTTCAGCTCCTGAGAAGCCTGGCCAGGCACGATAAAGGGGAAGAAATTTAATTCTTTATGGAAGTGGCACTAGCTCGAGCTCCGGAGAGATGAGGGAAGACTCCAGAAAAAGAGAGGGTTAGATGTGCTAACATCATCCTCTAACGACAAATGTGTTTCAGCCCTCTGTCGTTTCATTCCTCTTATCTGACTGAGGAAACTTTCTCGCCCATTTCCAATTTTACGTGTCTAGCTAGCTACTTAATTTCCTCATACAGATTTGGTCTTCCATCAACCTCTCCTCTCTCTGTCCACTCTGTCTTCATCCGCTTTTGTTCTCAACTCCATGGCCCCCTTTCCCCAACTCCCCTGTGCTAAATCACCACACTTCCCATAGAAATTAAAACTGAAATTGGACAGCGGGCATCCCCTATCATAAAATGTGTACACATTTCAAAAGAAAAATGATAATACTTTGCCTCAAAATCTAATTCCTGAAATCTTGATACATTTCTTCAGCATAATATTATATTTTTAGGGCTTGTGCTTTGGATGCTATCCTGCAATTAAGCTTAAAACAGAGCACCAAGATGTTTTTATTATGAAGAGATGTGATGTTTGAAGATAACACGCAGTTTGGTTTATTTTGTCAGTTAGCTGGCTGGGTGAGGAAGGGAACATTTTGTTCCAGATTCTCTGCTCCCTGGGGTTAGACAGACCAGCTGCAGACATGACTGACTGACCACTTGTCACAGGGAAAACAAAATCACAAAATTAAGCAAACTAAATCATATTTCCAGATGGTGTGGCAAAAATAGCATTATTTAAATCAGACCTTCACACTCCCAATATGCCCTGTAGCAGCCAGGTTAATGACAGTGGGATGGAGGTTTAATTTCATTTCATCCCCTATTAAACCCTGGGCCCATAACAACCCTAGCCATCTACAGGTGTTGTCCTGTCACTCTCAATTAAACGCCCAGCCATCCAGCCACGGAGCTACCAGACCGAGCTACACACAACAAGAGTCAGGGCATCATTAGCCATGGGTCAAACAGCATTAGGTTCCAACACCCATACTGTCATGGCTAGGTGCACAGTACATTTTGCAGTGTTAAATCAACACATAAAGAGTACATTTGAACACTATATCAGAGTACATATGGTCCCACTCTACAGAGTGTAAAAAGTACTCTGATTATAGTGTTATATTTTGAGTGTTAATGTAACACTCCATAGTATAAAAAATTACCACTGAATTACACTTGGGGTAATTAACGCTCACAGTGTTATTTTTATTCAACACTAGGTGACTCAAAGAAATGTCGTTGCCACGAGCGGCACCGCAGATATTGAGATGAAAGAGATGCAAGTCTTCACCAGGGCACTAAAACAGCAGAGAAGTTGAGCCTCGTGCTTCAACGATCTTAGTTGCAGAATTTGAAATTGACCTAGTGTGCTGTTTACTTTCTGCATCTAGGCCATATCGCTGAGTCTACCTTTAAGAATGTATGGTGTAAAGCCTAATTTGCATATTTCCCATGGTGCCTTTCTTTGAGTGAATTGTAGAGTTACCACCTATGACTGTATTTGTTAGTAACAGTGACATGGTTGTTGAATTATTTAATTTTAAAGGTGTGTGGCTTTCACCAAATGAGTAGCTCGGTGTGAGTTATCATTCAAATGTAACTTTATGACAATTAGTGATGGGCAGTTCGAGTCTTTTCAGTGAGCTGGCTCATTTGGCTCCGTTCACGTAAAAGAGCAAGCTCCCAAACGGCTCTTCCCACCTAGAACCATGACAAAAGTGCTCATCTCCAATGTAAAGCCCAAAAGAAAGGATACCATTATGTCAGATCGTGAAATGCACGTTCAAATACATTTTTACCTGGCCAATTATTAGAAGGCCTGAAAATATCTGCGTGGACCAGTTGCACTCTCCCCACTATTTAATGTTTCTGCAGTGAAGATTCAACCTCGCTACAGAATTATTTTGTAACTTATCTGCTCAAAAAGCAGTAGTAGCAGTATACAAATCAGGGAGTCTAATGTATGGATCTTGCAATTCGGTTCCCGTAGTTAACCAAAAAGATCTGTTCAAAAAGAGCTGTTTGTTTGAGAACGACCCATCACTAATGACAATACATTACGTACACTGAGTGTACAAAACATTGGGAACACTAATATTGAGTTGCACCCCCTTTGTCCTCAGAACAGCCTCAATTCGTCGGGGCATGAACTCTACAAGGTGTCGAAAACGTTCCACAAGGACGCTGGCCTTGCTGACTCCAATGCTTCCCACACGGGAAACTGTTGAGCGTGAAAAACCCTGCATTGTTACAATTCTTGACACAATCAAACCGGTGCGCATGCCTGGCACCTACTACCATACCCCGTTCAAAGGCACTTAAATCTTTTGTCTTGCCCATTCACCCTCTGAATGGCACACATACACAATCCATGTCTCAAGGCATAACAATTCTTCTTTAACCTGTCTCCTCTCCTTCATCTCCACTGATTGAAGTAGATTTAAGTGACATCAATAAGGAATCATATCATTCACCTGGATTCACCTGGTTAGTCTATGTCATGGAAAGAGAAGGTGTTCCTAATGTTTTGTACACTCAGTGTATATCCTGAATCCTTATTTTGATGGCTTAGTTTTATCCTAACACAGTGGTGTTAGGAAACTCCTGGTTTACAGGCCACATCAGGCCCACAAGTCACATTATGATGGCTTGCAAAGTGATGTGTAATTCATATTGGAATCTAGCCAGAGTTAGACCATCCAACAGTTGAAATGTGTATGTACCCGCATTCAGAATGATATCCAGGGTTAGGAAACTTGATAGTAAAGGCTACCTAAACTATTTAAACTGAAACAACCATTTCAGTAAAAGGTGCAAAAAAATCTAACTAACCGATTGGATTTTTTGTATTTATGTATTTTATCATTATGTAGCATAAGATTAATGAATTGGTTGATTAATCTCAGCCATGCTATCCCAACCATGCTATCCCAGCCTTGCTATCCCAGCCATGCTATCCCAGCTTTGCTGCCCAGAAAAGAATAAGTAATGCTGTACACTTGCTGCTTTGAATCAGGTTTGAAGGTGAGGAAGAGCAATCAAAGATTAATCAACCAATTAATCAACCAAAACACAGATATTAAGAACAATCCTAAAAGAATCTACCTGCAGTAGAGCCTGCTGGGAAATATGAGTGGGTGTGGTTTTGATGGTACTGTTTCACTCTCCACAGTGTAAAACAATAACTCTGGTTATTAACACCAACACTGGCGGTTATTTTACACCACTGACTGTTAATTTCACTCTTACAGAGTGAATTTAACTCCTGAATCAAGATTACAAATGTTACTCTGAACAATCAACACTGGTCATGTTGCTGTGTTGGTGAGCACACAGCACACTGGTGCAGCTAGATGTCAGAGCAGGTCAAAATGGATACAACTCAAACAGCCATGCTATCCAAGCCTTGCTTCCCCAGCCTTGCTCCCCCAGCCTTGCTATCCCAGCCTTGCTAACCCAGCCATGCTATCCCAGCCATGCTATCCCAGCCATGCTATCCCAGCCTTGCTAACCCAGCCATGCTATCCCAGCCTTGCTAACCCAGCCTTGCTAACCCAGCCATGCTATCCCAGCCATGCTATCCCAGCCATGCTATCCCAGCCATGCTATCCCAGCCTTGCTAACCCAGCCATGCTATCCCAGCCATGCTATCCCAGCCTTGCTATCCCAGCCATGCTATCCCAGTCATGCTATCCCAGCCTTGCTATCCCAGCCATGCTGCCCAGTAAATAATAAGTAACGCTGTAAACTTGCTGCCTTGAATCAGGTTTGAAGGTGAGGAAGAGCAATACGAGCTCGTAATGAAAATAAAAACATGATGCTTGGTTGATTACAGATCATGTTTGGCCATCTGCCCAGCCTCCATCAGATGAAAAGACTGTTGCTTCTATAGCCTAACTATGGGGAGTTTCCAACTGTTTACACAATACTGTATATACTGTATATGTTTTGCAAAGGCTGGTTTATTCAGGTAAAAAATATCCTTTGATCCAAGATGATTATGGAGAATGTAGCTACATTTATGCTTTAGTGTAGATAATTGCAATGTCGCTGTCAAGACTTTGCTTCTGACTAAGAGCAGAGAACTGAGCTAAAAACAGTATTTTTGTAAGCTGTCTTAAGCCATTAACCATGAACAGTAAACCTTCTCATTTGAATGTTCTGATTGGTTCTTCACGCTTTCATACGTCTTACTGAAAAATACAAAGGACAACATAATTCCATGCAGTGCAGGAAAATATGATAAATACAATGCATTATTTGTCACAGTGTGCATGCACAACCGAAAATTAAATTTCACAGACTTTATTGATGCACAGTTTGTGCTCATAATTCAATAATTTCTTCAAGGGTGGGAAAGCATTTTCCAATCCTACCCATTAAACCTTGCAGAGATAATGGTACACTTACTAAATCTATAAATTATGCAGTTTTGGAAGCATTTCCTTTCACATACAACAACGTTCAAAATCCATATTATTGGGCGACTTCAATTCGAGCAGTCTTTGTTTACTGTGGAGGTTAGTTATCGGTCTTGGAAGACTTGCAAAGCCATTATAGCTGTAGTGACCCAAGAGTAATCTAAGAGCAGAATAGAGAGCGGCAGTGGCGCTGGCAGAATAGACATTAAGATCCCTTGATGTAGCCAATCAAGCTGCAATATAGTTGTTAGTCTCATTGGGAGATATATAATTTCAAATAATTTAATTTTCATTCAAATGTTCCAAAGAAATCTTTATTGAAAGGATTTCCATAACAATTCAGCCTAACAACAAAAATACATCAGTATCCAGAAGCATACTCTTCAATATCGTTTGACCCTAATAGCACACCTTGGGAGCACTCTCCCAACCTCGAATGCATTACCCAACTATAGAGATATAGTTTATCATCACAACAGGGAAAATTTGAAACAGCATGATGGGTATCGGCAACAACTTAAGTTACCACACACCTCTCGCTGTTACAAATCATGAGATGGGGCACAGGGTAGGAAGGATGAATGTGCATCTAGCGGTATCTAACTTCCCTCATCCTTGCAGGGGTTGGTTAGACTGCCTGGGAGGGAACAGAGCAGCGGAGGGAATGGGATGAGATGAAAGGGATTCATTCTCCAACAGTTTGAGGTTAACAGCTTGTCATTGGGCTTCCTAATCTGATGCCTAAGATCGATGGCAGAGTGGCCAGAGACCACAAACACATCTGTTCTCTAACCCCACAATGAACAATCCCGCCAATCCCCAGTATATCGGCAGCAGGGGTGAACAGTGATATAAAATCATTAACCACCCTCCTCCATTGCTGTCCGGGGCCTGTATTCTTGTTTTTCTCCCAATACCGCATAAATGGAGGAAATTCAAGGGTTTGGCAGAGGACGATGACAATTACAAATCATGTTTTTCATTCGTAATGTACTGAGAAATGAGAAATGTCATGCTTTTGGAAGAAAGTTTGATCGATGGAGGGAATGACTGCATATGTCTTTCATTCATACGAATCTGTTTCTATAGGCTACTACTTTGTTGAGCAGGAGGTAAGATAAGCCACTGAAGCGGTGAGTGTGTCCAGGTGTCTGTAGAAAGGTCACCAAGGGGTATTATAGCTGTGGGATGTCTTAAAGGTTACCGCCATCATGCTCCATCCAATATTAATCACACCAGACTACCTAGCAAGACCCCCTGCAGATAAACAAGACCATTTAGAAAAGGAGGTGTCATAAGAATCCATAGAGGACTATTATAGAGTACTTTGTGTCAATGTACTTCAAGCCAAACTTATTTTAGTGTTACCTCTGTTTAGTGTAGGAAACAAGTGAAAGCTAAAGTATACCACTGTACAGAAGTGAATATGTTGTCTTTTCAAACCCAGACATTCTTCAGGATTTCTTCGAAAGGTCACACAGTCAGGTAGTCGATGACTCTTTGCCCTTGTGTTTCTAGTGATTGCCATTACCTTATCGATCCAGTGACGACATCAAGGAGAGCTTAAAGGTTATAGTCAAGCAGGCCATCTTTTGCGTTGCCTCAATACCTACCTGTATGGCTAGGTCCAGGATATTATAATGACTGGCTTTCATAGCAGCCAAAACAAATGTTTTGCTATTAAAAATGCTTATAAACACAAGGCCGTGTCCTCTATAAGGATTTGTCAGTCTTCCTCCGGCTAATATTTTAAAAAGGTGCATTGCTCAAACCCCTCCCAAAATAGAAATATTTGCCTGTTGAATGGGTGGTATAAACAATGGTAAAGAAAATATCAAAATGTGAATTAATCTTTTTGCTGGCAAGTCACGGACAACAGGAATTTGTTTAAGACAAAGGCAATGACAGATGTTGGCCAGATGTTCACGTGCATGTAAAACTCTGCCACATTAATAAGTATTGCCAAACATTTACATAATGAACTGATAGAGAAAGTGATAATTATTCATTTTCCACCTAAACTTTTTGGTTGCTACTGCTCTATCCTCTTACTGTTAAGTCTCATCCCTGGAATCATTTCCAAACAATGACCTGCTGTTTCCTTGCCACAAGTGTGGATTAGACCCCAAATCTGGTATTCAAAATGGAATGCAAATAAGCCAAACCTCAAGCTGTTGCCTGTGGCTTTTTAAATAGGGTACAGTGCCTTGCAAAAGTACTCATCCCCCTTGGCGATTTTCCTATTTTGTTGCATTACAACCTGTAATTTAAATAGATTTTTATTTGGATTTCATGTAATGGACATACACAAAATAGTCAAAATTGGTGAAGTGAAATGAAAAAAAAATAACTTGTTTCAAGAAAAAATAAAAATAATGGAAACGTGGTGCGTGCATATGTATTCACCCCCTTTGCTATGAAGCCCCTAAATAAGATCGGGTGCAACCAATTACCTTCAGAAGTCACATAATTAGTTAGATTGCACACTCCTCCCAGTTAGGGGGAGTGATGAGCTCTATAGCAGAGTCTCACAACTCAATCGCTGGTTGAAAACTGTTTTCTGCCCCTCCCAAAAGATAGAATTTGTAGATAATTGGCCCTCTATCTGGGACTCACCCACAAACAGGACCAAGCCTGGCCTGTTGAGGAGTGATGGACTCCATCCTAGCTGGAGGGGTGCTCTCATCTTATCTACGAACATAGACAGGGCTCTAACTCCTCTAGCTCCACAATGAAATAGGGTGCAGGCCAGGCAGCAGGCTGTTAGCCAGTCTGCTAGCTTAGTGGAGTCTGCCACTAGCACAGTCAGTGTAGTCAGCTCAGCTATCCCCATTGAGACCGTGTCTGTGCCTCGACCTAGGTTGGGCAAAATTAAAGATGGCGGTGTTCGCCTTAGCAATCTCACTAGTATAAAGACCTCCTCCATCCCTGCCATTATTGAAAGAGATTGTGATACCTCACATCTCAAAATAGGACTACTTAATGTTAGATCCCTCACTTCAAAGGCAGTTATAGTCAATGAACTAATCACTGATCATAATCTTGATGTGATTGGCCTGACTGAAACATGGCTTAAGCCTGATGAATTTACTGTGTTAAATGAGGCCTCACCCCCTGGTTACACTAGTGACCATATCCCCCGCGCATCCCGCAAAGGCGGACGTGTTGCTAACATTTACGATAGCAAATTTAAATTTACCAACAAAAAAAACAACAACGGCGTTTTCGTCTTTTGAGCTTCTAGTCATGAAATCTATGCAGCCTACTCAATCACTTTTTATAGCTACTGTTTACAGGCCTCCTGGGCCATATGCAGCGTTCCTCACTGAGTTCCCTGAATTCCTATCGGACCTTGTAGTCATCGCAGATAATATTCTAATTTTTGGTGACTTTAATATTCACATGGAAAAGTCCACAGACCCACTCCAAAAGGCTTTCGGAGCCATCATCGACTCAGTGGGTTTTGTCCAACATGTCTCTGGACCTACTCACTGCCACAGTCATACTCTGGATCTAGTTTTGTCCCATGGAATAAATGTTGTGGATCTTAATGTTTTTCCTCATAATCCTGGACTATCGAACCACTATTTTATTACGTTCGCAATCACAACAAATAATCTGCTCAGACCCCAACCAAGAAGCATTAAAAGTCGTGCTATAAATTCTCAGACAACCCAAAGATTCCTTGATGCCCTTCCAGACTCCCTCTGCCTACCCAAGGACGTCAGAGGACAAAAATGTGTTAACCACCTAACCGAGGAACTCAATTTAACCTTGCACAATACCCTAGATGCAGTTGCACCCCTAAAAACAAAAAACATTTGTCATAAGAAACTAGCTCCCTGGTATACAGAAAATACACGAGCTCTGAAGCAAGCTTCCAGAAAATTGGAACGGAAATGGCCCCACACCAAACTGGAAGTCTTCCGACTAGCTTGGAAAGACAGTACCGTGCAGTATCGAAGAGCCCTCACTGCTGCTCGATGATCCTATTTTTCCAACTTAATTGAGGAAAATAAGAACAATCCAAAATTTATTTTTGATACTGTTGCAAAGTTAACTAAAAAGCAGCATTGCCCAAGAGAGGATGGCTCTCACTTCAGCAGTAATGAATTCATGAACTTCTTTGAGGAAAAGATCATGATCATTAGAAAGCAAATTACGGACTCCTCTTTAAATCTGCGTATTCCTCCAAAGCTCCGTTGTCCTGAGTCTGCACAACCCTGCCAGGACCTAGGATCAAGGGAGGCACTAAAGTGTTTTAGTATTATATCTCTTGACACAATGATGAAAATAATCATGGCCTCTAAACCTTCAAGCTGCATACTGGACCCTATTCCAACTAAACTACTGAAAGAGCTGCTTTCTGTGCTTGGCCCTCCTATGTTGAACATAATAAACGGCTCTCTATCCACCGGATGTGTACCAAACTCACTAAAAGTGGCAGTAATAAAGCCTCTCTTGAAAAAGCCAAATCTTGACCCAGAAATTATAAAAAACTATCGGCCTATATCTAATCTTCCATTCCTCTCAACATTTTTTGAAAAAGCTGTTGCGCAGCAACTCACTGCCTTCCTGAAGACAAACAATGTATACGAAACGCTTCAGTCTGGTTTTAGACCCCATCATAGCACTGAGACTGCACTTGTGAAGGTGGTAAATGACCTTTTAATGACGTCAGACCGAGGCTCTGCGTCTGTCCTCGTGCTCCTAGATCTTAGTGCTGCTTTTGATACCATCGATCACCACATTCTTTTGGAGAGATTGGAAACCCAAATTGGTCTACATGGACAAGTTCTGGCCTGGTGTAGGTCTTATCTGTTGGAAAGATATCAGTTTGTCTCTGTGAATGGTTTGTCCTCTGACAAATCAACTGTAAATTTCGGTGTTCCTCAAGGTTACGTTTTAGGACCACTATTGTTTTCACTATATATTTTACCTCTTGGGGATGTCATTCGAAAACATAATGTTAAATTTCACTGCTATGCGGATGACACACAGCTGTACATTTCAATGAAACATGGTGAAGCCCCAAAATTGCCCTCGCTAGAAGCCTGTGTCTCAGACATAATGAAGTGGATGGCTGCAAACTTTCTACTTTTAAACTCGGACAAAACAGAGATGCTTGTTCTAGGTCCCAAGAAACAAAGAGATCTTCTGTTGAATCTGACAATTAATCTGGATGGTTGTACAGTCGTCTCAAATAAAACTGTGAAGGACCTCGGCGTTACTCTGGACACTGATCTCTCTTTTGAAGAACATATCAAGACTGTTTCAAGTACAGCTTTTTTCCATCTAAGTAACATTGCAAAAATCAGAAACTTTCTGTCCAAAAATGATGCAGAAAAATGTATCCATGCCTTTGTTACTTCTAGGTTGGACTACTGCAATGCTCTACTTTCCGCCTACCCGGATAAAGCACTAAATAAACTTCAGTTAGTGCTAAATACGGCTGCTAGAATCCTGACTAGAACCAAAAAAAATTGATCATATTACTCCAGTGCTAGCCTCCCTACACTGGCTTCCTGTTAAGGCAAGGGCTGATTTCAAGGTTTTACTGCTAACCTACAAAGCATTACATGGGCTTGCTCCTACCTATCTTTCCGATTTGGTCCTGCCGTACATACCTACACGTACGCTACGGTCACAAGACGCGGGCCTCCTAATTGTTCCTAGAATTTCTAAGCAAACAGCTGGAGGCAGGGCTTTCTCCTATAGAGCTCCATTTGTATGGAATAGTCTGCCTACCCATGTGAGAGACGCAGACTCAGTCTCAACCTTTAAGTCTTTACTGAAGACACATCTCTTCAGTAGGTCCTATGATTAAGTGTAGTCTGGCCCAGGGGTGTGAAGGTGAACGGAAAGGCTGGAGCAACGAACCGCCCTTGCTGTCTCTGCCTGGCCGGTTTCCCCTCTTTCCCCTGGGATTCTCTGCCTCTACCCCTATTACGGGGGCTGAGTCACTGTCTTACTGGTGTTCTTCCATGCCGTCCCTGGGAGGGGTGCGTCACTTGAGTGGGTTGAGTCACTGACGTGGTCTTCCTGTCTGGGTTGGCGCCCCCCCTTGGGCTGTGCCGTGGCGGAGATCTTTGTGGGCTATACTCGGCCTTGTCCCGGGATGGTATGTTGGTGGTTGGAGATATCCCTCCAGTGGTGTGGAGGCTGTGCTTTGGCAAAGTGGGTGGGGTTATATCCTACCTGTTTGGCCCTGTCTGGGGTTTCATCGGATGGGGCCACAGTGTCTCCTGACCCCTCCTGTCTCAGCCTCCAGTATTTATGCTGCAGTAGTTTATGTGTCGGGGGGCTAGGGTCAGTCTGTCACATATGGAGTATTTCTCTTGTCTTTTCCGGTGTCCTGTGTGAATGTAAATATGCTCTCTCTAATTCTCTCTTTCTCTCTTTCTTTCTTTCTCTCTCTCGGAGGACCTGAGCCCTAGGACCATGCCTCAGGACTACCTGGCTTGATGACTCCTTGCTGTCCCCAGTTCACCTGGCCGTGCTGCTGATCCAGTTCCAACTGTTCTGCCTGCAGCTATGGAACCCTGACCTGTTCACCGGACGTGCTACCTGTCCCAGACCTGCTGTCCCAGACCTGCTGGAACCCTGACCTATTCACCAGACGTGCTACCTGTCCCAGACCTGCTGTTTTCAACTCTCTAGAGACAGCAGGAGCCGTAGAGATACTCTCAAAGATCGGCTATGAAAAAGCCATCTGACACTTACTCTTGTGTTACTGACTTGTTGCACCCTCGACAACTACTATGATTATTATTATTTGACCATGCTGGTCATTTATGAACATTTGAACATCTAGGCCATGTGCTGTTATAATCTCCACCCGGCACAGCCAGAAGAGGACTGGCCACCCCTCATAGCCTCGTTACTCTCTAGGTTTCTTCCTAGGTTTTGGCCTTTCTAGGGAGTTTTTCCTAGCCACCGTGCTTCTACACCTGCATTGCTTGCTGTTTGGGGTTTTAGGCTGGGTTTCTGTACAGCACTTTGAGATATCAGCTGATATAAGAAGGGCTATATAAATACATTTGATTTGATTTGATTTATTTAAGTGTCACATGATCTGTCACATGATCTCAGTATATATACACCTGTTCTGAAAGGCCCCAGAGTCTGCAACACCACTAAGCAAGGGGCACCACCAAGCAAGCGGCACTATGAAGACCAAGGAGCTCTACAAACAGGTCAGGGACAAAGTTGTGGAGAAGTACAGATCAGGGTTGGGTTATAAAAAAATATCGCAAACTTTGAACATCCCACGGAGCACCATTAAATCCATTATTAAAAAATGTAAAGAATATGGCACCACAACAAACCTGCCGAGAGAGGGCCGCACACCAAAACTCACAGACCAGGCAAGGAGGGCATTAATCAGAGAGGCAACAAAGAGACCAAAGATAACCCTGAAGAAGCTGCAAAGCTCCACGGCGGAGATTGGAGTATCTGTCCATAGCACCACTTTAATTCGTATACTCCACAGAGCTGGGCTTTAAGGAAGAGTGGCCAGAAAAAATACATTGCTTAAGAAAAAAATAAACAAACACATTTGGTGTTCACCAAAAGGCATGTGGGAGACTCCCCAAACATATGGAAGAAGGTACTCTGGTCAGATGAGACTAAAATGTAGCTATTTGGCCATCAAGGAAAACGCTATGTCTGGCGCAAACCCAACACCTCTCATCACCCCGAGAACACAATCCATGTTTTTCATCGGCAGGGACTGGGAAACTGGTCAGAATTGAAGGAATGATGGATGGCGCTAAATACAGGGAAATTCTTGAGGGAAACCTGTTTCAGTCTTCAAGAGATTTGAGACTGGGACGGAGGTTCACCTTCCAGCAGGACAATGACCCTAAGCATACTGCTAAAGCAACACTCGAGTGGTTTAAGGGGAAACATTTAAATGTCTTGGAATGGCCTAGTCAAGCCCAGACGTCAATCCAATTGAGAATCTGTGGTATGACTTAAAGATTGCTATAAACCAGCGGAACCCATCCAACTTGAAGGAGCTGGAGCAGTTTTGCCTTGAAGAATGGGCAAAAGTCCCAGTGGCTAGATGTGCCAAGCTTATAGAGACATACCCCCAAGAGACTTGCAGCTGTAATTGCTGCAAAAGGTGGCTCTACAAAGTATTGACTTTGGGGGGTGAATAGTTATGCATGCTCAAGTTCTGTTGTTTTGACTTATTTCTTGTTTGTTTCACAATAAGAAATATTTTGCATCTTCAAAGTGGTAGGCATGTTGTGTAAATCAAATGATACAACCCCCCCCAAAAAAATCTATTTTAATTCCAGGTGGCAAGGCAACAAAATAGGAAAAGTGCCTAGGGGGGTGAATACTTTCTTAAGCCACTGTAGTTTGTAGTGCTCTCTTAGCCAATGCTTTACCGTCAGGAGCAGAGCGGGTGTCTTTCTTTGTTGTTGTATTTATGCAACAACTTAATACTATACAGTTCAAGACCCCACCCTTCTCCATAGCACAAAGCTCCGGCTTCTTAAGGTGGGCGTAAGGACTTGACTAAAATCTGAATACCAAATATTGTGAAGCACAAATCTCCTGCTTAAACGTGCAGGTCCTCTTTTACAGAGCAAACAAATCAATGCACAAAATAAGAGAACGTTATCTTCCTCTTAGCTTAAGGCACAGAGAATAAAAGGTATATTGGTGCTGCCAACACACCTCCCCGGCTTAAAAAATTGCCTCAGTCTGCTGCTCTTTTGACCTAGCTAAGAGGTCACTAAGTAGAAAGTAGTCTCGCTGCAACAAACTACCATACATTCCAAAGATCATGTGAGTCACACAACCTTGTAGGAAGCGAATGTACAAGTATTCCTTCCTTCCCACTATATGGTATACCTCCAACACAGTTCAGTGAACTGTGCATCCCCCTTAGGCTCTGAAAAGCCCCTCAGACCCCTACCCTCTTGCAGCCTTGATCTTGTGGTTAACAATAGATGGTGGTCAGGCCAGCTAGTTACTGTTTCCTCTCCCTTTACGGAGCCCCCTCGGCCAGGCTACAAGGCCACTGGACCTGGATACCTCAAAGAGGGAATCTGTCTTTCCTGTCGTCAGCAGCAGCTTCCCTTTTCTATACTGCGGCACTGTGCTCCATGGTGGTAAGAGAGAGCTTTGATGGTATCTTTCTGCAGTTGATATCCTCTCAAAGTAAATGAAAAATAATTTTTCCAAAACGGACAAATGTCAGTGAGGAAGTATTATACACTTTATCTTAGCTTGTCTGTATAATGCCTGTATTCCCATTGATCAAAACAATATAGTATGCATGTATTTTCAGGGATGAGAACTCCATAAGTAAGGAGACAATAGACATCAAACTGTGAATAAGGCATACAATCCATATATTTATTGCAGAATGAGACTGGGCCTAAAACATAATCTAAATAAGCATCAGAATTGCAGAGCAATACCCCGAAGCTCACTGGTTATATAAAGCGATTCACTTGCGTCAAATATGCACCAGATTACTTCTATGGTATATCTGGTCTGAAAATATCTCCAGGACAATGAGTGGCAATATAGTGAAAGCTTGAAGGAAGACTTTGAACTGAATTATGAACCCATGCAGATGCATTCACTGAAGTCTGGTTCTCGGTATAAGAGAATCATCTCGGGAGAGAGAGAGAGAGAGAAAGGTAGGGTTAATGCCTGTTCATTTAGCCTACATTGGATATCAATTTGGGGAGTGTTTCTGCGAGCAGCCTCATCGGAGTGTATCGATTTATTGATTTATGAGTTAAGTTGAAACTGCACCATGGGAAAAAGAGCCTCGTTCTGTATATATGGGAATCGATACTACAACTCTAAATGGAGAGAGAGAGAGAGAGAGAGAGAGAGAGAGAGAGAGAGAGAGAGAGAGGAGAGAGAGAGAGAGAGAGAGAGAGAGAGAGAAGAGAGAGAGAGAGAGAGAGAGAGAGAGAGAGAGAGAGAGAGAGAGAGAGAGAGAGAGAGAGAGAGAGATGTTGGAACATTACACAAGGTTACTGCCTAAACTCTCTGTGATTTGATTTAGGATCACTTTTACCATATCACAGGCAACAGTCTCTGTTTCCCAGATGGAAAACAAGACAAAGGAATAAAAAGGAGAAAGAAATTAAGCATTTATTCACAATATCGTATTGCTATATCAATCACAATGTATTACTCCTGGGTTATTCAAATATCTGCACTGTTGATATATCAAACCATCTTAGTTCATCATTTCACTTGTCAGTTTTCGTGTGAGAGTCGAGGGGAAATAACATTAAATGTATCTAAAATATCAATATGTTATAGAAATGTCACCATAAAGATTCATTTTCGATACGTTATTCCATTCAGGGTCAGATAAAAGCTTGAAATAATATGAGAGAAATCTCATCTAATGACTTTCCCAGCTGTGGATGAAATATTAAACAGAGGCCTCTGGGACACACTAGCTATGTGATTCTTAATAAAAAAAACATTTTAAGTGAAGTTAATTGCTTTAAGAAAGCGGGAGAGAGGGAAATAATTGGATTGCATTATGGTGCATAGGTTTGCATTATGTGTATTGGACTGTATTCCTGATGCATTGGAATGAATGCAAGTGTTGCATTACCTATTATGAACGAGCCTAAACATAGATACACTCAAAAGACAATGGCTGATATAGACACCTACGAACTTTAAAACAGTGGACTGACTATTTCTGTCACACTTTAAGCATAGTATATTTTATAAAGGCTACGTAAACCATTCATAAACCCTTCATCGATTCTTAATTTGACCCTCATTTGAAATGAAAGAGAATTAACTTTCTGTTATGTAGGCCTGCCATTTATGAGTATTGCGGTTTACTTCCAGGCTGTCCAGGTTCTGAAGAATCCCCAGTCTAGACTATCCTTTACCGCTGCAGCCATCTATCTCAGAGACAGTCTTCTGACCCAAACTCATTCTATTTTTTATCGTCTATTGTTACCAGGCTTGTTCAAATGTACCTCACTCTCTAGAGAATGAGACAGAAAGAGAGAGAGAGAAAATAAGAAAAGCCTGCTGTTATACAGATACATTTTCTCTATGGTCAGAATGCAATAGGTCCATTTATAGTGCTTTCAGAAATGTAATCTAGCTTGGCGGTGGAGAAATGTAGCCTGCCTTGGCTTCAGATGATTCTGATAGCAGACTGATAACAGGTAAAGCCATAGACGTTCTGCTGAGCATCCTGAACAGTGTTTACTCCCAACTCTGTCCTTTCTGCTGTCTGTGTGTGGCGATGACAATGCAGCCAGGGAGATTTGCCCACCTCCTTTCTGCCAATTTCCTCCCAGGCTGATGAGATGCTTAAGCAATGTTAACAGAATACAGAGCGATGGGTGGAGAAGAGTGGGAATTACAAAATGCTGAGCAGCAATCTCCTTTACAGCATTCCTTAGGCGGGCTCTTGGACCCTAAACACATTGACTCTCTCCCTGAGGGTGGAATAGGGGTAGATACGAATGTAAATGGACTGGAAAAAGAGACTGCTGAGTCCACACACAGATGGTTGTGTCAAGCTGGCACTGGCAGGGTGGCACGTGGATGCCTTGGCACGCCGCAGCATCTGGCACGGGTGGCATGGAGGAAAGCACACCCCGCCAGAGTTGGTTTATCTCACCACCCAGCATTCAGGAAGACAATAGCTGTGGAAATGCAGTTTCCGCCTCTCCGCCCCCCCTGCTGGGGTGTTGGTTTGGGCCGTGCGCGGGGAGGGAGGGTCAGGGTTTTATGGTAATCTCCTTCTGTGGGTGACAGAATTACTCTGGGCTGGGTGGTCGCTGGGAAGAGAAGAGAGCGTCTTTCACTAAACAAATGAGAGGTTTTACTGACTAAATGAGAGGCCGTTTCCTGTGGCAGCACAGCTCTCACTAAACTAAAGCACACTTGAATGAATCGATTGAGTTCCCACCTTCTCTGGCTAACAATCCCTTCCCAAATATAGTTGGCAGACTGCAATCTCCGTGTGATTATGTAATTGGTCTTAAGCTTAGTGTTCTTCTCAGGAATAATAATGGTGATTATGTAACGGACAAATAACATGGCTGCCTAGAGGAGGAGGGAGGAGAGAAGCCTGGATGCAGCCTGAAGCCCAGAACGAAGGATAACAGAAAACTCAACAATAGGTTTTGATTACCTGATGGAAATGACGGGGAAAAAACCATGTTAAGTGATATTCAACTTACTGAGCTTTTCTATCGTTCTCTTTCCTTTTCAGTAGTTGTCGGTATCGGCAAGCTGTTTATAAAGCATAAAGTTAATGACTGTTTATTTTCTTTTAAGCAAAAAGGCTGAATTTAGAAATAGACAACAAAATCCAATCCAGAATGAAGAGATAACCACTGTTCCCAGACAATTGACAGCTATCCTTAACTGGGCCATGCTAAATCTTTATAACAACCACAGATTTTCTAGCAAAACATATCTACCAAAATAGAAAAGCAACAGAGAATAGGATGGTATCAGTGTGAGGCACAGTTCTAGATTCTCTTGTAAATGTCCTGAAGCCAGTGTGTGTTGCTGTTCCACACACAGAGCCCCCTCATCCTCCCCTGGGTCTGTGTTGTTCCTACCGCAATACAACTCATTACTGGGGCTCACTGTCTGCACACCACTGTGTACCACTCACAATGTATGCTATCTACCTACAATTACCAAATAAAGTGTGTGTATTAAACTAATCTGCAATATTAATGTTTACTTTTGTCGTGTCGTTTTTCGTGTATACTATAACTAACCTGAAGTTCTTTTTTTTTTACATTGAACAATTAAATAAAAAGAGGATTTGGTGGCTTCATTGCAAGAGTGCTTAAGTATTGAGCCCATACAGATTCCAGCAGGCCAAACAGAACCAAACAGAAGCAAGAGGATTAGTGCTGGGCCAATCAATCATATAGGCGGCCATTTTGGCAGACCCCTCATAAGTCCGTTCTACATAAGGGGCCAACAGTTTGGTTTCCATTTCCCCATATTGTGTGGAGATCCTGCAAAGTCCCAAAATTTGGCACAGATTTTCTGTAAAAGCAGCCCAAGCTTAACCACATTGAGACATGTCTAGGGATCCACAATTAAAACACACACACATGCATGCACTGGCGCACTGGCACACACACATACACAACCAGACAAAATAATCTAAAAAGAGGTGATACAGTATACATTTTTGTTCCTCTGATTCAAACTATTACTTATATTGCGACACAGACATAAAGGCTATTGTACGCAGGAACAATAGGTATTTACAGCCATGACCGTAGTTACAATAAACCCTCCATGAGTCACCTGCAAGCTCATAGAAAACATAACAGAACATTTTATAAATACTTCTAAGTTAATTCATTGCCTTCAAAATGGCTGACAGAGGCAAGACAGTATAATAATTTTGAAGGTCTGTCCAGTGCTAGGCTGAGGCTCCAATCGAGAGGAAGGACTTTGAGTGGGATTAGAGGGACATTGGGCCCTTCTAGACCCCTCAGAAGGACAGAATGGTGCAGTAGTCTCCAGCAGAGGGGCATCATTAACTCACCACAGACAGAAGTTCTGCTAGGCTGAGGCTGACAGCTGAGAAGGAGCAGAAGAGTTGCAGTGGATTAACTGGGGCCAAAGTTCAATACTACTGTCGATCATTGAGAAAAAAACGTTTTACAATCCACTATCTATATTAGATCAAATGTGAAAATGGTAATGACATAATAGCTTCCTTTGGTTTCAATTAAACATGGTGAACAATGAATTCTGGGATTTTTATTTTTTAATTAACTAGGCAAGTCAGTTAAGAACACATTTTTATTTTCAATGACGGCCTAGGAACAGTGGGTTAACTGCCTTGTTCAGAAGGACAGATTTTTACCTTGTCAGCTCGGGGATTTGATCTTGCAACCTTTCGGTTGCTAGTCCAACGCTCCAACCACCAGGCCAACTGCCACCCCAGGTGGGGGCGGCAGGGGAGGAGTGTTGAATATGAGTAGGAGCAAAAAGCTGGTGTCATATTTATTTTATTTATTTCACCTTTATTTAACCAGGTAGGTTTAGTTGAGAACAAGTTCTCATTTGCAACTGCGACCTGGCCAAGATAAAGCATAGCAATTCGACACATACAGCAACACAGACTTACACATGGAATAAACAAAACATACAGTCAATAATACAGTAGAAAAAAAAGAAAAGAAAAAAAAATGAAATAAATAAATTATTTAAAAAATAAATAATAATAATTAAAAAATAAAAGTCTATATACAGTGAGTGCAAATGAGGTAAGATAAGGGAGTTAAGGCAATAAATAGGCCATGGTGGCGAAGTAATTACAATATAGCAATTAAACACTGGAATGGTAGATGTGCAGAAGATGAATGTGCAAGTAGAGATACTGTAATCGGCCTGTGTGCAGGCGCAGGACAGCAGAAATGAGTAAGGAACGTAATTTACTCAAGGAATCAAAGAATATAACACAATAAACTAGCCCACAGTAACAGACCGTATACATACAAACAATCACTCACAAAAAACTATGGGGGAACAGAGGGTTAAATAATGAACAAGTAATTGGGGAATTGAAACCAGGTGTGTAAAGCAAAGACAAAACAAATGGAAAATGAAAAGTGGATCGGCGATGGCTAGAAGGCCGGTGACGTCGACCGCCGAACGCCGCCCGAACAAGGAGAGGGACCGACTTCGGCGGAAGTCGTGACAGTACCCCCCCTTGATGCGCGCTGACACCGACCTCGGGGACGACCCGGAGGACAAGGCGCAGGTCGATCTGGGTGGAGACGCTGGAACTCCTGCAGCAACGAAGGGTCCAGGACGTCCTCCACCAGCACCCAGCATCTCTCCTCCGGACCGTACCCCTCCCACTCCACGAGGTACTGAAGGCCCCTCGCCCGATGCCTCGAGTCCAGGATGGCTCGAAAAGCATACGCCGGGGCCCCCTCGATGTCCAGAGGGGGTGGAGGAACCTTCCGCACCTCAGACTCCTGGAGTGGACCAGCCACCACCGGCCTGAGGAGAGACACATGGAACGAGGGATTAATACGGTAATCTGGAGGAAGGTGTAACCTGTAGCATAACCTCGTTCGGTCTACTCAGGACTTTGAATGGCCCCACAAACCGTGGACCCAGCTTCCGGCAGGGCAGGCGGAGGGGCAGGTTTCGGGTCGAGAGCCAGACCCGGTCCCCCGGTGCGAACACCAGGGCCTCACTGCGGTGGCGGTCCGCGCTCGCCTTCTGTCACCTCACGGCCTGTTGCAGATGCACATGAGCAGCGTCCCAGGTCTCCTCCGAACGCTTAAACTATTCGTCCACCGCAGGAGCTTTGATCTGGCTCCGATGCCAAGGTGCCAGAACCGACTGATACCCCAGTACGCACTGCAAAGGGGAGAGGTTAGTGGAGGAGTGGCGGAGTGAGTTTTGGGCCATCTCTGCCCAGGGGATGAATGCCGCCCACTCCCCGGCCGGTCCTGGCAATATGACCACAGAAATCTACCCACATCCTGGTTTACTCTCTCCACCTGCCCGTTACTCTCGGGGGGTGAAAACCTAAGGTGAGGCTGACCGAGACCCCCAGACGTTCCATGAACGCCCTCCATACTCTGGACGTGAACTGTGGACCCCGATCAGAAACTATGTCCTCGGGCACCCCGTAGTGCCGGAAGACGTGAGTGAACAGGGCCTCCGCAGTCTGTAGGGCCGTAGGGAGACCGGGCAAAGGGAGGAGACAGCAGGACTTAGACAACCGATCCACAACGACCAGGATCGTGGTGTTGCCCTGTGAGGGAGGAAGATCCGTCAGGAAGTCCACCGACAGGTGCGACCACGGCCGTTGTGGAACAGGGAGGGGTTGTAACTTCCCTCTGGGCAGGTGCCTGGGAGCCTTGCACTGGGCGCACAACGAGCAGGAGGAAACATAAACCCTCACGTTCCCGCTCTATGTCCGCGACCAACTCCCACACCACCGGTGCCACCAGGCAAGAGGCCGGAAGTACGGGAGTATGATCCATGGACCGCTCCTCTGTGTCATACATCCGGGACAGTTTGTCTGCCTTCGCGTTTTGGGAACCTGGTCGGTAGGACAGAGTGAAAACAAAACGGGTAAAAACATGGCCCACCTTGCCTGGCGATGGTTCAGTCTCCTCGCCGCCCGGATGTACTCCAGATTGCGGTGGTCAGTCCAGATGAGAAAAGGGTGTTTAGCCCCCTCAAGCCAATGTCTCCACGCCTTCAGAGCCTTGACAACAGCCAACAGCTCCAGGTCCCCCACATCATAGTTTCGCTCCACCGGGCTGAGCCTCTTCGAAAAGAAAGCACAGGGGCGGAGCTTCAGTGGCATGACCGAGCGCTGAGAGAGCACGGCTCCGATCCCAGCTACAGACGCGTCCACCTCCACTATGAACGCCAAAGAGGGATCCGGATGAGCCAGCACAGGAGCCGAGGTAAACAGAGCCTTCAGGTGACCAAAAGCCCTGTCCTCCTCAGCCGACCACTGCAGTCTCACTGGTCCCATCTTCAGCAGGCAGTGAGGTAATGGGAGCCGCTACCTGACCAAAACCCCGGATAAACTTCCAGTAGTAGTTGGCAAACCCTAGAAACCGCTGCACTTCCTTTACCGTGGTAAGAGTCGGCCAATTACGCACGGCTGAAATGCGGTCACTCTCCATCTCCACCCCTGAAGTGGAAATGCGGTACCCTAGGAAGGAGACGGACTGTTGGAAGAACAGACATTTCTCAGCCTTGACGTACAGGTCATGCTCCAACAGTCTATCAAGCACCCTGCGCACCAGGGACACATGCTCGGCGTGTGTAGCGGAGTATATCAGAATGTCATGACTGTCCTGATCAGGTCAGGTTACAGGAGACCACAACCCTACAGATTATCTCTCACCGCCAACAGAGGAGGAGAGATCTAGGGGTTTGAAGATGTGGGGGGTTTATGACCCCTCACGCCCATGATAAATCTTAGGCCACAGACAACATTTCTTTGTCCTCTCACTATGGAGAACCAGCCTCAGAACATTAAACATGCAATAAAGGGACTTTGGAACAATGGTTTCCGTCAGCCACAATGGTGGTCATGACGATAGATGGAATATGAAAATGTATGTAATTTTTGTTTTGTTATTAAAGGTTAATAGATGACGTTATTACGAAAACATTGTAACTTTAAGAGTTTTCTCAGTATATGCCTGATGTTTATACATTGTACGTTGTGTGGATAATGTCCAAATCAAAGAGAATGTTTTGGTAAAGATGAAATGTGAAGTTAGTTGTCTAAAATTGGATTTGAGTAAAATCTAGACCTTGCCTCTTAACTTGGTACGCCCAGAGAATTGCCCTAAAGGTGATTATGCCCACTTCTGACCCGAGGGTATAAGACATGGGAGTTAAGAATGAACAGATTAGACTAAGTGACCCAAGCTGCAGCCGAGGTCTAAAAAGTCAACGAACCCAAAACGCAACACAAGGTTGAAGACAAAGAAATCTTTTTTCTACCCAAGCTACGGATGAGTAGCTGTGTCTAAGCGGTTGAATTCAAGCCGAACCACCTAGCCTCCACTCTCCATCGAATCGTGGTATCTACACTGTTTCATTCCTACGCTGTGAGCTCTGAGCTACAGAGCTGTCTGTCCTCAGAAGACCCCTTCCAGAGCAAGGGAGAGGAATCAGACCACTAAGCCAAAAAGGACACTGGCATCGTGAGGACAACCAGAGAGTTGCGCCGGAGAAGTGCGTCATTGAGAAGCCTAAACAACCCACGCGGAGCTTCCCATCTGAGACCTCCAACACGTAATTACATCATTATATTCTGACCCATAAGAGTGGCAGTTCGGGGTAAGGCTAGGTTTAAATAAGCATAGCTGACAAATGAACCCAAATGTATATTTCTCTCGTGTACTTTCTCTTTTTCTCTCTCTTTTAAATCTCAATTTTGGGTAACACGCGCCATAGTGTGTTGGCCCGTTATACTAAGTTCTAATCAATAGCCTAGACTGTGTTTTGTGTATGTGTATCTTTTATCATCATTTTAGCTTGCTAGTAAATAAATAATCAACTACAATTGGTGTGGTACGAACTCATTGGTGGGACACGGGTCTGTGCAGATTCCCGGATTATGTGACGTTCAGAATGAGATTGTAGAGGAAATGGATTAATTAGCGACTGTTGTAAAATCGATATTCTGATATTCTTTGAGTTAATTTGGGAAATAGAAACTCAATAAAACTAATTTTCCCATGGTGCCCCAGGTTAATTAGTTAATAATTGCTTGCTTCATTTAATCACGCAATTAGAAACCTTTAATCATTCGATGAGCAACAGTCGTCACATTAACTAATACAACGTCACGACAAGAATGTCGTCAATATACACCACTACACCCTGCCCATGCAGGTCCCGGAAAATCTCGTCAACAAAGGCCTGGAAGACTGATGGAGCATTGATCAACCCGTACGGCATGACGAGGTACTCATAGTGCCCTGAGGTGGTACTAAATGCCGTCTTCCACTCGTCCCCCTCCCGGATACGCACCAGGTTGTAAGCGCTCCTGAGATCCAATTGTGTGAAGAAGCGCGCCCCGTGCATTGACTCGATCGCACTGGCGATAAGAGGCAGCGGGTAGCTGTACCTCACAGTGATCTGATCGATACCCCGATAGTCAATACACGAGCTCAGACCTCCATCCTTCTTCTTCACAAAAAAGAAACTCGAGGAGGCAGGTGAAGTGGAGGGCCGAATGTATTCCTGCCCCAGGGATTCGGAGACATATGTTTCCATAGCCGCCGTCTCCTCCTGTGACAGAGGATACACGTGACTCCTGGGAAGTGCTGCGTCTACCAGGAGATTTATCGCACAATCCCCCCGTCGATGGGGTGGTAATTGAGTCGCCTTCTTCTTACAGAAGGCGAGAGACAAATCGGCATATTCTGAGGGGATGCGCACGGTGGAGACCAGGTCCACCAGCTGGTCCAACGTGAGGGTGGTGTCTCAGCAGGCCAACTCCTGACGGATGTCCTCGCGCAGTCTGCACAGGTAGTGATCGATCAGGGCCCTGTCGTTCCATCCCGCGCTGGCGGCCAGGGTCCGGAAGTCCAATGCAAAATCCTGCACGCTCCTCGTCCCCTGCCTCAGGTGGAACAGTCGTTCACCCGACGTGGGTGAACTCTGCGTAATGGTCCAACGCCGCGTCTCCTTCACTCCATACGGCGTTGACCCACTCCAGGGCTTTGCCTGAGAGGCAGGAGACGAGGGCGGACGTGCTCTCACGTCCCGAAGGAGCCGGGTGGACGGTCGTCAGGTAGAGCTCCAGCTGTAGTAGGAATCCCTGGCATCCGGCAGCCGTCCCATCATACTCCCTTGGGAGTGCGAGCCGAATCCCACTGGGACTGGGTGAAGGAGGGGTTGACGGTAGTGGGGCTGGTGGAGGCGCTGGAAATTCTCCTCCTCTCTCCCAACGTCCATCGTCTGCAGCACGCGATCCATGGCGGTGCCCAGACGTTGCAACACGGTTGCGTGCTGCTGGACGCGCTCTTCTACCGCCACAGGGAAGGTGTCTGCTCCTGCTGACTCCATTCGTTTTGGTGAGTGATTCTGTAATCGGCCTGTGTGTAGCTGGTGTGGAGGAGTCAGGCGCAGGACAGCAGAAATGAGTAAGGAACGTAATTTACTCAAGGAATCAAAGAATATAACACAATAAACTAGCCGACAATAACGGACCGTATACATACAAACAATCACTCACAAAAAACCATGGGGGAACAGAGGGTTAAATAATGAACAAGTAATTGGGGAATTGAAACCAGGTGTGTAAAACAAAGACAAAACAAATGGAAAATGAAAAGTGGATCGGCGATGGCTAGAAGGCCGGTGACGTCGACCGCCGAACGCCGCCCGAACAAGGAGAGGGACCAACTTTGGCGTAAGTCGTGACAGATACTGGCATGCAAAGGAGCAAGATAAATAAATAAATACAGTATGGGGATGAGGTAGATAGATGGGCTGTTTACAGATGGGCTATGTACAGGTGCAGTGAACTGTGAGCTGCTCTGACAGCTGGTCCTTAAAGCTAGTGAGGGAGATATGAGTCTCCAGCTTCAGTGATTTTTGCAGTTCGTTCCAGTCATTGGCAGCAGAGAACTGGAAGCAAAGGCAACCAAAGGAGGAATTGGCTTTGGGGGTGACCAGTGAGATATACCTGCTGCAGCGCGTGCTACGAGTGGGTGCTGCTATGGTGACCAGTGAGCTGAGATAAGGCGGGGCTTTACCTAGCAGAGACGTGTAGATAACCTGTAGCCAGTGGGTTTGGCGACGAGTATGAAGTGAGGGCCAACCAACGAGAGTGTACAGGTCGCAGTGGTGGATAGTGTATGGGGCTTTTGTGACAAAACGGATGGCACTGTGATAGACTGCAGCCAATTTGTTGAGTAAAGTGTTGGAGGCTATTTTGTAAATGACATCGCCGAAGTCGAGGATCGGTAGGATGGTCAGTTTTACGAGGGTATGTTTGGCAGCATGAGTGAAGGATGCTTTGTTGCGATATAAGAAGCCAATTCTAGATTTAATTTTGGATTGGAGATGCTTAATGTGAGTCTGGAAGGAGAGTTTACAGTCTAGCCAGACACCTAGGTATTTGTAGTTGTCCTCGTATTCTAAGTCAGAGCCGTCCAGAGTGGTGATGCTGGACGGGCGGGCAGGTGCGGGCAGTGATCGATTGAATAGCATGCATTTAGTTTTACTTGCATTTAAGAGCAGTTGGAGGCCACGGAAGGAGAGTTGTATGGCATTGAAGCTCGTCTGGAGGTTAGTTAACACAGTGTCCAAAGAGGGGTCAGAAGTATGTGTCATCTGCGTAGAGGTGGATCAGAGAATCACTCACAGCAAGAGCGACATCATTGATGTATACAGAGAAGAGAGTCGGCCCAAGAATTGAACCCTGTGGCACCCCCATAGAGACTGCCAGAGGTCCGGACAACAGGCCCTCCGATTTGATACACTGAACTCTATCAGAGAAGTTGTTGGAAAACCAGGCGAGGTAAACATTTGAGAAACCAAGGCTGTCGAGTCTGCCAATAAGAATGTGGTGATTGACAGAGTCGAAAGCCTTGGCCAGGTCGATGAATACGGCTGCACAGTAATGTCTCTTATCGATGGTGGTTATGATGTCGTTTAGGACCTTGAGTGTGGCTGAGGAGCACCCATGACCAGCTCTGAAACCAGATTGCATAGCGGAGAAGGTACGGTGGGATTCGAAATGGTCGGTAATCTGTTTGTTAACTTGGCTTTGGAAGACCTTAGAAAGACAGGGCCTGTAGCAGTTTGGGTCGATTGATTCACTATGAAAGTGACTGAATCAACCACACACAGTGCATAAATCACATTTCACACTTTATCTTAACAATATGGTAATGGTGTTGTTGTGTGAATGATTTATGACAGACACACACAGACACACATGCTGCAAGCAAAGCGGCAGGCATGCAGCAGACATTCTCTTTTACACACACTCAATGCTGATAAAGCGGATTCAGCAGTAGTGGGCTTTTACCTCACATACTCAATCACACACACACACACACACACACACACACACACACACACACACACACACACACACACACACACACACACACACACACACACACACACACACACACACACACACACACACACACACACACACACACAATTCCTTCGCATGCCTTCACACAGAGATAAACCTCTCAAGTGAGAAAGACTGAGCTGATCAAACACCTCACAAACTCACAAACACACACACACCCTGCCTGTCGCTTCGCCACGACCTCCTCTCAGATTACTGCTTTCTGATGCAATTATCTCCCATACAGTGGGGATTATGTGTTCACTTTTGTTTCCCAGTGATCTGTGTCTGCCATCTTCTAATGTGTCCTCTCTGTGCACCCTATTCTCAAGAGAATCCTAACAAAGACTAGCTGACCTTGTCTCTATTTAGCTGCTTCCACTCTCTGATGCTAACCCACAGGCGTTACCGGACAGGGAATGGATTGAAACATGGGGAAATGATTCCCATCAGATATAAAGGAATACGAATGGGAGATTATGGTTCACTGCTGTGGAAAGTGGTGAGAGTGAGGAAGGGGCATTATCAGCTCTGCACAGTTTGGACTGTCTTTCCACTCTTTGTATTAAGGATAAATCATTAAAAGTACTAGATTAATAGCACAATAACTGCCCAGTTCAACATTTGCTGAAGTGCCAAGAGTGCCAAGAGTGTGCAACGCTGTCATCAAGGCAAAAGGTGGCTACTTTGAATTTTGAGTGTGACTCCAAATCCAGACCTTCATGGGTTGATAAATTGGATTTCCATTGATTATTTTTGTGTGATTTTCTTGTCAGCACATTCAACTATGTAAAGAAAAAAAGTATTTAATAAGATTATTTCATTCATTCAGATCTAGGATGTGTTATTTTTAATGTTCCCTTTATTTTTTTGAGCAGTGTAGTTTACTGCTCTAGGGATATAATTACTGCTTGGATAACCTTATTTACTAATATGTATTGATTTATTTGTTCACTCTTTATGCGGTCTGCAGAAAACAATGGAAGAATTATCACTGAATTATCAAGGTGAATTATTGTAATGTTTGTTTATGTGTCAAATCCCATAAGGGATGGGTTGCCAACTCGCCATTTGAAACTAAAATAAAATATAATTTATTAATTCAGTCATTCAGATAGGACGATGGGGAAATCGTAATGTTAACAATGCTGTGTGTGTGTGTGTGTGTGTGTGTGTGTGTGTGTGTGTGTGTGTGTGTGTGTGTGTGTGTGTGTGTGTGTGTGTGTGTGTGTGTGTGTGTGTGTGTGTGTGTCTGTGAATGAACAGAATGAACAGGGAGGGGGGAATCAGTATACAAAACCATGCTAGAGCTGTCACAAGCCAAGTCAAAATTGGATTAGTGTCACCCTTGATAAGGAGAAGGGCAAAAAAAGGAAGAGGGAAAAATTGGAAAATGGAAACGGCTACTTTTTTTCTCCCCCTTGCAATAATTTCATTTCAAATTCAGGGCACTGAACGCATAAACACACTGTTATAGAGCCGGGTAAAATTAATGGAATATTTATATGCAGACTCCAGAATATTTCTTTCTTTTTCTCAGCAGTCAGTTTTTTCCTTCGTTTTACAAATGCCTTTGTTAGGCTTTGACACCATTTCTGCACTTCCAAGAGGACTGTGTTTCCATTGGCGGCTGTTGAAAAGGCCTTGTAGAGAGCGAGGGAATGGGAGCTGTGATTTGTCAGGGACTATTAGCTTCTCACCACACCGACTCACATAGAAATCAATGCAAAGGAATAACGGACCGCCCCACACCATGCTTTCTAAACTGCGCTGGAAGATTCAATAAACTAATGCAGAGAGGGTGGGAAGATAAGAGTATTAAGTATTAGTGCGACCCGTAACAATATAGCTAGCTACAGTACATCATCACTGCAGCGATGGGGGAGGAGAGGAGAGAGAGAGAGAGAGAGGTGAATGTATGGAGACTGGGACAGATGATTGAGTGAAAAAATAGTGTAGAAAGTGGGGAAAAGGAGAGAGAAGGGGAAAACAGACAGACAGACAGACAGACAGACAGACAGACAGACAGACAGACAGACAGACAGACAGACAGACAGACAGACAGACAGACAGACAGACAGACAGACAGACAGACAGACAGACAGACAGACAGACAGACAGACAGACAGACAGACAGACAGACAGACAGACAGACATGCAGACGTAAGAAAGAAGCAAAAACTCAGAACTTAAAGGAGGGTGGAGAGAAGGGGGGAGAGGAAGGGAGAGTGGGAGGACCTAGGAGGATAAAGCCACACAATTCGCCCCATCGCCATTGTTGTTAACATTCAGCTAGAGTAGCTGCTACCTCTGCCGCTGTGTATACAGTAAAACCAATAAGAGGCTGGTATCATGGGATTGAGGGAGAGAAATATGGCACATTGTTGTGCTGGGAAAGCGATAAGGGAGGAGATTGAGAGATGGGAGCCGGATAGACTCCTATTAAGTATTCAACTACAGGGCACAATAGTTACAGCACATACAGCACCGTACCTGAGATTTCCATTTGCCCCATCCTGTGAATCATCCATACAGCTATTGTGCAGTCACGGCCCAGTTTTACTACAGGATTTACAAATGTATCACTCTTTCAACGGAGCAGACCATTTATGCAGCAAACTTGGGTGTGCTGAATCAGGTATGCACTATGCATGGTCTCTTCCACCTGGCACCCTTGTGATCAAATCATCCACCAGTTAAGCTGGTTGAGGCTGATAACTCCTAACATAACAAGCAAGAAATGGGGGGGGGGGGGGGGATCAGCGTGAGGTGCTGCACACTACCATTTCAGATATCATTTGAATGGACTGGGCTGCATTCAGAAACTACAGTCCCTTTACACAGGTACTACCTGATGTAATATAGCTGAAATCAGAGCAAAATCACATGAGTCATTTCCCCTTTAAAATAATTGTCTTTAGGCATCTGTGTGGAGAGATACTTCTTGGCACCAACAGCACATTGTTATCTTCCTCCATTTACCAGCTTAGAGGCAGCAACAGACCTCCTGGGTCGCCCCTGCACAGTTGTAGAGAGGCCATTAAATAAGACAGTAACACCTGGAAGAAAGGAAGAGGTGGCGAGAGAGAGAAAGGGAGGAAATCCAGCTCTGGCAGGAAATGTGGTAGAGGATGCTAATTATCACACAAAATAAAATAACTACCCCTGGTTCACCACACACCTGTCATATTGTGGTAGAGTGGGGGAGGAGGGGCCATTTGTGGTTGGAATAGATTAAAGTAATCTTGTTGAAGAAGTATCACCACATACAGGAGGACCTGGCTGGCATTATAAGGGCTAATTTCTGTCATTGATTCAGTAAACAATTTGTTAGCCTACATTTGGTTACAGTGCATGAATAATACATACAATCCCTAATTAAAATGTATTTATCTTTCAGTTTCCTCTTTGTAACAATAGGTAGGCCTAGGCAGTGGCGCTTCTAGACCATTTCAACTGGGGGGGCCAAGCTGGGGCCAGTTGTACTGTTAGAGGGGCCAGTTACATTAGAGGTTATTGTTGTCATATCGTTTTCTTCACTGCATTGCATGCATTAGCAGGCAAAAATCCATGTTCATAAACATTAGTGTTCCGCGTTGCCACTGTCTAATAACAGAACCCACCAGAACCACTAGTGGGCCTAGGCCTTGAAGAGCTGTAGGTTATGATGAGAATGGTGGGCAGAGCAGACAGAACTTCCGTGGTCAAACAAGTTGTTCTAAGATTATCATAGACACTCACAGGAGCATTAAGGATGTGAAGTAATTAGGTGCAAACTACGAAAAAGTGTGCAAGCAATGCCGACTGTAGCTTCACTTACAGCGGTGGTAGTTAGTGATGGGTCTTTCGCGAACGAATGGCTCTTTTTGAACAGATCTTTTTGGTGAACGTCGGGAACCGAATCGCTTCGGAGAAAGAGCCGTTCATTTGGCTTCCTGGTTTGCATACTGCACTGCTTTTTGATTCTGTAAATTACTAAATTATTCTCTAAAGAGGGTGACTCCAGACTGCAGAAACACATCGTGGGGAAAGTGCGTCAATTTGGTCCACACCTCATTTTTTTGCAGGCTATATAATAATCTGGCCAGGTAAATATATATTTGAACGCGCATTTCACGATCTGAAATAATAGTAGCCTACATTTTGGGGATTTGTAATGGATATTTGCTATTTGTTTCATGGTTCTACGTCGATTTTAAAGCATTTTAAAAGAAGAGACGTTTGGGAACCAAATGAGCCGGCTCTTTTACGCGAACGGAGCCAATGAGCCGGCTCACCGAAAAGACTCCGAATGCCCATCACTAGTGGTAGTGTCGTTTCTCTCTCTGGTGACGTCTATTGATGTTTTCATTTGAATGGAGAGCGTTGTAACGGTGCCCCCTAGCGAATATTTAGAGAAAAGTAGATGAGCGCATGAAAACCAAGTCAGTTGTCGGTCGAGCCTATTCTGCCCACAGACAGAATAGGTTCGACCGACACCTGAGTGAGTTTTAATGCGCTCATCTACTTTTCTCTAAATATTCACTAAGGGGCACCGTCACACTGCTTTACAACAGAACTAAAGCTTTGAAAATTAAGTGTTTATAGTTTTATAATTGGCTTGCTTTTGCGCGCGGGATGCAGGAAGGCTGGTGGGGAGATCAGGCAGCTTAGGACAAAAGTGGTAAGGCTGGTGCACCATATCTGTGAATATTTTTTTTTAAATGAACAAAATAAAAATAAAAGTTTTAGTAGTTATTCAAACCAACTTGTTCTCAATCCCAACGGATTTGGCTTTTGGAAACAGGCTACCGATAGATTTGGCCTACTTGGACAATATGCCTATAGCCTGCCCTACAGGCTAACAACATAGCTGATATATTCAGTTTTGCCAACTAATTTTCAGGGTAAGTTGCTAGAGGCAGGTTGATTTGTTGCTAAATAACGTTGTGACGTCATTACGTAGAATACACAATAACATTACTCAAATTGACTGTCCATCTCGGCAAAAAATATGATTTGACATTTGTTCAGGTACAGACTCCCACTCTTTTCTGTACAATTTTGATTGAGACATATTGATTGATGTTGTAAATTCTGTTCAAGATCAAACATTCGTGACCAACTATATTCATTGGGTTTGGCTCGTCGAACCCGTACTACTGCTGCTGCAGCAATGAATGCAATTTTCTGAAATTGCTGCTGGCCTGCTGCTGCCTGTGCACGAGCTGAGCGCCTGCTGGTAACTTCACTCACAATGCACTTTTGCAGCCAGGCACGTGTGTTGTGACTGAGTGTGTGACAGGAAAATCGTTTTTGTGTCATTTAGAGGAAAAATGCGTGCATTTTAGCTTTCGAGTCACTTTTCAAAAGTTCCAAATACATTTTTTAAAGTAGCTAAATTTGTTGCTAGGTGCTGTTTGAAAAAATAGTTGCCAGGGTAGTCTGAAAAGTTGCTAAATCTAGCAGCTAAATTGCCATCACTGGATATATACTCTCCCCTTCAGAGTTTACAGAACAGGCAAAACCATTGCCTCAATAAGCAGGGCTGCTCGTAACCAATTTACATTACCTGAGGTCTATAGAAACGTTTTAAAGGTAAGCATACTATTACCATCAAGAACATGTTCACACTCACAGGGCTTTTTCAATCCATCCGTACTTGCAACACGAGAGAACTCCTTATTAAACAAATTAAATTGACACAATTTCCCCGCGGGTTCTGAAAACGGGTGCGCTTAGCATAGCATTATAATAGAGCGCTTCACAAGCATCTGTAGCCAAGGCTACACCAATGCTCCAACACAATACATTTTTTTTTTTTTGGGGGGGGGGGATTAAAAAACGACTACAGGTTACACTTGCACTTCTAAAACCTGGTAGATACATATTTGTATCTTTAAATATCTTCCATTTGTCCAGCCAGCAAATGACTGTTTTTTTTATGTACAAATCAACCCCCCCAAAAATCCTTTGAAGGGCTGCTCCAGATGTTGCCCATCCCATGACCTAGGCCTTTAGAGCCTACTGATTTTTTATTTGTCACAATGCACTTCATAGTCCACAGCCCTATATCTACAACTAGACAGTATATTGATTTATTTAAAACATTTAGACTTATATCACAGGGGGGCATGCCCCTCTTGAGAGATTCCCCACAATAAGCCCACACACTTTTCCTTTTGGCATTCATAACCAATATCCAAACACAGACTTACAGTACACACACACATTGGCCTGCTATGTCTTCAGCGAGCTAGAAAGTCACCACTATTACCTTTTCTTTGGTACCTGCCAGAAACATGCCTTGGCGCTCTTATTTTAGGTCCTGCCACCCATTGACTTGACAGAGAAGTGTCTGAAGAGGGCCAGTGTCACGAGCAGGTGTTTGGCCAGTCAGAGCAGGGAGCAGCATTTTGGCGTTCGCTCCCGCAGTTGGACCAGCGAATTACATACCACTGAGGGACTGCAGGTAAGGGACCCATATTTTCCCCCTCTTCTTCTGCTTTTTCTTTTGGAAAACCTTTAATATACTATGAGGAAACATTTGTGTTAGCTGGCTAAATGCTGTGGAACATAGATTCCGGACAATTTTAGGTCCGAGGTGCCATAGACGAGGCAATACTGTGCAGTGTAGTGTTTATTTAAAGATGAGTCTTTAAAGGATAATCTTCTGCTATTGTAAAAGTATTTTGATCGACACTGACAAATGAGTATTGTGTAACAGTGCAGAGGTAGGGAGGTGTTTGAGGTTACCTGGCACACAGACCTCAGGGTAAGAGTGTAAAGTAACTCATTGTGCCTGTATATGTATGCATGATGTGTGTGCATGTGAAAATGTGTTTGTGATATAGGTGTGAGATTGATTTTCTTTTTATTCAGTGGTTAAATACTACATGTGAAGTGCAAGTACTGCACATGTGCTAGTCCTAGAATAGAGCTGTGAGTAGAGCAAGATTTCAAAGGGGAGAATCTTGCTCTGTCTGAAAACTTCATTCATATTGTTTAATGTCAATCCTATTCAAGATACCCAAAAGGGATGATTCATTGTTTTTGGAAACATTTTGTGACAATGAATAATGAGGGACTTCAAAGTTTTTAACATCTAGTTCATCCTATATGCAAAATGACTCAGACTGCAGGTGTTTTACACTTCTTCTTTCCTTACCATTCCTCAGTAAAGCAGTTAAACTTGGCAGAAATCTGGAGGTTCCCAACCCCCTTAAGATGTACGGCCTGTACTTGGAAGCGGTGAATGATTATATCAACGAGTCGTACGGAGAGGATGTATGGAGACTGATAGAGGCCCGGGCAGAGATACCGCATCTCAAGTTTGTCCGCCATCAGATGTACAAGTACGGCCATATCCCATCTAACTGTCGGGGCTAACTATTTCTCTGTACCCATCATATGCGTCATATTTACTTTATATTCTAACTTTACCAGGAAGGGAAGTCACTTGAGGTTTCACTTGAATCTCTTTCCTGACAGAGTTGGCAAAAGCACATCAAGTTTACATAGACTATCAATACATAACACACACATAGACAACAGGTCACTAATTGTAAGTCACTCTGGATAAGAGCATCTGCTATATGACTAAAATGTCCATGTAAATGTCATATCTAGGTATCCTCCTTCTTCCCCTGCAGTGACAACCTGATCCTGCGGCTGGCCAAGGCAGCAGGCGAGGTCCTGGGGAAGACCCATGATGAGCTCATGTATGCCTTCGGGGTTTACATGGTGAAGAGGATCGGGAACTACGGCTATGAGAGGATTCTCAAGGTGACCTAGTGCCTAGTGGCCCTCCTCAAGTGTCTGAGTTAACACTAGGCATAATTGGCCCTAATCAATGATCTGGTGTGTGTAATATCATTATTAATCCCTTATCCATTCATCCAGGTGTTGGGGCGTAATGTGCGTGACTTCATCAATGAGCTGGACAACCTGCACGAGTACTTCCGCTTCTCCTTCCCCAAGGTGCAGCCTCCCAGCTTCTGTGTGGAGGAGGAGTGTGAGACCAGCCTCACCCTGCACTACCGCAGCACCCGCAAGGGCTTCACCCAGTTTGTCAAAGGTAGGTAGGGAGCACCACAGAGGACAAACATAGCAAAAACTATTTTTCTGGAAGCACTATATTTGGTATACTATACATAGGGTTCATGTTACACATTCCCAATCTGTAAAAATACTTGTTCTCTCTTCCCATACTGTAGGCCAGCTGTCTCAAGTGGGAAGGCAGTTCTACAACACAGACATTGAAGTTGAGATCCTGTCCAAAGAGGAGACTGAGAAGATGACATATGTGGTATGTACTGTACTGTGGGCATCTACCTATCTGAAGCTACTTCTTTTGAACAATGTTATGTACACCCCAGCGCACGTGCAAGTAACTCCTCCGACCTAGACCTAGGAGTGCATCACTTTCCAAGTGCTACTGTTTGCCCCATTGTCAAACAACTTCAGTGTCTGGCCCCATTGTCACACAACTTTAGTGTCTGGCCCCATTGTCAAACAACTTTAGTGTCTGGCCCCATTGTCAAACAACTTTAGTGTCTGGCCCCATTGTCAAACAACTTTAGTGTCTGGCCTCATTGTCAAACAACTTTAGTGTCTGGCCTCATTGTCAAACAACTTTAGTGTCTGGCCTCATTGTCAAACAACTTTAGTGTCTGGCCCCATTGTCAAACAACTTTAGTGTCTGGCCCCATTGTCAAACAACTTTAGTGTCTGGCCCCATTGTCAAACAACTTTAGTGTCTGGCCTCATTGTCAAACAACTTTAGTGTCTGGCCTCATTGTCAAACAACTTTAGTGTCTGGCCCCATTGTCAAACAACTTTAGTGTCTGGCCCCATTGTCAAACAACTTTAGTGTCTGGCCTCATTGTCAAACAACTTTAGTGTCTGGCCTCATTGTCAAACAACTTTACTTCTGGCCCCATTGTCAAACAACTTTAGTGTCTGGCCCCATTGTCAAACAACTTTAGTGTCTGGCCTCATTGTCAAACAACTTTAGTGTCTGGCCCCATTGTCAAACAACTTTAGTGTCTGGCCCCATTGTCAAGATCTTTACAACCTTAAGATCCTCACAGCTGTGTCGCCATGATTACCTTCGATGTCTCTTTGTCGCAGATCTACAAGATGAACTTTGACAACGCTGCCTTCAAGCACCGCATGCCCCAGCAGAAGACGGCGCCGGGGTACGAGAAGCTACCCATGAAGAGGGGCATCTTTTTCGACATGTTTCCCTTTAGCGTGATCTTCCGCCGGGACATGACCATGTACCGCATCGGGGACGGTCTAAAGGAGGTCTTCTCCGACCTGCAGGGCAAGAAGGTCAACGAAGAGTTCACCCTGGTGCGGCCCATGCTGGAGTTCAGCTGGGACAACGTGAGTACAGGAGAGAAGAGAGGGGGGTGAGGGATCTGTTACATTTGGTATGGTTTTTCCACTTACCTAGGCTACTGTTGTCAATCCAGAGTTTTTCTGTGGATATTTGGATTATTTAGTTACATTCAGCAAAACCCCCTTTAATGGTCCAAACAGTGGAAATCGTGTTTTTCATCACATTGGATGATATTTGGATGAAACCAATACAAAGTAGGGTAATTCAAGTATGAAAAATGACTGTAGCTGGCACACTGATAAAGTTTGATAATAAAGTTACTGGTCCCCTTCCCCATGTCAAACGCTTGGATTCAGACAGGCATTACTAAGGATTTACTTCCTGCTTTATCCAACGTCACATAAAGCCTGGAAATGTAATACACCAATGGTAGCGTCTTATGATCTCAACTAATTTAAATATGTACTGCCTTAAAAGCGTCATTGCATGTGTTCCTACGCCTTGCTTTGGCTTTGTTTACAAACTGTAGGCAAGGTACTAGTAGTTAGCTCAAGCAGAACGCGTGACCAAATAATATATATATTTTAAATATACTGGTAGCCTTTTATCTGTGGTGTGACTGTTAGCTATCATGCTACTCACCCGCATGCCGGCAAAAAGCACATTGTGACAGGATGCAATAGTGTACATTTAACGTTACACTATTTTCCGAAGAATGAAGATATCCGACAGCAATATCTCATTTTAATTTTGGGAGGACAGGCTGCACGAAATGCTTTATCAATTGTGGAGAATATTCGATTGGTCTTGCCAGGAAGCTAATCATAAAGACGGATGCAATACCATCATTGACATTGGAACAGTGGATCTTACAAGCGCTGACCATAATGTAAGTATCATTATTATTTTCACTTTCTATCTACTTTTGTCTTTTCACTATCATCAAGCTGTAATGATGGACATTTTTGAAAATTCAACATCTATTTTGTCTGCACAGCTTCCCAGGCAACCATCACAGCAGGAATGCTGTGATACAAAATCTACTTTCCTAAGGCAAAGAGGGGGGGGGGGGGGGGGGGGGGGGGGGGATATGCTGTGAAACGTGAAGACAGCCCAAAAATACTGTAAGCCATTTATTCATTTCCAGTGGTGGAAAAAGTACCCAATTGTCATACTTGAGTAAAAGTAAAGATATGTTAATAGAAAATTACTCAAGTAAAAGTGAAAGTCACCCAGTAAAATACTACTTGACTAACCGTCTAAAAGTATTTCATTTAAATATACTTAAGTCTCAAAAGTAAAAGTATAAATAATTTCAAATGACTTATTAAGCAAACCAGAAGGCACAGTTTTCTTGATTTTATTTACTAATAGCCAGGGGCACACTCCAACACTCAGACAATTTACAAACGAAGCATTTGTGTTTAGTGAGTCTGCCAGATCAGAGGCAGATGAGATGACCAGGGATGTTCTCTTCATAAGTTTGTAAATTGGACCATTTTCCTGTTCTGCTAAGCATTCGAAATGTAAAGATAACTTTTGGGTGTCAGGGAAAATGAATGGAGTAAAAAGTACATTATTTTCTTTAGGAATGTAGTGAAGTAAAAATTTCACAAATATAGTGTAAGTACAGATACACCAAAAAACAACTTAAGTAGTACTTAAGTACTTTACACCACTGTTCATTTCAAATCTGCACCAATTGAGCATTTCAGGCAGCCAAAAATTTAAAATACAAACACTGAAAAGTTTCACAAAAAAAGTGCACAACCAGATATTGCATATTTCAAATTGAGTACTTCAAAAACACCAGAAAACACATTGTAGAATTAATAGATCACTACATCAACGAATTGATAGCATCGTAACTCAGAACAGTAAATAAAAGGAAAATAAATTCACTACCCATTTAACAAACATTTCCCTTTTCAAAAACATTACAGGCTACGTAGACAGGTTCCTGGATCTCCTCTTCAACAAGGTCACCCTTGAGCCAGCATGTTACAGTATGTGGGGAAGCTGTGTGAGCTGTCCATCCCAGGACCCCAGTTTGCCCAGTGTGAGAGGCCTGACAAGGAGGAGGCCATAGCTGGATTTGTGTCCCGCTTCAATCTTGGGTGTGACTGAAGCCAAGTGGGTGACTGAAGTCTGCTTGATTGAAGCAGGGTACTTGGGTGCCCCTCCTTTTTTTTTCACCTTTATTTAACCAGGTAGGTCAGTTGAGAACAAGTTCTCATTTACAACTGTGACCTGGCCAAGATAAAGCAAAGCAGTGCGACAAAAACAACAACACAGAGTTACACATAAACAAACATACAGTCAATAACACAAAAGAAAAATAGAAAAATCTATGTACAGTGTGTGCAAATGTAGAAGAGTAGGGAGGTAGGCTATAAATAGGCCATAGAGGCGAAAATAATTACAATTTAGCATTAATACTGGAGTGATAGATGTCCAAGTAGAGATACTGGGGAGCAAAAGGGTAAGTAATAATATGGGGATGAGGTAGTTGGGTGTGCTATTTACAGATTGGCTGTGTACAGGTACAGTGATCGGTAAGCTGCTCTGACAGCTGATGCTTAAAGTTAGAGAGGGAGATATAAGTCTCCAGCTTCAGAGATTTTTTTCAATTCGTTCCAGTCATTGGCAGCAGAGAACTGGAAGGAAAGGCGGCCAAAGGAAGTGTTGGCTTTGGGGATGACCAATGAAATATACCTGCGGGAGCGCGTGCTACGGGTGGGTGTTGCTATGGTGACCAGTGAGCTGAGATAAGGCGGGGCTTTACCTAGCAAAGACTTATAGCTGACCTGGAGCCAGTGGGTTTGGCGACAGATATGTAGTGAGGGCCAGCCAATGAGAGCATTCAGGTCACAGTGGTGAGTAGTGTATGGGGCTTTGGTGATAAAACGGATGGCACTGTGATAGACTGCATCCAATTTGCTGAGTAGAGTGTTGGGGACTATTTTGTAAATGACATCGCCAAAGTCAAGGATTGGTAGGATGGTCAGTTTTACCAGGGTATGTTTGGCGGCATGAGTGAAGGAGGATTTGTTGCGAAATAGGAAGCCGATTCTAAATGTAATATTGGATTGGAGATGCTTAATGTAAGTCTGGAAGGAGAGTTTACAGTCTAACCAGACACCTAGGTATTTGTAGTTGTCCACATGTTCTAGGTCCAAACCGTCCAGAGTGGTTATGCTAGTTGGGCGGGCGGGTGCAGGCAGCAATCAGTTGAAGAGCATGAAGAGTTTTACTAGCATTTAAAAGCAGTTGGAGGCAACAGAAGGAGTGTTGTATGGCGTTGAAGCTCCTCTCCCGCTCCCCTCCCCATCAAGCTCTGTGGTTAGTTGCATTACCTAAAGCCAAAGTAATTAGCTTTTACATGATATCACAATTTGTTAATTTGTATGTTTTTTTTCTTCAAGCATTTAGATAGGAGATCAGTGTTACAAATTGTACGAATCAATGGGGTCCTGGACACTAGGGTGGCTGGGTGCCTATATTAGGCTTATGACTCTAATATTTCTTTTTTTTATATGAAATGATGTCTCAACTTTCTCACCATTATTCTTCACGAGTGTTCATGTTGATCAATATTTTGGGCTATGCTGTCCTATTGTAAATGATCAAATAAATGTCTGATCAATACATACAATTCTGAACATATTGTTATTTATAATGCAATCATTCCGCTACACCCTCAAGAACATCTGCTAAATATGTGTATGTGACCAATAAAATGTTATTTGATTTAATGCTGAGGCACCAATAAATTGTCCAGTACACTTATTATATGCTGTTTGTACATTCTTTTATGTGTAAGCTTCTAAGGTGACTCAGGCTTTACTAATTCTTGTGAGAAGTATATCAGGTTACTGTATACTGTAATTAGTTATAAAACAATAGAAATGCAATTGTGTATTGCTGCTGTTTGTCTGATATCCAACAGTTCTGTTGACTATGAGAGCATTTTGCAGAGGAAATGGGTTGAGCTTACAATATAGGCTCGGAATGACATGTGGCCCATTGTTTACCTGGTCATCTATGACGTGGTACCATTGTTTACCTTGTTACAACGACCACAAAGGCATTTTCAAAGAGCTGTCAGTCAAGGCGAGCTCATGAATATAAGCTCCCCGCACTCTCAGCCTGTTCTTTCAGGCTTCCTGATAGTTAGAAATGAGAGAAAGGGTAACATTTCTCAGTTCTGATCATTTTAATAGTGTACAAATATTATGGGTGATGTTTTTGTCATTCAAAGGCTATTTTTACTTGGGAAATAGTGATGACTGTGAGGGCCCCACACAGTCATCACTATGTCTGCATGTATCAGGGCCAGTCTCAGAATAAAGAATCACAGAGTAGGAGTGCTGATCTAGGATCAATGTTGCCTTCATAGTCACAATAAATAAGGTGAATATGGGCCTTGGACTTGACTCAAATCATCTGTTCCCATGCTTTCCCTCAGATCTACACCCACCTTAACAATGTGTTTGAGCTACTGTCCAAAGCTGTGGTGGAGAGCAAGCAGAAGGTGAATGTCCCTAAGCTGAGCAAGGAAAAGGAAGACGAGGGAAAAGAGGAGAGCGAGAAACCCAAGAGAGAGGAAGAGAGAAGTACAGAGAAGTCAAGGGTCCGCCCGTCGCCACAGTCAACCGACAGGAGAGGGGAGTACTTTGTCCCTAACAATCTCTAGCACATGTCTAATGTTTAAGTGATTTTGATTAATTAAGGTCCAATGCAGCTGTTTTTATCTCAATATCAAATCATATCTTGGTAACAATTAAGTAAGTTACTGTGATTGTTTCAACTAAAATTAAAAATAGCTTCTTGACGAAGAGCAATTTCTTAAGCAAGAATTTTGCTAAGACTGTCTGGGAGTGGAAAACTGAAAACTAGCTGTTATTTTCAGAGAGGTTTGGAACTCTCTTTCTTATTGGTCTATTTACTTAACTTACTGCCTGGTGATGTCAACAGGCAGGCCAAAACTCCATCCAACCAAAAAGGCTGAAATTTCAAGCAGTCCTTTCAAACAGCTCTTACACTAAAATGGTATTATCATAATTTTCATAATTTCACAGTATTATTCCAACCTCATAGTGTGGAAATGTATATAAAACACAGGAAAATCTCATTTTTGACTGCACTGGGCTTTTAAAGTCTTCCAATATGTGTAACAATAAAACATCTCTCTGTCAGTGCTGTTATACGCACGAGTGAAATGCATAAAACAAATGTCACTCACTCACTCAGCCACCCATCCTCCCTCCCTCCGTCATTCATTCCCTCCTTTCCCTTGGCCTATTAGATGTGAAGTCTGTGGAGGAGATGAAGGGGGACCAGGAGTTCAGCAGTGCTCTGACTCAGTACAACAGCTCAGCCAACTCAGGGGGAGAGGACATCGAGCTGCTAGCCTTCCAGACTGTCACCGGTGAGAACCCCTTCTTCCTCGGCCTTCACACTTCTTTTTTTTTTTATCTATCTTCCCACCTGTCCAGCTTACCAAAATAAGTTTACATGCTACATAGCTTTGTTCTCCTAAATTTGAAAGGGGTACAGAAATCCAACACAATGTCAGAATCAGTGATTGCCCTGTCTATTTTGAATGAAGCATTAACTATACCATTTTGAATAACTAGAGTGTAAATGGTCTTGGAATTGTTGGTGACAATATGGCACAGATGATAATTCTACATTTCAAACCAATTTTTCCAAATTCTATGTCTGTGGATGACCCCACGCTGCTCTTCGTCATACCCAGGGAAGTGCAGTGAAACCATCTTCGAGGATATGAGGGAACCTCCCAAGAAGCCCCTCCACCTGAAGGGTCAAATGAAGTACGTCCCCCAGTGGGACTCACTCATCTTCCTCAGTACGCCCATGTAAGACCACCCACAACATCCTTACAGTACCTAGTCATTATCTGACTATAAAGGCAATATGTAATCCTATTCAAAACTTGCCTTGAGGCTACAGCTATGTGATGCCACAGTCAGACGCGTTTACAAAGCAACCAAAAAAGGAGAATCCAAAGCTTTGATAGTATAAAAACCAAACCAAAAAATGTAATCTACTATAGACCATCCAGACCTACCTGAGCCATAATACCAAACCACAAAATAGGTATAGGGATGGGGAACATGGGAAGAAGGGGGTGTGCCCAGGTGAGGCTCCATTTGGCAAATCTGATCATAATTCTATCCTCCTGATTCCTGCTTACAAGCAAAAACTAAAGCAGGAAGTACCGGTGACTCGCTCAATACGGCAGTGGTCAGATGACACGGATGCTACGCTACAGGACTGTTTTGCTAGCACAGACTGGAATATGTTCTCGGGATTCATCCAATGGCATTGAGGAGTATACCACCTCAGTCATCGGCTTCATCAATAAGTGCATCGACGAAGTACATATCCCAACCAGAAGCCATGGATTACAGGCAACATCCACATCGAGCTAAAGGCTAGAGATGCCACTTTCAAGGAGTGGGACACTAATCCGGACGCTTATAAGAAATCCTGCTAAGCCCTCAGACGAACCATCAAACAGGCAAAGTGTCAATACAGGATTAAGATTGAGCACTGGCTCTGACGCTCGTAGGATGTGGCAGGGCTTGAAAACTATTACGGACTACAAAGGGAAACCCAGCCGCGAGCTGCCCAGTGACGCAAGCTTACCAGATGAGCTAAATGCCTTTTATGCTCGCTTCCAGGCAAGCAACACTGAAGCATGCATGAGAGCACCAGCTGTTCCGGACAACTGTGTGATAACGCTCTCGGTAGCCGATGTGAGCAAGACCTTTAAACAGGTCAACATTCACAAAGCCACGGGGCCAGACGGATTACCAGGACGTGTACTCTCAAAGCATGCGCGGACCAACTGGCAAGTGTCTTCGCTGACATTTTCAACCGCTCCCTGACCGAGTCTGTAATACCTACATGTTTCAAGCAGACCACCATAGTTCCTGTGCCCAAGGAAGCAAAGGTAACCTGCATAAATGATTACCGCCCCGGAGCACTCATGTTGGTAGCCATGAAGTGCTTTAAAAGGCTGGTCATGGCTCACATCAACAGCATAATCCCGGATACCCTAGACCCTCAATGTGAGCAAGACAAAGGAGCTGATCGTGGACTACAGGAAAATGTGGGCTGAACAGGCCCCAATTAACATCGACCTGGCTGTAGTGGAAAGTTTCAAGTTCCTTGATGTCCACATCACCAACGAACTATCATGGTCCAAACACACCAAGACAGTCGTGAAGAGGGCACGACAACACCTTTTCCCCCTCAGGAGATTTGGCATTGGTCCCCAGATCCTCAAAATGTTCTACAGCTACACCATCGAGAACATCCTGACTGGTTGCATCACTGCTCGGCATCTGACCGTAAGGTGCTACAGAGGGTAGTGCGTACGGCCCAGTACATCACTGGGGCCAAGCCTCCTGCTATCCAGGACCTATATACTAGGCGGTGTCAGAGGAAAGCCCAAAAAATTGCGAAAACTCCAGTCACTCAAGTCATAGACTGTTCTCTCTGCTACCGCACGGCAAGCAGTACCGGAGCGCCAAGTCTAGGACCACAAGACTCCTTAATAGCTTCTACCCCCAAGCCATAAGACTGCTGAACAATTAATTATATGGCCACCCGGACCATTTACATTGACACCCCCCCCCCCCATTTGTTTTTACGTTGCTGCTACTCGCTGTTTATTATCTATGCATATTCACTTTACCCCTACCTACATGCACAAATTACCTGAACTAACCTGTACCCCCGCACATTGACTCAGTATCGGTACCCCCTGCATATAGCCTCGTTATTGTTACTTTGTGTTACTTTTAATATTTTTTTTTACAATATTTTTTTTTACTAAATATTTATTAACTCTTTCTTGAACTGCATTGTTGGTTAAGGGCTTGTAAGTAAACATTTCACGGTAAGGTCTACACCTGTTGTATTCGGCGCATGTGACAAAGTTTGATTCGATTGCTTTCAAATACCCATGATAACCATAATAGAAATCCCAAAACATGATTTCTGTAAGGACAGACGCTGGGAGACGAGAAGCAAGTCAGGGAGTTAATATTTAATACATAACCGACATGAAACAAAACACGGACCGCCTCTAGACAAGGGAAACATAATAACATTAATGCTGACTCGGGAAAGAAACTGAGGAAGTGACAGATATAGGGGAGGTAATTAATAACGTGATGGAGTCCAGGTGAGTCCAATGAAGCGCTGATGTGCATAATGATGGTGACAGGTGTGCGTAATGATAAGCAACCTGGCAACCTCGAGCACGAGCAGACGTGACAGATTTCAATGAATCTATATTTTACGATTCTAATAAGACAAACCATAAACGTTCATGATGAGACTGAACGTTAGGGAATTTGGCTCCAACATTTACCTTAGTCCTTACCTTTTTTTTATTTTTTTTATCCGTTATTTTACTAGGTAGGCCAGTTGAGAACAAGTTCTCATTTGCAGCAATGACCTGGGGGAATAGTTACAGGGGAGAGGAGGGGGATAAATGAGCCAATTGGAAACTGGAAATTATTAGGTGACCATCATGGTTTGAGGGACAGATTGGGAATTTAACCAGGACACCGGGGTTAACACCCCTACTCTTACGACATGGGATCTTTAATGACCTCAGAGAGTCAGGACACCCATTTAACGTCCCATCCAAAAGACTGCACCCTACACAGGGCAATGTCCCCAATCACTGCCCTGGGATATTTTTTATTTTTTAGACCAGAGGAAAGAGTGCCTCCTACTGGCCCTCCAACACCACTTCCAGCAGCATCTGGTCTCCCATCCAGGGACTGACCAGCACCAACCCTGCTTAGTTTCAGAGCCAAGCCAGTAGTGGGATGCAGGGTGGTATGCTGCTGGCTAACCTTATGGTGTGTCTGTGTTTATTAGCATATGAAAATAATAAAAACGATATACAATATTTATAATATTACTGTATGCCTCTAAATATGTGCAGTATGCATAATATAATATATTTGGCCCCATGTTTCATGAGCTGAAATAAAAGATCAGAGAAATGTTCCAGATGCACAAAAAGCTTATTTCTCTCCAATGTTGTGCAGAAGATTGTTTTCATTCCTGTTAGTGAGTATTTCTCCTTTGTCAAGATAATCCATCCACCTGACAGGTCTGGTATATCAAGAAGCTGATTAAACAGCATGATCATTACACAGGTGCACCTTGTGCTAGGGACAATAAAAGGCCACTCTAAAATATGCAGTTTTGTCACACAACCCAATGGCACAGATGTGTTAAGTTTTGAGCGAGCTTGTAATTGGCATGTTGACTGCATAAATGTCCACCAAAGCTGTTGCCAGAGAATTGAATGTTAATTTCTCTACTATAAGCCACTTCCAACATTGTTTTAGAGAATTTGTCAGTACATCCAGCCTCACAACCGCAAACCACATGTAACCACACAAGCCCGGGAGCTCCACATCCAGCTTCTGTGAGGGAAAAACTCTTTCTGATTGGCTGGGCCTGGCTCCCAATTGGGTGGGCCTATGCTAGTTATGATCTGTAACTCAGTAAAATCATTGAAATTGTTGCATGTTCCATTTATCCACTTCCCTCTACCTTTCCAATCCCTTCTTATCTCCCTTCCAGCCACTCACCCCATCCTTGCTGTCTCTCTCATTCCTCTTCCACTTTTTTCTTCCTCTTCCAGTATAGAGACAGTGGAGGACATGATTAAAATGGGCGTCTATGTGAACGATCTGAACCTCCACGACTCCAGCCGAGAGCTCATCTTAGCCGGAACACAGCAGTCGGCTGAACTTCAGCTGGCTCTTGACCAGGTAAGTCATACACATTTCATATATACGACATACCACCCTTTAGAATTGCACACAACCGTACTTTGGTACATCGTTAACGTTATCAGATAACTGCTCTACTAACTGGGCCAAGTTTGCCTCATCTAAGAATGCAAGACATACTACTATACCCACACACAGTCCTGCTCATAGGCAGCTTCATTTTCAAAGTTACAAATAGACATATGCAGTGTATAGTTTACACTGAAAGGCAGAGGCGAAGACCATCTCAAGGGCGGGGCTGGATAGGCCTTTGAAGGAGGATGAGGAGGAGTTAGTTGACTGACAGCTCTCTCTCTCTGGTGGCTCCTCCCACTCCAGGAGCAGCAGAAGTACGCCCAGCTTCAGGAGATCATCAAGAAGCTTGACGAGGAGAAGAAGAGAGGAGACTCCCTCCTCTACGCCATGATCCCCAAAGCTGTGGCTGACCGGCTCAGGAAGGGTATCACGGCCCTGGAGACATGCCAGGTACTAACCCACAGCCGTAAATATACAGATACATATACAGATATACAGGGTGCATCCATATATAGTGTTCTATATAGGGCCCAGGTTCTGGTCAAAAGTAGTGCAGTATATAGGCAATAGGGTGCAATTTCAGACACAGCCATAGAGTTTGTAGAGGAAACTATCCTCCATGTTGGCTCAAAACATTCAATGACATTAAGGCTCAATTGGATTCTGGAGCCAACTAGCCACCTCATTTCTATCAAGCCAGAAGAAACACCACAGTAAAATGTCAAGCATTTAAGTGTGCTGGTATTTCCTTTCCATTTCCCAGGTGTTCCCGGACGTGACCATCCTATTCAGCGACGTGGTGAAGTTCAACGAGATCTGCATCCACATCACGCCCATGCAGGTGGTGGACATGCTCAACGAGATCTACATCGTCTTCGACACGCTCAGCGAGAAGCACAACGTCTACAAGGTGAATGACTGGGACAATACAAAACAAGGGCCTCTGTGGGAACAATATGCCTGAATACTCAACCAAGGTTGGCTGTACCAAAAAGGAGAACAGACTCTATTATCATGCATTGAGTGGCTGTAGCAATGTTTTACAGAGTGGAATGTTTAGTTTATTTCATTGGTAGGATATAATGTATACAGTAATGCATCTAAACATACTACTTGACTCTTATTCCCCTGGGTTCAGGTGGAGACCATCCGAGATGCCTACATGGTGGTGGCAGGCGTGCCCAATAAGACAACCTTCCATGCCCACCACATATGTGACATGGCCCTGGACATGCTGAGCTCCATCGACCACCTCAAAGACCCCTCCACTGGAGACAACATCCAGATCAGAGTCGGTGAGCAGAGACCATTGAAATACAATCTAGTCACTCTATTTCTATGGCACAGACAGTGTAGACAGGAGTGGGCCTTACCATAGAAATATAATTATTACATGTAATCTGATTACAAAAAACTGTACCTGTAATACATTACTATCAAAAAATATTGTAATCAGATTACAGATACCTTTGAAAAACTAGATGATTACTTCTTGAATTACTTTTAAATTCATAAAGGACGATTGCGGAACAAAATGCATTATGACACCTTTCTGTTTTCTCAATGACATTCAATTCAAATTGAATAAAAGGCACAAGTTTAAGTTTGTTCCACAAGTCAGAGACCACTATGATGACACATCAAAATGTGTTTGATGGATCCTTTTTGTCTTCCTTTAATGCCTCTTAAGGGGAAAGTAATTAAAAAGTAACCAGATTACGTAACTGAGTTTGGGTAATACAAAAGTTACATTACTGATTACAATTTTGGTCATGTAACTAGTAACTGAAACAGATTGCATGTATATAGTAACCTACCCAACCCTGCATATGACAGACATAAAGCATACACATACTGTACGGTGTGTCTTTATAATCCGGTCAAAAGGAAGTCAAAGGCTTGATATTGTCTAGCCATGTCCTGACTGTGCTCCTCAGTTAATGCTGCCAGATGTATACTCCTTAAGGCACCCTGAATCTAGAGCCACTGATCCAGGTTCAGTAAAGCAGTTTAACTTCATTGTGTGTTGTTTCCCTTCAGGGATCCACTCAGGGATGGTGGTGGCTGGGGTGGTGGGGCTGAAGATGCCTCGCTACTGTCTGTTTGGAGACACCGTCAACACTGCCTCCCGCATGGAGAGCAATGGGGTGGTGAGTTCTGACATTAGAACATAACCTCACTATAGGGTAAATCCATTTGAATTTAATCACTTTTTGACAGCATTCCTTTTGATTTAAACAAAAGGTTCCATACATGTTATATTTCTATGATTGACACCCACTCTGTATTCAAGAGCATGTTGTGTCTCAACCAATGGTGGTCACAACCAAAGTTCCCTCAAGAAAATTTCAGGTCTGCTGAGCACAAACCTGAACGTTGTGAAAATTCTGTGCAACTACCCAGTTTAAGTTCGTTTTAACAATGGTCAAGTAGGCCACTGTGTCTATTTGGTCATAATGTAGGCCTACCAGAGTGGCCTACCATCAAAAACAATAGAGAAAATGCATCCCATAAAATGTTTACATGGAAATAGTAGCAGCCAATGTGTGATGTTCAATATAGGCCTACATTCCATGAGACTTTTGAAAAAAATCATGCAGGGCTTGACATTAACCTTTTTATCCACTTGTCCTTCAGACAAGGAGGTCACTGAAAATGATGTTGTGTTTGATGCAAGAAACCACTTTACAAAATAAGACCCATAATTATTCCCATACCATTATTACAGAGAATCAGACAAATTATGCTACCCTCTGCCTATTGGCTACTTAGCTTATTCATCCCTATTTTAAAAATACAAAACTGCCTCTTTAAGACAAAACAAATCTCTTTACCTGACTCGCTTTTCAAAGATGTCTAGAAATGTACACGTTTTGTGCTCTTGTAGGAAGCAACCACTCCCCTATTGCTGACTACAAATTATCTATAACTGGGCTAATAACTCACTAACTAGCAAAGGTTATGAACACATAGAAATGTGCACATGTCGCTACATATAGCTCTTGATTTGATCTCAAAACAAGCGCATCTACTCACAACCGCTCATGCTGTAAACACAGTCCAGTTCAAAGTGAATAGCACAGATCCATATATGGCAATGGTCTATTTGCATATATGCCTACTGCAGCTCTGATTGGTTATGGCGCACTGGTCTGTGTAGAGTAAGGGCCTGAGTTGTGCCTCTCATTGCAATAGAAACCTACTCCGATGTGTTCTGCCTACAACAAAATCTCTTGCATAGTTAGTTTTGCATACTAGGTCTTGCATACTTAGTTTTGTTTCAGTATATTGCCTTGAATGTGGCTAATATTGCATTGATTCAATCACAATTCCCACAGTAAAGGGGAAACGTTGATAGTGTTAACTAATGGTGAAAACTCTAGATAGTTGAGTGAAGGTCAATCACTTGCTTCTCTGCACAGGCTGATATTTCTTCTGAGTGGCAGTCCCGGGGAGCTGCGTGCCCAAGCGCAGCTTAGAGGGGGAACATTGGTCACAACACAAAAACCTCCGATGTCAAATAGGGTCTAAGCTACAATGTATGTGAATATTTTTTTTTTAAATATGAGTTAATGCATTTTTTGATAATTGACGTTTAAGGTTAAAGAATTACATACTTTAAAAAAAGAAATGATCAAATATTTTGACAACCCTGTTTGTAAGCTTTTAAATTATACCAATTATCAACCGTTTATATTTTCCAGTGATGAAGACATGGATGTCTCATGGTATGGTGGGGTATGCAGAATAGGTCAACTTTGAGCAACTTTATCTCTTGAATGTTTTGTCATTCAGGTCCAAAGGTCACTTTCTGAGCACTTCTACAATGGACACATTTTTATGGAAACATTTGTTCAAACGAAAAGGGTGGTGTCAAAAACTGATTGATTTCAAATGGATTTACCCAACAGACATGATCAATTAGCACTGTGTAGCAAATCATTTGTTTCGTAAGTAGGCCGCAAGTAGGTTAATGCGACATTGTGAGCTGAATAGTTAGCACTATGTCAGCCATCAACCTCTGTGTGTCTGTCTGTACAGGGCATGCAGATCCACATAAGCCAGACCACCAAAGACCACTTGGAACATGAGCCCTACATAATTGAGGAGAGGGGAAAGATCTTTGTGAAGGTATGTGTACGATGTTCCATCATGGCACCGTGTGACGCACCACCTGCCAAACAGACAAAAATGCACCACACTAAATCTATTTTTTAAATCTATCTATTATAATATATTTTGATCTCTTCAGGAGTTTTATCAAACTTCAAAAGTCTTGAAATGGTCATTTGCAGCCCATCCATTGGCTGAGTTATGACAGGTATTGAACATAAGGATCATGAACACGGTACTATTTCTGCCTAAATTCTGTCCAATCACAGGGTAAAGGCTACATGAAGACATATTGGCTGAAGGGGAAGAAGGACCTGTCGTTTAAGACTCCAGCAGAGCTCCGCTACAGCAGTGAACAGAAGGACTCAGAGGACAGGAGCTCCAATGGGTAAGTGGAGCAGGGGAGGAGGCAACACCAATCTCTTCTGTAGGGATATACTGCAAGATGCCCTGTATCATATGACTGTGAACTGTTCATTGAATTTCACTACTGTATAGTTAGTAAGGCTCCAACATCAGCCTGTTTGTGGAGCGAAGGGCTTGCATAAGAATAACACACCTGCTACTAATTTGCTTTGCTTTTGTACATACTGTATGTGGTCATTTGTTTTATACGTTCCAACACACAGGTCCACCTGCACCAACACCAAGCGCTCCACCTCCAACCTGAACATTCCCAACGAGGAACAGGCAGAGGGCAAGCCCACCCCCACAGAGCTGCCTGCAGAGCCTTTACCTTCACTAGAGGGCGCCCCCGAAGACCCCACAGACCCCACCGAGCCTCAGGAGAAAAAAGTCAAAAAGAACACTAAGAACAACAACAAAGGGGGTGCGGCAAAGCCCGAAGCTCCTCCCCAGCAGGTCAATGTGGTGCAGGAGAGTGCAGTGCCTCCTGCTGCTGCCCAGGAGACCCCCACGGCGCCCCCGGCCACCGCCGCCCCAGTGCTCAACAACAAGAGGAACAGCTTCAGGCAGCACACCAAGCTGCCTGCCCACCTTCCCATGCGCAGCACTTCCTGTTGCCTACTGTGAGTGTAGAAGCTAAAATAATGTGACTGGCGTGCATCTTATTGACAGTCCTGTGAAGGCAAACCCTGAAACTGACCCTAACCTTGAACCTTAACCAATTAGAAAATTCAACATGGTTTCGCTGGTCAGTCACGTCCCTTTCGTTTTTCCCTACTGTGAGATGGACCAGGCCAGAGTTCAAGACCTCTCATCTCAGATTATTGGCCAGCCTTCATGTTCAATATATTGTATGCCGCCCTGTTGTTTATCCTATGTTTTTCCTTAGGCAGGACCTGAGGGTCCCCACAGCAACATTCCGGGCAGCCCACACCTAATGTAATGTATTCATACATTCATTCAAGGTGGAGTTACAGAGGTAGACAGGGCAGACCACCTCACTTAAGTTTTAATAGAGGAAACATTGATGCCCCTAAAATTAAACAAATGTGACATTGCTGAAAAGGGAAAAAACTATTATCTTCCAACAAATATATACCGATACTCATGTCTTGATGACGTGTTAAACAGTGGGCCTCTTTTGGTAATACAAGCACCTGGCTAATGTCATGGATTTGTGCATGTTGTTGAAAGGACAGGTCAATAAATGTACAGTTCATGTACTATTTATTAAGTTATTACTGTCATTGAAAACACCTTTTTCGAATTACAGGATCACAATGGATTGGTATACAGAGTAAGATGAGATGTCAAGAGATGGTTGTATTTTATTTGCATTAACTAGTTCTGAGAAGTCTGACCCAAGTTACACAGTTCTGATACTGTGTTTAATGATGGAATAATATTGACTTTAATAATAATTTATATAATAGCGCTTTTCCTAATGCTGTAAGTGCTTTACCTTTCTGTTTTGTATTTGTAATTTGTTGCACATTTACTGAATGTTAGCATATCTTTGTCCATAAAAACTGTACAGATAAGCACGTCACGTGTTCATTTCCTTGTTGATATCTTTAAATGTTTTGCTTAGTAGCGAATTGTGATTCACTCACAATGTCAGAGGGACAGATGAAGGCAAAGAAAAAAGGGAAACTATAGCTCTATAAAACTAGGGATAGTAACTTTTTTCTGTAACACGCTCATCAGTGCACATGATGGGGAAAAGGCTAGTCACAGTCAGCTGCAGACATATAAGATTAAATCAATGATCTTCTCTGAACCGACACACTCTTATCTAGATGTTACCTGGCCCCATATCAGATAACACAGCTAGTGGAGATTGTGTGTGCTCAGAAAATACAAAGACTTTAGGCCTACACTGAGCTCAATTAATGTCCAAATAGAAATCACATCATGACAATTATTTAATATACTTATTCTAGATTATGAATTTCTTCACTAAGGTGGGAAGCCCAATGTCCTTTATCTTTTAACTAAGGAGGTAACATATTATATTAAAAGTGAAAACATGTTTTGAGAAATGTTTGCAAATTGATTGAAAATGAAATGTTTACACCCGAGTCAATAGTTTATAGAGGCACCTTTGGCGGTGATTACAGCTTTTGGTCGTCTTGGGTATGTGTGTATCAGCTTTGCATATCTCGATTTGGGGAGCAGCGGTGAACAGCAATCTTCAAGTCTTTCCACAAGTCTGGGCTTTGGCTGGGCCACTCAAGGACATTCACATTGTTCTGAAGCCATTCCAGCATGGCTTTGGCTGTATGTTTGGGGTCATCTAAGGTCGTTTGCACTCTGAAGCAGGTTCTCATCAAGGATTTGTCTGTATTTGGCTCCATTTATTGTTTCCTCTATCCTTACCAGTCTCCCAGATCCTGCCGCTGAAAAGCATCACCATAGCATGATGCTGCCACCACCATGCTTCACGGTAGGGATGCTGTTAGATGGGTGATGAGCTGTGACTGGTTTCTCCAGCCAAAGAGTTCAATTTGTGTCTTATCAGACCAAATAATCTTTTGCCTTATGCTTTGTCTTTCATGTGCCTTTTTGCAAACTCCAGGCATGCTGTCATGTGCCTTTTTCTCAGGAGTGGCTTCCGTCTGGCCACTCTCCCATAAAGCCCAGATTGGTGAAGTGCTGTGAGACTGGTGAAATGCTGTAGAGACTTGTTCAGTCAGAGTAGTCAATGGGTTCTTGGTCACCTCCCTTCCAATGATGGAGACCATTGTGCTCTTGGAAACTTTCAACACTCTAGAAACTGTTTTATACCCTTCCCCAGATATATGCCAAATCACAAGTCTCTCTCTTTCTATTCTGGTTAGAGCCCGTTTCTGTTCTGTGAAGGTAGTACACTGCGTTGTATGAGATCTTCAGTTTCTTGGCAATTTCTCACATGGAATAGCCTTCATTTTTCTGAACAAGAATAGACTGACGAGTTTCAGAAGAAGGTTCTTTTTTTCTGGACATTTTGAGCCTGTAATCGAACCCACAAATGCTGACGCTCCAGATACTCAACTAGCCTAAAGAAGGCCAGGTTTATTGCTTCTTTAATCAGGACAACAGTTTTCAGCTGTGCTAACATAATTGCAAAAGGGTTTTCTAAAGATCAATTAGCCTTTTAAAATGATAAACTTGGATTAGCTAACACAACTTGCCATTGGAACACAGGAGTGATGGTTGCTGATAATGGGCCTCTGTACGCCTATGTAGATATTCCATTAAAAATCAGCCATTTCCAGCTACAATAGTCATTTACAACATTCAAGCACACTGTATTTCTGATAAATTTTATGTTATTTTAAGGGACCAAAAAATATGCTTTTCTTTCAAAAACAAGGAAATGTCTAAGCCTTTGAACGGTAGTGTATGTAAATTAGATATTTCTGTACATCATTTTAAGTAAATGTGCTAAAAAAAAAAATTTAATCACTTTGTCAAATTTCGAAAAACATGTTTTCACTTTGTCATTATGCGGTGCAGATGGGTAAAAAAAAAGATTGAATCCATTTTAAATTCAGGCTGTAACAAAATGTGGAACAAGTCAAGGGGTATGAATACTTAGCAGTTAGTGAGTGCTACAGGCCTACCACACACACATCTGAACTCTCCTTGTAGCCATTTCTGAGGGAGATGTCATTACATGATTAAGAGGAAGCCGTCAGGAAACCGCTTAAGCCCTATTTCCTGTCTGTTGCCATGGTGACAGGCCCACTTTTACAGTTGACTATCTCTAGTCAGTTTATTTTCTCTTTCCTCCAGCAAGAAATTAACACAAAGGTGCAGGTGTCTTTGAATCCCCACTGCACACTATGGGCTTTTATCTGTTCAGACTCTCCCTTCAGTTCAGCTGGGCCTTGGTCTGACCTCTCACCCTGACACCTGAAAACAATAATTGGCTCAAAGGCCTTGGCCCCATTGGATGGAGCTTTTGTTTATGGGTTGAGCCTCAGCAGGCTGGTCCAGCTGGATGTCGTTCACATAAACCTACAGATAAACAGAGCTTTTGAATCAGGAAATGGCCAAGCCTGTTAGCCTGTCAATGTAAACACACAACACACTTCCCTTAGTAGGAATTGTTGAGATTTATCAAATGCACCCCCTATTTAACTCAAGATCTGAGACTAGGATATCTGGAATATACAGTTGCTAGCGCGGGGGGGTAAAATAAAAAGGGGGTAAAATAAAACTTTTGGGGGGGCTTTACTTGGATCATCACGCTCTAGCGACTCCTTGTGGCAGGCCAGTCGTCAGTTGAACTGTGTTTTCTCTGACACGCGGGTGTTAAGAAGTGCAGTTTGGCGGGTCATGTTTCAGAGGACGTATGACTCTACCTTCGCCTCCCGAGTCCGTTGGGGAGTTGCAGTGATGAGACGATCGATATTTGGAGAGAAAAAGGGGGTCAAATAAAATGTTTTGGGAAAACCTGCCTAACCCTGGGATAGAGTTTTACTTTTCAGAGGAACAATTACACAAATGTTAATGACAAAATGTTGAGTGTTTCTGAGTGGCCCAATGTCAGTTCTGACTTAAATTTGCTTGAAAGTCAGAGGCAAGATTTGAATATTGTTGTCCATCAATGATTCCAAAACAAATTTACTGAGCTTGAGCAATTGTGACAAAAACAATGGATATACCTTAGACTAACTAAGTTGTGCAAGGTTGGTAGACTCTTATGATTCACAGCTGTAAGGTCTGCCAAAGGTGTTTCCAGCAAGTATTAACTCTGGGGTGTGAAGACATACACAATCAAAACATATTTGGTATTTTTACTTATTTTTATTCATTTGGGAAAAATCCTATAATTTTCTTTCACTTGAAAATCAAATGTAATGCCTTTTTTGAATGTATTTTAAGGCAGCAAAATGTAAAGAATGTACAAGGGATGTGTAGACTTTCACTATGCACTGTATTATTTTACCTCAGTCTACCTATGTCTATGTATTTGCTTTTCACAAATTCAACATCAATTGAAACTAAGACAACACAAGGAGAGATAAAATCTATGGCTACCAATGCAAACAAAGCTGGTAAATAGGTCTTATATAGCCATCAGTCTTTACTGACTTCCCTCCATTTCAAACCAATGTGAGCTCAGTATTTTGAAATACTGTTCATTCATGCCAATGTAGTTATAATACAGTATACACTCCATACGGTATAATCCCTTAATACTGTACTATGTCACCAGTGTCAAAATTACAATGACAAAAGTAAAGCAGTGAAAATGTTAAAGGTTTAGGATTAACAGATGAACTATATGAATTTATACATTGCTGGAGAGCAGAGGTGACATGGAGTCCATTGCTGACAGAAGCTGCATTCCTGCAATGATGAACACAAAAAGGGTTAAGCCGCTCCCCTTTCAAATGACCGCGTTACTGGATTATTGCTAAATTCTTTCTGGGGTTTTCACTTGTCAGGACAAGCAGAGGCCCACTGTCAGCAGATAGAGAGAGATAGAGAGAGAAAGAGAGAGAGAGAGAGAGAGAGAGAGAGAGAGAGAGAAACAAAAAGAAACAGGGAGACTGATAAAGTATGAAGAGGGATGAAAGCAAGAGAGAGATACTGTAGTTTGAAGAGGAACAAAAGTTTTCATTTGAATTTTAGAAGGAAATACAAAAGAGAGAAGGAGAGAGATAGAAACACACTAAGGGGTGTGTCATAGCAATTTAGTTCCTCAAGGAAGTACAACTGAAATGTATCTTGAGACGGTGGCGAGCAGCACAGATAGATGCGACACAGAGGGATTTTATTTTATTTTCACCTGGTAAGATGAAGGGATTCCATTAACGAGTGCTCAATGCTGACAACCTGAACCACGTGCCCTGGGGACTGAGACGTTTGACACGAAGGAGGGAGGGGGACTCTCTCACACACACACAGGTAAGAAGACTCTCAGGGCTTTCTCTATCTGATAACAACTCAACCATGTCTTTTCTATGCACAGATAGCTCTACCTTTGACAGAAATAACGTACACTCTTGCAAATATAACACTTGTGTTATTATTATAGCGAGCTTGTCGTTTTTTGTTACATCTTTAAAAACAGTTTAGACCTATATGGATAAAGTGAGAAGGAAGGTGGTACTGAAGGACCAAATAAGATCATGTGTGAATTCCTCTTCGATACTTTTCTAAGTTACACTCGACTTGGGAGACGTATATGTACGTACACTCAGAGTCATGCTGGAACAGGTACAAACGGAACCCAGTCCTGACAGACAGCTGTATAACTGAGGAGAGAAACCATCTGTGCCTGGTGTAGCTTGCACAATCAAACAAGCTGTGGACTTTCTTTTCCTCTACTAGCCTACACAAATTGCGAGTGCCAGAGAGCCAGTCAGAGCGAAAGACAAAGACATGGAAATGACACATCAATGTGTTGGACAGACAGTAAGGAGTAAAAATAAAAATTGGTCACCACAAACTAACTGCTCTGTTTCGCTTCCCTAATAAGCCAGCAGAGTTGTGTGTCAGTCTTGAACAACAACTCCTCAAAGACTTTGAGAAATGTTACAAGACTGACAAAACATGTGCAAAAATCATACTGTATGAACACTTTTGAATGAGAAACTGCCAGCATCAAACAGCAAGCATTCAGTCCAACATCATTGTTAATGAAGCAATACTGTTGTGATGCCAGTTTTTGGTCCCTTATTGTGCCACATGCTGAACCTGCACACACACGGGACATAGCCTGATTTAGAAACCCATACCAACTAAATGCTGAGAGAAAAACTGGACAGTTCCGCACTTTGTGAGGTCCTCTATTGAAAAGAAAGGCCTGGACCTGAGCTCAGGATAATGGCACCAGGAGTGTGTTCAATGAGGTGGTAGAACTGCACATATTCTCTGTTTCATATGATTAAAAGTCATGTCCATCCTATATGATATATTTCTATCTGAAATACCCTGAACATTTCGCCCTTCTGAATAGACACTATAGTAACTGGGAGGCCTCAATGCCCCATAATACCACTCAAGTCTGGTGACATAAGCCTATAGGGCTAGTGTTAGTGGAACATGTCTGCTTGACCTGGTGTTTTATAATAGCAGCAGTAGAAGTCACGTTCTGTCCAGGGAAGTGGAAGGGACTCCCCAATTCCCCTGCTAAGCCCTGTGGGTACACACACACACTCGTACACACACACCCTCAGCAGTCATCTACGGAATGCTAAATATTTACCTCTCCCACCCCGCGCATAATCTTACAATCAGCGATCACTATCTCCAAGTCAGTCAGCACAGCTCTTCTTGATCCACACAACCTGCCCTCCTAACACTGGAGTCATGGAAGACCCGCATTGCTTGGCTTTTCCAATTCCTGAAAATGTACTAATGTCTGGTTTCATAAAATTGATTCCTTTTGTTATAGGAGAAGTTAGTGCTCTTCCATCCATAGCCTAATGGATAGCAACTCAAATTGACCTTCTTGAGTGCTCTCTAAATGTGTACATAGTCATTGTTGCTGTACTCCACATGAACTGTGTAAACATAAAAAGCATTATCAGTCTGCCCTGTGCTGTCCATTACAGGAGAGTGTTTTTTATTGTACTCTGGGCTATCGCATGAAGACAAAAAATCGTATTTATTACTGTAAACAAGTGACCCTTAGCAGACTAGTTAAATAAACAGAGTGAACTTTCCTTTAAGCCCAGCCAAAGAGCCAGCTGTCTCCAGCTGTGGCTACATATTTCTGGAGGGAGGCTACATGGCTGATGGGTGCGCACGTCTCTCAATCCACACTGGGCTTTTCTGCACTGGAATGAGATTGAGAGTGAATCTGAAATAGCTATCATGCTGTTCCACTTCCATTATCATCGTTAAGGGAAATTAATCTAATGAATGTTCCCGCAGAGAGCGGAGGCTTTGTACTGGAGCGTACCATTACAAATGTGACACTGGATATGCATGTAATAAAAACCCAGTGGGATGTCATATGGGAGATGTGTGTTTGCTGATTATGGAACATAGGCTATTAGCGAGGTATGCCTATTAGTACGTCAGGATCATTTGATTTATTGGTGGAAATGTCACTGGCATTCAGTGCTTACTGCATCAATTGTGAGTCAGATAGACGACTATCATTAGGATCACGCACGCATGCTTCGAGTACACACACACCTGGACCCGTATTCATAAAGCCTTTCAGAATAGGAGTGCTGATGTAGGACCATTTCCTGTCTGTCAATATAATATTTTTCATTATTATCCAAAAGCTTAAACTGATCCTAGATCAGGACTTTGAGACTCTTTGTGAATAAAGGCCCTGAAGCAATTTAAAAAGACCCATATGTGTGAAGGCCTTGTTGCCACTTAAAGGATACCTCAATGTAAGACCTTTTGCCTAAGGGAGGATTCCAAGACAGTAAATATACACTCTTGGGGAAAAAAGTGCTTTCTATAACCTAAAAGGGCTCTTTGGCTGCCCCTATAGGAGAACCCTTTGAAGAACCCTTTTGGTTTCAGGTAGAACCCTTTCCACAGAGGGTTCTACATGGAACGCCAAAGGGTTCTACCTGTAACCAAAAATATTTTTTCCTATGGGATAGCCATTGGGTCTAGGGCCACGACTTGCTCCATTCCCCTGTTCTGATGCAATCTAGGAGCACTTGTAGAAACCTGCCTGAGCTATGCAGTCTACCTGCCTCTCACACATACTTGTCCACACAGGCCTTAAGTGGGGATTCAGCCCTGAAATTATAACCACAGGATGATTGTGTATGCTCTCAACATGTAACAGAAACCAATGGTAGGAATTGCGTAACCTTTTATACATAGTTCATACCCATTTTTACAATGTTGAAAATGATGTCGAAATGATGTGGCCACAATGTAAAGATACACAAATAATTATCTATTTCATCCATGTATAAAGGCTTATACTAAAAACTGGTACCTTCTGAGCATTAGACTATGTGTTACATGTAGGTTAGGCCCAATTCCATAGGTGTACCATGGAACCTACTGTGTTAATATGATATTGAATACATCAAATGAACCTGCAACACAGCTGCATGACAAAGCTGCTGGTGTGTGGTGCAACAGTTGTGTGTGTTTACGTGATGTAGGTACACTCATGTCCTCCCATGAGGGTTAGCTCTCTGTATCTTCACTCCCCTGACAGGGACACAGTGTGGGGAGAGGCTGTAGCCTCGGTGGGTATTACCCAGTGGTGTAAAGTACTTAAGTAAAAATACTTGAAAGTACTAATTAAGTATTTTTTTGTGCTACTTGTACTTTACTAGTAATATTTTTGACAAGTTTTATTTCACTACAATCCTAAATAAAAGTATGTACATTTTACTCCATATATTTTCCCTGACAACCAAAAGTACTCATTACATTTTGAATGCTTAGCAGGACAGGAAAATTGTCTAATTCACACACTTATCAAGAGAACATCCCTGGTAATCCCTACTGCCTCTGATTTGGCGGACTCCCCAAAATACATGCTTAGTTTGTAAATTATGTTTGAGTGTTGGACCATGCCCCTGGCTAGTTGTAAATTTAAAAAACAAGAAATTGATGCCGTCTGGTTAGCTTTATTTAAGGAATTTAAAATGATTTATACTTTTACTTTTGATACTTAAGTATATTTTAGCAATTACATTTACTTTTGATACTTTTGAAAACCAAATACTTGTAGACTTTTACTCAAGTAGTATTTTACTGGGTGACTTTCACTTGAGTCATTTTCTATTAAGGTATCTTTACTTTTACTCAAGTATGAAAATTGGGTACTTTTTCCACCATGGGTATTACCCATGGAACATCCCCTGGGCCTAATGTATGTCTCAGTTGGATGCTCTGTGATACGAAAACAAAACACCCAGAAAACTGAACTGAGGGAGCTCCTGTGGCACGGCTGAGCTATGAGTTAGAAATAACATAAGCTATCTCTGCTCACTTCTCTCTCCCAACCCCCAGGTAAGGATGGAGTCGTTCAACTCCAAGGATATGGCCATGCAGGCCCAGAAGAAGATCCTCAGCCACATGGCCAACAAGTCTGTGGTCCATATGTTCATAGACGACACCAGCAGTGAGATCCTGGACGAGCTCTACCGTGTTTCCAAAGAGTATTCAGGCAACCGCTCAGAGGCCCAGAAGGTGGTGAAGGACCTGATCAAGATAGCGTTGAAGATTGGCATGCTGTTCAGACACAACCGTTTCAGCCCAGAGGAGCTGAGTCTGGCCCAGGACTTCAAGAAGAAACTACATCAAGGAGCCATGACAGCCATCAGCTTCTATGAGGTAAACATGCCGGCATCTTGCATAACTCTATAATGATTCAGTGAGTTAATTGATCATAGACCTCTATGCATTAACGGCTCATCATTCTCTATGAAAACAGATAAGACAATGACAACATAATAACAACATTGTTATCCGATCTCTATTTCCCACACCTTCTTGTTCAGGTGGAGTTCACCTTTGACAAGACAGTAATGTCGGAGATCCTGACAGGATGCAGAGATCTGTTGTTGAAGCTAGTCGACTCCCACCTCACGGCCAAATCTCATGGTCGCATCAACCACGTATTCAACCATTACTCCGATCCACAGCTTCTGACCCAGCTGTACAACCCTGATGGACCATTTAAACCCAACCTCAACAAAATCTGCACCGGCCTCAACCGTCTGCTAGAGGAGGGGACGTTATGAGAGTGTGAGCAAGTCTATGACTGTGAGAGAGACACTGGGAGATCTGCTTGAAGGGGTCTGCTTAGAACTCAAGAGAGGACTGTGGAAGGACAGGAAGTGTCCATGCTCCAAATGAGAACTGCCGAGATTTGTGACCCAAGATTTACTTGATGTAGTCACTCACTGATCTGTTATTTTCCAAAAAGGGTACTGCCCAGAGTGAAAAAATATGAGAATATGCAGGATGATGTAAAGTTAATGTCTCCTGATGAATTGTGTCTCCACGAATGGAGTTCCTGGAAAGTCAGGATTAGGTTAAGATTGTGTCAACCACCTGATTTTATACAGTGGAATTTCCGTCCAAGGTTTCACATACTCATTTACTATTCTAGTTTTTATGTATTTTTTTCTCTCTCGCTCGCCATATTATGTACTGTATAGGGAAAGATAAACCTCAAGGACTGCACAATACTGACTGACAGAATGAAAACAAGGGTTAAAAGCAAGCGGTGAAATATAAGAAGAGTACTACCATCTAGTGGTCTAGCTGGCAATGACTCAGTACTGCATGTATCGAAGAAAATATTAAAGCTTATTTACAAAAACAGTGCACATTTATTGTGGAGATACAAGACAGTCATTTTATAAGGCCTAAAGAGAAACTGGATTGGAATATTTAAGAACTGGCGAAAAAATCATTTGGGCCTTGTACATCATAGGATTGGAAAAAAATAAACACCTTGTAAATTAGTGCCTTTTTTATTGTCTATTTGTGAATATATTGACTTCACATCTTTAGTTAATGTTATTAAATGTACAATGTTATTAAATGTACAATATGTGCAATTTATCAATACATTGACAGCAATGTGTACCTACAGTACCAGTAAAAGGTTTGGACACACCTACTTATTCAAGGGTTTTTCTTTATTTTTACTATTTTCTACATTGTAGAATAACATTGAAGGCATCATAACTATGAAATAATACATATGGAATCAAAAACAAGTGTTAAACAAATTATATATTTTAGATTCTTCAAAGTAGCCACCCTTTGCACACTTGGCATTCTCTCAACCAGCTTCCTGAGGAATGATTTTCCAACAGTCTTGAAGGAGTTCCCACATATGCTGAGCACTTGTTTGCTGCTTTTCCTTCACTCTGCGGTCCAACTCAACACAAACCATCTCAATTGGGTTGAGGTCATGTGATTGTGGAGGCCAGGTCATCTGAGGTAGCACTCCATCACTCTCCTTCTTGGTCAAATAGTCCTTACACAGCCTGGAGGTGTGTTGGGTCATGGTCCTGTTGAAAAACAAATGATAGTCCCACTAAGCGGAAACCAGATGGGATGGTGTATCGCTACAGAATGCTTTGGTAGGCATGCTGGTTAAGTGTGCCTTGAATTCTAAATAAATCACGACAGTGTCACCAACAAAGCACCCCCACACCATCACACCACCCCCGATATGCTACACGGTGGGAACCACACATGCGGAGATCATCCGCTCAGCTACTCTGCATCTCACAAAGACATGGCAGTAGGAAGCAAAAATCTCAAATTTGGACTTATCAGACCAAAGGACAGATTTCCACCAGTCTATGTCCATTGACTGGCTCAAACGCATTAAGGAAAGAAATTCCAGAAATACATTTTTAACAGGTACACCTGTTAATTGAAATGCATTCCAGTTGACTACCTCATGAAGCTGGTTGAGAGAATGCCAAGAGTGTGCAACGCTGTCATCAAGGCAAAGGGTGGCTACTTTGAAGAATCTCAAATATAGAATATATTTTGATTTGTTTAACTCTTTTTTGGTTACTACATGATTCCATGTGTGTTCTTTCATAGTTTTTATGTCTTCACTATTATTCCACAATGTAAAAAATAATAAATAATGAAAAACCCTGGAATGAGTAGATGTGTCCAATCTTTTGACTGGTACTGTAGGTGGTTAGCTAAAAGGAAATACCTGGGTAAAAAAGGGACAAACTAGTGAATTAACAGTAACATCACATATAAAAACCAGTAACCAGGCCAGATGCTTCTGAAATAACTAAGGCAAAATAAAATATATTTTGTACTTCGAAACTACACCTTTGGATTTATTTATACAGCAGAAAAGTTTACAGTGTGAAACAAAAAGGAAACCATACCAGAGGAATATAATTTTGCCTTTCGTTGAAATAGCAAGGAGAAACAACAAGTTCCTCACTTTGATTGAGTATGGCTAATTCAGTACTGTAACAATACAGTTGGTTGGCAAAATTAAATGAAATACCAAGGTAACCTTACCACTGACTACAACCTAGTGCCAAGATTAGAAAATGAAAGTGCAATGCTCAGTATTCTTCTAAAAATAAATATGTACATCATTGCATAATTGTAACAAACACCCAATGAAGACTAGGCTATACCAACTCACATTGGTTTCAATAATAAATACATTTTTTAGACTCAACTTCTATTGTTCTCCAAGACTTGCATATTTTTCACATTTCTGAAATTGCATAAGACACAACAAGGTAGCATAACTCACATGATCTAGCGCCTGTGACCAAACATAACTTGGATAGTTACATGATCACACTAACATACAAACACAACTCAAAGTACCACATTCTGACTCTCGTTTTATGTAGTAAACGGACAACCAGACAGTGCTGTTCTGGACATGGCAAATATATAATACGTAATCAATGTACTACAACTTTAAATAACTTGGTAGTAGTAAATTACTTGCCTAATAAGGAGTATTCTTATATGTCAAAATGAAACTCACCCTCCCAGCAAAACAATTATATCAACAGTGCTAACGACCAACTTTCAACTACCAAGTCCATAGAGCAGCAAGTTACTCATCAGTGAAAATAAGAACTTGCCTAAATCTGTAATGCCTGATTAGCTTGGACGTCAATCCCTTTGATTTTTGCATTAGTACCATGTGTCCCATGATCTGCCTGACAGAAGCAATGAAATCACAACTCAAAGATCTCATCCTCTCTTTCTCTCAGTTTCTTGGTGCATTTAGTGATGGTGAGCGGCACTGCACCAAGTATGGTTTGCTGATGCATTCTGGGAGAGGTGACGACCGTGGCACTGTTTGACCTTGTAAATCGACGGTCTGTTGTCTTGCTGGTAGAAGCTGCTTCCAAAGATGTCAAACTGTGATGGAAAACCCGAACAGGTGAAATAAACAGAACCTTGACAAAATCAAGCATTATATGAAGAGCTAAGCACATAATACAGTGTTTCCCAAACTATGGGGTCGCGAGAAAAAAGCAAATACATTTGTTTAAATTGCGGTTGCCACTTGATGCAATAAACAGAACAATTTCTGTTTTCTTCCTACAAATATGTCTCCATCTTTTGAACTGTTTAAGCTTCAAAACGTTATGACCTCATCACTCAAAGACAAGACTTTGTTTCCTTCTAGAATGACCACAAAGCTGCATTGGAATAATTAATAGAGTGGACAAGACCAGGAACTAAATCAGACTTTTTTTACACAGAAGATCATACAAAAATATTGCCTGATCATCTTCTGAACTTCCCAATACCTTTCTGTTGCATTTCTGTCACTTCAAACCATACTTCCTTCAGATTGAAATACTGTCAAAAGTACTGTCAGACTGATTTGTAATAGACTGTCTTAGCCACAATTTAAAAGGGAAACATTGGCCGTTGATTACCTAACCTTTTTTTACATGGTGATGTGGCACAATTTTTTTTATTTCAAAATGGGGTCGAGGGCCAAAAAAGTTTCGGAACCCTTGACCTAATAACATGCTACTGATGTCATGACATCATCACATTGACACCCTACTTGTTTAAATGGATATTAGCATTTCATCAAAGTTAAAGCTGCAATATGTAATTTTTGGGCGACCGACCAATTACACATAGAAATGTGTGTTATTGATCTGTCATTCTCATTGAAAGCAAGTCTATATGTGAGATATTTCTATGCTTCCTTTTCTTAAGTTAGTTTTTGCATATTTTTTCTTTCGGTTTTGTACACCATCTTCAAACAGCTGAAAACAATATTTTGGGTTATCAAAAAGGCATTTCACAGCGGTTTCGATGGTACATTGATTCTCCACACTATACTTGCTTGTTTTGTCAACAACTGAAATTAGGCAACCTATTAGATTTTTTGCAACTAGAAAATGATGGAGCGATTTTTGCATAGTGCATCATAAACTACACTGACCACTAGTTTATAACAGGACAGAATAATATGGTATGAAGTTATCTGGGTGAATTTACCGTTCCTCTCCCTCTTGGCATCTTTTCACAGCTGCTTGCTTGGACTGGCTGATCATACGATCCATTCTTTTCAAGAAATTCATTGGAGAAATTTCTGATGTGCCTTCTTCTTGTGTCTTTTCAGAGTTGTTCACTGACTTCCCATTTTGAGTAGAGCCTTTTTTGATTGTACTGTCCTGTACCTGGCCTGAGTACTCCTCAGTCACATCTACCCCAATATTAGCATCACTGTTGTAGTCTGACAGCACAGGGATAGAAAGATACTTCTTTAGGAATATTGAGTCATTCGTGTACAGTCTATTTGCTCTTTTGATTTGTTCCATCTGTTAAAAAGAGAAAATTGCAGAAGATGTGGGTTTATGAAGGTAAACAAAGTTATCACCATAGCATAAGTCCACAAATTGCCCATTTAAGTTGTCATGCAGTAAAAACTCCTCCTTGACAGGCTGTCTGCTGGAGCAACATTTCAAATACTCAAACATTTTGGAAGAATGGCAATGCCAATGTCTAGCTACTCACAGATACTCCATATTTCAACGCGAGTCCTTGCAACGTCTCTCCTGGCTGAACTTGGTGTTCAATTCGTCTCTGTCGTACCGGAGAAAGGTTGGATTGTACAAGACTGCCGTATGACCTCGTGCGGTTAACGGGGAGAATACCGGCTCCACCCGTTGAAAGAGGAGCCCGTTCCCCGTGGAACATGGTTGAGCTTACAACTGGTAAGCTAACTGCTGTTAGTTATCTAGCCCCCCTCTTGACTTGCTAAGTTAGCAATAACGTTAGCTAACGTAAACCAGTTTACGTTACTGGCTATAGTAGTTACTATAGTTTGCCAGCTAGCTAAATTGCCTACCATGCGATTATACAGCTAGAAAACCTGTATCATCGTTATTGTAGGGAGGTGGTAGCTAGCTAATAATAACATGAGTTTAAGTGCATGTAGCTAGTTTACCTTATCTCGTCGACTAGCTAGTTAGTTAGCTTCTAAACAAAAACTTGCCATAGGAAAAATGGATTCAGTCAGCTGTCAGTTTCCATGGCTGCCGTGGTATGACCAAGTCCCATAATCCCTCACTGAAAGCAGGAAGTAGCTAGATTACAAACGGTTTTAAAGATGTTTCCAGTAGCTAGCTAGCGATTCGCAAATAAGAACCTTAAACTAACAAATATATTTAGCTAAACCTATTAATCTAAATGTCGTTTAATATAGAGGGCAATGATCAGAGTCAATTGAATATCCTCAAGGCGAGCCGTCTTACTAGTTGTTACTTACACAGAAATCTATTTGTACTTTAGCTTGCTAGCTACATGCGAAACGGACACGTTTGTCATTTTAACTGTTTATTATTAACTAGCTAGTTAGTTAACGTTAATTGTTTATTTCCCAGAAACGGCGTGTTGTAGATATCCTGTCCAATTTCATTCCAGAGGGTGAGACAGCCTTGGTGAAGTACCTGTTGTGCCGAAAATCACTCCCCTGCCAGAACTCTTCCCCCCCCTCCCAAAATTCCATCATTTTTGGCTAGAGTCAAATAGTTTCTGTGGCACACAGCTGAGTCAAATACTTTATATAGAACAAACTTCAGGTCAGGATAGGCAACTGAAATGAACAATTAATGTATGTGTGTTATATTAAAATAGAGGAGGGAGGAAAATGTAGGCAAGCAATAAACATTCAAATAAGACATGGGAGAGATTACGAATTTTGGCAAAGAGAGAATTTTGGCAAAGAGATTTATTTATAGACTAATACGCTTGAAACAAATAGCCAAACCGAAAACTGCAGACATTACTATTTTTATTTCACCTTTATTTAACCTGGTAGGCCAGTTGAGAACAAGTTCTCATTTACAACTGTGACCTGGCCAAGATAAAGCAAAGCAGTGCGACAAAAACAACAACACAGAGTTACACATAAACAAACGTACAGTCAATAACACAATAGAAAAATCTATGTACAGTGTGTGCAAATGTGGAAGATTAGGGCGGTAAGGCAATAAATAGGCCATAGAGGCGAAACAATGACAATTTAGCATTAACACTGGAGTGATAGATGTGCAGATGATGATGTGCAAGTAGAGATACTGGGGTGCAAAAGAACAAGAAGATGAATAATATATGGGGATAAGGTAGTTGGGTGTGCTATTTACAGATTGGCTGTGTACAGGTACAGTGATCGGTAAGCTGATCTGACAGCTGATGCTTGAAGTTAGAGAGGGAGATATAAGTCTCCAGCTTCAGTGATTTTTACAATTCGTTCCAGTCATTGGCAGCAGAGAACTGGAAGGAAAGGCGGCCAAAGGAAGTGTTGGCTTTGGGGATGACCAGTGAAATATACCTGCGGGACCGTGTGCTATGGGTGGGTGTTGCTATGGTGACCAGTGAGCTGAGATAAGGCAGGGCTTTAGCTAGCAAAGACTTATAGATGACCTGTAGCCTGTGGGTTTGGTGACGAATATGAAGCGAGGTCCAGCCGACGAGAGCATACAGGTCGCAGTGGTGGGTAGTATATGGGGGCTTTGGTGACAAAATGGATGGCACTGTGATAGACTACATCCAATTTGCTGAGTAGAGTGTTGGAGGCTATTTTCTAAATGACATCGCCAACGTCAAGGATCGGTAGGATAGTCAGTTTTACCAGGGTATGTTTGGCAGCATGAGTGAAGGAGGCTTTGTTGTGAAATAGGAAGCCGATTCTAGATTTTGGATTGGAGATGCTTAATGTGAGTCTGGAAGGAGAGTTTACAGTCTAACCAGACACCTAGGTATTTGTAGTTGTGCACATATTCTAGGTCAGAACCGTCCAGAGTAGTGATGTTAGTCGGGCGGGCGGGTGCGGGCAGCAATCAGTTGAATAGCATGCATTTAGTTTTACTAGCATTTAAAAGCAGTTGGAGGCCACGGAAGGAGTGTTGTATGGCATTGAAGCTCATTTGGAGGTTTGTTAACAGTGTCCAAAGAAAGGCCAGATGTATACAGAATGGTGTCGTCTGCGTAGAGGTGGATCAGAGAATCACCAGCATCTAGCGACATCATTGATATATACAGAGGAAAGAGTCGGCCCGAGAATTGAACCCTGTGGCACCCCCATAGAGACTGCCAGAGGTCCGGACAACAGGCCCTCCAATTTGACACACTGAACTCTATCTGAGAAGTAGTTGGTGAACCAGGCGAGGCAGTCATTTGAGAAACCAAGGCTATTGAGTCTGCCGATAAGAATGCGGTGATTGACAGAGTCGAAAGTCTTGGCCAGGTCGATGAAGACGGCAGCACAGTACTGTCTTTTATCGATGGCGGTTATGATATTGTTTAGGACCTTGAGCGTGGCTGAGGTGCACCCATGACCAGCTCGGAAACCAGATTGCATAGTGAAGAAGGTACGGTGGGATTCGAAATGGTCGGTGATCTGTTTGTTAACTTGGCTTTCGAAGATTTTAGAAAGGCAGGGCAGGATGGATATAGGTCAATAACAGTTTGGGTCTAGAGTGTCTCCCCCTTTGAAGAGGGGGATGACTGCGGCAGCTTTCCAGTCTTTGGGGATCTCAGACAATACAAAAGAGAGGTTGAACAGGCTAGTAATAGGGGTTGCAACAATTTCAGCAAATAATTTTAGAAAGAGAGGGTCCAGATTATCTAGCCCAGCTGATTTGTAGGGATCCAGATTTTGCAGCTCTAGTTCTGCCCCCCTGTTGACACAGACACGTAAACTCACCCACCACGCCTTACTGAAGACTGTGCCATACAACAGTTGGCACAAAAAGACCAGGTACTCTATGCTGAAAGTGATATGTTATTGTGAGTAGTACCCTACACATTATTACAATCACATTTTCATTGATCTTTTTAAAAATGTATTTCCATTACTAAGTACTAGTTCCGGACTGTGTTCCATTCCGGACTGTGTTCCATTCCGGACTGTGTTCCATTCCGGATTGTGTTCCATTCCAGACTGTGTTCCATTCCAGACTGTGTTCCATTCCAGTGACATCAGCCCCTCCAGCACAAGACTATCACCACCACATCAAATGTCAGTGGAGACGATGATAAGACATCATGTCATTACCCAGTTCCAACAGTAATACCGCAGGTAAAGTCTAGATTTATTGTAAATAACATTATCATATTACAAATCTATAATGATTGGTCTCCACCGCTAACCCTTTTGTTCATTGCCATTCATCCTCACTAGTCAATCGGGGATCGTGTCCAATCGGGAGAAATAAGGAAGTGTGTAAGGAGTCTCAGCCAACGGTGACCCAGGAGTCGGAACCTATGACAGCTCAAAGGATGAGCATTACCTTAAATTGAAAAGGTACTGTGTACCTATAAAGTCTTGACTCTCATTCAGCGTCCCCGCTAATCTGCATTTGTCAGTTGATTCAAATTTCTCACTGGCTTCATGCATATTTTAAGTGTTGTTTTGAATAGTTTATTAAACTTGCCTTTCCCCATGTGAACATTAGCAGGGTAGTGTGACATCGTTATTCCATTGAGTTGTTTTTCAAATGTGAAGGCTGCAGTAATGTAAGTCCACCACCTACAGTTCAGTATGGCATCTTAACTTTTCTACCACCTCGCTCTTTCACTTTCTGCCTCAGTGCAGGATGGCTGCAGGACAGGAGTGGCCAGTGGGTAAAGGATGAGAATGTGGAGTTTGAATCAGATGAAGAGGAACCCTCTTCTCTCCCATCCTCTCCCCCCACTGACTCAACAGAGGGCTGACCAGATGAGCAGCAGTGACCAGACCTCAACACCACCACCTTCCCACAATCCCTAGCCCTTTCCTCAAACCCTGCCGCTGACACAAAGATCCCATTTGAACATACATCTGTTGACTCAACAATTATGAATGGCACTCTGTTGCGGTAATGACAACACTATAAGAGCAGCACTAGAACATCTTGAACTGCCTCCATGCTTCCTTTGTTTACCCTATCTCAGGGTAGACGCATTGGTGCTTGAGACAATGCTTTAACTGTTGTCACCCTGCGAGGGGTGGGAAGGGGGATGATTCTCTGCACCCTTTGTGTTATTCCGTTCGCCCATTTTATTTAGGTCCAACACCGCCCCTGTTAAAGGCTAAGCTGTGAGCTTACCATTAATCATCAGCAGATAGGACAATATTACTGCTAATCTTGGTAGTGTAACCACCGGTTAACATTCTTCAGAAGGTTCTCATTTGTGGCTCACCCCAAGACCACTCTATATATTGGATAACCCCCCTCCCTCGAGAAAGGGAGCATGCGGACTTAACGTGGGTTACTTTAAAATGAGGCAAACTGAGTACCTGATCATTATTTGTGAGCTCATTGCGTGACTGCCACAAGACGTTTGGAATGTTTGTTGACTGCATCGACACAGGAGCTCAACTGTCTTATGTGTCATCAAGACTGATGATGTTATGGAGTTAAATTGTCAATGCAATAAGTCATGTTGATTCTATCATGTTACTTGTACTTTTAGATGACTAAACAAAACAACTGTCCTCCAGTGCTAACAATGTCTGTTTGAATAACCCAGATACAAGGGAGTAAAATAAAGCACCACTTAACTTAGAACTTTATACCAGGTCAGTCACTAAATACCTTGCATGGTACCCTACATAACTATAAATACACATGTATTTTACTGTGGCTGAATGATCAAAGGGGAATAAATAACCCCAGGAAAAAACATGTATGGAAATACTGACCTTAAGTCATCACAAGCCTGGTCCCTGTGCCATTTCTTTACAAGAAATTCTGAAGGTTGCTTAAATTGAGCATGATAATCAAAACGCATTGCTTAATACAGGTATAAAATGAATGTGTACATGGAAAATGGAGCCACTCCAATGCTGTGAAAGTCCTCAGAGGTTAGCAGCTGTTTGGTGAGGGTTCATGAATCTCCTTGGCTGCATATGGGTGCCCCCTCCCCTTCAGACCCTTTAAAAGTTGGTATATTCTGAGCAGGGTTACTCAAGCCCAGAGGACTAGGTTACATACCCAATAGAGGGGGGTAAAAATAGGTTGGGGTTGGGGCGATCCGGCGGGCTCAATGAGGTATTGAGTAGTTACGATTCTCATGATCTCGGTGCACTCAGTGTACTCTTGTATCTGCTTTTATCTTGTACCTTGTGTCAGCTCTGAATTTTGAACCATAGACATTATGAATATTATGTATGTTCACATGATGTGATGAAATGGCAAAAATATCACATTCAGCCCATTAAAACAATTATTTAAACGTTTATTGAAAGTATTTACAGATTTTATTTTCCTAAATATAGCACCACTACCATGTAGGAGTTTTATCACCTCCATTTTTGGAGTATTATCATGGCGTATTCTAGAAGCATAAACAACACTTTACAACGATGTGACCTATGTATTCTTTTATGATGAATTCAATGGTCTACAAAAAGCTGTGGTAAATGAAATACTTGGACACAGAAATGAACACCCGGACATGTGATGAGGCACAGAGGGGTTGTAAAGGTTTGTTGCGCACCATTGACAAAGCTAGCGCAAAGCTGTCAATGGCAGTTTTTAGAGTTGTTAGGTCCAAGGGGCTGAGTTGATTGTGCTCTCAAGACGTGAGCCTATCTTGTTGCTCCACTCTCGTCTCATCTTACTCTCTGTTGACGAACTGGATAGAGAAAGAAAAGGAACGATATGAGTCAGCCAGAGTACATTATCAATGGTCAACCGAAAGCTGAACTACGTCAGTAACAGGTAGAACATGCAGAACACCTAGAACAACTAAACATGAACTGAAATGTAATCTGTCATTATCTCAGAATTATAGACACTTTGAGGGTATTATGACAGCCTCGTCACAAAACCCCTAACAGGAAGAATGTCAAGCGCTTTAACATTGACCATGTCAGATGAAGCACAACTGAAATAAAATGATTGACAGTATGCATGCATTCTCCAGACACTCACTCATGTCATTGTTCCTGGTGATTGCGATGGCTGCTCTAGCCCGAGGCCCCTGCTGGGTGAAGTGGTAGCCGATCTTTACGATGCTGGAGTTGTTCTCCAACATGGTGGCAATCTCCATCTCACAGGAGTCCCCCAGTTTCTGTCTCTAGGAGTAGGGTGGGTTAAAGGATGAAAAGGACTTCAATAACCCCATAACCACACAATACAATCACAGCATTATCTTGTTATAAGTTTATCATCGTTTTTTCTCTCTCCAAAGTCTTTTCATGTCTCTTGAGGAACTCATAAGGAATTTGTTTTATATTCAGTTGGTTTATACAGCATACAGTATGTAGCACTATCTAAATGTATGTATTCATACTACAGCATACTTTCTGTATGGGTGTCTGACCTGGTTGTCGATCTTGATCTCGGTCAATGTGTTGTTGTTGGCCATGGCCTTGACGATGGCATTCATGCCCTCGCAGGTGATGAAGTTGGACTCGATGTTAAGACTGTGCAGAGTGGTGTTCTCCTGGAGCATCTCAGCAACAGCCTGGTTCACAAACATCCACACTTATGTTACTAGAGTCACATTCATTAGTAACAGGTGAAAATTACAATAAGGATGTGAAAATGAGAATTCTTTGTGGCTAGTCTGCGGGAGAAGGATGTACTCACATAGGCCACGGGGTCGTTGCTACGGGTAGCGGCAATGCTCAGAAACTCCACATGAGTGTTGCCCTTCATCGCCTCAAAGATCTCTTTCAGTGTTGGGATGGGAATGTCCTACAGGACAGACAGACGCCAATCACTTTATGCTGACTCAGTACGCCATAACACACGAGGCTACACGCTACCATCAAGGGATCTCATCCTCCATTGTAGAATTGGTCACTGTACGTTCAGACCGTAGGATCTAAAGCCCACTGGCTTCACCTTGATGTTGTTGAGGTTGACATCAAACAGGCTGCTGTCATTGTTCTGGATCAGCTGAAGGGTTTCCTCCACGTTTGTGGGGTTGGGGGGCTCTTCTGGGAAGATCTTGAATGCATCTGGTTTTACTACACCTAAAAGCACCAGAGTATCACAGGTTAGTGTAAGAATTTCCTAAACATGTAATATACTGAATACCATAGTAGGTATGTTCTGCTCTGCTGGTCAACCTCTTCATACGTACTGTTGATGCCCTCTGTGTTCGCGATGGTACCAGTGGTGCCCAAGGCGTCGTAGTACTGCTTGTTGCTCATCAGTGTGTACATTCCCAGAATAGCTGCAAAGAAATGGGACTGATTTATATATCTGTAACTCTCATTCACCATCCAGTAATCTTTCCTCAGTTCAACATAATTAATGGTAGCTATCAGCTGAGACCTTTAGCATGTTATTGTCCCAGTAAGTAATCACAAGGCCTTCATTATAACTAAACTGAGAGTGTATGTGACCGCAATTATTTATGAGGGCATTGTTTTGACAGGCAGGTCTACCAATCTCAATTATACTCTACATATCTTCACATAGAGAGGTGTATCTATTTCAACAACTAAATTGTACGTTTACAGTATACACCCAACACTGTGCAGTACATTGTATCATGAGAATACTAGGTACAGTATTTACCATGTTATGCACATGCCTACTCTGTGTGTCTGCTTGACCAGATAAGGACATTGTAGCCTTTCCTCAGTTCTTACAGAGAGAGCTGCAGTCCCTGTCTCTAATCTCAGTGCCTCCAGGCCCTAAGGACGTTATGACACCAAACATTAATGCGAGCCATGCAGACACACCAAGCGCAATGTTATTCTAACTGAAAATGGACCAACACGTAATGAATGGTTATTCGGCCTCTCATTTAGATGCATACATAGACATAGAGGCCATTGTATTGTTCAGTTTGACGCCATGCCCTGGGGACGAGTGCTTTGAATTCCAAATATGCGGGTGAGTTAGGTCAGCACTGCTAATCTTACAAGATGGGACGTAGGACGTAGAACAATGGGCTCCTAAAAATATAGACTGGTGCTGCTGTGGCTTTGCTCAAATCTCCAGTAGAGGGCAGCACTTTGAATGCCTCTCCCAGTCTCATTACAGACGGCCCCTCGCCACCAAACTGTGTCACACACCAACTGCTGTGACAGCAAACCCCCACCGGCCCCTGCCCCCGGGCTCTGACCTGGGGCAGGCTGGGAATTATGGGAGGGAAGGCCTTGTGAGGAGAGAGGGATCCAGAGACAGCTGGTCTGGTGCAAAATGCACCAATGTCACCCGGCTTGACTCTACAGTAGCTTTACAGTACAACCCAGCCTCTCAATAATAACAACTATTCCCAAAATACCATCAGTATTATTAAGAGTAAAAAGCATCAATTAAATCTCTACTGACTGAGGTCTCCCTCCCTTTCTGCTGGTGGAGCCGGCCAGGCAGCTATACTATTGTGGAATCAGATCCAGCCCCAAACAAAAGAGTGACAGAGGCTAACGAAAGTTTAATCCTCATCTGGACTCCCTCCAGGGTCAAAACTGTGTTCTCAATGAGGGGGTTAATGACAGGCTAATCTATGTGGACATACAGTTCCACTGTCACTTTCCAGACGCCTATGCTCTGTGGCTGTGGCTCTGCCATTAAAGGAAAAGCAGTTGGGAGGCCTGCCTCTCGGACTGAGGCAGGCCTGGATCCCCTGCACAGTGGGTGGATACGGATGGGGGATTTAACTATTGTGATAAACACTGTTTGTTCTGGGCCATACTATGAATGATATATGCATAAGGGTGTTATGGTCTCATATGGTTGTGTAGCTTAAAAGAGGCTGAGGTGTGAATTCTCATCGAATTAGATATCATTTGGAGACAAAAAATGTACTGTGTGTTTTTTGGGTGAAAATCGCCTATATCAAATTGAACCATAAATAACTTTGTTGTTTTGAAACAATGTCAGAGAGCACAGATGCAGTAAATGATGAAGTCCTTGTTCGGCGTTGTTATGAAGCAAGCACAGTGTGAGTGTAAAAACAACCAACAAATTGGGTTGGTACTGTAAGTGTTGACCGCATGAGACCAAAATATCTGTGGAACGCATGTTCAAGCTGAACTGAACTCATTTCACATCTCCATTGGGGTAAACATGAAATAAATGAAAACTTGTTGATTCAATTAATTACCTTTAAAACAAGGTTACCTCTTGTTTGGTATAAATTGATATACTAGCTTTACCCAACAGACAAGTCTTTGACTCCCTCCCCCCATTCCTCCCTTCTTTTGGTGGCTCTAGGCCAGCTTATTTTCGTGTTGCTGCTGAGCGCATGGAATTGGAGCCCCCCCATGCCATGTCCCACATCCCATGTCTACATGTCTCTATGTGTGGGAGTGGGTCTGTGAAGCACTGGAACAATAATACTATGGATCAATGAGCAATGGAATAATATGGGTCTATCACAAAATAATAAAATAGGCCAGGGTCACTGTAAACAATTGGGTCCCAATACACAGGGCTGGCTGTGAGCCAATGGGGTAACCAAGGAAACCATGGGCTGTTTTCCCCTAAGGTGGGCGGGGCCACAATGTTCTATCTAATACTGTCTGGGAGTATTGGGCAACATCACATTGTTTCAATGTGAAGGACAGAGGGGGATAGGCCGGCAGGTAGCCTAGCGGTTGGGCCAGGTAACCGAAGGGTAGCTGGTTGGAATCCCTGAGCTGAATAGGTGAAAAATCAGATGATGTGCCTTTGAGCAAGGCACTTAACCCTAAATGCTCCTGTAAATCACTCTGGACAAGAGCGTCTGCTAAATGACAAACAATGTTTAAAAAAATGATAGATTCTCACCTGCGATGTCACACATCTCAGCGTCTGTGGCGTTCTTCAGAGCCTCCTCCAGCTCAGGCTCCAGGGTGATCTGCTCATGGTCGGGGATCTTTCCATGGCCCTCCTTAGGAACAAACGCTCTCCCTGGAGAGGGACAGAGAGAGAGAGAGAAGAAGGAGAGAGAAAGGCACACATACAAAGGGACTGTCAGGGCAACTAGTATCCAAGGGGTCATTAGCAGACTGTATAGCACACGTGTTTGTTTGGTACAGTCGAGGGGAAAATCTTTGTCTCTCAGTATGTATCTTGTATCATATAACATTCTTTGAGACTATAAAAAAAATGCCATGACTGTAATATGCCCCTTACAGTGGATTTGTCTGTGTTTTGGTAAAAACAAATATTGGGATTGTTTCTGAAAACACTAAGAAAACCCTGGTTTATATGGTCTTTGTGAATAAAATCCAATAAACTACATTTTCTATTGTATAAATCTCATTTCCATATCAATGTTACACAAACCGCTAAAATTACACTTTTAAGTCATCACTTACCATTACTTATTTATGAAGTTCAAAACATTGGATTGTTTTTCAGTTTAAAGCAGTGGTTCTGAAACTGTGGGTCGGGGCCCAAAAGCCACTCATGTAAGAGCCCCCCCGGTGTAGTGTGGAGTAGTGGAGTCAATAGTGTTGTTCAGTAGTGTAGTGTACCGGACCTTTCTTCTCGCCAGTAAAGGGCACCAGGTCGTCTCTGTCCTCGTGCTCCAGAGCTGTTTTCTCTAAGTGATCCAGCAGGGCGTCACGGTCAAACACCCCCGTTGGGCTCTTCTTGGTCTGGTCACGCTGGCGGTACCCGGCTGGCAGGATGGCATTCTGGGACAGAAACAGTAGGGGTCAGAGGGCATGTGGACATTGTACAAAGCGTTCTGAATCCTCTGGGGTTCTAGTAACTGGTTGTGTGAGACTGTGGTTTTTTTTATTTTGGAAAATGGATTTATACGATTTATGACTACAGTATAAAGCTACGTAATCCCCCAGGAAATTCCTAAGTAAGTCTTACAATGTCAGAGAACAAGATAACATGGGGATTGTGTTCTGTGTGTATCAGTGAATCTGTTGTGCAAGGTACGCCAGGATTGTGGGTTTGGTTCCAGGGCCACCCACATGTAAAATGTATGCATGGATGACTGTAAGTCGCGTTTGGATGGAAAGCATCTGCTAAATGGCATATTATTATTATTATACTATGAGCCTTGTGCATTCCTTAGTCTTTGAGTCCTAAAGGCTTCCCCCATTCTCATATATTGTGTACTGGAGGTATCTTTTCTACAATTAATTCTCTTTTTTTGTCACCAGGGGCCCGCTGGGGCCCTCAGTACCTCTGGGTCCATCTCCAGCAGCTCATACTCCAGCGCATCTATCTCCTCAGGGCTCATCCCTTTGAGGATGGCATCCTCGTCGATGTCCCGGGGGTCGCTTTTCGACATGTCTGCAGGCTGGCTGGGCTCCTAGCTAGGGTCACAAACACACCACACACCCCTGGGGTTGAGCAGGGAACTGTCTGTGGGGAGAAGCAGGAGAAAGGAGAGGATGCACTTGTGAGACAGGGATACAGATTGGACAGCTCTTGACAGATTTGGCCTCTCAGATAATAATAGTGAAGGATACTATGTGTTGGTGTCCTGTTAGGACTAGCCAGTGTGACAGAACCTGGGTAGCTAGGACTTAAGCACACCAACTATTTTCATGGACTGTGTCTCATGAGCAACGTATGATCTCCATTGAGTATTATTGTTGCCAGTCCCAAGTGTTGCCTCTGTGAGGGTATGATGGTAATAATAACTGTATTTCCAGTGATCAACACACATTTCACTGGAGAACCCTGCGGTACACATGAATGCACAAATAAGTACTGCTACAATGCACAAACACTGCAACATTTTAACTGAGCACTCCTTTTTCCTCCGGAAACTGAACTGAAATGAACACACTCCTATAGAACTGAAGCTATGGATTCAAAGGGGAGAGGGGGAGAGCGAGGGAGAAGGAAAGAAAACATGAAGGAGAGGGAGAGAGAGTGCAGGTTCTTTGCTATTCTTAGTTCCAATGTGGTGAGCTTGGGGGTTTAGAGTTACAGAGGCGAGGATAGCGGAGCAGAGGGGTGTGTTCCCTTATTTATCACTGGCTGACACCCGCTAGCGGCCCCACCCGTATTCCCTCTACACCCACCGGTGGACAAGCCCAGATAGAGACAACACAGATCGGAGGTCAGTTTCAAGCGAGAGATGAGCTCAACCATGAAACAAACACAAAGCCTTGGCACTCAGTGGAAGAAATACAACAGCAATATCATACTGTGTATACCTCTGGCAAAACAGGTGACTCATAGGTATGAGTAACGCACCTATCAAGAGTAGGGTCAAAGCCATTTATATTTTAAATTTTAAATCCACATTCCATATTAGTCTTTTTAGGAAATGTTTTCAGAATTGACCCTGACCACTTACATGGTAAATAAAACACAAAATTGGACCTTTATGTGAGGAACCGTAAGTCTACCATTGAAACCGAAACAGTTCTATGAGAGCTATTTAAGGGTTACTGACAAGCTCAAGTCAGTGATTGGCAATTTAACACCCCAAGTCAATAACAGAAAACCTAATTCATCCATCAATAGGAAATCACTGTCCTGAGTGTTGAACAAGTCCATTAGCAGCTGATTGTTATGGTGTCTAACCTTGCTCCTTTCTGCAAAGGTAACAGTGGTGTGCTTTGCAGCCCTAGATCAAGTTACAATGTCAAACATTATTAGTGGCCACACACACATCTTGTGACTAACGAATAGACTGCATTCACAGAATGCTTAGTCTACCTGTAAATAATGCTGTGGTGATGACAATACCCTTTGTGTGTGTGTGTGTGTGTGCGCATGTGTGCCTGTTTACACGTGTGTGTTGCCATGTCGTCATAGAATTACAGTAAAACATACCATTACCACAGAAATACTGCAAAGTGTGCGTATAATAACTTCAAGTGTGTGAAGTGTTTGTGTGTGACGACGGCATGTGCCCATGCATGTTTGTGTTCAGTGGAGGGGACACCTCGTCAGCACAGTGCAGCTCTAATGTGTTAAGCCAATGACACAAACATTGGATCAAACAGCTGAGTGTGTAAAAATATGGACGTAATTATGGAGCAAACAACTCTATGTACCATTAAATGTATGTCTTTCCCTGATGAAGACGTAGTGCCGAGAAGCATTGGCATTTTGTTTGTTCTCTTGCACATTGCAGGAACAACTTGGACTTGACTGGATGCAAAAGCAGCACAGCTTTCTCCTTTTCTCATTTGTATGGACAGATGAGGACAAACTTACAACTTTATTGAGCTACATTCAGGTGTAACACAATGGGGCAAACATGAAACTCCTGATTCAACTGCATCAAAGCCCTTGAGCCCATGAGGTTTGTTTGAATAAATAGGCTGCATAAACTATCACTGAGTTTTACAACGTCCTTGCCTCAGTATACAACACTACCAAGTGCACAGGTTTTACTGTGTATGAATGAGACTATACCGTTTCAGCACAACAAGTGTTCTATCAGAAACCTTAAAAAGCCTTCTGACAAATGTGCTTGATAAGTGTTCAAGAGGCAGAATGCCATGTTTTGATTCATTGTGCCATTTTAATTAGCTTTTAACCAATCAGCATTCAGGATTTAATGAGCATGTTTCATATTCCGGGAGACATCAGACTGGAAAGTAGTGCGCACACACCTGTCCATAGTATTCTCATTGGGTTCCTATGGGAACCAACCAACCTAGTATCTGAGGAAACCTGTCAAAGCCAGCTGGACATTTCTTTCAATCTGGAGTCTCAACCATTCCCTGCACCTGGGTTATGCCTGGCTAAGAGATTCTCTTGGTAAAGATAGTTATTTAATCGCTACACACTACTAAACAACATACCATTTCAAGCAGCTTTATCTTAGATGTGGCCGCTAACCATCTGAGGAGTTGGTTAGCAAAATCCCAGCGACCTGTGCCGCTCCATGGACTTCTGGTTCAGCCAATCAAAACTTCAGAGAATTGACACCTGGCTGCACAGAGAGCCACTCAGAGCACATCTGTTGAGAGGAGTGGGGACCACCAAACTGGTGCATCCCCCTATATTCATCATGGCTTTATATTACTTTCCCATCAACTGCATGGCATGGTGGCCATGATGTCACATGCTGTTGTGTTGGAGAGGCTCTGCTTTTTCCACTAGTGTCACCTGGTTCTGACAACGCTCACTCCCACTTTGTAATCTCAGCTACTTTGTGCAGGTCCACTAAAAGCTTGTGGAGCCTTGGGACCAAATTAAGCATCCATAAGCTGTATGGTGATGTCCACTCCAAGTTCAATATCCTACAAAGTCCAAGTCTTTGAGAGGTACAAAGTTACAACAACTCATACAAAACAACTGTCTTGTTGTACAGTCAAAAGTAACTGTTCGTACAGTGTGCAGACAAGCCACATGACTTGGGTGATACTGGAAAGATCGTTAGAGAGAAGGCCCAAAGTGTCAAAGCAGTGAGTCACTCCTCCAGTTGACAGGTCAAAATATTTCACATTATATTGTGTAAAATTCCAAATCAACCGCAGCTTAATTTTAGCTTCACAGGTCAGCTACTTCCAACGGTGTAAATCTTTCCCGGCTTTGATTGCGGCCTTCACCCCACACTGGAGTTCCACTTGGAGGACTTAAAGCAACGTGTCTGAGAATATCGTCTACTGTCCAACATGGAAGGGTTGTTGTTCCACTGAATTGTAGGAGGAAAAAAAGAGGCAAAGGTACCTGAAAAATTTTAATGCTCATATTTTTATTTAGCTGAGGAAACTGTACTCATCGACATTGTATGAACATATGTTCTTGGCTTCCATGGTATTTGCCATTCACCATAACTACAATGTTTTGATGACAACACATCAATATGGAAGTTTTCATAGCCTGAATGCAAGCGGAATTGCTTTTGAAGTACAAGCAACTGTTCAGAAAATAGTAAGAACTATCTAATAGGTGGGAATATACACTGCTCAAAAAAATAAAGGGAACACTTAAACAACACAATGTAACTCCAAGTCAATCACACTTCTGTGAAATCAAACTGTCCACTTAGGAAGCAACACTGATTAACAATAAATGTCACATGCTGTTGTGCAAATGGAATAGACAACAGGTGGAAATTATAGGCAATTAGCAAGACACCCCCAATAAAGGTGTGGTTCTGCAGGTGGTGACCACAGACCACTTCTCAGTTCTTATGCTTCCTGGCTGATGTTTTGGTCACTTTTGAATGCTGGCGGTGCTTTCACTCTAGTGGTAGCATGAGACGGAGTCTACAACCCACACAAGTGGCTCAGGTAGTGCAGCTCATCCAGGATGGCATATCAATGCGAGCTGTGGCAAGAAGGTTTGCTGTGTCTGTCAGCGTAGTGTCCAGAGCATGGAGGCGCTACCAGGAGACAGGCCAGTACATCAGGAGACGTGGAGGAGGCGATAGGAGGGCAACAACCCAGCAGCAGGACCGCTACCTCCACCTTTGTGCAAGGAGGAGCAGGAGGAGCACTGCCAGAGCCCTTCAAAATGACCTCCAGCAGGCCACAAATGTGCATGTGTCTGCTCAAACGGTCAGAAACAGACTCCATGAGGGTGGTATGAGGGCCCGACATCCACAGGTGGGGGTTGTGCTTACAGCCCAACACCGTGCAGGACGTTTGGCATTTGCCAGAGAACACCAAGATTGGCAAATTCGCCACTGGCGCCCTGTGCTCTTCACAGATGAAGCAGGTTCACACTGAGCACATGTGACAGACGTGACAGAGTCTGGAGACGCCGTGGAGAACGTTCTGCTGCCTGCAACATCCTCCAGCATGACCGGTTTGGCAGTGGGTCAGTCATGGTGTGGGGTGGCATTTCTTTGGGGGGCCGCACAGCCCTCCATGTGCACGCCAGAGGTAGCCTGACTGCCATTAGGTACCGAGATGAGATCCTCAGACCCCTTATGAGACCATATGCTGGTGCGGTTGGCCCTGGGTTCCTCCTAATGCAAGACAATGCTAGACCTCATGTGGCTACAGTGTGTCAGCAGTTCCTGCAAGAGGAAGGCATTGATGCTATGGACTGGCCCCCCCATTCCCCAGACCTGAATCCAATTGAGCACATCTGGGACATCATGTCTCGCTCCATCCACCAACGCCACGTTGCACCACAGACTGTCCAGGAGTTGGCGGATGCTTTAGTCCAGGTCTGGGAGGAGATCCCTCAGGAGACCATCCGCCACCTCATCAGGAGCATGCCCAGGCGTTGTAGGGAGGTCATACAGGCACGTGGAGGCCACACACACTACTGAGCCTCATTTTGACTTGTTTTAAGGACATTACATCAAAGTTGGATCAGCCTGTAGTGTGGTTTTTCACTTTAATTTTGAGTGTGACTCCAAATCCAGACCTCCATGGGTTGATAAATTGGATTTCCATTGATTATTTTTGTGTGATTTTGTTGTCAGCACATTCAACTATGTAAAGAAAAAAGTGTTTAATAAGATTATTTCATTCATTTAGATCTAGGATGTGTTATTTTAGTGTTCCCTTAATTTTTTTGAGCAGTATATCTTTACAGCAATACAAGGACATTGTAATTCAGCTCCATGCGTCTCTAAGCTGCCGTAACTCCACATCGTTAGCCACGGTGAATACACACATTTTGTGCCTGTTTTAAAGACTTTATCACAAATCAGCCGCAACTGGCCCTAAAGACGACTTGATCCAGCCAACACAGCTATTCAAACGTCATGTGTTGCAGTGAAGTTAGTTGGGAGTGGGGGTGGGGGTGAGGGACGCCCCCTTAAATCTACCATCCCCTGAGACAACACCACAAAAGTGTAGAGCGATGGACAGCTATGAGATGATTTAACCCCAGCATACCAAAAAAATATCTTCAATTGAGTGACAATACTTTAGCTTAGGGTTTCACTGGACTCCCATAGGAGAAACAGGAACAAGTCTCTGCATACTTCCAGTCAGATGCAAATGTATTTAATTGTGGCTGAGCTTTCGATCAGTCAACCTTCATCAGAGAACTGAACCCCCATTAGAAATGCCCAATTGTCAACTGTTAAAGTCGTGGCCAAAATAATCCAAGGCAATTAGAAGACCAACACACCAACTCCTACAGTCAAAGTTAAGTATTCAAGCAATACCAACATAAACCCAATGATGGATGAAATGAACCTGCTATAAAGTCGTTCAATTCTAATGCTGTCAAACTATATTCACAAACTCGTCTCCCTAACTTTTCTGTCCCTGACACAGTCTCTCACACACAGACACATGCACATTGGGTAAAGCTTAGCCCCAAGCAGACACAGAGAGAGAGAGAGAGATTAGAGAAAGGGCCACCCTCATGCCAACGGTATCCCCACAGTTGAGAGAGAAGCAGCCTCCGACCTACCTTCACAGAGTTGCAGTGCTGGAGCCCTCTACAAGGCAAAGCCTGCTGTTGGAACCCGAGAATGGCGTTTCTCTTTTTTTCTATCCCCTCCCACCAGTTCTTTTTTCTATAACCCCCCTCCCCTCCACCCCCTTCTCCTATCTCCCCCTCCCCTCTCTTCTCTTGCTGTCCAGCCTTCTATGCTGAGACAGGGATACTGGCAGCACTTTGAGAGGTCAGCATTTTATTATTCTGGCTCTGCAAGAGTGACTGTGAATCACTAAGCAGAGGGAGAGAGAGGGAGAGAGAGGGAGAGAGAGATGAAGGGAGGGGGTTGAGTGATGCCAATGTGCTAATCAGTGCCTCAATTAATAGAGAGCCAACTAAGTGTAGTAGATAACAGTGCCATCTACTGGTGCGTTCTGAATCTCTGACAAAAGTTGTATCTAAAGCTTATCAGGTTAAGACAGTATACAGTGGTACTCTGTAATATTCATAATTCCTATCGTACCTTTACTCGACATCTCCAGCCCAGACTCCACTTTAATAATACGCTACGCTAGGCTAGGCTACCACATTTAGCGACAACATGTGATTTGAGTATCAGAGGGGCCTCCTTGTCCAATAGGGTCATCAGATGAGTCCATCTTATTGACCAACACTTGGGTGACCTAAACTGTGAACTTCCAGTGACCTGAAACAAACAGAACATGACATGGAGGAGAGTTCCAAGGGGTTGGCTACCTAAGCGTTAGTGAACAGGTTACATTTTTGGGTTAATGCAAGCTTCACAAAGTAGCTCTAGGGGTCAGTGTTACGGTCAGTTGATATTTTTAGGAAGAGATTAAGGGACAGGATAAAGGTTTTAGACCTTGGTTCTAATAACTGTCACTACAGTCTTTATCTCTTCCCTTATGTAGATATATTCCATGCCATCCTTTCTCCCAAGTTCTTAGATTCATTCTCTTTGTTGATGCATGTTTTCTTCACTGTGAAGAACTGTGTGCTAAGCACCAAGAACTCCACTGGGCCCATCTGTAAGATTTAATTGCACCCCAATAAACTGTATTCAGCACAGCAGGTTTAATATCAGGTGCACGAGACAGTCTAACAAATGCCCACACGGTGGCAGCACATACTGAAAGTTGAGTGAGTCCTAATGATTCATGACTTATAAGAGTTAATATGGGTCGTTTCTTGTATTTGGGGGTTGTTTCTGATAGTATGATGTTTTGGGGTTGTATCGGGTTGCTAGGGTCCCAATCCAGTTGAGAAAACAACAACATATATGGCATGCTTGACATATAGTTCTCTGCCTTTTTGAACGAACAATAGGTTGGTTTACTGTTGAATTAAATCAATCATAAAATGTAGGGAAACTGCCCTCTCCAAAGCTAGGTGCCAGGTCGTCAAGGTGCCAGGTCGTGTTTCCAAGCATTTTCTTTGTTGACTTACAGCAGTTTAATCAAACAACCTGCTACCAAGATCTACGTCTTATCACAGTATCAGTCTGGTGTTGTTTGGCTTCAAGGTTGTGTTTTCCACCCTCTTTGGTTTCATTTTGATGTTTGTTGATCATTTGAGGATCTTTATCACATACTGTTTTGATCATTCAATGTAAAACTCAACTAAACCTCATGATTTGTTTTGCACATTGGCATCACTCAACCCCCCCAACCAGAGAGAGAGAGAGCGAGAGACACAGAGAGAAACACACAGACAGAGAGAGAGAGAGAGAGAGAGAGAGAGAGAGAGAGAGAGAGAGAGAGAGAGGAGAGAGAGAGAGAGAGAGAGAGAGAGAGAGAGAGAGAGATGCCAGGGCTATTATCAGTCAACAGGAAACTACACTAGAGGGAGTAGAATGGGGCTCTCCCCTGACGTTCAAACACTCACACCGCACCCGATCCCCAGAGACCTAAGCAAATTAAGTGGTTTCTGAAATTCTGTTTATATATATATATATATATATATATATATATATATATATATATATATATATATATATATATATATATTACAGAAGAAACCCCTCCTGTTTTAATAGTAACCAATGGCTCTAAGATCACCACGAGACAGAGACCACTTTGAATAAGAAGTGGGTGTATTTTCCCCATGAATTACCGTCACACAACTACCTGCTAACTAGAAAAGAGAAGTCATTTACACAGGAACGTACACACTTCCCCATTCAAGGCTGTGAATTGAATGTAGAAACCTATTTTCAATGACAGAAATAGGACTGAGCTAAACAGGGGGCCTCTGCCTTATAAACTCAGCACATCCCTTTTTCAGGACCCTGTCATTCAAAGATAATTTGTAAAAATCCAAATAACTTCACAGATCTTCATTGTAAAGGGTTTAAACACTGTTTCCCATGCTTGTTTAATGAATCATGAACAATTAATGACCATGCACCTGTGGAACGGTCGTTAAGACACTTACAGACAGTAGGCAATTAAGGTCACAGTTATGAAAACGTAGGACACTAAAGAGGCCTTTCTACTGACTCTGAAAAACACCAAAGGAAAGATGCCCAGGGTCCCTGTTCATCTGTGTGAACGTGTCTTAGGCATGCTGCAAGGAGGCATGAGTATTTCAGATGTGGCCAGGGTGATAAATTGCAATGTCCGTACTGTGAGACGCCTAAAACAGCGCTACAGGGAGACAGCACGGACAGCTGATCGTCCTCGCAGTGGCGGACCACGTGTAACAACACCTGCACGGGATCGGTACATCACACCTGCGGGACAGGTACAGGATGGCAACAACAACTGCCCAAGTTCCACCAGGAACGCACAATCCCTCAGTCAGCGCTCAGACTGTCGGCAATAGGCTGAAAGACTGAGGGCTTGTAGGCCTGTTGTAAGGCAGGTCCTCACCAGACATCACTGGCAACAACGTCGCCTATGGGCACAAACCCACCGTCGCTGGACCAGACAGGACTGGCAAAAAGTGTTCTTCCCTGATGAGTCGTGGTTTTGTCTCACCAGGGTGATGGCCGGATTCGCATTTATCATAGAAGGAATGAGCGTTACCCCGAGGCCTGTACTCTGTAGCGGGATCGATTTGGAGGTGGAGGGTCCGTCATGGTCTGGGGCAGTGTGTCACAGCATCATCAGACTGAGCTTGTTGTCATTGCAGGTAATCTCAACGCTGTGCGTTACAGGGAAGACATCCTCCTCCTCCCTCATGTGGTATCCTTCCTGCAGGCTCATCCTGGCATGACCCTCCAGCATGACAATGCCGCCAGCCATACTGCTCATTCTGTGCGTGATTTCCTGCAATACAGGAATGTCAGTGTTCTGCCATGGCCAGCGAAGAGCCCGGATCTCAATCCCATTGAGCACATCTGGGACCTGTTGGATCGGAGGGTGAGGGCTAGGGCCATTCCCTCCAGAAATGTCCGGGAACTTGCAGGTGCCTTGGTGGAAGAGTGGGGTAACATCTCACAGCAAGAACTGGCAAATATGGTGCAGTCCATGAGGAGGAGATGCACTGCAGTACTTAATGCAGCTGGTGGCCACACCAGATAGTGACTGTTACTTTTGATTTTGACCCCCCCTTTGTTCAGGGACACATTATTCCATCTGTTAGTCACATGTCTGTGGAACTTTTTCAGTTTATGTCTCAGTTGTTGAATCTTGTTATGTTCATACAAATACTTACACATGTTAAGTTTGCTGAAAATAAACGCAGTTGACAGTGAGAGGACATTTCTTTTTTTGCTGAGTTCAGAAGGAGGATGGAACATGGTGAGCCCATAACTGACAATAGGCCTTTGTCCCAAGGAATGTTCCCACAGAGTTGGTGTAGCAGCCTACATAGAAGGATCAGAGCATTTGGTGCGGTGTTTACAGTAAACAAGCTCTGTCCTTCTTGGACTTGACTGTACGTTCCTCCATGTTTGTTATGGTTGAAGAACACCTTCGCCCATAGGCTACATGGGATATAAGACAACAAGCACATACTGTACCATTCCAACACCACCTTAATATGGATCATCTGGTAGACCTACTGAGTCAATTCAAACCTGCCTGTGTGACTCCTGAAAGTATGTGCTCTGTGGTATTGGAAAATGTGTGTCTCGTGTAATGTTGGCTGTGGTTTGTCTAATAAATTGTGACCACAACGTTCAATGTGTGTGTACTGTATAAGCTGTATCCTTGGTGATCGAGCAGGCAGTGTTTTAGAAAGATAGGTCAATTCATGGTGGTAACTCAGTTGAAGTACCAGATCATTGACTAGGATCACAGGTAGGTTCTTAATGGCATGAAGGCCGCTCCCTTTGACTCATCTAAATGCCTATACAAAGTCTAGTGACTATCAGGTACATTGGGACTACAATACTGCATTGTAGATCTGGGCTGTGTTCAGGGTGGAATTACATTACTTGAATGGTGTAACACATAAATAGCGTTGAGCTGAACATTTGTGTTGTCTGAGTATTGCCAGCATAGCAGCCGAGACTCCAATCATGTGTAAATTACCTTCAAAAGGTTATTGATATCTCAATAAATATTTCATTTCTGCCCTTGCCGCATGATTATGATATCACCTGGTCATAGGGCAGGGTTATTGCTTTTGTGTTTGCCATATTTTTTTAATTTAACTAGCCAAGTCAGTTAAGAACAAATTCTTATTTACAATGACGGCCTAGGAACAGTGGGTTAACTGCCTTGTTCATTTTTACCTTGTCAGCTCAGGGATTCAATCTAGTAACCTTTCGGTTACTGGCCCAACGCTCTAATCACTAGGCTACCTGCCACCCCTATAGGGAGGTAAGTAATCTGGGATTGATAAAGACTGCATGCTATGGTTATGAGGTCCCACCTTGTTGCATGTTTCAAACACGTAAAGAGTCAGCTTTTAGAACTGAGATAAACCAATTCCTTTTAAACCTCTCCCTGTCACCTACCTTTCTCTTCTTCTGAGCACGTGCGGTCCAGATAGCTCAGTTGGTGGTAGTATGATGCAGGCAACATCAAGATGGGGTTTAATTTCTGCATAGAATACAGATATTGAGGATTGTGTTTAATTAGTCTCCTAAATGAATTCCATGAATTAAGACATTTGGAAATTGCAACCTGAAATGCTCATAACATTTAATTTGTCCATAACAAATGTCCACCATTTATACGTTTGTAAATAAATACATGTATAAATAAATAAAAGTGAATGGGGGAAAAGCTGAATGGAGACGGGTATGTGATCTATGAGTAAGGCCATAGCGTTCATGGTCACATGGCTGATCGTATTTCCTTTGTCCCTGAACCTCACAGGGTGCTTTGTCTGTGAGAAGGGATCCGATTTCCCCTCTTGTTTGATGTCCCCTCCTCCCACACCGCTCCCCCTATTTCCCTTACCCCCCTCATTCCACCCTCTGTTCAAGCAATACAGAGAAACATGATATAAAACAGCATCTGCCATGGCTCTAAATCCTACTGAATTAGCAGTCTGCGTTGAATGCACCACGAAAGACATCTCTTTAGGACAAAATGTCAAGGCACAAAATGGAGTATTTGTGCTATTCCTTTGAGTTTTCCTAGCAGGGTTTGGTATGTATCACGTTTACATAAAAAAAACACATGACCTGACTTTCTATACCCTCCCCATACTATAGGATAATCAATTTTAACTATCGAGACGATCTCACCCAATTTATCATGGAAAACAACATGTGGTATGTAAAGCATCCCTTTGAATGTATTGTGAGTGGGCTCTCCTTTCAGGCTGGTGGGCTGTCTGAGAGGCTGCTGCAGACTAACAGGGTCTGCCTGGGTCAGGGGCCTCTTCCCGCAACACAGGCGTCATTGAGCTGCATTACAAGAACCCCCTCAGCGTCCTTCCTCCAGCCAAACTGATGTCAGGGCTGTGGAATGTGGAAAACAGATCGTACGGGGGGCCTTGTTCTCCCTACTGAATAGTCCTTGGGCAGGAATCCAGACCACATGCCACACAGAAGGGGGGGGGGGGGGCAGAGAAAAAAAAGCACTTTACTGGAAACTCAGTGTGAAAGTAGTCAGAGAGAAAGCCAAATTGTGATCAAGAGAGAGAGAAAACATTGGTACACTGTAAGAGAGAGAGAGAGAAGGAGTGAGGACAAAGTGAAAGAAGCAGTTTGTCAGTAGAAAGGATGTGGATGAGGAGAGGGAGAAAAAAAGAACCACTATATCAATCAAAATAGAGAGGGGAAATCCAAAAGCCCAAAATGAAATAGAACTAGAGACAAATCAGAATAAAACCTTGAGTAAAGTAAAAACACCTAAAAGTCTAGATCAGCCTAAAGTAGCTATACAGTGCATTCAGAAAGTATTTACACCCTTTGACTTTTCCACATTTTGATACATACAGCCTTATTCTAAAATTGATTGAATAAAACAATCCAATAAATATCAATAAATCAGTCAACATACAATAGCCCATAATGACAAAGTGAAAACAGGTTTAGACATTTTTGCAAATGTATTAAAAATAAAAACAGAAATACCTTATTTACAGTATATACGTGTTCAGACCTTTTGCTATGAGACTCAAACTTGAGCTCAAGTGCATCCTGTTCCAATGATCATCCTTGAGATGTTTCTACACCTTGACTGGAGTCCACCTGTGGTAAATTCTATTGATTGGACATGATTTGGAAAGGCACACACCTGTCTATATAAGGTCCCACAGTTGACAGTGCATGTCAGAGCAAAAACCAAGCCCTGAGGTCAAAGGAATTGTCTGTATAGTTCAGAGACAGGATTGTGTCGAGTCGGAGATCTGGGGAAGGGTACCTTAACATTTCTGCAGCATTGAAGGTCCCCAAGAACACAATGGCCTCCATCATTCTTAAATGGAAAAAATTTGGAGCCACCAAGACTCTTACTAGAGCTGGCCGCCCGGCCAAACTGAGCAATCGGGGGAGAAGGGCCTTGTTCAGTGAGGTGACCAAGAACCTTATGGTCACTCTGATAGAGCTCCAGAGTTCCTCTGTGGAGATGGGAGAATCTTTCACAAGGACAACCATCTCTGCAGTACTCCACCAATCAGGCCTGTATGGTAGAGTGGCCAGATGGAAGCCACTCCTCAGTAAAAGGCACATGACAGCCCGCTTGGAGTTTGCCAAAAGGCACCTAAAGGACTCAGACCATGAGAAACAAGATCCTCTGCTCTGACGAAACCAAGATTGAAGTCTTTGGCCTGAATTCCTAGTGTCACCTCTGGAAGAAACCTGGCACCATCCCTATGGTGAAGAATGGTGGTGGCAGCATCATGCTGGGGTGATGTTTTTCAGCGGCAGGGACTGGGAGACTAGTCAGGATCGAGGGAAAGATGAACGGAGCAAAGTACAGAGACAGCTCAGGACATCAGATTGGGGCGAAGGTTACCTTCCAACAGGACAACGACCCAAAGCACACAGCCAAGACAATGCAGGAGTGGCTTCGGGACAAGTCTCTGAATGTCCTTGAGTGGCCCAGCCAGAGCCCGGATTTGAACCCGATCTAACATCTCGGGAGAATAAGGCTGTAACATAACAAAATGTGGAAAAAGTAAAGCGGTCTGAATACTTTCCGAAAGCACTGTATGTGTTGGATAGGCATCAGTTTTGTTCACTTCAGTTCACTTTATTGGTCTTTGAAATCAATAAGCTCACACTTCTCAAGCACTTAAAAGACAATAGTATATTGACAATAGTCAACAGGTGAGAGGGAGAGAGAGGCAGAAAGATGGAAATCACGATGGTCATACAGTAGGAGATCAGATGCATTATCAAGGACGGTGGCGCAAAGCACCAGTAGGTTATACACACAAAAACAGATGATATCATAACATGAAAATTACATCAACAAAAGCAACATAACAGACAAGAGACAAGTCTATACAGAATATGATTAAATAATGAAACACAGAAAGTGAAAGTGTGACTTCATGATTGAGAAAACAACAACAAAACAAAACAGAAAATGCAAAAGGTATGGAGTACAATCCTCCCCAGATTCCCATGACCTAATTTTCTCATCATGGTAAGCTGTTACGCCATGTTTTGAAACTAATGCACATCTTCTGTCTGGAACAAACGGTCCGCCTTACCACTGTACATTTAGTTCCATAATACTGTCCTCATTCTGTAACAGCATGACATATGACCCCTGAAATGAACTAGGATTACGGTGTCTGAATAAGTACATTAAACATGTTGATGGGTTACAAAAGAATGATTAGCTCCAATAATAGGGTGTTTGTTTTGCTGCAGTGGTATGTCCGCTGCCTAACGTTGGAGTCACGCCAACCTTTCTCTGTATTGTTCTGAGGATGAACTGACCATGTCATTTCATCATCACGTAATGTCTGTTAAAGGGGCGACGCCTCTCTCTTATGTAAGATTCCTCCTGCAAGCCGGGGCATGCTCCCCATGCAGGCACAGCCCAATGCTGGATTCCTAACTGCTGTTCGCGACAAAGTGTTCCTCCTTTGGCCAGTGATGCAAAGGTTCCATTAGGCATCCATGAGTCTGAAAACAAGCTGAAACAAGTTCCTTTCCCATAATATTTGTCTTTGTCACACTCACATAGCTGGTCTCGTGTTCACTCCTTCGTGCACAACAACGCACAGTAACAGTGCTGTCATATGAAGATGACTTTATTTGTCAATTGCACACAAGGTCCAACCAAAATTTGTCTTCCACTTTGACAGGTTTTGGAGAGGTGTGGGGGGCTGCCATACTGGGTGCCCAGGGAGCTGTTGTTGTTGTGGGGTTAAGAGCCTTGCTCAAGGGCACATATGGTACAGTGGCAGTGCAGGCATAGACTAGGAGGAAAGATGGGTTGTGTAAAAACATTGCATGTTTACTGTATCTACATCTGATAGTGTACATAGGTCATAGATATTAGACCCTGACCTGACCACTGAAATGACATTTTTGGCTCATGTTATGTCATGTTCCTTTTTAGAGGGTTAATACTAGGGGTGGCAGGTAGCCTAGTGGTTAGAGCGTTGGGCCAGTAACCGAAAGGTTGCTGGAATGAATCCCCGAGCTTACGAGGTAAAAATCTGTTGTTCTGCCCCTGAACAAGGCAATTAACCCACTGTTCCCTGGTCGGCAGCCATTGTAAATAAGAATTTGTTCTTAACTGATTGGGTAAACATAATTCCATGGGTTTGAGGGCTGTGTGACTTGTGAATGTAGATATTCCACAGCAAAACAGTCTGTGGAACCTTGCCAAAATTCCACAGAAATCTACCCATAATCCACCAGATAAATCCCATGTAACTCCCGGCTGCAGCCTTGGGCACAGTTGAAAAAGCATATAGGCCTAAATATCTCTATCACTAATAAAATGAATCAAGTGAAGAGCTGGATGGATTTCAGGCAGGGCTCGTTAGTCAAATTTGCACAAGAAAATTATGAGTATATTCAACAATGAACAATTTCATTGCAATTAAGAAACCAGGAAAACATCCGGGTACTTCAATCTAAAAACAAACAATCGTGCCTCTGCAAGTGATTTGAAGGAGCTGTATGACTGCTACATGACTAAGAAGGTGTATGCTCCATTCATTGTTCAATCTTTCACTTAAGAACATTTCAACTATTCCTGGACAGCCAATCCTTAGTTTGTTTCAAAAGGTGCGGCGTGGCATAATAGCTTGGTTGCTATGTAGGATTCTAACCTTAAGCTCAATATTAGGAAGGTGTCCTTAATGTTTTGTACACTCAGTGTAGGTCTGGCTATATTTACTGTACAATATATATAGCCCATAAAGTGTGTTCATGTACTGTATGGTCTTGGATACTAAAAACTTTTGATATAAGAGGTAAGTAACCCTTAGACACAAACCCATACCTTCATATAAGGCATAAACCCATATATCTTTATTGACGACTGGAACACAACACACATTAACATTATTGAGACCATATCGAAATCTTGGGTTTGAATGTCTACACACATCACCTTTGCTTGGAGACCTATAAAAACATAGTTGCACTCTACAAACCACTTTGCAGAGCCTTCATCCGCTCTTTTTGTGCATCTCTCCATTTGCATTTCGTCACTGTGGGGCTCATACAGTTTTTGTTGTTGTTTTTTTACAGCTCTGATCCTTCTCCCAGCTGTTGTAAACATGGGATCTGGCAGAGTGTCAGAGTAGATGACACAACAGACAGCAACACTGGGCTAAAGTGCAGCGCTGTACCCGGAGACGGATACACAATTATGGTCCTTTAGAGCTCCTCACAAACCATTGAATATCCCTTATTTCTTTTGATTTGTTCTTTTGATTTGTTTAACACTTTTTTTTTAACACAAATTCATATCGGCGTCCGACATCCGAACTCCGACACGCGAAAACATGCTAATGTTTATTATCTGGTCAAATTGGTCTTTACAATTTGGTCATAATTTCCAGTAGTGGTGAAGTATTAATATTCGAAATATTTGAATTGTTTTTATAACATTTTATGTACTTAAGCACTTGAAGAGTTTATTTACAAAATGCTATAGATGTTTTTTCATCAGAAATGATTGCTTATGGGTACCTTCATGTGTCTGTAAAATATTGCTGTTATCAGATTCTTAAATCATAGGTTTTAGAGGTGTATGTTTTTTTTCTATATATCCATTGTACATGTATATCCATTGTTTAGCTTAAATGGAATGTTCTTATCCTGTATATTTGACTGTGATATGTGGTTGTCTCACCTAGGTATCTTAAGATGAATGCACACTTACAGTAAGTACTGTAAAATAAGAGCATCTGCTAAATGACTAAAATGGAAAAGGTTTACATTCAGATCTCATATTACTGTATTGAAGTATAAAAATATATATATATATTGATGTCACAAATGTATCATTTGTAAATGTCTTTATTAAAAACGTACATTTGACTGTGTAAAACCTAGCAGTACTACTTATTTCTCTGATAGTGAGCATTTAGCAAAACATTTGTCTCTCTGATGTGAAACCATCAAGTGATAGATAGATATTTATTTTATATTTTGTACTGTCACCCCTTTTTCGTGATATCCATTTGGTAGTTACAGTCTTGCCCCATCGCTGCAACTCCCCTATGGACTCGGGAGAGGCGAAGGTCGAGAGCCATGCGTCCTCTGAAACAATACCCTGCCAAGCCGCACTGCTTCTTGACGCACTGCTCTCTTAACCAGGAAGCCAGCCGCACCAATGTGTCGGAGGAAACACCGTCCAGCTCAAGTGATAGATTTTAAACAAATATATGTCTGTCATTGAACAACCCCATGCCATGATTGGATCTCTTTTATAATTTCTTTAAACAATAAAGCAATTTAAGCAATAAGGCCCGAGGGGGTGTGATATGTGGCCAATATACCACGGCTAAGGGCTGTTCATAGACATGACGCAATGCGGAGTGCTAGGACACAGCCCTTAGCCGCGGTATATTGACCATATCACAAACCCCTGAGGTGCCTTATTGCTATTATTAACTGGTTACCAACGTAATTACAGCAGTAAAATTAAATGTTCAATATATTTATAAACTGGGTGGTTCGAGCTCTGAATACTGATTGGCTGACAGCCGTGGAATATCAGACTGTATACCACCGGTATGACACATTTTTTACTGCTCTAATTACATTGGTAACCAGTTCATAATAGCAATAAGGCTCCTTGGGGGTTTGTGATATACGGCCAATATACCACGGCTAAGGGTTGTGTCCAGGCACTCCGTGTTGCGTCGTGCTTAAGAACAGCCCTTAGCCATGGTACATTGGCTATATACCACAAAGGGGTGAAAGTACAAAACAGAAGAAAAAAATATCACTTGGTTTCATGTCAGAAAGACAATAAATGTATATTGGCTATATACCACACCTCCTCGGGCCGTACTGCTTAAATATAGCATTTTAGAATTAAACTTCTATGGTGCGATTTCAGTGCACTTGTTCTACCAATACAAAAAAACAATGATGGAATTCAAGTACAATTTCTGTTGGCACTGAAACCGCTCCATATTCCTCACAAATATACTTGGATTGTGCACCACCTGGCAAAATGGGTACTTTCTGGGCACGCATGGGTACTTTCCTCTTGTAAAAGCACAACTACCAAATAGGTATATGGGTCACTAACATTTCCTGCTCCACCTCATAGCTTTATGTGACATGGTGGTTGATCTGAAACCTCTCGCTAACTAACTGTACACTCTCACACACTAATAGTGGTCTGTTTTACCGCATTCTACCCCTTTCGGAAATGTCTCTTTCAATTCCACCAAGGGACCTTTTTCAGATTTCCAGCTGTCTTAACTGGTAGAACAAGCCAGCCCCATCCAGTACCCTGCACTGAACTTTGGTCACTGTCACTAGACGGCTACCACCTGGCTACTCTACAATGCACCAGAGGCTGCTGCCCTATGACCATAGTCATTGAACACTGGTCACTTTAATTAAATAATGTTTACATACTGCTTTTCCCACTTGATATGTATATACTCTATTTTAGTCATGGCCTATCCTATTAAACTATTGCTGTACATATACTATTATTAAGATATACTACATAATCTATCCATAGGCTGTCTAAATTGTCAATACATCCCATCACATATATACAGTACCAGTCAAAAGTTTGGACACACCTACTCATTCCAGGGTTTTTCTTTAGTGTTACTATTTTCTACATTGTAGAATAATAGTGAAGACATTGAAACTATGAAATAACGTCTTCACTATTACTCTACAATGTATAAAATAGTAAAAATAAAGAAAAACCCTTGAATGAGTAGGTGTGTCCACACTTTTGACTGGTACTGTATAAACAGTATTTATACTCCGGACTCAGACATTGCTCGTCCTAATATTTCTATATTTCTTAATTCCATTATTTTACTTTTTAAATGAGTGTGTATTAGATTAAACTGCACTGTTGGAGTAAGGTACACAAGTATTTCCCTTCACCCTCAATAACATCTGAGAAATATGTGTATGCGACCAATACAATTAGATTGTTTTGTGATTAGGATGGAGTCACTTCCTACTGGCCATATATGGCACTGACTTCCTGAAACAGTCACTGTTAATGCTGTAAAGATAATGGAATGGGTACAAACGTCATTACCACATACTTAGAATGCCTTTTCAATTTAGTTCCCATGGCAGCTATAATTAACTTCAACATGCATGACTGAACAAAGTATGCGACAAGCAAAATATAGAAAAATTAAGAAAGATCCAGAATATGTTGACTTGACACCTAATACTTTTTGTCAAAGTCAAATTCCAAGCAAACACCTCCAAAACCCTTGGGTAAGTACGGTGTGGTGTCTGCTACCAGAACCTGCATAATCCCATACAATTTGCTCTTCACAGGATTCAGGACTCTCTCCCAGTGTCAGCTGACAGTGTTTTTCCCTAAGGTGCTTACAAAGCAAAAACAGCTCATTTTCCTGAGAAAGGCGTGGGAACACTCTATTTTAGGGCCTGATGTAGCTAGCTAACAATGAGCTCAGGCAGAACGATACCTCACATTGCACTAATCCTGCTCCTACCTTGCTGGTTAGGAATAACCCTCTACCACCTGCCACCCATACCCAAAACAGAACGGGTGATTACAACAATGAATTGAGCATGTTGGATGTTGAAAGAGGACGCTAATTGCAGCGGCATTGCCAGCGGTTCGTTTGATTACTAATGTTTAAATGTAAGGGTGGGATAAATAGACATTCAAAGTAGTGAGCATAGCCCAAGTGTAGCCCAAATCATCGTACAACTCCAAGGAACTGAAATGAACCTCAACTCGGGTTCATAACTGAATTAGCCTCCAAACATCCACCTTAATTGAATTTGTCCTGCAAATCTAATCACTAATCCAAACTTTGTAACAAATACACAAGAAAGAGCTTGTTTTCCTCCAGTACACAGTTCCATTGGCTTTGCTGGCAACTGAGACAGATACTTCATTACCACACAGTTACAGTACATACCATTCCAAGCACTACTCACGAAACAAACAGTGACAAAAACAGTGTCTGAGAGAATAAGCTATTTCTTATTATATTCCAGGTGGGTTCGAGTCCTGAATGCTGATTGGCTGAAAGCCGCGGTATATCAGACCGTATACCATTTATTTTTACTGTTTTAATTACGCTGGTAACCAGTTTATAATAGTAATAAGGCACCTCCTGGGTTTGTTATATTTGGGGAAAAAACAAGGCTAAAGGATGTATCCAGGCACTCCGTGTTGCGTCGTGCGAAAGAACAGCCATTAGCCATGGTATATTGGCCAAACGCCACACCTCCTTGGGCCGTATTGCTTACACATACTGTCCATCTTATTCGGTGGGAAGACTATGTGATCGGACATGGTTTATCAAGGGCCATAACCAGAAGACAATAACACATCAGATGAGAGAGGAGTTGTGTGTGCTAAAGCTCATTTCCTGGTACATGGCTTCACCACAGACAAGCCTGCTCTTGTATGCCTGCCTGCTGGTTAACTAACCAGGGTAAATTTGTTTTAGGAGGAAGCAAACATCATGTGCAAGGAGTGGGGAGAAGGACAGAAAGCCTATGGGAAGAATAGTGGAGGATGTGGAGAGAGGGAGAGAATATTGACTGACACATTTCTGTAAAGAATATTATATTTACTGTCAGTGTCAAATGTCACTGGCTTGTCACGGCAAGGACAAGACAGGTGACTGTGACAATGGAGGGTAAAGGTGAAAAAAAAGTAGGAAGTAAATATGAATCCAGGAACACACAATAAGAAGTGTATTTGTTGAAGATTGTTGGTGTGAGTTGAAATAGGTTAAAAGTACTACCAGGCAAACATGTTAGCTAGAATATTTTAGATATTTTTATATAGCTACTGTGATAGAAAAAAAAGAGATCCAAAGAGTTGGCCAGCCATCTATAAATGGGAAACCACACAACAGCACACCATAACAGTTCTATTGAAGTCTCATGAGCATCAGTCTATGCTTACTCATCCAAACCATAATAACCCCACTGGAATGTTTAGGGTGAATCATAGACTGGCCTTTAGTGCCACAGAGACTCACTAAGGTAAAACACTGAATATTGTGTGGGTGTAGTGAAGTGTGTCTAAAAGCCTGAGTGTGTTTGAAACTTGAGAGCTGCTTCCTTAAGAGACTGTGCGTGGGAGGTGAAAGCATGCGGTGAGCCGAGCCAACCTGTCATTTTCTGTAAATGTAGCCGTAAATTCTCAGTCTACAGACTCTAACACAATGGCCTTTAATAAAGCTAGCACTGAGTGGGAGAGCCAGAAGTTGATCCAAAACCCTGGAGGTGTGTTAACACCTGAAGGCAGGTTTCAGTTCAGAGATAGGTAAATACCACCATAATAAAAAGTCCAGATCATAAGCAGGGTGTTTTCCTACATCAAAACAAAGTGGGAAAATACTGGTGCAAAATACAACTTTAATCAATTAACAGAGGAAAGATCCCGCTTCTAGAACAAATTGTAAACATACCAAAATAATTGCTCCATTTCACTATATACTTTTGGGATCCTGCAAAAAAAACACTCCGTTCTGTTCTCATTCATGAGATTCTTTGAGCTTCTCTCTTGGCAGCTCATTCAAGAGTCTGTGAAAGGCTATCTACACCCCCCTCCCCTCACCTCCGTGAGATCTAGAGGCAAGGTCAAGGACATAGGATGTAGGGATAGTATGTTCTTGAACCATCACTGGCTAGAAAACCCTTCCCTTATCTACAACTTTCCTCCTAGTTGACTTTTATATGTTATAACTGTTTTATTGTGTTTTTGCATTTTAGTATTCCGCTCTCTCCACTGGCTTCCAGTTGAAGCTCGCATCCGCTACAAGACCATGGTGATTGCCTACGGAGCTGTGAAGGGAACGGCACCTCCATACCTTCAGGCTCTGATCAGGCCCTACACCCAAACAAGGGCACTGCGTTCATCCACCTCTGGCCTGCTGGCCCCCCTACCTCTGAGGAAGCACAGTTCCCGCTCAGCCCAGTCAAAACTGTTCGCTGCTCTGGCACCCCAATGGTGGAACAAGCTCCCTCACGACGCCAGGACAGCGGAGTCAATCACCACCTTCCGGAGACACCTGAAACCCCACCTCTTTAAGGAATACCTAGGATAGGATAAAGTAATCCTTCTAACCCCCCCCCCCCCCCCCCCCCCCCTTAAAAGATTTAGATGCACTATTGTAAAGTGGTTGTTCCACTGGATATCATAAGGTGAATGCACCAATTTGTAAGTCGCTCTGGATAAGAGCGTCTGCTAAATGACTTAAATGTAAATGTAAATGTAGTATATCTGTCAGCCTATCCTCTCTGCAATGTAATGTGTTTCTCTTCCCCTCAAGTATTTACTTTGTCCCATATTCTGGTAAATTGCTTGTCCTGGGTTGTTTGGTTTCGTTCTCAAGGATCTGCTAATCTGCTGAATTCCTGTGTTGAAACAAGAGAGAGAAAGAGAGTGAAACAGTGTCCCTGGGTAAAGAAGATCATGTCTGGTCACATCAAACAACCTAAGTCTAACATGCTAAAAACATATTTTCATTCTGAAAAATCTACAAGCAAGCGATGACACGTTCTTATCATATACTATATATACAAAAGTATGAGGACACCCCTTCAAATGAGTGGATTCGGCTATTTCAGCCACACCCGTTGCTGACTGGTGTATAAAATCAAACACATAGCCATGCAATCTCCATAGACAAACACTGACAGTAGAATGGCCTTACTGAAAAGCTCAGTGACTTTCAATGTGGCACCGTCATAGGATGCCACCTTTCCAATAAGTCAGTTCGTCAAATTTATGCCCTGCTAGAGCTGCCCCGGTCAACTATAAGTGCTATTATTGTGAAGTGGAAATGTATAGGAGCAGCAAAGTGGTAGGCCATACAATTCATAGTGCCAACTGTAAAGTTTGGTGGAGGAGGAATAATGGCCTGGGGCTGTTTTTCATGGTTCGGGCTAGGCCCCTTAGGTCTAGTGAAGGGAAATCTTAACGCTACAGCATAAAATGACATTGTAGACGATTCTGGGCTTCCAACTTTGCGGAAACAGTTTGGGGAAAGCCCTTTCCTGTTTCAATATGACAATGCCCCTGTGCACAAAGCGAGGTCCATACAGAAATGGTTTGTTGAGATCGGCGTGGAATAACTTGACTGGCCTGCACAGAGCCCTGACCTCAACCCCATCGAACACCTTTGGGATGCATTGGAACGCCGACTGCGAGCCAGGCCTAATCGCCCAACTTCAGTGCCTGACCTCACTAGTGCTCATGGCTGAATGGAAGCAAGTCCTTGCAGAAATGTTCTAACATCTAGTGGAAAACCTTCCCAGAAGAGCGGAGACTGTTATAGCAGCAAAGGGGGGACCAACTACATATTAATGCCCATGATTTTGGAATGAGATGTTTGACGAGTAAGTGTCCACATACTTTTGGTCATGTAGAGTATTTTGATGTAATTTCACGAAAGTGTAAACATCAACTAAACAATATGATTTGGATCCATTCAAGATAGAGAAAACCACGACAAGCCAAACTGTCAACATTTGATTTATAAGAGCAGCTTGTAGATTTCCACACTAAGAGCACCAAGAGCAAGTACAGTACCAAACAAGCCAAAGAGTAATAGTTTGTCTTTATCAGTACCTCACTTTGCAGGTGCAGCCCCTTGCTGTTATTTGTAGTGCCTGGTTAAAAGAGTGAGCTATTAGCCATTGTGCTGAAGGCTAAACTTTAAACACTGATGCCATTAATGTGTGCTGATAACATTTGCATATCCCAGACTAAAACAAACTTGCTTCAAAACAATGAGTCACAAATACACTAACCGGTCAAAAGTTTTAGAACCCCCACTCATTCCAGGGTTTTTCTTTATTTTTACTATTTTCTACATTGTAGGTTAATAGTGAAGATCAAAACTATGAAATAACACATATGAAATCATGTAGTAACCCAAAAAAGTGTTAAAACAAATCAAAATATATTTTATATTTGAGATTCTTCAAATAGCCACCCTTTGCCTTGATGACAACTTTGCACAATCTTGGCATTCCCCGCAACCAGCTTCATGAGGTAGTCAACTGGAATGCATTTCAATTAACAGGTGTGCCTTGTTAAAAGTTAATTTGTGGAATTTCTTTCCTTCTTAATGCATTTGAGCCAATCAGTTGTGTTGTGACAAGGTAGGGGGGTATACAGAAGACCAAGTCCATATCATGGCAAGAACAGCTCAAATAAGCAAAGAGAAATGACAGTCCATCATTACTTTAAGACATGAAGGTCAGTCAATACGGAACATTTCAAGAACTTCGAAAGTTTCTTCAAGTGCAGTCACTACAAACCACCACTCAGGCTATGATGAAACTGGCTCTCATGAGGACCGCCACAGGAATGGAAGACCCAGAGTCACCTCTGCTGCAGAGGATAAGTTCATTAGAGTTACCAGCCTCAGAAATTGCAGCCCAAATAAATGCTACACAGAGTTCAAGTAACAGACATGTCAACATCAACTGTTCAGAGGAGGCTGTGTGAATCAGGCCTTCACGGTCAAATTGCTGAAGAGAAACCATTACTAAAAGGACATCAATAAGAAGGAGAGACTTGCTTGGATCAAGAAACACGAGCAATGGACATTAGACCGGTGGAAATTTGTCCTTTGGTCTGGAATCCAAATTGGAGATTTGATGGTTTGTGGCGACTGCACTTGAAGAAACTTTCAAAGTTCTTGAAATGTTCCGTATTGACTGACCTTCATGTCTTAAAGTAATGTGGCTTGAATGGCCACACACTCACTTCATAAATAATTATCGATATGGGCATTAAATTGTGAAATACGTCCGGGGTTTGATACCTTGTTCACATGAATAATACAACTTTGGTTGAGTAGCAGGATGACGATAGTAGACAGTGGTGTTCAGTTTCTCTGTTCCCGAGGTAAGTGGGGGTCAATGAAACTGCTGTTTCCTTATTGACCGTCTTTCACGTGTAGTCTTTAGGGTTGTTATTTTCCCCCAATCTATTTCCACTCCCATGGGTGGGAGCCCTCCAGGAAGCAAAGTTATCAGTGTTACCGATGGGAAAACTACCTCCATGTAAACTAGGAGAGATGCTAATAAACAAACTGCTAAACACACACACCTAGGGAATAGAGTTGGACAGTACTCAGGTGAAATTTTCACGTGATGAATTCACTATTTACCTATTTTGCAGACACCTTCACCTGATACCACCTAAGCTTCTAGATGTACAAAACAAACCATGCTGCATTGCAAGCTGAAACCATTATAATCAATATTGAAAGCAGTTAAGAAGTGAAGCTATGGTCATTTCCTAATCAATTTCATTTCCTAATTTCTTAAATTGAATACAACTCAAATATTTTTGGTTTATGATGTCATAACAATATAATTTTATACAGTTAATTTAGATTTACACAAACAGCTACACTATGTAGTAAAAATAAAGGTTACCACTTTATTTGATGGTATAAAAATGGACAGTTATTTATAGGAATTACATGACAACATTGTAATTAAACACAATAATAACCCATGAACCACTCATAGGATATCCATTAAAATAAACACCATAGGCACCACTTGGTACAAGTTAATAACCAATCGTTTTTTAATCTTTTACAAAAAGTACCAGTTCAACAGAAAGTACCAGTACAACACATTTCCTAGTAAATACCAGGTAAATACCAGTGGAAACTACCATCAAATAAAGTGTTACCAACAATGTGCTGTTGAGGTTGGATGTCTATATGACATTCCTCCAACCATGTATTTATGATGTTTATAACATAGCTTATGATATCAAAAAACTAGGAAACAACTAATTAAGCATGAGACAGGTACAGGCCTACTGCTCTCCATTGACCAAAACTACCAACACATGGTTAAGGCTACACGTTAAAGAAATAACCTGTGGCGGTGAATCCCCAGCATTCACTTCATCAAAATGTCCTCCAGTAACCTTAAGTGTAACCTTGACTGTAGTTTATGATCGACAATCAGCACTCTCATTGGCTGAAAAAACCCCACAAGATCTGTCAAAGGTTAACATGGTCATAAAACATGTAGCCCTATGCGCCAAACTGAAAAACCTTTTTATCAGTATTCATACCTCATTGTCACGATATGTAACCAACTAGTACTATGGCACACAGATACACGGTGGAGGTTCGACTTTGAACAATAACCAATGCATTGGTGAATGTATTATACCATCCTTATTATACTGTCATCTAAAACCATTAGCAAAACTACTTGTCAATAGTGACACGTGTATTCCAAAACATTGGGTGATGACTAGGGCTGTTACGGTGACCCTATTACCTCCACACTGGCGGTCACCAGTCATGACCATAGTTAAATTCCACATGACCGTTTAGTCATGGTAACTAGGCTTCTCCAAGCCCTGATGCTGCTGATGGTCATTAGTAGCCTACCAAACTTGCTAACTGCCTGGTACTCAGCTCTCTATTGTGCCTCTAATCAGTCTGACATCAATGCAAATGTTTTTCGAAAATCAAATCAAACACTTCAAGAGAACCCATGAGCTCATGTTGCATAACATTTCTATAGGCTATGCAATTGCGTGAGAAAAGAGTTTTGAAGCCCTCTATTAAAAAGAGGAGGATCCCATCAGTTTTCTATAGGCTAGGCCTACCCTATTTATTTATCAATTTTCCTAATATTAAGCACATTGCTTCACTTTACAACAGGAGTATAGCCTACCTGGCTGGCATGAAAATGAACCACGGGAAAAGAGTCCTTCATTCGCTATTTAAGTGTATAGATGACATGTATTCTTTTCCCCCTGCCCCTGTTCCGAGACAGGTGCATGATAATGGTCCATTCTAAATCAAAACTAATTTCACACATATATTTATTTAGTATATGTAAATACAGCTTGTGAATGATGTATTATCACTTGTGAATGATGCCCAGCATGTGCAGTAAGACAAGAAACAAGCCGTGCCTTTTTTGTTGTTGTTGCGACTTTTTCAAATCATAGTCGCACACCTCATGTAGCCTAGCCCATCGACCTACAGTATGTTTGTATCACTAGCAAAGTGGCCAAATAACTTCTTAAAATTAAGCACATTAATCCATTTTGCAACCGGTGTAGAGCCTAACTGGAATACATAGGCGGCGCGTGAGTTTCAAGTTTGGGGAAGATCATTTTCACCATAAAAATGCACCTTTATAATAAAAGCATTACATGCATAGTGGCATTTGCTGTCACTTTTGAGAACAGTGTTTTCCCACTAATTGATTTAATTTTGGAACATTCATGCTTATAGCGTACTGCCGTGTGCGTGTTGCTGCGCTTATAATGTGAAGAAATAGCCTAATAGTTTAACATTTTGGCTAAACGTTCTGATCTGTTTCATCAGCCTCGTTGCTTTTAAAAGGTTTTTGGATGCGAGTGGTTGTATTCATTTGGGCTCTATTGCATTCCACAACTGTCCCAGAGCTTGTTTGGAATATTTATTTATTGCACAGAAGGACAAGTTGACCAATATAAAAGGTCAACTTTTATACTATGGGGGATAGTAGATTGACATAAGCTAATGCTTGTAAGGAGTGCGCTGAGTGTCGGGAAGCAAGTACAGGGAGTAAGTGTCTTAATAAACAAAACAATAAACACGAAACACAAACAACGCACCGACATGAAACAGAGTCAATAACACCTGAGGAAAGAACCAAGGGGAGTGACAGATATAGGGAAGATAATCAAGGAGGTGATGGAGTCCAGGTGAGTGTCATGAGGCGCTGGTGCGCTTGACGATGGTGACAGGTGTGCGGGATAATCAGCAGCCTGATGACCTAGAGGTCGGAGAGAAAGTATACATGACAGTCCCCCCTCCCCGACGCGCGGCTCCAGCCGCAGGACACCGACAAAGGAGACAAACTCGGGGATCAGGTGCAGATCGGTCACCCCTGCTGTAGCGTGGAAACCTGTCACGCCGGCTGAGGCGTGGGAACCTGTCGAGCCAGCTGGGGCGCGGGAACCTGACAGACCGGCTGAGGCATGAGAGCCTGACGAGCCAGTGGAAGCAGGGGAGCCTTGCGATCTAGCAGAGGCATGAAAGCCCGACGAGCTGGCTGAGGCAGTGGAGTCTGGCGATCCGGCTGAGGCATGAGAGCCTGTGGCGGCTCCCAGACCCGACGTCATTTACACTGACACCCCTTAGGTGAGGTGTTATTCTGTAATGAGTGTACTGAGAGTCGGGAAGCAAGAACAGGGAGTGAGTGTTTTAATAAATAAACAAAACAATAAACACAAAACACGCACAGATATGAAACAGAGTCAATAACACCTGAGGAAAGAACCAAGGGGAGTGACAGATATAGGGAAGATAATCAAGGAGGTGATGGAGTCCAGGTGAGTGTCATGAGGCGCTGGTGCGCTTGACGATGGTGACAGGTGTGCGGGATAACCAGCAGCCTGATGACCTAGAGGTCAGAGAGAAAGTATACATGACAGTGCTTTTGCTGTTCGTTAGTCATAATCATTTTGTTGGCTGACGTAAAATAGGCTAAATGTGGACAGTTCTTCTAGCATCTTCAATATGCACCTATTCAATATGCTCTAATGATTCCAAGAATTCGAATTCGATAAGCACAGTTGCGTCGCCAATGTGTCAGTCTTCACTTATAGCCTAGAGGCACGCTGAAAGGCCTGTGAAAAGGACCCGATCATGTGATAGGCATTGGCTAATAAGAATTGAGATATCTGAGAGAGCCATGTGAGTGAGAGGTGCTTCGGAGCACGGCAGCCAGAGGAAGGGAATTATAATGATTATATTCAGCCCAAGAGCACCACGGCCACTTTGGCAGCAAAAGGCATGGATTTTTTAGGGGGCATTACGGCCACACAATGGGGATGCCGCCAGGAAATTCAAGACCTGGTGAGATTATTATCAAGTACTTGTCAAATTGTAAATGAGAGACTGATGAAGTGTGTGCAGCCTGCACAAGAAACAAATCAGAGCTCATGCCTTTCATGCAATTTTTTCAAATCATAATTTGAGTCGCATCATACAGCCTTGAATGTATTACAAATCAAAACATATAGCTCAACGTTTGTTTCACAACTAAAGTTGCATAAATAACTCAAAATTAAGCATATAGGAGGACCTGTTTCTTTGTTTGCTCAACACAGAATAGCCACATCTGCGCACTTCCTTGGAAATCGTTTGGAGAAAATATCCTTTCTATGTTATTCAGCTATCTTCAATTGTATTCTTCATACTATAAAATAATAAAAATAATGCCATGTAATTCTAAGCAAATCTTGTCTGCTAAATGAACTAGTGTAGCCCACAGCCATATCAGGGCCTAACATAAGGACAACTAGACTACATTTTTCTTCATAACATGTTTCTTTAGACCCGTCTAAAATAAATAATGGACTTATTGTGACGGTGTAGGCTATATTAAATGGACTTAGACATTTTAAATGCAGATGTTCCAAAAGGTCTGCATCAGTGGCTTGTTGGCTATGCGTGGAAGCCAAGATATGCTAAATGTGTTTATGTTAATTAACGGTCAATTACCATGAGCCCGGTAATTGCTTGACAATCCCCAGCTGACAAAAATGTCATGATTGCCACAGCCCTAGTGGGAGTGTTTCATGGTTAAACTACTGTTCAGCCAACAAACATCAGTATTAGCCTTTTAGGAGATAAGGATTTTTCATCATGTGAAAAACCTGTAGCTGATGTAAGATGAACAACAACATAAAATGCAGCAGGCCAAAGTAAAGGGATCATTTGTTAAACAGCACTCTTGGAAATAGCTTTTGACAACATCACTGTCTCAGTCAAGGAAACAGGCTTGAGCCGGTCTGGATTTTTCTGTCACTTATCAGCAAAGCACTTATTTTGACTGTGTTGTAATCCCCCAGTCATCTACAGAGGGAGGATAAAAGTCTTAAGTGCTGACCCAAATTCATATGTAGGCCTATAGACAAAACACAAGCTAACAATAAGAAAGATACCCTCTAATTATAGTCTTTATAAGGGTAAGACACTGATAAACCACATAACATTTGAATACATGTTAAACTTGCTGAATATAGACTTCAGTGTTGAAATATATCACGAATAAGGCTGGCATTTGGATTCCCAATAGATCATAGATGTTTTGAGATTAAACCAAGACCATTGATGTTTGATTTGTAGTCACAATTAGGCTATTGCCATTTCTGTCTTTACTTGTATAAATCCCTCACAATGTTACACATTGAAAACACGCCATAATAGTGTATGCTCAGCAGCTCTAATGATTCCAAATAAAAATAGTAATAATTATACTAGTTATTGTGAGGTCACTTTTAGGGGACATGGCCATGGCTCATCATCAACCTTGATCCCTGTGCTAGATAAGGGATGTCCCAATACTTAGTCATTCAGACTGAGTTACACCCTGTGCCCATTTCAATATGACCCTGTGATGTTATTCCACCATCCCCACACTCAGTTTGTGTGTGTGACATTTCTATCGATCATTTCAATAGAAATGTCACACACACAAACTGAGTGTGGGGATGGTGGAAGAACATCACAGGGTCATATTTAAATGGACACAGGGTGTAACTCAGTCTGAATGACTAAGTATTGGGACATCCCTTATCTAGCACAGGGATCAAGGTTGATGATGAGCCATGGCCATGAGCCACAAACATATGACCCTGTTCCTGCTGAATGGAACATGCGGTACATGACGTACCATGAAATGGTGGAAAAAGTACAAAATTGTCATATTTCAGTTAAAGTAAAGATCATTAATATAAAATGACTCAAGTAAAAGTCACCCAGTAAAATAACCCTTTGACCCCCCACCCACTTAATGGACTCAACATATAAACCAACATCACACCTGAGAGCGTCAAGGGCAAACAAGTCTTGGCCTGTTGCAGCTTGACCTCAAGAAGCTAAAAGTCATGGAACAGGTCTACAGGTCGATTTAAATGTTTGCCACAGAATCTCTACGCAAACATGACACCAAGGTACCATTACAAAGGCACAAACTGTTACAGTGCAATGGGTTCATATCAGTTTCTGTAAAGTCAAATAGTGTCTAGTTTAAAAACTGAATTTTCACCTAGTTTCATGGTAATTCTCTGGTAATTAACAAGTACACATAGTGACTCTGTGTACAGACACACATTACACTGTGGCAGTTGAAAGAATGCAATTGTGACTCTTAAAATAGTACACAGTAAATGGAATGACCACCTACGCATGAAATGTGAAACTAATTATTACAAGGTAAAAGTAAACCATTGACATTAAACACAATGGTGGATGTCAAAACACTAGAGTAGCCTATAACCACTGCAGGGGGTGGAATTATCCTCAAAGATGGGTGTTGCCTGGTCTCCAAATTAGAATCCACAAGGAACGCAGTGTTCTGGCTGGATTGATATTCTTAGTAACATAACATGCACCACCCACTGCTTCCTTCCGGTCTGTTATGAGTTGGAATTCTTGGGAACATGTTACTGTAGGGAATATTTGTCTCTGGACTGCACTGTTGTCCTCTCACAGAGGGTGGGGAAACAGGCCCTATCTGGAATGGCCCAATGTGCCCTCACATCTGAGGTTACTGCCCTCCCTGAGACTACATGTACTGAGAAGGGACAGTTAAAATGTATCTCTTGCGCCAATAAGTTTGAAAAAGTAAACTTATACTGAACAAAAATATAAATGCAACATGTAAAGTGTTGGTCCCATGTTTCATGAGCTGAAAGAAAAGATCCCAGAAATGTTCCATACACACAAAAAGCATATTTCTCTAAAATTATGTGCACAAAATTGTTTACATCCCTGTTAGTGAGCATTTCTCCTTTGCCAAGATAATGAATCCACCTGACAGGTGTGGCATATAGGATGATTAAACAGCATGAACCTTACACAAGTGCACCTTGCGCTGGGGACAATAAAAGGCCACTCTAAAATGTGCAGTTTTGTCACACAACACAATGCCACAAGTGTTTTGGGGGAGCATGCAATTGGCATGCGGACTGCAGGAATGTCCACCAGAGCCATTGCCAGATAACTGAATGTTCATTTGACTACCAATAGCCCCCTCCAATGTTGTTTTACAGAATTTGGCAGTACGTCCAACCTGACTCACAACCGCAGACCACGTGTAACTACGCCAGCCCAGGACCTCCACATCTCGCTTCTTCACCTGCGGGATCATCTGAGAAGCCACCCAGACAGCTGATGAAACTGTGGGTTTGCACAACCAAAGAATTTCTGCACAAACTGTCAGAAACCGTCTCAGGGAAGCTAATATGCGTGCACGTCGTCCTCACCAGGGTCTTGACCTGACTGCAGTTTGGCGTCATAACCGACTTCAGTGGGCAAATGCTCACCTTTGATGGCCACTGGCACACTGGAGAAGTGTGCTCTTCACGGATTAATCCCCATTTCAACTGTACAGGGCAGATTTTAGACAGCGTATATGTCATCGTGGGGGCGAGCGGTTTGCTGATGTCAGTGTTGTGAACAGAGGTCCCCATGGTGGTGGTGGGGTTATGGTTTGGGCAGGCAAAAGCTACATACAACAAACACAGTTGCATTTTAACGATGCCAATTTATGCACAGACATACCGTGACGAGATCCAGAGGCTCATTGTCATGCCATTCATCTGCCACCGTCACCTTATGTTTCAGCATTATAATGCATGGCCCCATGTCGCAAGGATCTGTACACAATTCCTGAAGGCTGAAAATGTCCCAGTTCTTCAGTAGCCTGCATACTCGCCAGATATGTCACCTATTGAGCATGTTCATGATGCTCTGGATCGACGTGTACAACAGCGTGTTCCAGTTCCCGCCAATATCCAGAAATTTCACACAGCCATTGAAGAGGAGTGGATCAACATTCCACTGGCCACAATCAACAGCCTGATCAACTCTATGCGAAGGAGATGTCTCAGGCTGCATGAAGCAAATGGTGATCACATCAGATACTGACTGGTTCTGAGCCACACCGCTACCGTTTCTTTTAAGGTATCTGTGACCAACAGATGCATGTCTGCATTCCCAGTCATGTGAAACCCATTAGTGCTTAATGCATTTATTTCAATTGACTGATTTCCTTATATGAACTGTAACTCAGTCAAATCTTTGAAATTGTTGCATGTTGCATTTATATTTTTGTTCTGTATAAAATTCACTTGGCCTTAATGTTGGTAAATGTGGAACAACAAGTTATTCTGTTGAAGGTAAGGTAGTCCAAAAGTGGAACAAGTTATTCCTACAAAAGCAAGGCAGTCCAATGCAAGATTAACAGCTTAACTGACACAAACAATGAATGTGCTTTACATTTGATGGCATGACACAGTGTACCATGTGGATGAGATGTGATCTCAGCCCAATGGCCATGCAACTCTGGGAGTGTGGGACTGGGTTCAGAGTTTACATTGAGGTGGCCTGTATTACAGTACTACTGGAACTGGGCAAACTCCCTCTAGAATTTCCTAAAGCTATGCTCTGGCCCTGCACTACATCTCAGGTCATATTAATCCACAGTACAAGTGCACCATTTGATTCAGAAGTAAATGGACTGCGTAGAAGAGTAGTCTCTCCATTCTCTCTGCTGTCACAGATAAACTTCTGTGTCAGCTGACTTCTGGGAAACTGTTGCTTTTTTAAGTATCAGGGGCGGGACTTAGTTGGCTGTTGCTAAGGGGAAGTGGAGAAACTTTCAGCTAATCTTCAACTTTGCTTTATTGAAAACTGCAGTTAAAGCCAGCCCTCTTGTAGAAGTTACATAAACTTGCAAACAGCCTAAATCCCAATCTTGTTAAGAAAAAGCTTTTTTTGTGAGAGAAGCTTTAGTGAATTAAAGATAGTGAATTGATTTTTATAAAAAATGTAGCTTTTGGCCTGTTGTGGTTATAGTCTGAGACATTTTCTTTTCTCACAACATCAAAACTCCATGCTTTCATCATACTCAATGATCAAAATGTTCCTTGATGTTAAAGGTAGGCCTGAATGGAGAGGGTAAATCTTCCACATTCCAGAAAGAGATAATGAAGGCTACAAACGAATTAAAGCATGTAAACTACAAAGTATTTGATGGCATAGAAACAAACGTGTTTACAACATGCTCTAAACCTGTATAACTTTACAGGTGACAAACCTCTGCTGTGCAGTGTTGACTTTATGCACAGGCAGGAAATGGCAAGAGAGAATATCTAGTGCACTACCTATTTTTCTTTCCTCCGGTAAAGTCTGCTTTAACATACTGTAGGTAAACATGCCTTCAAAAGTCACATTTATAGAACGCTCTCCTTGCAACCACTGGGTGAAGAGAAGAACACCACAGATATGCTAGTAATCCACTCCTGAGCTACAGGTATTTGATTCTGTGTTGGTGGTTGGCTAGTTTCACAGGTGTGACCAGGCAGAGATGAGGCATGATTAAGAACACAGTTATTATTATACAAAGATACCAAATGTACATGTATGTTAACAGAGTTTTCCAGTCTGGTCCTTGTGAGTGCATATGAATAGATGCAAATAAGGTTTTATATGACACACATTTATTTCAAAAAATGTTATGCCTGTATGATCAAGCATTCTAAATAATCATAAAAAATAGGTCAGTGTGTGCACTAAATTGGCAGGTATGACAACATGTCACCTGACTGAGCACTTCAGTTACATGGCAGTACAGGCTCACAAGGGAAGTGTTCATATAGCAGATTCACCCATATACAAGTACATATTGCACGAAGACAGTGGGCACGTAGATATTAGGGGGAACCGTTAGTCTGCGAAGTCCTCCTGACTTCAGAATCTGGAAAGTCTGTCTTTCTCACTCACACCCACATGGCCATCAACTCACAGCCCCCCGAGCGCCACCCCCTTCCAAAACAACTGTTGGATTTTCTCATCCAAAACAACTTCAGGATTTTTGTCTCCTTAGCTGTCTAACACTTGAGTCGCATCAGGAAGTCTAGGGCTGCGTAGGGTGGATCGCCTGAACACTGAAGTATGTGTGACGTGAAGCCAATCTGGTACAAGTTACACTGAAACTTCCTTGCCCAACCTTAACAATGTGCCTGGTCAAAATGAGTAGGACTTTCATGAGAACTCAGGCCCAGCTCCACGAGCGGAGAAAAGGGGGTTTAGCCCCCTCAGTTGAAACTTGTGCCCCCCTCAATTTTAGTTTTATGTCCCAATATAAAAACAGCTAAAAAGTTCAAATGATTGATTGACAGGTTGGTGCAAAATTTGTATCTCTGCTGCATTGTGTCAGCACAGTTGACAGAGCACACTGCGGTGTGTGTAGGGGGCCATGGAAAGCCACTGGGGTGGTTAGGTATGACTCCTTTGGGTTTCCAGAAAAAGTGGGAAAAACATCTCATCTGTGGTAGTTCTCTAATTTATTTTTATTTTTTACAAATATTTTATTTAACGAGGCAAGTCAGTTAAGAACAAATTCTTATTTACAAGGACTAGGAACAGGACTGCGTAGGGTGGATCGCCTGAACCTTTAAGGGCAGGGTCAAGTTTACTATTGAAGCTGCGTCACTCATCTCTGCCTCACACCCCACCACCAGAGTTTAGTTAGCTTCTAAGCTAGCTGTGAAAAACGTCAATATTATTAGACTTAGCCTATTTAGTTAGCTCAAACCAGCTAATCTGCCACTGCCACGATGGATATTATAAATTGGCTTTGCCAAAGTACTCAAAGCCAAAGGGAAAAGGAGAGCAATGACCAGCAGCAGCATCAAACCACCAAGGCCACCGCCAAGCCCAGCAGCAATGATGCTACCGAGTTCCAGCTAGCTCCGTGTGCAGAGCCTACCCACCCTTCCACAAGCTCCACCAGGATAATGGCTCCACAGCCCCATTCAACTCCGACTGTTCCTGACGATCTTTGAACAGAGGAGCCAGCCTAGGTTAGTCTACACTCTTAGTAAAAAAAAAAAAGGTGCCATCTAGAACATAAAATGGTTCTTCTGCTTTCCCCGTAGGAGAACCCTTTCAAGAACCCTTTTGGGTTCCATGTAAAACCCTTTCCACAGAGGGTTATATATGAATACCAAAAGGGTTCGACCTTAAACCAAAAAGGTTTCTCCTAAGGGGACAGCCAAAGAACCCTTTTGGAATCATTTTTTCTAAGAGTGTAGAATCCTACCCTAGCCACGGGTTTTCTGTCCAAAAACATTCATTTAATAGCAACTGGCTCATAGAAAGACAGTGGCTGGAATACTCGGTTAATGCAGAATTTAATATAATTCCAATGTAAGAATCCAAATGGGTATAGCTACATATCGGTATACATTTTATTATGGTTTTCTTTGTAGATTATTGGTTTTTGTGGTTGTTAATGGAACTGTACATATTGGAAATGGGTTTATGGTAGGCTGGCATTGCTGATTACATTGGTCGAGTGTATTGTGCTATGTCACAACGTGTTGCTGTATTAATGAGTGGCATGATTTTCAATGTCTGAATCGGTCCTATAGGCCTATTTGTTTGGCAAGAAAGCTGTTCATGGTTGCGTTTCACTGTACTAGGCTGTAGGCTATATTTTGGTTATTTAGATCTCCATTCACCTTTTGTTTACTGTTAATACGAGCCTAAATATAGTTATTATAACTTTATTTAACTAAGCATGTCAGTTAAGAACAAGTTCTTATTTTCAATGACAGTAGAATGAGATTTTTACCTTGTCAGCTCGTGGATTCGATCTTGCAACCTTCCGTTTACAAGTCCAACGCTCTAACCACTTGCCGTGCCATGCGATTATCGACCTGATATTTAGTTTACTAGGCCTACTTGGTACTGTTGTTTTGTTCTGTTCGCATTCACAGTTTTGTTGGTATTCTAAGCCAAACTGCTATTCAGTATTTTTGTTTGCTTGCATGAATAACTAGGCTACTACTTTCAGCATGTGTACTGCTGCATTCACATAGGCTGTTGTAATAGGTGAATAACCATATCGATCTTGTAGCCTATATTCATTACCAAAACGGCCTTGCTTTAGTCTAGGACGCTGTCCATTGTATTGTGCTGATACAACGCAGCGGAGATAGGTTGGCGGGAAATCTGTAGCCTGTCATTTCAAAAGCGATGGTCTCGGAGTCTGGGCATTTGAACTTTATATTTATTGTGGCATAGCGTGATATAAATAGAATATAATTCCAAATGCAAGAAACCCACAAAATTATGCCCCTCACGATTTCAACTGCCCTAAGACTTCCACACACGTCAGCAGAACTTGGCTAGATGAACTGAACGAATGTCCTCGCATACACCCTTAAACCTTTGCTAGAAAAACGAGAAACGTGGCAACACTGTTTGTCCATCTTGAGACGCTATAGCATATATATATATATATATATATATATCCCAAAAATATGGGGGATTGGAAATTATGCAGACAATTACATTGATGGAAGCAACAATCTATCCGCAATATTAAAGCTGATCCACCCACTAAAATTATATATACACACACACTCAATAGTCAGAATTGATCTAAGATGACTGAATACATTTTTCATTAACTTTGACGTTTCTGCAAAGTTAATATTTTAGTAGTGTAATTTTACATCAAAGATGTTTGGTGCAGTATTTCTTAAGTCATTTTTGGGGGATGAAAACAAGTCGTTTATCGTTGAATGACAAGCACGTCATTGAAGAATCCCTACTGTTGACCAATGACTAACAAAAAAAGCGTAGACTTCGGCTATAAAAATTCGGGTTGCCGCGAGAAAAATGTTGCACAAACTGACGAAAAAACCCTTGTCGACGATAAAAAAAACTAAAACGTCATAAGCACAAACTGTTCCGGATGGGAAGCATGCGGATGCCTTTAGACACTTTATCCTGCCGCCGTGCCTGTGGGAACTACTCTATACCTTAAGAAAAAATATCCGCTGTGTGAAATAACAGTTTAGTTACGGTGTGATTTGTGCTTACTATCAATCTATTTTTATGGTGTAATATGTGGCTGCCTCAGCTTCAGGCCTGGCCAATTCTGGTCCTCGCCTGATTTTCCCCCATCCCTAGCAAACACACCTGATTTGAACTAATTGCACTTAACTGAAGATCATGATTAGTTGATTAGAGTCAGGTGTGTTAGCTGGGACTGGTTCAAAAGTGTGACACCGGTAAGGCCCCTGAGGACTGGAGTTGCCCAGGCCTGATGCAGCTAGTGCCTGGCAAGGCCCACTTGATCTAGCCCTTTGGTGATGGTAACCACAGTGGTTGCCAACTTCATTAGCAGGAGGATTAGGGGAGGTCTGACGTGAGCATTAGTCACCATGGAGAGGGCCTACTATGATTCCTCATAAGACCTCTATGGGTGTGTGTTTGTGCTGTAACCAGAGACGACAAAGGAGATCTGAACAAACAGAACACTGAGTGATCATTAATGACTAAGCGCAACATAAACCTTTGAAAGGGTTCCCTTAATTGAGGCTTGATATTGCTGCAGGTCTCCTGCACAACAACCTTGTTCGCATTAAATTAGATTAAAGTACATTTACTCTAGCATATTGTTTCCATACCACTTTTCATTACCAAAGAAAAGCCGAAGTACGGCATGCTCTGACACAGGTAATGTGAATTTGTTGCAAGATTAGCCTAGGTGAGAGTTCTACAGTGATGTCATTTTCTCATTGACAACCTCATAAGTTACACATATTACATTTGGAGAACTGTTCTTATGAGACGGAGTGCAAACAAAAATGAACTAAAATTTCCCCTCAACTTCCGTCACTACCCTGTGATATCTCCAACTTCCCTCGGCCCAGCAGACGTCAAACAATACCTGCTCTGTGGCTGATTTCCATAGCTGTCTAAAAGCATGCGTGATTAGATTGTACATTGATGACCTATGCTTCCTTCCGCCATTAGCCCCCCATCTGCGCCAGTTCTCCGTATGCTTCAAGGGAAAGCGTTATCTACAATAACCAGTCTGGTTCTGACCTTTCTATACATCAGTGACAGACACATATGCAAAAAGAGAACAGTGGTATTTCCAGGCTGTCGCTCAAATCAGTCATTTTATGGCCTATGTGCAAGAGGGTTTCAATGTCATGTCACTTAAAATTTGCATATTATTAAATAAATTGAGACTGGATGCATTACACCTGTGGCACTCAGATAAAATACTGCTTTGGTATGCAGAAGCAATTCTCAAGTTGGTAAATTGTGAGCAACAAAGGATGTGGTTAATATTAGCTCCAACTGTTGAAACGCTATGATTGTGGTGTAGATAGAGCTGTCAGATGCAATTCGTGGAAACATCTCTAAAGCGTAAAAGGTGGTCACAGCCATTATGCAACATTGTAAAAGATCTATGGACTGCTGCTAACTTACTTTAATGGCACCCAACTGGTTCTGGCAGTCTTAATTTAATAATTATGTTTCTGACAACTGAAGTTGCAGCAATACAATCATGACACATATAGGCATGGTTACCACAGAAGCTTCATTTCTAGGAAATAACCTCACCGAGTATGTCCAGGGGGTATGGTGTGAATAAACATTTGACTGTCTGTGTGTGTGTGTATAGATGACTATGTACAACACAGGAATTTATTTGTGCATGTGGTTACTTTTCATCACCAGAAACTAGCACAGCGCAAATGTCACTGCTGTCTTTTCACAACCCCCCCCTTCTGAGAAGTAGTCAAAGTTGACAGCCAAACTTCTGCTTTGAGACAATTGCTGACACAAAGTGAATAAAGTCACATTCTTTATTCATTGCAGTCACAAAAGTTGCATGATTTCATCCTTTAATCATATAACTTCAGGAGACTTAAGGAATTTGTCAGCAAGATGCATCAGGAGGGTTAGTGCTAGTTTGTTAGGTGAAACTGCTGTACACATTTACAGTCCAGACAATCTTGCCTCTATTGAACCAATGTCAGATCCCATTTGCAATCTTTAAGCTCATATTTAAAACGTACACCTGTGAGCACATTTCATTAACATGGATATAACTTGGAAATGAAACACTTCAAATACAAAATCAGCATAGTCTTGAGAATGGAATTTTGAACTGACTTTCAAATAGGTTCCCCCTTCCCCCTCCCAGTGAAGCCTAGTGCAACAGCCACAAGATTTCCTTAACCAGGAAGTCACATTGCATCCACGCAAATGCATTGCCAGGCATGACTGGCAAATCTACCCCAAGGATCAGCAATATGGACTTACGAATGGTGTGTAGGCGAGATGACATGCGTGTAAGGCAATTAATTGCATGTAGAATACAGTCTTCCCTGCTGTAAGAACTTTACATTTTCAATGCCCATAAACTGGGAATACCTTAGTTGAATTCTAAGGCCCTCGCTGGTCAGTTCAATGCAGATTCTGCCTTTCTTACACCAATCCCTGTTTGTACATCTATGACTAATATCACAAGGAATAGAAACAAGTCATTTGAGCCAACTTTATGGTCAGAGGCAGAACTTTGCCATTGTGAAGTATAGCTATTAGCTAGTGCTTTTCCATCTTGATTACTTAAAAAAAAAAAAAAAAAAGTTGGAAATTTGCAGATTAATTAACTGTTTCTGTACTAGCCTAAATTCAACTATACATTTATTACAAAAATAAAATGTCTGTACTTTTTACATTAAATAAAAGCGCCATTTAACAAGTCCATTAGATTTAAGTAGTCAGATGAATATATTTGGAGACCATTACGACAACTACCAAATATCCTCAAATGGCCACTAAAAAATAATAAAAATAAAACAGCACCAAAACATGATGCGGAAAAAAGCTAACTTGAGCTTGACACCAAAGCACTGTCCCAATTCAGTCCGTCACTATAATCCAACAGATGGACCCTCTTCTTTGACTAAACAGGACATCATTGGGTAGTCATTCCAATCATGGTGATATTAAGGATTTCAGAGAACTTGCGGGAAAAGTCCATTTTCTTTGTTGAAAAAAGTAACAGATAAGTCTTTCATAGTTCAATTCACCTGATCAACATGGCGAGCGTTGCCCCAAGCCCAGCAAATCCAGCAAAGGCTATGAGGGCGTTCCTTACTGAGGACTCTGGATCTTGCACATGAAAGAACTCAACAAATCCATTCTGAGTAAGAGACAAAAATACAGAGTTAGGTTTATGATTAGCTACTGAACAAGTAGGCTAAATAACATTAACTGTCCTCATTTAGATTTGAAGATGTGAGCCAGTGACTCATGGGCCACATAGAAGACTCACCCAAGCATTGTTTTTGACCAGCCAGTCCCTTTGGTCAGAGAGGAGGTATGTGGCGATGTTTTGGCCCACCAACTCAATGCAGTGTCCCCTGCCCATCTCCTTCAAGCGCTGGCTCACCACTGCTCCAAATGCCACCAGGCTGGCGATGCGACCCCAGTTCGTGGTCCCATCACTGAACAGGGTCTTGGCCACAGAATTGATGAAACTCATGTCGTCGCTTCGGTCATCGAGTTCAAGTTTGGCGATCATACCTAAAAAAAATAAGTCTGAGTAAAACGAACTAACCACATTCCTGAATATTGCTCTGTTATTAACCAAGTTAGCCCATTATGAGCTCAATACCACCTTTTAAAAACAGACTATACAGATATTTAGCTAGCTAGTGATTTGGATCTATAGGAGATGATTACTGTAAATCTACGTACCATTGTATGCGTATTGGTGCTTCGCTATTATATCCTTCACCACTCGCGTCATCGTCGTAAGAGCCTTGCTTTGCTTCCAACGAGGCGGAGACAGTCCTATATAGTCCCCCAATAAGTTTTCAATTAGTTGTCTTGTATCATGTTCTAATACTTCATCGCCCGATGGACAATTCGATAGTTCAGGCCCACATTCTGAAGCCATCTGTGGAGTGCACGGCAAAGAACCGTCAGAGTCGTCATCGTTGCTTCGGTCTGACATATGATTACCCAGGACGTTGCTTTTCACGACATTCACTCCTAACTTCGTGGGTCGTGGTGGAGTGTCGCCAGTCCCATTACCCAAGTCAGTATCCACTTTTGACTTAGGTGACGCCCCAGCACATACAGTCTCGCCGAAATAGCACAAAGGGGTACCAGCAGGGTACGAAGAGCCTCCGACGACTCCATTTTGAAAATTCAAAATCGTAGTTGTGGCTCGTGTAAACGACAGACTCATCTTGACTTAACCTTTAGATAAAGAAACGAGAGTTTGAAAAAATAAAGGTACGCTTCCAGCAGTTATTTTGCGAAAAGCTAGCGCTTAGCTACTTTGTTGCTCAAATGTCCCCCATAATTGACTGCTAACTACAACAGTGAGCCCGAAGAGGAAATGACCAACCTTTTGTCGTGTAGTTAAGAGGGAGGAGAAGTGGGAGGGACTTCGATGACTTTCGACTCAGCCTCCTCCATTGGGTCTCCCATCTTGCTTGAAGTAGTTTTACAATTCTATCTGGGTTGGTTTTCCAATAACATTCAGATAAATACCTCCACGAAGAGAGGATATAAAAATGCATTTCTCTGCATTGAGCAGTACAGATAAATAGCACATTTTTATGTAGACTGCTGTAGCCCTTCAGAGACCATTGATAGTGAATGCGGAGTTCTGCTGTCCCCTAGTGGCCAATGACGGGTTGGGATATAGACTAATTTATCAATATATAAAGTGGTGATCATAGACTGTATGTAATTTATCAACATATAAAGTGGCGGTAACCTGCCCTGTGTGGTTGCAAAGATTACTGTAGCTAGAGACAGTTGGTTGGTTATTGGTTTCTAATGTAAACTTAACCAGGACTGGTGATCAAATCAATAATGTGAGAAGATAATTGAAAATAGCCAAAAGTCATTCATATTCATGTAAAAGTTTATTTCAAATACTGACAAATTTGCTCCACTACTTCCACACAACAAACATTATTAGTACTCATGTACTTTCTAATTTCTTAAAATCAATCTTTTGTTTTGTCTCCAGCTCCACAATACGCATATCCTTAAGTAAACCCCCAGTTATTGGGAGCAAGAGTGCTCCAGATATCCCTGCAGTTATCTTGGGCCAGGATAAACTTTTGTTGTGGTCATGTAGTGATGTAAGAGAACACTAAAACAGCTTTACTGTATGCAAAATCAAAAACAGTTTCAGTAAGCAGCACACAGTCATTTTAATTTGTTTACATTCTGGCACATACTTAGGGTTGAACAGTAGACATGGTATTTTAACATACCTTGCTATATTCCTCATTGCATTGCTCCATACAAAGCCAGAGAGTGCACAAAAACATAGCAATCAAGAATTCCTATGTTGTTTCAACAACCTTAATTTCAGCAGCATATCCAATTATATTATGACACTTTAAGCCTGCAATGGCAGGCTACAATTATTTAGGATTCTGCATGGTCTTTCTGTTCAAATTCAAGTAACAAGTTGGGGTCAATTAAATTTCAACTCCTGCTGGCCAGTTCCCAAAATGGATTGCATTGGTCATGGGTAGAATTTCAATTCATATCCTAATTGAAATGGAATTATACCCCCAACCCTGGAGGGGTTAGTCAGTCTCCAATTGGCAGACATTATTCATGGTAGGAGTGGGTCAAAAATGTTTAATCTGGGACAGGCGTTCTTTATAGGGTAATATCTCAGTTTAAGATTTGTCATCGACTGAATCAGCAGCATTTACACATTCATATTATACAGATTAAGGTCTCTGTAGTAAAAAAAAGAAGATAAAGCAGAAGTAGTGTATTCACCGACAGGAGAAAGGAAACATTGAATCAGAGAACTACAAGTAGTGAAATCAACAGAAAGAGAAAAAAATCCTCAACCCCCAAGTCTATTTACACCCGCTGGGACAGAGAACAGCAGCACATTCATACTAACCCAGACAAACACACTCTATCTTCTTCCCTGCAATTTGACACAGGTCCGTGTCTAATATTCAAAAGCTGCCAAGATGGGAGTGCTCAAGTGTGTATTTGATCATTTGTGTGGAGTGTGTGATACATTGAGATAGGACAACTAGCCTTTACTTTTGTAGGATTTATCTAACACACCTTTCACCATAATTATTTTGCAAGTTGAGCCATCCCAACAGGTGTGAGCAGGGTCAACTAAATACACACTCACACTTTTCCCCCTCTCCTCATGTCATAAAACCCCTTCCCTTTGCCATGTGTCAAGTGAGCATATCTCTAAAGCGCGCTGTGTGTTCCAGTTAGGTCTGTGTGAGCCAGGGGCCAGTCAGGGCCAGTTTACCAGGTGGCCGACTGTTTACCCCATTACTGACATCACAGATTTTTATTTTTAGAATGTCAATACGTAAGGCTCTATGCTTCAGCAGTACACTGTGAGGCTCCGGCTACGTTGAATTTGAAGGAGAGACTGAGGAGAGGTTTAGCAACTAATGTAATTGGGAACTAGGCAGTAATCTTCTGTTACTGGAACAGTTTCTCAACAGGAACTGCCATTAACAGTGAAAAGAGACAGATTGTAGTAAATGGCTAATGCGTGACAATGAACAAACAACCCATTATAAAAGACACAAATCATACCAAATGTCAAATTTCTCAACACAATACAGAAATATACACTGAATTGATTCCCTACAAATCATTTAGGCTTTTTGATGTGATGTAATAGCCACAGAACTTAGGATTTAACTTGAGTATTATACAGTTGCTTATTTTCCCAGCCTTAAAATGATACATGGGTATTTAGTTTGCTTTGCCATTGCTTTCGCCATGGGCAGCCTACAGACAGTGTGTGGATTGTCAGGACATTGAGAGGGAAGGAAGGAAGGTGTGGAGAGTGACCATGGACATTCCAGGGCTCCATTTGGTTGCTTGCTACTCCTATGTCGTCTAACCCCGCCAGATTTGCACATTTTGTTACAATCATGCAGCATATTTAGAAAAAGAAGAGCAACAGGGAGTCAAGAATTAAAGCGACATGAGCAGAAAATGTGCAGTTTCATATCCGTTCGTTCAGGTCAGCGTGGACGACCTTGGATTTTTGTTTGACAAAACATGAGATAAAGGAAACCTCAAATCAGTTTCCACATTTCCCTCTGATTACCACTCCATTCCTTTGGATACTTCACCATGGTTCCCTTCCCTCCCAGATTTGGTGTGCAAGCAAAATACACAAACATCTACCCCCAGCTTTGACGAGAACACAACATCGAAAAATGTGGAGCGATCATGGTTCCTAACTCCCTCGTCAACAACATATTTTGGTGTCGTTCGGGATGCAAAAACGTACTGTACATAATACAAAGTGCATTAAACTCAGCCTCCCCGATGGCACATCTACTTTATGTACCTCTGAACACCAAACCAAGACATAAGGGAGGCGGTAGAGCAGAGTGCGCAGAGGGCAGAGCTGTGTGAAGAGATGGTAGAAAAGGTCCCAGCTCACCTCCCCACCCTACCCACATACAAGCAATATGCACTGACTTTCACAGCTCTCCCCGATATGTTAAAGCCAAGTGGAGCCTGGAGATGACTGGGGGGGGGGGGTGGCGGGGGGGGGGGGGTAACGACATTGTTGGGGGACAGGTGAGGACCGTTAGCTGGGGGCCTAGTGGATGGGTGGAGGCTAGGCTAGGCTAGCCTGCTAGTTTGCTGGTCACCAAGGAGGACCTCCTCTGGGGCAGGTCCTGTGGCGTGGGAATGTGGTCCCCTGTGACGAGGTTCTTGTCAGGGCCCGCCACGGGCAGCTGTTTGTTCTTCATCTTGGCCTTGGCCATGTTGTAGTCACCTGAGTCAAAGTATTTTTGCTAGGTGGGGGCAAGAAAGAAGGAATTCAATTCTAGTTGTCTGGAGTAGTTCTGCTAGTTAAAGTTAATAGGCAGGTTTCCCTTGACGCTGGTTTATTCGCCAAAAGCAATGTCGCAAAAACAATCTTTGCGACGTGTTATATAGAACAAACGTTCTAAAGATAGACAACATTTTTATCCATTCGACAGCGGTGGATTTTCTTTTGTCTAAGTTTATTGCGACAAATGATAAATGGAAACAATGTTTTTGGAATAAATGGTGATTGTCGAATCATTTTGAAGGTACGTGGGGCATGCGATGTCACAGGTAATAAAGCTCCTCCACATTTAACTCTAAATGCCCACTGCTTGCTAAATCCATTTATTCAACTATAAAAATAATGTTTCTTTGCAGGACAAGGATTGTCCTGACTTTCAAGAATGCCTAAATTGCTTCACCTTGCTTTTCTGGTTGGCTGGATGCAAGTTTCAACATCCAATTATTTCAGATTTACAGGAGTGCAAGTTTCACCATGGCGATACATTGGCGATACATGAGAATTATTAGAATATGGAAATATTAGTCAATTATTGCATTCTATGCATGTTGGCTTTCCTTGGCTATACCCGAGACATGAAACAGACATGTAGGAGGGCATAGAGGCTGCGCTTTAATACATTGGCGACAATTTGCCTAAATGGGTAATGGAAACACTTCAACCACTATATTGTTAGTTGACACTGTAGGTTTTCGTGGAAAAGTATTTCGCTTTTAGGTGCGAGGTCATTAAGTATAGCTGTTTTTAATGACATAAGATAGTTATACGGAAATGCACCGTAGCAGGCAATTGTCACATCTATTTTCTTTGTGAACTTTCTAAAATGTGGACAAAAAGAAATAAATAATATCACTAGACAAGTTAATTGGAACATAGCTACTGCCACAGATATACCATGGCAATCTGAGATCCTCATGAATGAAGAACGTATCGATATGTCTTAAAGAAGAATATTCGAAGCCTATGCGATTTCCTAGTCAAGTGGTCAACAAGGGTGTGTAGGCATTTGTTCCAGCCTAGCACTTCACTAACATGTTGAATGAAAAGCATGCATTATCTGTGGCTCGACGGGAGAAGCGTTCCACTTACCCCTTTCTGTAGCCTCTTCATGAGAAAGTCGGAGCCTCCAGGCTTCTGGCCCAGGCCGGGGTACTTGGCCTTCAGCTTGACCTCTTCGCCCTTGACAAGGTTGGCATTCTTTTCCTGAGAGTCCTGTCCAGACAAAGAAAGCATTTCGATGTGCCGTCATATGGGTGCTACTTGCTATGTGCAAGGAATTTAGCTAAAAAGGAGAAACATCTAAACAATAGGCCTATGTAGCCTACGCCTATATATCCTTCATCATAATGTCAGCCATGATGCGCAGAGAAGAACAAGCATAGGCTTTTAAAATAGACATTCTCCATTTAACTGTCCAACGCCTTGTGATATGCAGTAACATATCCTGATGCGTAGTCACCTTACCCCTACAATTATCTACCTCTATTACTCCAGTATCCCTGCACATTGTAAATATGGTACTGGAACTGACTGACCCAGTATGCTTACTTACTTCCTCGTGTCCTTCTTATTTCCATTTGTTGTGTGTTTATGTTCTACCTTATATTATTTTTCGTATTACATTGTTATTGATTATAGCATTGTTGGGGTTAGAGGTTACAAGAAGGACATTTCACTGAACTTGTGAAATTAAAACTTGAAACTAATAAGAAGGTTATAAGATGGTCTGTTGATGACAAAACATCAAGATTACTGGGCTGGCACTGTGCTCTTCAGAAAGAATTGCATCTGAATCATATCGCTTAACCCTACTCATATTCAGCTGTGAAGTGGGCTAACGCCATGAAAATGAGTTGAGGGAGTTGAAGCGTCTTCATAGTATGAGTCACTCTCTGCATGCTCTCCTGCAACACTATCTCTCACGCCCTCATGGTTGCCTGCGATGAACAACTCACACAGAAGACGAGTGTTATGATTGAGTAAGAATTAAGTGACTAGAAAGCAGTTCACATCCATTATTTCCCCCTCTCACACACTTTTCCTCAGCTGAGGTGGACAAAACAGCCTTGTTACCCGTTTCCCCATCACTGACATGTTATTGGTGCCATAAAACAGATTGTTTTCCCCTCATAAAGCCGTTTGTCTGCAAATATGTACAAGCCAAGGGTGGCGTTACTTTATGGTTATTGAAAAAAATATTATACAGAAACAGGCCTTGAGTAATTGCTGACCAAAGTCTAGATACACAGAGCTTGCAGAGTGGTTCTAGTTTTCACATGACACCTTCATGCTAAAGCTTTTTGTAAGGTGTAAGCCTATGGTTTACTGGAGGCAACTCCTGCAGTAGACAAACTGGTTTACCCTTTACTGCCAGTGTGGAGTCCATGGACAGATGCCAGTGGAAAGTAGGTTAACAAGACACACCTTGTTATTGCCCACAGTCAAGATAGACTCTGAGCAGAAGTCAGCAAAACATTCTCTATTGGGGCAATTCCTCAGTTACAGTGAAGCTGAGACTGATTTTTCACTTTAAAATGTCAAACAAAAACCAATGATTGCAAAGTTAAATAAACCATACAACTCTATGCAGAAGGACTACTTTCAAAAATGTCCACTTTTTTTTTTACAAAACAAAACATGTACTTACAGAACAGTGCAGATGCAAAGTTTGGTAACAGAATAACAGCACAACCCGTCATTCTGTTTGTATCTGCACTGTTCTTCAAGTAAATGTGTTTTTGTAACAAAAATTGTGGAAACTTAAAAAGTAGTCCTTGTGGATGCATGTTTTTTTAACTGTGCAATCATTGGTTTTTAGTTTGGCATACATTTTAATTGGAAACATCTGAGTCTCAGCATCACTGTTAACACGGAATTGCCCATTGTTAACTTACAACACATTGTGACTTATCTGGCTAAATAAAGCTAAGAAAACATTGAGAAACCCACAAAACACTGCAATTGAGGTACATGAGAATATCTGCCATTCCATGTAGAGGACAGTGAACGCAAAGCTTGCAGGGGTAGGGATAATAAGTGACTCAGGGTAGAGAAGCCGATGAACAGATTCTGTTGCTGATTCACTTGGATCCATAACAAAAATGTAAAGGTTAGTATACTCAGCCCCAATGAGGGAAAATGCAAGAGTGGACCGGATACTTACCACTCCCTCAAACAGTTCCAAACTGCTAGACTAGGCCCATAGTAGCTAGCTACCATGAAATGTTATTTCTCACATGACCGGTTTCTCTTCTTGTCATTGTATCAAAATACCATTGTATTATTAGCACCCATTATCATTGATAAGACAAAGTATAGCATCAGTAACTTCCCTATGTAGACATACTAGTCAATGCATATTGATATGACCAGTGGGTTTGTCAACAGACCTCTGACCTTCACCAGCATCCACTCAGGATGCTGCCTGTACAAGTACCTTTTCATCAGTGTACTCCATTTGATAGATGTCACATATTGATATAGATAAGCCTATATTATATATAGCTAAGCCTAATATCAGTGCAACACTTTAAATAACATTCACAAAGCATAGGGGACAGAAAACGAGTATGAATCAATAGATATAGCTTACACATCCGTATAAGCTTTGTGTGACTGATCAGCTAGCATATAAGTGACTGTGATGCTTGACCCTGTTTTCCATTAAAACACAGATTTCAAAGGATAGGCTACAATATTATTGTTTGCATGACAATCTCGAAAAGCCAGTAGACTCAACCTCAACTACTGCTGTGTCAGGATAGACCAATGAGGCCCAGGCATATCTCATAACCTATGGATCAGCGAGCCAATGGCACAAGGGACAACTCAATAAATAACTCAATACTACAGTACCTATGTTATTATTGATTATCGTGAGACACGTACATCTTACTCAAGACCTTTCCAAAACATTTATACACACTGTCATTGTTGGTAAACGAGACGTTTACAGGTTTGATGCCATAACGAAAGCTAACTAGCTAGCTATCAATCAATTCAAACACGTTACTTGTAACGCGTTACAACAAACATTAGAGCTAGCGTTATAGCTAACTGACCAACTCAAGATAGTGTCACGATATTAAACCCACCTGTTTTTCATCCTCATATTCCATCTGAGTGTCTGATAGATTTTCGGACGACATTACGCAGCTATAATGGACTGGAAGTCCGAATTGCTTGAAAACGCAGGTTAGAATGTATGCAGGGGTGCTCCTCGCCTCCTCTAGCTATTCCACTGCTAGCAAAATCTAACCTGCCTCTCGTGAACAAGGCTCCTCGACAAAAAAAGGCTAAATAAGTTGTGACGCCGTCGTGTGGGATTGCCATTTGTGACAGACATATACAGTAACCAATTGTATAAGGAAACACGTTGTATTAGATTCCAAGAGAGCCAATGAAATGCTACTACTCGTAGAGAGATGCTGATTGACAGGGCTGTGTCCAATAGAGTGCGGATATTCAATCTGTGCGCAGCGTTGCATCAAACTACACCAACAACAGAGCAAATTCCATACAGTGCCGCAACATAAACACCTTCATTTAAAAATGATGTTTACCTCGGCTAGGACATATCACTACCTTTGATATCTCTATTCACGCAATGTATGTAGTGGTGGCAAGAACATTTACTTTATCTAAGGCTGCCCTCTGATTGGCTACTTTAGCTGTCCTTTTGGCGGGTGACTGTGTGTCTGGCGCGAGTTGGCCTACAGTCCAACAGTTTCTTAGTAAATTCGATCTGGCTAGCTAGCTAGCTTGTTTTTGGTTGTTATTTTTTTTTAACAAAAAAAATGGTTGTTTGGCTGCGCTCTATCTAGGTAGTAATAGCTAGCTATGTGAGCGATGCAATTTAATACTATTCACAATGGGTTGTAGAGTAAAGTCAGTGGCTGTGTGTACTGCTGCTAGCTCCGTTAGTTAGCAAAAGTAGCTAGCCAGATTAGTATAAAATATTTCTGTATCTATCTGTGTAAACTAGTACTTAGCTAGCTAGCCACATATTTCAACATAGCTTTACCTTGATAGCTAGCTATCTGGCTTCTAATTAATCTTTATTTTGTAGATTTGACAACTTGTTATCAACTAGTTATTACTACCATGGCATGTGAACAACGTTTGCGGGCTGCTCAGGTAAAACCTCTGGCTATCCATAGCCAGACCTGGGTCCTATTGAATTGCTGTTTTATAGCTAGCAAATGGCATGTTCTAATAGCATGTTCTATGGATATGTACATGCCTCTATTTATTCAGAAATCTTCAAATTGCCTTGGTGTAAGCGCCTGTCTTTGTTATATTTTATAGGGCACCCAGTTGCTGCCAAATGTTGTTTCAACAGAGCAGCAGTCCTTGATTGTTGTGAAGAAACTGCTGGCCATTGCAGTCTCCAGCATCACTTATCTCAGGGGTCTTTTCCCAGAAAAAGCTTATGGGAGAAAATATGTTGAAGGTCAAACACATTTTATGTTCTTTTTAAATGTACTCAATTGTTATTTAAATGATAATACTGTAGCTAGCCAACATCATCAAGAAGTAGCCTTACACTTTCTTCTCTCTATGCCACAGAGCAGAAAGTTATGATCCTCAGGGAGGAGTGCACCTGCCCTGGTGCCAGTCAGATTGTACAGTGGTTAGTATACACCACCAAGCCTCAGTGGGAAATTCCAGTACAGTGTTTTCTTTCTGGCCAAATCCTTTCCCTTTATCCTTGTTAGATTATTTATTCAGTGTTGATTAATTAAGACTCTTTTATACACCTCCCAGGATGCAGGGATGCTTTGATGCCCTTCAGAGAAAATACGTAAGTGAGATACTAGCATTTAGTTGTTTATTCATTATCTACATGCTATTAATGTTAATTAATTACATATAATGAATGTCTTGTATTCCAACAGTTGCGGACGGTCGTTATGTCTGTGAGTATATCTTATCAAATATTTTCTTCAGCATATAAAGCGTTTTAATTTTCAGTTGCTAAAGTTTGTATTCTCCTTCCACTTTCTATAGATATACACAAACCCAGAGAATCCAAAGGTAATAGACAACGTTTTAACCCCATAGGTATCAATCATAGTAATGCTTTGATTCTCTGGACTAGAACAAGCGCTACAGTATATGTAACCTCTTGAATCAAGCCTTTTCTCATTGTGACACTGGTCTTTCTTTACAATTTGCAGAAGGTTACTGAATGCTACCAGTTCAAAGTCCAATACACTGAAAAGGGACCCAAAATTGACTTTGAAAGGTATAGCTTTGTGAATGTGTATTAGGGTTGAATGGCAGGAACCCGGTTACTGAGATTTACTGCCCAAAACCACTCCCTTTTCCCGGGATAAATAACTGAGAAACCGGTAAATTATAATAAATTATTTATAGGAACAGCATGACGTGAAATGGAACTGTTAAATTATATACAATGTCTAAATCTGGATTCTGTAAGGCCTTCCCTCTGGTCACTGCATAATGAATCATCAACGCTCAGGGTGGGAACCGACAGTCTCAGTATGTAGACCTTCCCTTGGTAACTTGGTAACTTTTTTTATTGTGATAGGTAGACCTACATTTGCTGCAGCATAGTCTACGCTACAGTAATATAAAGACCGGATGCGCATCTAATTTGCACATCACCATCTGGCTTTCAGGGATCACCTTATTTTTTTATTGTAAAGATTTTTTTTTTTTTGATTGCAGAGTTTAAAACACTCCTATATCGTTTCTTTAAATCAGTGCATGAGTGAACACTCTCGCTGTCTTTCTCTCCCATTCAAATTGCATCCAAAATAGATAATCGTGTTCAAGATTGATATATATAGGCCTATATATACAGTGCATTTGGAAAGTATTTAGAACTGTAATGAACACAATGGGAGACAGAGAGCTGGTTTCAAGCGCAGGGCGCAGCAGGTGTTTATTTGTAAAGGACCACAGGAGGAGGCAGGTAGCTGGGTCCAGGGGCAGGCAGAAGGTCATACACAGGGGGTCCAAAAAAGGCAACAACGTCGTCTGGAAGATCAGGCAATAGGTTGATAACAGGAAATCCGATAGGCTAAAGTACAGGCAGAGAATAGGCAAAAGGCGTCGTTAGTGAGGCAGGAAAAAACTAGCCTAGTGGTTAGAGTGTTGGACTAGTAACTGAAAGGTTGCAAGATTTAAACCTGAGCTGACAAGGTAAAAATCTGTTGTTCTGCTCCTGAACAAGGCAGTTAACCCACTGTTTCTAGGTTGTCATTGAAAATAAGAATTTGTTCATAACTGACTTGCCTAGTTAAATCAAGGTATGATTAAATTACAGCAAAAACAGAGCTCTGAATAGAAGTGTGTCACCAAACAATACCTCACAATGATGGGGTGTGAGCTGGAAAGTGAGAGGCATTCAGGGGATCTACATGTGTCAGCTGGAAGCAGATGTTACAAGAACCCTTGACTTTTTCTCCTCATCAATCTACACACAATACTTTATAATGACATTCAAAAACAGGTTTACCTTTTTTTGTTGCAAATGTAAAAAAAAACTTTCAAAAAACGGAAACATCACATTTACATACAGTTGAAGTCGGAGGTTTACATTTAAACTCAGTTTTTCACAATTCCCGACATTTAATCCTAGTAAAAATTCCGTCTTAGGTCAATTAGGATCACCACTTTATTTTAAGAATGTGAAATGTCAGAATAATAGTAGTGAGAATGATTTATTTCATCTTTTATTTCCTTCATCACATTCCCAGTGGGTCAGAAGTTTCCATACACTCAATTATTATTTGGTAGCATTGCTGTTAAATTGTTTAACTTGGGTCAAACGTCTCAGATAGCCTTCCACAAGCTTCCCACAATAAGTTGGGTGAATTTTGTCCCATTCCTCCTGACAGACCTGGTGTAACTGAGTCAGATTTGTAGGCCTCCTTGCTCCCACACGCTTTTTCAGTTCTGACCACAAATGTTCTATAGGGTTGAGGTCAGGGCTTTGTGATGGCCACTCCAATACCTTGACTTTGTTGTCCTTAAGCCATTCTGCCACAACTTTGTGGCCGGCGGAGATACAATCTTCGGCAAAATCATTCGCAAGGAGATTCCTGCAAAAATATTATTTGACTTTCTTGTCCTTAAGCCATTCTGCCACAACTTTGTGGCCGGCGGAGATACAATCTTCGACAAAATCATTCGCAAGGAGATTCCTGCAAAATATAATTTTTGCTTGGGGTCATTGTCCATTTGGAAGACCCATTTGCTACCAAGCTTTAACCTCCTGACTGATGTCTTGAGATGTTGCATCAATATATCCACATAATTTTCCTGCCTCAAGATGCCTTCTATTTTGTGAAGTGCACCTGTCCCTCCTGCAGCAAAGCACCCCCACAACATGATGCTGCCACCCCCGTGCTTCACGGTTGGGATGGTGTTCTTCGGCTTGCAAGCCTCCCCCTTTTTCCTCCAAACATAACGATGGTCATTATGACCAAACAGTTCTATTTTTGTTTCATCAGACCAGAGGGCATTTCTCCAAAAAGTACGATCTTTGTCCCCATGTACAGTTGCAAACTGTAGCCTGGCTTTTTTTATGGTGGTTTTGGAGTAGTGGCTTCTTCCTTGCTGAGCGGCCTTTCAGGTGATGTCGATATAGGATTCGTTTTACTGTGGATATAGATACTTTTGTACCTGTTTCCTCCAGCATCTTCACAAGGTCCTTTGCTGTTGTTCTGGGATTGATTTGCACTTTTCGCACCAAAGTACGTTCATCTCTAGGAGACAGAACGCCTCTCCTTCCTCGCCGGTATGACGGCTGCGTGGTCCCATGGTGTTTATACTTGCGTGCTATTGTTTTTACAGATGAATGTGGTACCTTCAGGCATTTGGAAATTGCTCCCAAGGATGAACCAGACTTGTGGAGGTCTACAATTCTTTTTCTGAGGTCTTGGCTGATTTCTTTTGATTTTCCCATGATGTCAAGCAAAGCATCACTGAGTTTGAAGGTAGGCCTTGAAATACATCCACAGACAGGTACACCTCCAATTGACTTTGTGGAAGCACCTTTGGCAGCGATTACAGTCTCAAGTCTTCTTGGGTATGACACTACTCCCCCTGTATTTGGGGAGTTTCTTCCATTCTTCTCTGCAGATCTTGTCAAGTTCTGTTAAATTGGATGGGGATTGTCGCTGCACAGCTATTTTCAGGTCTTTCCAGAGATGTTCGATCGGGTTCAAGTCCAGGCTTTGGCTGGGCCACTCAAGGACATTCAGAGACTTGTAAAAAAAACTCAAGGGGTATGAATACTTTTCAAATGCACTCTAGATGTGCTAACCTACCTCATTCAGGAAATAAATCCAATGCAGTATTATTCTTATATTTATGTAATGAATGATGGGTAATGCATAATAAGCTTCTAACTTATATCCTCTGTCTCTTGTGTAATACGCAAGCACGTGTTCTGCTGGACTCTGTAAAAAAATGCTCCTTAGCTCTTGGAGTCCCATGCAGGAAAAGCTAGACTAGAATAGCTTGCTGGAAATTTTGTTTTTTGTATTTCTTATACCAATAGACTATTTGAAGAGGGACATAAGAACTTGTTTGCTGAATGTTAAATACAGCAGCCAATAGAACTCTTGGGTAGTTTGAAAGAAGAGCGAACGCGCGATGGTGGTAGGCTATAGCAGTTATTTATGCAGACTCATAACCATCCAATCCTCGTGAAGAGAAGTGAAAGGCTTTTGCATCTCATTCTAGTCCTATATTATTCAAGCATGTCATTAGAATGATGAAGATAAGGACAACAACTCTTATTTCATTTAACTGTTGAAAGCAAGGGAGGAATGAAGCAACACTAGAGAGAGAAAGAGGAGGAAGGCTAATAACATTAGGGGAAATATTATGAAAAATGTAAATCAAATGTACTAGCCTATACTTGTAACTTTTTAGGCTGCATGTGCTGCACCATAATCGCATGTTCTCTCCCTGCTTTATCATGGTTTGAACAAGGTGCGTAATTCCAGTCCATATAATACAGTATAAACAATGCAGTACAGTAATACAGTTCACACTCAAAAAGATTACTGGAGCTTGTTTCATTTATTTACCAAAGAGAGCATATAGCTAGCTACATCTATGTGCATTTATGTTTTTCTGTCTTATGTAATGTTCAGTAGCTGTATTGGATAACGGTACAATCATTTGGGCTTTTTTGGGCTTGGACTCATTAAATGTCTTTAATCAGGTTTAGGTTGCATCAGGCATGAATTTTTGATCAAAGCTCTTATAATATCCAGACATAGGTATATTTATATGCTTTGTAATGCTATTGAATGACACATCCGGTTTTGGCAGGAAATACCGGCTTCACAAAAGTGATTTATTCTCGGGATGGAACATTTGTAAAATACCGGGAAAATATTCAACCCTAATGTGTATAACATAATGATAACATGGCAGAATTTCATTGAGAAACATTGAGAAAGAAACTGTTAATTGTCTAAAAAAATTTACATTTATTCTTGTTTCAGCAAAAACAGCAAGAATCTGGGAAAGATGGCTTGCAGCAACACAAAAAAGTCCAGCATCCTCCTGGTGCGTAAACTCTACACACTGATGCAGAACCTGGGTCCTCTGCCAGACAATGTTTGTCTCAACATGAAACTCTCTTACTACGACGACGGTAAAGACCACACAATGTAGAGTAGGCTAAAAGAAAAGGGATGATGTGACGCAATACACTGCACAAGTGACATCATACTTCCGGGGTAATGTCCCGGGTCTTTTAAATGGGCTCCAAGATTATATGATCAAATTCATCTAATTACATTGAGTATACCAAACATTAGGAACACCCCATTGACCTTAGAACAGCCTCAAATCATCGGGCAATGGACTCTAGAAGGTGTCGAAAGCATTCCACGGGGATGCTGGCCCATGTTGACTCCAATGCTTCCCACAATTGTGTCAAGTTGGCTGGATGTCCTTTGGGTGGTGGACCATTCTTTATACACACGGAAACAGCGGTGCAGTTCTTGACACAAACCGGTGTGCCTGGCACCTACTACCATACCCCATTCAAAGGCACTTCAATCTCTATTCACCCTCTGAATGGCACACATATACAATCCATGTCTCAATTGCCTCAAGGCTTCAAAATCCTTCGTTTAACCTGTCACCTTCCCTTCATCTACACTGATTGAAGTGTATTTAACAAGTGACAGTAAGGGATCATAGCATTCACCTGGTCAGTCTATGTCATGGAAAGAGCAGGTGTTTTGTATACTCAGTGTATATTTAAGCAATAAGGCCCGAGGGGCTGTGGTATAAGGCCAATATACCACAGCTAAGGGCTGTGTCCTAGCACAACCCCCGAGGTACCTTAATGCTATTATAAACTGGTTACCAACGTAATTAGACCAGTAAAAATAAATGCTTTGTCATACCCATGGTATACGGTCTGATATACCATGGCTTTCAGCCAATCAACATTCAGGGCTCGAACCACCCAGTTTATAATAGTATATTGATTTGCTCATACCCGATGCATTTTATCAAAATATTTGACTCTGAAGAAGTAAGACACATCACGAAAGTTAGAAAAGTCTCATTTGAACTACATCTCCTGCAGCGTTGTTAGCATGCTGGAGCATGCCTGCTTGAACTGAGGACTTACAGGAAGGTAACAACCTGTTAGTTACAGGCTTTTTGATGTGTTTTATATTACATTAGCTGGGAGTGTTTTTCACTGAAAGTTGCCAACTACTGCCTTTTGATTTGTCGTTCATGTGTGTAGTTCAAATGAAACTGTTGTAACTTTTCAGCTTCGTGCTTCTTGAGTGCCAAATACGTTGAAAACCGGCATATGTTATATATACAAAAACACTTTAATATATAAATGACCGCGTTTTTATGAATTTGACAATAAACATTTTAAGGCCATTCTTAGCCTACAAAACCCAGACGGAGTACGGAAGTAAAATTGAAGCACAACTTTCATAGGGTATATAACAAGTATATGTTTTTAAAAAACCACATAAAGAGTTTGTGTGTGTGTGTTTGCATGTGTGTATATATCTCAGTCACTCCCCAGGACTACCAGCCCCCAGGCTTCATGGAGGGGGACGGCGATAGCATGCAGTTTGAGAAGGAGCCTGTCAACCTGACCATGGGCGAGGTGGTCACTCCCTTCCACACCCTGAAGGTGGACGTGACCACAGAGAGAGAAAGGCTGGAGCAGGTATGACGAAAAGGGGGGAAATAACTAAAGAGTCAGAGTAATGTCAACCAGACTAGCGAGTGACACATTGATTAACAGCTGTCCCCTTTTCTCTGTAGGTTGATGACGAGCAGCCCGTCTGCGTGAGGGACAAGTGGGAGCTGAAGATGGTGGAAGGGGGGACAGTGACCAAGATCAGCAGTCAGCAGGTGAGACCTGAGGCTGACATAAATCTAGGCTAATTTGACTGGGCGCCTATGGCATGGCGCTATTGTTTTAACCCAGTAGGGGGCGTTGCTGTCTATCCCATGGGATGTACCTACAGTCTATAACATTTTTAAGGTGGTTTCTTCTTTTAGACTCGCATGATAAAAGTAATGGAAAATCCGGACAACGACCTTTACTTGGACAATTCTGGTAGGACCTCCTCTCTCAAATCTTAGTATAAAGAAGTTTCGCTGAACGTGATAACAGTAGTGCTATTTTCAAATGCAGTCTGAAATCCATGTTTTGTTTTATTGTGTTTCCATCGTGTTTGATGCTCAAAGAGGTCCAGGTGAACTGCCAGGAGAAGATGGAGGTGTGTGAGGAGAGCACAGAGAACTCTCAGGTAAAATAACAGCAAAATGTACATTCTGCATAGTCACGACTAAGATACGCCTTGTATCAACCAAATGCAAATACAGAACAATACAAATACAAAGGTGGGATAGAACTGTATGAATATAAAGTAATATAGGGGCTGCTCCAGTTGTGAAGGTAACGGTCTGTGGTTTGATTGACCTGTCTGTCTCAGATGGACACTTTGGTAAAGAGGACATCTGACCTGGAAGTAGCCATTAAGAGAACCAGGAGCGGACGCGTCACCAGGTCCACCCTGGTCAGTGCCCCCCAAAACATACAACCCTATCTAACTCCTACTGGTCCTGTTCAAATGGAAGACACAAAAATGTATAACGTAATGTAAAAATGACCACGAAGGATGTACAGTTGAAGTTGGAAGTTTAAATACACTTAGGTTGGAGTCATTAAAACTCGTTTTTCAACCACTCCACAAATTTCTTGTTAACAAACTATTGTTTTGGCAAGTCGGTTAAGACATCTACTTTGTGCATGACACAAGTAATTTTTCTAACAATTGTTTACAGACAGATTATTTCACTTATAATTCACTGTATTACAATTCCAGTGGGTCAGAAGTTTACATACACTAAGTTGACTGTGCCTTTAAACAGCTTGGGAAATTCCCGAAAATTGTCACGGCTTTAGAAGCTTCTGATAGTCTAATTGACATCATTTGAGTCAATTGGAGGTGTACCTGTGGATGTATTTCAAGGCCTACCTTAAAACTCAGTGCCTCTTTGCTTGACATCATGGGAAAATCAAAGGAAATCAGCCAAGACTCAGAAAAAGAATTGTAGACCTCCACAAGTCTGGTTCATCCTTGGGAGCAATTTCCAAACACCTGAAGGTACCACGTTCATCAGTACAAACAATAGTACGCAAGTATAAACATCATGGAACCACGCAGCCGTCATATTGCTCAGGAAGGAGAGGCGTTCTGTCTCCTAGAGATGAACGTACTTTGGTGCAAAAAGTGCAAATCAATCCCAGAACAACAGCAAAGTACCTTGTGAAGATGCTGGAGGAAACAGGTACAAAAGTATCTATATCCACAGTAAAACGAGTCCTGTATCGACATAACCTGAAAGGCCGCTCAGCAAGGAAGAAGCCACTGCTCCAAAACCGCCATAAAACAGCCAGACTATGGTTTGCAACTGCACATGGGGACAAAGATCGTACTTTTTGGAGAAATGTCCTCTGGTCTGATGAAACAAAAATAGTACTGTTTGGTCATAATGACCATCGTTATGTTTGGAGGAAAAAGGGGGATGCTTGCAAGCCGAAGAACACCATCCCAACCGTGAAGCACGGTGTCACGTCCTGACCAGTATAAGGGGTTATTTGTTATTGTAGTTTGGTCAGGACGTGGAAGGGGTGTGTTTGTTTTGTGTTGTCGGGGTTTTTGGGTAGTGTTCTATGTTTTGTATTTCTATTTTCTAGTTTTTCTATTTCTATGTCTAGTTTATTGTTTTGACCTTCAATTGGAGGCAGCTGTTCCTCGTTGCCTCTAATTGAAGGTCCTATTTAGTAGGGGTGTTTTTCTATGGGTTTTGTGGGTAGTTGTTTCTTGTTTAGCTGTGTGCCTGACAGGACTGTTTTTGTCGTTCTTTTTGTTCAGTGTTCATTTATTTTAATGAAGAAGAAAATGAGCATTCACGTACCCGCTGCATTTTGGTCCAATTCCTACGACGGCCGTGACACATGGGGGTGGCAGCATCATGTTGTGGGGGTGCTTTGCTGCAGGAGGTACAGGTGCACTTCACAAAATAGATGGCATCATGAGAAGGAAAATTATGTGGATATATTGAAGCAACATCTCAAGACATCAGTCAGGAAGTTAAAGCTTGGTCGCAAATGGGTCTTCCAAATGGACAATGACCCCAAGCATACTTCCAAAGTTGTGGCAAAATGGCTTAAGGACAACAAAGTCAAGGTATTGGAGTGGCCATCACAGAGCCCTGACCTCAATCCTATAGAACATTTGTGGTCAGAACTGAAAAAGCGTGTGTGAGCAAGGAGGCCTCCAAACCTGACTCAGTTACACCAGGTCTGTCAGGTGGAATGGGCCAAAATTCACCCAACTTATTGTGGGAAGCTTGTGGAAGGCAACGTTTGACCCAAGTTTAATAATTTAAAGGAAATGCTACCAAATACTTATTGAGTGTGTGTAAACTTCTGACCCACTGGTTATGTGATGAAGGAAATAAAAGCTGAAATAAATAATTCTCTCTACTATTATTCTGACGTTTCACATTCTTAAAATAAAGTGGGGATCCTAACTGACCTAAGACAGGGAATTTTTACAAGGATTATATGTCAGGAATTGTGAAAAACTGAGTTTAAATGTATTTGGCTAAGGTGTACGTAAACTTCCGACTGTATATCTATGGGACTAGCTTCACAAGCACTTCCCTGCAGTCTGTGATTTATTGTCTTTGGTCTGTGTGTGTGCAGGAGAGAAAGGCTGAGACTGAGGTGCACAGCGTCAGCAAGAAGATTCCCTCTCCCATCGAAGACAAAATGGTGGGATACACCCCCTCGAGCATCATAGATTTCATCCCCCAGTCTTACTCACAGGAGTGATAATAATGTGCAAATTGTCTTTTAAAGATAAAAGTTCCCTGACCTACATGTTTTTTAACAAGTCAATATGACTCATTCAGTCCATCCCATCTAGATGTATACAGAATATTGTTTGGCAATCATTATTCATTTTACAGTCTTGCATTAGTTAGTAAACTGTCTGTCACTCTCTGATTAGCAGATATCGCAGTTCGGGTTCCCTTGCAGTCAGGATGTCCAGGCCTCTGTGCCGAAGAAACGCAAGTTCAGCGAACCCAAGGAACGCTACTGACCTCTGACCTTTCCACTTTATCTATAAGATACCTGTCAAGACGAGAACCGATTTTCTCATTTGCATGGGCAAAATCTCTAGGCATTTTTAGTTGTTTTAAAGGAAAGGTGTAGTGCCCACTGCCAACACCACAATAGTACCTCTGCATTCTGTTGTTACAATGGAAAGGATACAGGAAATGGTTCTTTCTAGTCCCCCTTGTTGTTTATGTTTATACTTTTGTTTCCATTGTTGAGTTTCATGCTAGTGTGTGATATGGAGACTGGGAAAAATGTATTTTCTACAATTGTATATTGGGGTCTGTGAAGTGCGAAACTCACAGTTTTATTTATTTCAAAGGATGGCATTTTTATTGTGACCATACTGTTTTTAGTTTGTCTTATGATTACCATGAACTTTACACTGTGCAAAATTGTGTTTATATTTTATATTGTTATATAATGTATCAATATACAGTACCCTCCAGTTGTAAGTTATTTGATTATTTGATTCTAATAAATTAAAGAGCCTTTTCTCAGTTTTGAAAAAGGTTTGTTATTTCGGTCTGTATGGTTAAGAGCAGATAGTTCTACACACTAGTGCTGAACCTCAGATATAACTGCTTCCATCAGCAGCAAACCTGGGTGCACCTGTTTTAGTGTCGTGGTTGGAAAAAGGAAACAAGTTCTTGCTACAATTCAAGATCAAAGAGCTTCAGCTTCCTGTCTGCAAGACCTGATGCTGTTAGCATGAGCGCAAAAAAATCGATACAGTACTGTATAATCTTTTTAAATAATAGCCAACCTTAAATAAAGGGACTGCCAAATGGCAGCATTTGCATGAGGTGTGACTTAAATTAAGCTGTTAAGTGAAAGTGGATTATATCTGTACACACTGACCTTTGGGCTGAGATAACCGGCCATCAGCAGCCTCCTGCCAGGCTGCTGTGTGTTTTTAATCAGCTGTTGTTTTTCCCAGAGAGAGGGACATTTGCTGATAGACTGCCTTAACCCACTGCAGATCAATACTGCAGGAAGCCTTTGTGATGCATATCCAAACAGGCCCTCTCTTCTCTCCACCACACCGGCTGGTGGGAGAGGGACAGTCCATCAAATCAGCTCCTACATCCAAACAGGGCTTGTCTTCGACACTGGAGAATAACCTCATTTCATTGTCTCTTGTTTTTTATGGGCACTGGAGATAACATTCAAGTGGAAAGTGGAATGGACTGCAAAATCTAGTGCAATGCCCTCTGCGCCTTTGACAATACCCACACAGCAGCAAATTGACAATCTATGAGCTGTGAAAAGCATTTTTCCAACTGTTTTTATTATATCGACAGCCCACTGTCATAAAATTACAGTAAGAAAGTCTCTCTAGTCATGTTATACTATATTGTAGTTACAGTAACTGTGTATCCAGGTTGATTATTCTAACCAATACTTAATCTAACAGTGCACACTGAACAGGTGGCTTTTATATTTTAAGATTAATCTAACTCCTATAGCTTGGTAACAGTGGAGGCTGGTGAAGGGAGGACGACTCATAGTAATGGCTGGAATGGAGTGAACACATGGAAACGTGTTTCATTCCAGCCACTCCATTCCAGCCATTACTATCCCCTCACCAGCCTCCACTGCTTAGTAATTATTGGCAACTGGATACTTGACGGCATTGATGGGACTTAAAAGGTAGCTACAGTTTTACCATGTGTAGTTTCTAGTAAGGTTTATTTGCTCTTGTACACAATTAGTGTCTAAAAGCTGAATTGCAGTGTATATCAGGTGTGTGATACATCAGAGAAAATACAGTATGATTGAAGCTCTTCAACCTACTCCAATGAGGTAAAGTGCACAAATTAATCAAAAACGACACGCCAACATCAGCAGACAACATCTGAATTGCAATGCTACTTACCTCCACTCCCTATCCCTCAAACATGCCTGTACTACACACGTCTCAAGAAATGAATTCTGAAATAAAATTCAGGGACACACGTCGAATGGCAAGTGTTAACAGATCAATCAGCTGGTCAAACATGAGGCTGGTTTCAGAGGCCGTCTCTCCCCCTATGTGGAGCCATGGCCCGGGTCTCTGAGTCAATATGAACCGGCTGATGTGGTTCGTGTGATGAGGAGGGAAGCCCTGTCAGACAAACAGACAGACGGACTGATAGACGGGTGGACTGGCCCATCCCTGGGCCTTAGATTAGAAAGACTCTCAGGCTGCATGTAGGGGGTGCTGGGATTATGCCTGCAGGGCCTGTGGGCCCCAGAGGCGGTTGGGGTTTAGAGGCGAGCGGGGGGAGCGGGGGAGAGGACTGGACATTCAGCCAGGGACCGTGACCCCTTTGACCCTGCCAGAAGGGCAGCAAATGTTTCCTAGCTGATTAGCAGTTCTTCAACAGAGCATCGTGGCTGATGTGATCTCTTTGCTATAAGGTAAAAGGAAACTGGGGGAGTCTCCTCTGAATATAGATGACATGGTATCTGAGCATGACTATGAACAATAACAACAATTTGAGGGTAAGCCTGATATATACTGACTAAAGTCTGCACAAATAAACAATAGGGGAGCCGTGAACTAAATTAGAGAAAAACACACTGAATAGCTCTAAACTAGTATAAATAATATGTATTACACAAGTATTAAAAAAAAAAAACTATACTGTAATTTGCAGTTTGGTAGTTTTGAAAATGACCACAAGGGGGTGATAGGCTGCTGCAGAATATTATGAGACTCAGGCCGAGATGATAAAGGATGCAGTATCTGTATGCCTATGTGACTACTGACAAATACTTCCATGTACTTGCACCAATGAACAGGTTTATTTCTTTCTCTACTGTATTCACTTCCAACTGCGTTACATTTTAATCACAAATGAAACTCTCTAAAATGATTTGTTTTGTGATGCCATAGAAAGCACTGTCTGCAGAGTGATAGCCTATTCCTATTTGATTTGCATAAAATAAGTTAAATAAGATTCCATGTGCGCAGGTGTTTCCAGGGAGAACAGATTAGGAGATTGAATCTGTGTATATGGTCAGTGTTGAACAGTAGTGCTACCTACTTGAAACAGATGCTCAAAGATGTGCTTCCATTGTGATCCGAGTAGACAGCTGAATTGTTTACCAAAGGCCCTTTCTTCAGTTCAGGACACTTACAATGGCTGAGTTCTGACACTGAGGATTTCTGCGGGAGTGGGAGGGAGGAGGAGGGCAGATTGAAGGGAGAGCTTCTGCCTTGTACCCCTTTTCTCTGTGCTCAGATGGACCTCACCCTCCCCCAAAGCCACCAGAGGGCAGGGGTTTAAATGTCACGCTTGGTCATCAGAGCGCCCGGCCAGGCTCGTGTCTCTGGGGGGAACACGCCAGGAGAGAAAGGGGAGGGAGGGAGAGACACTTTGCCCTCACCATTGTCCATTTCGATAGGCATGAGCTGCTAACTGACTCCAAATCAAGTGTATCCTCTCGCCACGTGAACTGCCTGTCCAACTTGGTCAAACACAATGCTTTTATCCTTATGAAAAAGCAGTCCTGGTCATGGTACGTTTTGTTGAAAAGCTTTAAGGAAGTCGGATATACATTTGGTCAGCAGGTGCATGAAAAATGTATGTATGTCACCTGGAGCCTTTGAGATCGTTCTGCACATTGCACTCTAGCATGTCCTTAAACGTGACAAAATCTATGCAAACTTTTCCATTGAATTACATTCAACCCAACTTGGAAACGTAAAAGGCTAACTGATGAGACCAACTTCAACTGGAAATACAAGTAACGAACAAAATATATGAGTGGCTGGTGACTTCACCCTGGCCAAGGTCTGAGCCCATACTTTACCCACTCACAAGATTGAGTGTTTCATGTATCTATTTGCTCTAAATAGTGGCACACTTGACCTTGGGCGAGATGTGTGTGCTTCTAACATAGCCTGTCAGGATCAAGGGAATGACCTTGAACTGCAAGCACAGGCGTAGCTGAATGCACAAACTCATTTAACTCCTGGGTTTGCTATCGACATGCTGTAATCGTTAACATTACGGATGATGAATAACTACTGACTGCCGTACCTACAGTACCCAAGGCTAGGCAGGAGAACGCATGCGGATGGTCAGATGACTTAGGCGACATCCCTTATACCAGTTTTATAGAGCCACGACAACAGGGCCAGCACAGATCTAACACACAGTAAAGCCCTTGAAGGTATAGGCTACGTCTTCTTTAATGCATTACTGTAGAAAACTGGATCTACAGTACATCCCACATGAAACAAGACTATAGTGTATACTATGGTAGGAATGTTTTTGCTGACTTTTTTTGTATTTATTGTAGTATACTGTAGTATTTACAGTTTACTATAGTATAAATACTCTAGTGAAAAAAAGAGTAGTATATACTATGTTATAAACTGGGTGGTTCGAGCCCTGAATTCTGATTGGCTGTCAGCTGTGGTATATCAGACTTTATACCACAGGTATGACAAAACTGCCTTAATTACATTGGTAAACAGTTTATAATAGCAATAAGGCACCTCAGGGGTTTGTGATATATGGCCAATACACTATGGCTAAGGGCTGTGTCCAGGCACTCCGCGTTGCATCGTGCTTAGGAACTGCCCTTAGCCGTGGTATATTGACCATATACCACACGCCCTCAGGCCTTATTGCTTAAATAATGACTGTACTGCTTTTGCGGACTGTAGCATACAGTAGTATTTTCTATTGTGTTTTTGCGGCCTGTCGTACAGTATACTGTAGTACAGTGAGGGAAAAAAGTATTTGATCCCCTGCTGATTTTGTACGTTTGCCCACTGACAAAGAAATGATCAGTCTATCATTTTCATGGTAGGTTTATTTGAACAGTGAGACAGAATGACAACAAAAAAATCCAGAAAAACGCATGTCAAAAATGTTATAAATTGATTTGCATTTTAATGAGGGAAATAAGTATTTGACCCCTCTGCAAAACATAACTTAGTACTTGGTGGCAAAACGCTTGTTGGCAATTACAGAGGTCAGACGTTTCTTGTAGTTGGCCACCAGGTTTGCACACATCTCAGGAGGGATTATGTCCCACTCCTCTTTGCAGATCTTCTCCAAGTCATTAAGGTTTCGAGGCTGACGTTTGGCAACTCGAACCTTCAGCTCCCTCCACAGATTTTCTATGGGATTAAGGTCTGGAGACTGGCTAGGCCACTCCAGGACCTTAATGTTCTTCTTCTTGAGACACTCCTTTGTTGCCTTGGCCGTGTGTTTTGGGTCATTGTCATGCTGGAATACCCATCCACGACCCATTTTCAATGCCCTGGCTGAGGGAGGGAGGTTCTCACCCAAGATTTGACGGTACATGGCCCCGTCCATCATCCCTTTGATGCGGTGAAGTTGTCCTATCCCCTTAGCAGAAAAACACCCCCAAAGCATAATGTTTCCAACCTCCATGTTTGACGGTGGGGATGGTGTTCTTGGGGTCATAGGCAGCATTCCTCCTCCTCCAAACACGGCGAGTTGAGTTCATGCCAAAGAACTCCATTTTGGTCTCATCTGACCACAACACTTTCACCCAGTTGTCCTCTGAATCATTCAGATGTTCATTGGCAAACTTCAGACGGGCATGTATATGTGCTTTCTTGAGCAGGGGGACCTTGCGGGCGCTGCAGGATTTCAGTCCTTCACGGCGTAGTGTGTTACCAATTGTTTTCTTGGTGACTATGGTCCCAGCTGCCTTGAGATCATTGACAAGATCTTCCCATGTAGTTCTGGGCTTATTTCCTCACCGTTCTCATGATCATTGCAACTCCACGAGGTGAGATCTTGCATGGAGCCCCAGGCCGAGGGAGATTGACAGTTCTTTTGTGTTTCTTCCATTTGCGAATAATCGCACCAACTGTTGTCACCTCACCAAGCTGCTTGGCGATGGTCTTGTAGCCCATTCCAGGCTTGTGTAGCTCTACAATCTTGTCCCTGACATCCTTGGAGAGCTCTTTGGTCTTGGCCATGGGGGAGAGTTTGGAATCTGATTGATTGATTGCTTCTGTGGACAGATGTCTTTTTTACAGGTAACAAACTGAGATTAGGAGCACTCCCTTTAAGTGTGTCCTCCTAATCTCAGCTCGTTACCTGTATAAAAGACACCTGGGAGCCAGAAATCTTTCTGACTGAGAGGGGGTCAAATACTTATTTCCCTCATTAAAATGCAAATCAATTTATAACATTTTTGACATGCGTTTTTCTGGATTTTTTTGTTGTTATTCTGTCTCTCACTGTTCAAATAAACCTACCATTAAAATTATAGACTGATCATTTCTTTGTCAGTGGGCAAATGTACAAAATCAGCAGGGGATCAAATAATTTTTTCCCTCACTGTATTTACTGTAGTGTTTTGGGGGTCATTACAGTAAAAAAATACATGTTTTTATTATCTTTGATATAGAAGTGGAGGCTATCTCCTTGAGGAAACCTACTGGAGAAATTGTCCATATCCTGTAAGTAGGTAGGACTGGGTTCTGAAAGGATAGTTCAGAGATACTGCTCTAGGGAACACAATATATGGGTGGCGCAAACTGGGTTATGGGCGAGGGGAATGGGCAGGGTATATGCAAATGAAAAAATACTGTAGTATTTACTATAGTTTAAAAAAATGTTTTTGCGGACTGTAGTGTTTTTGCTGACATTTCTGTAGTATTTATTACAGTGTTTTTTGTGGATAATACTGTACTATTTACTATAGTATTCTACAGTATACTACAAATTCTATACTAAGTACTATACATGATCAAGGGATACTAGTGTGTAGTATAGTATTGTACAGTATACTACAGTTTAATACAGAATTCTATCAGTAAGTACTGTAGTATTCTATAGTAAACTGTAGTATGTTCAGGAAGTTCCGTTTACATGTACAAATGAAGCTGAGTAGCTGAAGTTTAGCACCAGGTTCTCACTTTGACAGCTATCACACACAATCTGCTGGAGGGAAAGAAAAGTTTGACTCCTTGATTCTCCTTCTCTCCCACATGCCGAGGCCCGGGTAGCGTTTCCTCCTCTCCAGGCTGAAGGGTTTTCATCTCAGCGGGATGCGAGGGCAGACACTTTCCTCCTCTTGCTCCCTCCTCTTGCTCCCTCCTCCCATCCAGCACGCACAAACACTACAGTGATTTCCATTTCTGTTGTAGTGTGTGGAGCTAACAGTAACCACCCGGGGCTGAGGTAGCCGCCCAGATAACGGCAAGTCTCCAACACAGAAATGGAGATGGCATAGGAAGAACCCCTGAGACCTGTCTGGACCCACCAGTCCTGTGGATAGTGGATACATCCCAAGTTAAGTATGTTCATATGACACACACACAGCCTTTTGCTCCTTTGTGGAGCATGGACCTCGGGCTCAGCTACTTGGTGTCAGAACCGTGCCACAAAGCACAGTATGGCCTACAAGGAATTTGACAAGCCACTTTAGCGTGAAACTCATACACGCTTAGAAAAAAGGTTTTGAAAAGGGTTATTTGCAGAGGGATAGGGTTCTACCAAGAACCATTTTAATCTGAAGAACCCTTTTTGTAAGATGAGGGTTCTTTGTAAGGAAAAGAGTTCAACCTAGAACCTTTCTCATCCTAAAAAAAACGTTTTTGGAAGAAGGATTCTTTGGAAGGCAAGAAGGGTTCTACCTAGAACCCGTATGAATCTAAATATGTTTCCATTGTATTTAAAAATATATATATTTTAAATCGTGTCTAAGCATTAGTGTTTATCTCAATGTTTAAACTTCAACGCTTTAGAGTTTATTAAAAGGATAGTTATGAGAATGTTTTAAACTGTAGCTACAGTTCCTTCGGAAAGTATTCAGACCCCATGACTTTTTCCATATTTTGTTACGTCACAGCCTTATTCTATAATGTATTAAATTGTTTTTTCTTCTCATCAATCTACACACAATACCCCATAATGACAAAGCAAAAACAAGTTTTTAGAAATGTTTGCTAAGTACATTTTTTTAATCAAAAATTAAATATCACATTTATATACGTTTTCAGACCCTTTACTCAGTACTTTGTTGAAGCACCTTTGGCAGCGATTAGAGCCTCGAGTCTTCTTGGGTATGACGCACACCTGTATTTGGGGATTTTCTCCCATTCCTCTATGCAGATCCTCTCAAGCTCTGTCAGGTTAGATGGGGAGTCTGGCTGGGCCACTCAAGAACATTCAGAGACTTGTCCCGAAGCCCTTCCTGCATTGTCTTGGCTGTGTGCTTAGGGTTGTTCTCCTGTTGGAAGGTGAACCTTTGCCCCAGTTTGAGGTCCTGAGCACTCCGGAGCAGGTTTCCATCAAGGATCTCTCTGTACTTTGCTCCATTCATCTTTGCCTCGATCCTGACTAGTCTCCCAGTCCCTGCCGCTGAAAAACATCCCCACAGCATGATGCTTCCACCACCATGCAGGGATGGTGCCAGGTTTCCTCCAGACGTGACACTTGGCATTCAGGCCAAAGTGTTCAATCTTGGTTTCATCAGACCAGAGAATCTTATTCTCATGGTCTGAGAGTCTTTAGGTGCCTTTAGGCAAACTCCAAGCGGGCTGTCATGTGCCTTTTACTGAGTGGCTTCCGTCTGGCCACTCTACCATAAAGGCCTGATTGGTGGAGTGCTGAGGAGATGGTTGTCCTTCTGAAAGGTTCTCCCATCTCCACAGAGGAACTCTAGATCTCTGTCAGAGTGATGATCGGGTTCTTGGTCACCTCCCTGACCAAGGCCCTTCTCCTTATGATATATGATATATGTAAGGTATTGTCATAAAGAGTTACATTTGAAAGGCTAATAAGAAAGGTGGAACCGTTCATAGAGGGTTCTACCTAGAACTAACCAAGATGACGTAGCAATAAGACGTGTTTGTTTTAGTCCCGTGTAAATATTCATTTAAAAAAAAAAATGTGTATTACATTTCAATATATTTCAATCTATTTTCGGATTAAATATACCTTCCTACAACCCGCCTCACCCAATGTGGTACGGAACTGCTATTTCTTTTAGACCTTATAACTGGAACCTCCATCAGAAGCTAGCCATCAGAAGCTAGCCAGCTAATTAGCTACTAGCTATTTAGTCACTGTTAGCCACTGCTAGCGGTCTTTACCTCTAGCTCAGACACCAGCCGCTTTAGCCCGGATAAGATATCAGCCCTGAGCATATCGGACTGCTTTTTTCCACTACATTACCGGATTCCTGCCGCAAGCTCTGGACCATTCCACCGGATCATCGCAGCTAGCTAGCTGCTACCGGGTGGCTATTGTGGCTAATGCCCTTGTCCAGAAGCAAGCACCAGTTAGCCTCGAGCTAGCCTCGAGCTAGGCCCATCTCCCGGCTAGCAAACGAAGTACACCAACTACAATACCTCCCTTGCCAATTGGCCTGGACCCTTTGTTGACACGGAGCCCTGCCGATCCTCCACAACTGGTCTGCTGGTCTGCTGACGTAATTCGGCCGATGTGCTCTCAACCGGCCTCAGCGTTGTGGATGTCGGTGAAGACCCATCTGCTAGCCCCGGTCCGCTAGCTTTCTGAACGCCGTGTCTCCCGCTCGCCTAGCGTAGTAACGGCTACCGAACGGCTCACTGTTTCATCTATTGCTGCTCATTGGACCCTACAATCACTCGGCTAGACAGCTGATGCCTGCTCAACATGCCTCAGATAGCTCCTTTGTCCCACCACCCACACATGCGGAGACCGCACCTAGCTTAACTGGCGCCTCCAGAGATGCAATCTCTCTCATCATCACTCAATGCCTAGGTTTACCTCCACTGTACTCGCGCCCTACCATCTATCCTACCACTCTTGTCTGTACATTATGCCCTGAATCTATCCTACCACGCCCAGAAAGCTACTCCCTTTATTCTCGCACTAGACGACCAGTTCTTATAGCCTTATCCTACTCCTCCTCTGTTCCTCTGGTGATGTAGAGGTTAATCCAGGCCCTGTGTGTCCCCAGGCGCTCTCATTTGTTGACTTCTGTAACCGTAAAAGCCTTGGGTTCATGCATATTAACATCAGAAGCCTCCTCCCTAAGTTTGCTTTATTCACTGCTTTAGCACACTTCGCCAATCCTGATGTCCTAGCCGTGTCTGAATCCTGGCTTAGGAAGGTCACCAATAATTCTGAAATTTCCAACCCCAAAAACAACACTTTCCATTAAGATAGAACTGCTAAAGGGGGCGGAGTTGTAATCTACCGTAGAGATATCCTGTAGAGTTCTGTCATACTATCCAGGTCTATGCCCAAACAGTTTGAGCTTCTACTTTTAAAAATCCATCTCTCCAGAAATAAGTCCATCACTGTTGCCGCTTGTTTATAGACCCCCCTCAGCTCCCAGTTGTGCCCTAGACACCATATGTGAATTGATTGCCCCCATCTATCGTCAGAGTTCGTACTGTTAGGTGACATAAACTGGGATATGCTTAACACCCCATCCGTCCTACAATCTAAGCAAGATTCCCTCAATCTCACACAAATTATCAAGGAACCTACCAGGTACAACCCTAAATCTGTAAACATGGGCACCCTCATAGATATCATCCTGACCAACTTGCCCTCTAAATACACCTCTGCTGTTTTCAACCCAACAAATCAGCTGGGCTAGACAATCTGGACCCTCTCTTCCTAAAATTATCTGCCGCCATTGTTGCAACCCCTATCAACCTCTCTTTCGTATTGTCTGAGATTCCTAAAGATTGGAAAGTGGCCGCGGTCATCCTCCTCTTCAAAGGGGGAGACACTCTAAACCCAAACTGTTACAGACCTATATCCATCCTGCCCTGCCTTTCTAAAGTCTTCGAAAGTGAACAAACAGATCACCAACCATTTCGAATCCCACAGTACCTTCTCCGCTATGCAATCCGGTTTGTGAGCTGGTCACGGGTGCACCTCAGCCACACTCAATGTCCTAAACGATATCATAACCGCCATCGATAAAAGACAGTACTGTGCAGCCATCTTCATCGACCTGGCCAAGGTTTTCGACTTTGTCAATCACCGCATTCTTATCGGCAGAATCAACAGCCTTGGTTTCTCTAATGACTGCTTCGCCTGGTTCACTAACTACTTCTCAGATAGAGTTCAGTGTGTCAAATCGGAGGGCCTGTTGTCCGGACCTCTGGCAGTCTCTATGGGGGTGCCACAGGGTTCAATTCTCGGGCTGACTCTTTTCTCTGTATATATCAATGATGTCGCTCTTGCTGCTGGTGATTCTCTGATCCACCTCTACGCAGGCGACACCATTCTGTATACATCTGGCCCTTCTTTGGACACTGTGTTAACAAACCTCCAAACAAGCTTCAATGCCAAACAACACTCCTTCTGTGGCCTCCAACTGCTCTTAAATGCTAGTAAAATGAAATGCATGCTCTTCAACCGATCACTGCCTGCACCTGCCCGCCCATCCAGCATCACTACTCTGGACGGTTCTGACTTACAATATGTGGACAACTATAAATACCTAGGTGTCTGGCTAGACTGTAAACTCTCCTTCCAGACTCATATTAAGCATCTCCAATCCAAAATTAAATCTAGAATCGGCTTCCTATTTCGCAACAAAGCCTCCTTCACTCATGCTGCCAAACATACCCTCCTAGAACTGACTATCCTACCGATCCTTGACTTCGGCGATGTCATTTACAAAATAGCCTCCAACACTCTACTCAGCAAATTGGATGCAGTCTATCACAGTGCCATCCGTTTTGTCACCAAAGCACCCATATACTACCCACCACTGCGACCTGTATGCTCTCGTTGGCTGGTCCTCGCTATATATTCGTCACCAATCCCACTGGCTCCAGGTCATCTATAAGTCTTTGCTTGGTAAAGCTTTGCCTTATCTCAGCTCACTGGTCACCATAGCAACACCCACCCATAGCACGCGCTCCAGCAGGTATATTTTACTGGTCATCCCCAAAGCCAACACCTCTTTTGGCCGCCTTTCCTTCCAGTTCTCTGCTGCCAATGAACGAATTGCAAAAAATCACTGAAGTTGGAGACTTATATCTCCCTCACTAACTTTAAGCATCAGGTGTCAGAGCAGCTTACCAATCGCTGCAGCTGTACACAGCCCATCTGTAAATAGTCCATCCAACCAACTACCTACCACATCCCATATAAGTAGAACCCTCTGCAAAGGGTTCTACCTAGGACCAAAAAGGGTTCCCTATGGGGACAAACCGAAGAACCCTAAATGGTTCTACTTAGCTCTTTTTTTCTAAGATATGGCTTGGCCACAAAAGTTCTGTCTAGACAATATATGGGGCATACAGTCCAATCTAACCATTACAATTGACCCCGTAACATGTGGCACAACTACAACTAAATTGTGGCTGAATTATTGATACAATAGTATACACAGCATTAAGAGGGGGCATGAAAGGAACCAACATGGGAATGGTCAGCTAATTTCATATGGGAGCCTGAGGGTGCATTCCACCCAGTGAAGACCAAACATATTGACATCTCTGTGTGGGGAGAGACTGTATATATATCAGGTTGGTGCTGGACTAGAAAAAATAAGCAGCATGACACCAGTCCACTTACAAACCACCTTCAGTCTGCTTCTATGCATTCTATGTTCCCTTTTTGTTGTAAACATGGACATCCATAACACACTTTGAATGACTACATGACATGCTGGAAGTAGAATAGGCCATATTATTTGACTATGTTTTTCAAAGCCTAATACCATATCTGTCTGTTTATTAGTAGCCTCACACTGAATGAAACTGACACTACAATAATAATTTGCCCCCCATATGAATAGGTCATGAAGAAACGTTGGCTTGGAGACAAGATGAATTGTGAAACAGTACAAGCCTATAGTGTATTGGTAAGGGCAAGGTGTTTTTATTGAAGGTTGACCATCACCAAGCTCCTTGGCTAACATTTCTAGATGTGTTCAAAAGCCTTTGTCCACTCTGCACTTCCATTTCCACCTATCTAGGAATTGTGATGACCGTGCCTCGAGGCGACAGAGACACCTTGAGGAGCGCCCACCTTTAAATCCGATGCTCCATGACTTCAACCATGACCCCTAGCTGGAGGGATCCCTCTGGCGAGATTTAAACGAGCTCCCCCAGGTCCGCTGCGGCTCCTCTCACACCATTACGTTTACAAGAGATGAATAGACTTTTATTTAGCAGTTGGTTAAATATACTCTTTCGACTATAGAGAGACGATTTGGGTAAATGGCTACAAATTTGGGTGAATGCACCCTGACTATAGGCTATGCGTAAATATTGAGACTAAAGGAAATTGGTGATTGTGGAGGGGCTGTGACAGAATGTTGAGGGCCGCGCGAACATTATTCTGCCCCCGAAAACACTCGCGTGCCATACACTTTTTTTGGGATAAAATACATTTCAATGCTCGTTTTAATGTACATTAAAGCATTTCAGTTGATCATTAGACTTTTCTAGAAATAGTATCTCTGACATTGTCCAATTATTTGTTCTATCTTTTGCTATTATGGAGGACGGAAGGCGAGAAAAGCATACAATATCGGGATATTGATCCACGCCCATCACCGCAGAAAAAAAGTCGGTTCAGGAGGCTACACAATTCAGACTGGACACCCAATCGATAAGATACTCTATCAGCCGTTTCCATGGAAACTCGCAGAGCAAGGACAGAGGCTGCCATGTATTTATTTACACCTGTCTATTTCATATACCTATGGTGATAATGAAAGTGTCCGGGAAATTAATGCAACGATGTTGGAATTTATATATATTCCACTTTTAAATAAATTATACAATGTGTAATAACTTTCAGTAGGCCTAAATAAAAAAAATAGTAATGGGACAATAGGGGTTTAATGTGGCAATAGAAAAAAACTCAAATACATTTTATTATTTCAGAAAAGCTAATAATGCACATGGTACTGTTGAAATCAGCAGTTGTTTCCTGACATTGGAGAGGGCTTCTTTCGTTGTTGACCTCAATTTGGAGGTCGAGCAAGCATAATCAATGTGCTGGCCATTAGCTCACCATGAGCAAATGTAGGGGCAAGGCCAGAGAGCAGAGAGAAATAGGATGAGAGAGAGAGGGAGTGGCTGAGGGATTGCCTAGGCTTTCCTCTTGGTCAGCACTGAAGATCAAAACGCTGCACCAGAGCCAGACAGAATGTCAAGAGAACTTGACACCAGACATACTCTTGTCTGTCTGCAGTCTGCATTGAACTTATCACACTTTAAACAAGGGACTCATTGGCTCCTGGTGCTCCACTGGTCCGCCCTAAGTGAGGGGGATGGATATCATGATCTGGCCTGTGTTGATCATGTGTTGTTGTATTGATTGGCAATCGAAGCTACTGCTGAAAATGCAGGAGGAGAAGGGAATTGGTTGTGGGGACTTGCTACAGTGGATCTGGTGTACAATGCTGCGGTCATGGACATTGAGTCGGAGGAAACAGTGGTTATGGAAAACCATGTTCTGTATTTTGAGTGCCTTTTTTAAAGATTTTCCTTCAATCTAGTTTGGTTTAAGTTCATGCAGCTTTCTGTTAACGAACATTTTATCAAATTAAATCACATGCAAATTCCTAGATGATTATGTATTTCCTGACACTATTACATGATCTATTTCAGTGAAAACAACTACAATATAACATTATAGGCTACATTTGTATTGTACAGCGCCAGGTAGTCAAGTAGTGTGTCAGAGTGCACCATTGCAGTGTATTGCTGAGACGGAGGGAGTGAGCAGGGTAGGAGAGGCTGTTCCTTATTTTGTAAGCTGTGACATAGTGGTGTTGATGGGCACGTGGCTCTGCAGAGTTGTTCAGGGGCAACCGGCCACTGCCCTGACCTTTGACCCAGGCCTTCATTGTGGGGGTCGGGTGCTCGACTCCTCGTACCTCCCATCCCAACACCTCGGTTCAGCCCCTCAAGCCTCCTCTCCTCCGCTACACCTTATTCCGATCAATGACAGTTTCATGTGGCTTCTCAGGCCTGCAGTGACGTGTGTCCTATTGATTTATTGACATTACTCCAGGCAACCAAACCCAAAAGCTTTCTCTCAGTAGGCAGCCAGGCACCAGCTCAGTAGAGCTACCACCTCCTGTACAGGATGGGCCCATGCCAAGTCATCGAACTGGAAACAGTACTGGCCCTAAGAGCATCACATTAGCAGCAGACACATCCAAATGTAATATGTCGCTTAGCCAATGCCTTCTTCAGAGCTCCTCCATCCATTCTGTATCCTCCACCATTCTATCCTCATCTGGACATTGAACAGGGACAATGGGAGCTGTACTCTCACGCAAACACATACTGTCTCACCAGTTTCCAGAGGCGACTCCTCAGTTTTATGGTTAAAAGGTTATTTTCTCTTCTCTTGTCATGCCTCCATGCTTCATCCTTGTGGCTGTTGCTCTCATCTGCCTCTCCTGTGGGCCCCCACCCCCTCAGGCTCTATGGTGTCCAGTGAAAGGCCGGGGAGTGGGGTGCAGCTGGACACTCCCTGTGGCCTGGCCTCTGAGGGGGAAGGGTTCACCATTAGCATGGCCCACTGGCAGCTGGCTCAAAAGGAAGGGATTGGAGATCAGTGACCTGTCCACAGTGTCCAGCTGGGGGGTCATTTCACGGCCCACCTCCGGCCACGCGCTGGACAGCCATCTGTGTGTATGCGGCATCCTCTTATCAGGATGACCAACAAAAGTTACGAAAGCTGTTTGCCTAATCTGTGGAGAACCTCCTAAAGATGGCTACCGTCACAGCTGCCTCGGTGTGTGCCTCTGTGTGTGCCTCTGTGTGTGCCTCTCCAGTCTAATACAATGCTTTGGTGCTTTCAGTATTACAACTATTACCGTGCTCCATCTGCACTTAATGACTGTGAATACTCTGTCCTCTGAAGATAGTTTCTGTTTGTCGCACATGTACATAGATATGATCAGAACCATATTAAAATGTTCAACATCGGCTGCAGTGATTTTAGGGTGAAATCTCTGAATCGTGAAATCATTTGTACAGGGATGGAAAAAAAATGGTGTTCCTCTTTTTAGTGTGGAAGACAATGGAGGTAAATCAGCACAGATGGACTACCAGATCTACTTTAGTCTCCCCATTCAGTTTGATGACTCTGATCAGGGAACAGATTAGCACTGGTTTGTTACCCCTCCTCCCTCTCCTCCCTCTCCTCCTCCCTCTCCTCCCTCTCCTCCCTCTCCTCCTCCTCCTCCTCCCTCTCCTCCCTCTCCTCCTCCCTCTCCTCCCTCTCCTCCTCCCTCTCCTCCTCCTCCTCCTACTTCCTCTCCTCCTCCCTCTCCTCCTCCTCCTACTTCCTCTCCTCCTCCCTCTCCTCCTCCTCCTCCTACTTCCTCTCCTCCCTCTCCTCCCTCTCCTCCTCCTCCTCCTCCCTCTCCTCCTCCTACTTCCTCTCCTCCTCCCTCTCCTCCTCCCTCTGCTCCTCCTCCTACTCCCTCTCCTCCTCCTCCTCCCTCTCCTCCTCCCTCTCCTCCTCCTCCTACTTCCTCTCCCCTTCTGTCTTAAACTGTTTAAGGTGATCGAATTTTGCCAATCCTCCCAGTATGGTCGGAGGGGATCAAAGGTGACTGACCCTTGCCTGATTATAAAGGTTGGGGACCTTCATAATAAATAGGGATCCTGCTAAACAGATCTGGATTGCTAGATAGCACTAGCTATATGCCTAAACCTCAGCTTCACCTTTATTTCCGAATCCAACATCCTTTTAGCATTTATTAATTTTGCTTTATTGTAAATGATTGTTATGTTCATATCAGAGAGTTGTTTAATATGATTTCATGAATCGAACTGAACATTATTTTTTTTTAAATGTGCTTTATTTGTCCCTTGGATGAAGGGACAGATACATAGATAAGCATCCTCGTTGAAGGCCGTTGGCAAGCAGAGCCATTTCTTGTCCTGTAACAGGATATCCTCACAAACAGAGGTGTAGAAAAGTGAGAACTGCCTCGTCTCATTTGCTCATAATAAGGGGGGGAAGGGGATGAGCCGAGTTTGGCCGAGGAGTATCGATTAATTTCCCAATAGCCTCTGGTCCATGAGCCGCGAACCCTGGCCTCCGTTGCTAGGTGACCACACCATCCAAGATGGAGCACAAGATGATGAAGGGTGACAGCAGAGCTGAGGGTCACTGGGGCCAGTGGTCATTCTGAGCCCCTGTGGGAGGCTTCGGACATGCAGATAATGCAATGAAACAGGATATAGGCTATATGGGCTATAGAGGTATCCTGCAAAGCATGAATATGTGATATAAGGCGTTTAATGCCTTAGATGTGGAATTTCACAGTGATATTCACAGCTTTCTGTACATTAGGCTCAAATCAATTGAATACGCATTGCAGTGTTTATGCAGCATAGGTTTTCCACCCTGGTCTAATACCTTTGCAGTATGGGTTAGGGTCCATCAATACAACATGGACTCCCCCCTCTCAAGTAGATGCTTCCAATTCTCTGAATCAGACATCAATGTGCAGGTTGTTTGTAAACAAGTATATTGCATAAACATGGCTGAGGCAGGTTTGATACCTATCTATCCATTGCCTGGATTCTTTTGATCAGCCATTTACCTGGAAACTGTTGATATAAGAACAATTCCCCAAATATACAAGCAACCAGAAGGTAGCTATTTACTGAACATTTTGTAATGTTCTCTTCAGCCTTTTAAGGTTTCAAACATGCATGTTTCAAATACAATGTAAGTGCGTTTCTACCCAGACTAAACAGTGGCCACTGTATATTAGAAAAGCCCTCAAAATGTAGAAACATTATGGGGACATTATTAGGCTTCAGTTTCCTTTGTGGTGTTTCTAAACCAATGTAATAACAATCACCCTCCACCCACATAACACAACAGTCTAAAGTGGGAATTTACAATACCTAAATTCTGTTCTAAAACGCTCAAACAGTTAATAAGATGAGACCCTTATGACAGGTCATTTAATCATTTAAAACGCTAAGCTCTAAAATACATTGTACCGTATAAAATACATGTTACCCCAACTAATAATACAGTTATTATCTTGACTCAACGATAATAAAATATTTACAATAGATTCAGAACACATTGTCAGTAATAATTCATACAATAGGTGCCATTGCAGCCTTTTTCTTATTGATTGCACATCGTGAGAGGGTAAAATGATACGGAGGGGGAAAAAAGGAAACATTTCAACTCACAGACAGATGTAAAAGGATCTACACCATTCTGGCCTCGGCAGTGAAGTTACCAGAAGGCAAAACCACATTGGGTTAAGGTCAGGAGGATAAGCCCATACTGTCAGCCATAAAAGGCCACCTTGTATTGTAGAGTTGCCAACGTAGCATTGCCTCCTCCCTGCATGAATCCTTTCCCTTTATCTTCTGCCATGTCTCTCATGTGAGCCTCAGTAGTTGCAGAGACATGTTTTATTTCTGTGTTTGAGTCCATATCCTGAGGACGGTTTGGAAGTTTCTCTTTCTATTAATAATATTGGGGGGTGGGAATGTGGTTATGCATTTGCTTTGGTACAAGGCAGGATGTTCTTTACTCTTTTTTAAAAGCCCTGAGCTGTATGAGTATATTTTCTCTTAAACATTTGTATCCCTTCTGAGACCAACCTTTTTCTGCCCTGAGGATACTGTAGGCCTCCCAGCCCGAATAACTGAAACAACACTACAGTAGTAGCCTACAAACAAGGAAGAATATGGGCAGTTAAGAGCTACAGTATGAACATCCAAATGTGAAGTTCACTGATAGGGAAGAGAAAAAAGAAAGACTGAGAAAGAAAAGTCAGCCTTTCACTCTGTGTAATTAGATTGATGTGACAAATTTGCCCCAAACATTTGGAAAATTATCATTTACTACAATTACCACAGAGAGCCCCTGTAGCAAAAGTGCTTGAACTCTGTGTGTTTGTGTGTGTGTGTTTGGCTGGGGAGAGTGAGGGGGGTGTTTGAGATAGTATCAATCGCCAGGCCAGGCCATTGAATGTATTGATTAGTTACCTTTCTTATTAACATGCTGTTTAAAGAGAGAAGGGAGAGAACCGGTAGGCAGGAGAGAGACGCACATATGCAGCTGGGACACAGAAGAGCCCTGCCGCAAGCAGGGAGACAGAGCTCAGTCAGAGGATGCAGAACGGATTAAAAAAACAGGACAAGGAACGGAAAGCAGGGGATAATTTGAGGAGAGGAGAGCTCCGGAGCAGGCTGCGGCTGCGGAACGGAGGATGGGAGAGGAGGGGAAAATGGATGCAGGTGCTGACCTGACAGGCAAACAGACGAGAGAGACGCTGACGGCTTGAAACCCTAAACAGCACCGACTGGACAATACTGAGCTAACCTGCAAAGACTCATACACTCTTAGCTGTAAGAGACACACTCTCATGCTGACAGGCCAAGGCAAGCATTATCATGATAGAAAATAGAACAGTACGTATGATGTTAATCTATATGTAAATGTTTCATAAGTGGTATCTCTAATGCACAGTGGCAAATGGTCATACATTGTTAAGCAGTTATGATTAGGGAATTCATAAGATGGTTATGGATATTTCTGAGAAATGGGTTTTTATTCCAAGCGGGACTGAAAGGTGTGGAGGGCATGCAAGGAGCGAGATGATAGAACGGCAGGGTTTGTTTGTGTGAGTGTGTGTGTGTGTGTGTGTGTGTGTGCGGGGGGAGCATGAGAGACGGAGAGAGAATTGAATTGAGAGAGAGAGATAGTCAGAGAGAGAGAGAGAGAGGGACAGAGAGAGAAGAGAGAGGGATAGAGAGAGAAGAGAAGCAAGAGAAGGAGGGGGGTCGGGAAGAAAGAGGGGTAGAGGTTCATGTGAGTTTACTTTGGCATCAAATCTGTTTAGCTATAGGTAGAATAGAAAATAAAATAGAATATGCAAGAACCAAAAGATATTGCATCAACATAGTCATACGGATCACAAGACAACCAGAGGAATTAGCTGCAATAGGTTGCAATAAAACATGTGGTGTTGCGCAATCAGAATCTTTTCTGATATTCTATTAGATTTATTGTAGAAGAATCATAAATAGGTATTATTTGAATAATTTCAGTAGGTACCATGCATGGATTCTTTAAAACTATATTCTGGGATTTGAAAAACAAACAAAATGGGGTCTCTGACAGTTGTTTTGGTATACAGCTGGAGGGATGGGGCTAGGGAAATGTAACCCCTCTCAAATTCACACAGCGTTCCAGACACAAGAACTGTGACAGGGTGGGAGTATGGGCTTTCCATGGTGACATCATAAATTGGTTTACAGACAAATAATACTAGATAATAGACCAATAAGAAAGAGAGTTCCAAACCTCTCTGCCAATAACAGCTAGTTTTCAGTTTCCCCCTCCCCACTCAGACCACCCCAAGACAGTCCTACCTAAATTCTTGCTTAAGACATTTTTTTTTTGCTCATTAAATGACTGGTGAACAGCTTCCCAAATCCCAGACTGTGGCTTTAAAGTTATGCAACAAAAAGATGCCTCTAAATATTTTATTGACCAGGAGGAATAAGGTGAGATTGTAACCATGACCTAAAGGCAATATGTACATCACATTACCTTTGACAAGAGATCATTTTATTTATACAACTTTGGGGTTTTAGTTACACGAGACCAATTTGACTGTGTTTAATGCTATTGCACTCATATGTTCCTGTAGGCCTATGTTGTCATCTGCATAAACTGCACAAGAAAAGTCAGTTGTTCAGTAGCCTAATGCTAATGTTCAAACTTTACAGAACTCCTACAAAGTTAGTTTAAGATGTGTACCAGAGCCAGGGAGTAAAACAAAGCGTAACTATATCGACCCTTCTAACCCGTCGAGCAGAGTGTTGCATATAAAAACGTGTTTCCCTCTTTCGGGAAGCAAACATTAGCAATAAGATAATGTCATTTACATAAAGAATGGATGCCTGTAATTATTCTAACTATAATAGCGTTGTGATTTTAAGGTCTACATTTATAAATATGCAAGATGCCTATATTGATTAGGCTAAACGTCAACAAATATGCACACACGCACGCACGAACACACACACATACACGCACGAACACACACACACACACACACACACACACACACACACACACACACACACACACACACACTGAATACTTAGCCTACACTGAACTAAGCTAACTGAACTAAGCTAAAACAACTCCAAAATGTAGTTTTATCGAAGACCCTTATGTTGATAACATTTATGCCATAACTTTAGCCAACAGCTGCACCTGGCTGCACACGTGTGTCTGAAAAGTCGATGCATCGAAAAGTCGATACTGTTCAATTGTTAGCCTAGGCTAGGGCAAAAACTGTCTGCCATGTATTCGAATATATTGCTTTAACTGAATTGAGACCAGTGTGAACAGAAGTACAGTAATTTAGGCTAATTGGTTATCTTATTGGGCGTTTTAATCTAAATGTTTTTAAATTGTTTGACAGGTTACAAATAGCCTACGTGCAACATATTCTATTGCCTATAGGCCGTCCAAGTTTAATATTAAACTGTCAAATAATTCAAAACTTATGTCAAATGACTAAAAGCCATAAAAGCATAAGTGTACAAAGTTGTTCTGACCCTGACAATTAGGGTATCATTACTACGCATTGGTAGGCTAATGACTGAACAAAGTGCATGTAAGATATGCTGCTATGCTTTTAGAATAAAATAAAAAATATTAGGACACAAAAAGATTCATTTCTAAATGGGTAAGTATCCGATATTTGCGCTATTTTGGCACTTAAGTGAACCTACATGTTGAGCCTCTGTTGACGTCAACCTGTCATTCAACGCAGTTGATACGTCTTTTGGATCTCATCAAAATATTGGATCAAAATTGGATCGCAAATATGAGTTTGCTTTCCAAGATGACACATTTATAAGGGAAGTATGGGTTTTATTGACACGACTTCAGCAAACATAGGCCTAATGCGCGGTTTACGACGTTTCAAACACAATGCGTTTGATTGAATTCTAAAGTATGCGTTATCCACAACTAAAAGTACATCCACAATTGACTATCAAGTTATATGTCTATCGGATTTATTGACTCACTCATTTATTGACTCAATAAAAACACCTGTATTGTCTTATGTTGTAAGTTACACGAATATGATGCAGACTTTTCATTGATGTATATAGATCAATAGCCTAGAATTTTATTATCTGATGTTAGAAATCTAATCAAGTGAAATTAATTCAATTATTGATTATTCTCTTGCATCAAGCGTCATGGTAGTAATTGATTTATTGATTGGCTGATGGGTGTGTTTTCGTTTTAAGAATTAATATATAGGCCTAATGAAATAAATACAATAAAATGAAACATCATACAGTTTCGGAGTGAGAAAAAGACTAAGAAAATGTATATATTTTAGAGACAAATTAGTATTTTCTTAGTATTACTTTTAAAAATGTTGCATGAGGTAGCCTAATCATTTGATAAATAATTTGATTAGATAATTGCTTTAAAATTATTCTGCGGTTTAAAAAACACTCAGCACTATGGTTACAATGAAGGCTACTTCGTAATACCTTTTTAGTCAGCTATCTTTATTTACATTTTTCTCTTGAAACTGACATACAAATTGCACACCAATACAAATAAATATCTAGATATTTCCAATTTACAAGTTGGCCTATCACCTCTAAAGCCTGACGTTTGTCTATTTATGGCATTAGCCATTTATACTTTTCCAATAGGCCTATAGTCTACCATTTATAGGCCAAATGCACCACCATAAGATCATTTATGATATAGTTGGAATAAACATAATGTAAAAGGCACAGATAGCTTACAATATGTTACGCAAATCCCAAACTCAACCCCAAATGCCATCCATACGCCTCTATGTCACCGCACAATGCCTAAACAGACCAACAAACTGGCGACATTTTCTTGATTTAAAGACAACTATTGAAACTATTTCAACTTTTGACATGCTCTGGCCTATTTCAAGTAACAGACATGTTAATGACCTTATATAAAGTGGAAATGCTGAAGTTCGCGTAACTGGGATTGGTGTAATGAAAATGATATTTTAGTAAGAGAATAGACAAAAGGAAAAATATTTTTTGTTCCTATCAAAATATATATCCAATGGCCTGAACAATGAACGTTTGGAATAGCTTTTATAATGCAAAAATGTCAAGATCTTTCAGTTTATTAGCGTATGGTTTGTTAACTCCTTAAAATAAAAGTTAGTGTGTCCTATGCATATGGTGAGATAGGCCTACATAAGCCTATACTGACACAACGAAATTGGAAAGTAGCTTTTGGATGCAAGGTCTTGTTGAACAATCACAAGCTGTTACAGGAGAGCACATACCGTCTGTATGGTTTGTCTACATTTACGAATAAACATAAAGTAGGCATGCATAAATAATGATGAAATAAAGTAAATTCATAATACAGAGTAAAACGTTTATAAATGTAATAACCTCGAATGTGTTCGTTTTTATGTTTCTCTTGCAGAATAGGTCTAACCCGAGTGTTCAGGCAGAAGTATTGGGCAAGGTCTTGTGTTTTATTCTTGTTTTATGATTTGCCTGTAAGTTATTCGACTCAACTAATCTACTCAGTACATACATATTGTAAATTATGTTTTCTCAATTAAGAAACAAAGGGAATCTGATAACTCTGAGACAATATGCCTACAGATCACATGTTCAGCGTTAACATGTTCGCACATAACATCTTCACTGCTGTGTAGGAAACTTGAGGTTAGCTTAAAAGTAAATATGAAAATGCAAGCCGTGTGTGTGTGTGTGTAAATGTGTGTGTGTGTGTGTGTGTGTGTGTGTGTGTGTGTGTGTGTGTGTGTGTGTGTGTGTGTGTGTGTGTGTGTGTGTGTGTGTGTGTGTGTGTGTGTGTGTGTGTGTGTGTGTGTGTGTGTGTGTGTGTGTGTGTGTGAGAGATTTCATTTTCATGCACTTGCCTATAGTTTACTAGGAAAAGTCAGTCTGGTAAGGAGTCTTGGACTATATGCTCAATGGCTAAAGCAGAGAAAACATGCACGATCTCAAAGCCCTGTCTCTTATGGGCTAGAAGGTAAACAACCAAGGCACTGGACACGGTTTCGCTTTCAGGTTTCATGTGTTCCATCATTTGCGCAGAGAAATGCCTCTGTTTTCAAGTGAAATCATGCCGGATTTAATAATGCATGAGTGTCCTCAAGATGAAATCACCATCAAATAAGATCATAATTCTACAATCCCCAAGACTCATCTCAAACTCAGTAGGCTATTGTGTAACATAGAAGCATATAATCCTCTGCTTCGAACAATTATTTGAAAACATTTGCCGGATATGTCGACTAGCCTACATTTGGAAATAGAAATGAATATAAGTGAAACTCTTCATGGGTAGGCCTTTGTCTTTTCCTGTAGGCTATGCATCATATAGTCCTTACTAAACAGAAAATGTAAAGCAGAAACTGATTTGTATGAAGGTCCAGTTTGATTTGAAGCTTGTATTAAGATTGAAAATAAATGTACAGATATAGATTACCATGGGAGTTGTGGCCTACTTTTCCTTCCTCGTAGATTTCATGCGTCCATTGAGGAACTGTTCTCCTTTAGTGGGGCTGAAAAAGGTCAATGTGTAGGCTTATGATAAGAGTAAACATTTGTTTTTTTATTATGTATCTGTGCCTCAACATAGCCTGATTAAACTCATCAGATCTTTGTGTCAGGTATGATATTTGATATTTTAATGTTCAACAAATATAATACAGTGACATCTTTTCCTCACGTTTATTCTTGTCATCATTATGGTTGTCATTGTTGGTATTATAATGGAAATAGGCATATGTAGCCGGCAATAGGCCTGTGTAGCCTACAATAGGCCTATAACATAATATATTGTCTTAGATAAATGGCTAAATGTTGTATGATTGTGTGCTATTTGAGGTGAAAGTGGCATCCAGTTTGATAGGCCTTCAAAGCAAGAGCTCCGTCTGTCAAACCTATTGGCTATGTGATTATTATGATAATAAAATGTAGGTAAGGACAGTGGGTAGATTTGGATAAAAATCTATGAATTAAGCATTTTATGTGAGCAGTAGCCTATACGAACTAAAATCATTAAAGAAGATGACATTAGGCTGGTGTTTTAGTCCGATAGCAGCGTAGGTCAAAAACAAAACAATGTCCACATGACGATATATAGGCTATTGATTTGCTTCTTGGCAAAGAGAGAAATAACCGGACAGTCTCTTTTTGATTTCGTTGAGAATAGCCTGGTGTTGTTTTGTAGTACCTTAATCAAAGTGCGGATTTGACAAAAATGAAAACAGTAGCCTACTGTTTGTCTTTCTGTCAATTACATATAATGTTATACGGATATGAAGCGAAGTTGAGGGCCAGCGTCTGAGTGCTGAAGCTCGGGTGTCAGCATGCCTACTCGAGTTTTCCAGCCACAGAAGGTGATCTTTAACCCCGACCTCCTAAAATACCTTTTTTTTTCGTTCTATAGATGCTGACCATTTTACCTCCAGCTACTTGCTATCCATACATGTATCTCACCATCCAGGCTTTCTCTGCGCGGATCGATAGGGCAGCATCTGCTCCAGGAAGGCATCGGTCCCACCGCACACGGAATTTTTTCAAACGCCAGAATTGCTCATCTCTGAAAATTAAACTGACAGTTAGATATGATTAGTATGCCTAGTATCAACCACATCTCCTTCTCTCAACTCCCAAATCTCTCTATCTATCTATCTCTCTATCACACACACACACACACACACACACACACACACACACACACACACACACACACACACACACACACACACACACACACACACACACACACACACACACACACACACACACACACACACACACACACACACACACACACACACACACACACACACGCGCACACACGCACACACTGACACACAGTGGACTCACCAAATATGTGCTGTGTTAAATGAAAAGCCAGAGCAATATCTTCTATAGGTCAAGTATCTTATGTAAAAAGGTCGCATTTAAACGAATGGCCTCATTAATTTTGTTTAGAACTACAGACTGAAGTGCGCAATCTGGTGTCAATGGGCCTGCTCAATCGTGGTTTGAGTGCTGATTAAGAGGTTCCCTAAATGAATCAGTTACAAGCGTGTCACTTGACAACGTTTATGCGTAAGTGGTTGGATTTACATTTCCCTCAAATCTCCAAAAATAATAATTAAAAAAAAGCTTTAAAGCAGGACATTATAATATAATTCAGATGAGCCCTATGGAGAGATGCAGATTTAAGTATTCCAAAATGGGTGGTGAGAGTCTACACCATGTAGTCAACATAAATAGTTGTTCAATAGTCAATAAGACAGTAATGCGATTCTTATAATTGCATATTCATGACTAATAACATTTGTTATTATTAATAGACCACTGTGCCTAATAATAATAGTAACAGGGTAATATTATAATAATCACACAATAATAAGAATACAACCACCACTACTACCACCACTACTACTACCACTACTACTACTACTAATAATAAAAAAAACTATTGTTTACAGTTAAATCTGCAGTCCAGCATCAGGCTAAAGATAATAATGGGTTTGTGTAGCATGGATGGACACAAAAGCACAACACTGTAGGTTATCTCAGTGAGCTACAGTAGCCTAACCGTTGAAGTCCAGGAACAGGTGAATTAAATAGCTGAGCCATGGCCAGGATGTTCGCATAATTCATAAACTCTGCATGCTATTAGATAAAAAGGCTTAACTTTGGGGTTGTGAGAAAGGGTTCGTCTTCACCTAGTTGGTAAAACCCTGCCCCCTCCCTGGAGACGTTGGCCGAAGCGAAAGGGTTAATTGGAGTTGGAATTTCATTGCACATCTGTCAGATTTTTAAGACTGTGACGTAGCCTACTGAAAGGAGCAAGTGTGAGCGGGGGGAGGAAGAGAAGCGAAAGAGTTGGTGGGGCTGAAATCGATGAAGTAGCAGGCTGAGGGAAGAGGAGGAGGAAAATCTCACGAGATAATGAAAGAAAAAGAGGAGAGCTGCTAGGTAGAGAAGAGCAAGGCTACATATGGACGTTTGACTTAAAAAAAGACCAAAGGACAGGGAAAGGACGTATACCTAACCGCCAATTGTTTGGCCTCTAGTTTTATTGTATGTAGCATCCCTCCGTGCATCTGACCAATTGTGTGAATCTGCGCGGACAGGCTGGAAGACAAGAGACAAGCGACACAATCGGAGAGATGCAGAGGACCGACAACAGACGCGGATGCGCTCATATAACAGAATAAGGTAGGAATAATACAATTAAGAGGCCACATATCTGTTTATTTTTGGTGTCGTTATATCTCAAAACAACTTAAATGCTCAGACATTTCCTAAATAGAACATATAACCACCATTGGTTGTCCGAATTGTGTTGAGAAATATGCAAGCATGACGCACGTTAATGTCCAAAGAATCGTGTGCGCGCTCATCGAGTATTTAGAACTTTGCTTGAGAGGCAATAATGTGATTTGTAAGAGTGGATTTGCCTGTGAAGACATTGCGATGTATTTTTTTGTGTTACACATGCATTGATCGGCTCTCGTAGGAATTAAAATTACTCTTAATGTTTGAAATGCTTGTGACTGTGATTATAGTCTACAATAGCCTAGACATCACTATTGCATGAGCAGGCTATAACTAAAATACAGACGAGTAAACATTTGATCTCCCGCAGGCAAAAGAGCGACAATTCTGCGGTGGAACACAGTTGAACCCCAAAGAAAGGATGAGAAGAGTGTTGTAGCACAAATCCAAATAATGTGATAGTTAATCTTACTGAAGCTGCTTCACACTTGATTTCCTGGAGTTTGAAGGAGTTTAAAGAGACTACTTAAGTTGTTATCAGATAATTAATTGGACAGTATAGAAGCACATAAATCAATCCATTCAGAAATCAATAAATCCATAGTATTGTGCAACAGGAGAAGGGCCGTCCAGACTGTTAGGCTACAGTTAAACAACAACTAGGCTACTGAAACAACACCATCAAGATAGAAAAAAAGGTAAATTCACTAAATTCAAAATGGATGGAAGCCTAGGGGAGATGTCTGTCCAAATCCACTCTGAGCTCCACAGTCAGGATGGCAGAGCGATGCTGCATTCACGGGACCTTTCAGCTGCTTTCCCCAGGCCCTCCCTTGGGGGGCACTCCATGTCCCTGGAGCCTGAGCACCGACCTCCAGGTTTCGACCACTCCATGTCAGCGCTGGGCTATGGAGGAGATGCTCCATCTAGCTGTGGCAGCACGTACACCACACTAACCCCCCTGCAGCCTTTCGATGACAAATTTCATCACCACCATCACCACCACCATCCCTGCCTGCCGGTCAGCAATGTCATCGGAAGCTTTACTCTCATGCGTGAGGACAGAGGCCTGGGTGGCAACTTCTACAACCCTTACGGCAAAGATCTGGGGATGACACAGAGCCTTTCGCCACCGTCTACAGGCTCTGGCTTGGGGACACCCATGCATGGTTACGGGACACTGGGAAATAGCCCCAACGGCAATGGTGGCCAGATGCTTCCAAGTGGTTACGAGGTCCACGGGGGCAACATCTTCTGCAGGACGGCAGACTTCGGCAGGGAGATGTCCCCTCCAGGGCTGGGCGGCGACTCGTCGGTCAGCCATCAGCTGAACAAGATGGAGGCTCACCAACACGCGCCCAGCCACCATCCTCACATCTACAGCCAGCACTACCAACACCACCACCCCAGCCAACAGTCCTCAAAGGCCGGGGAGCTCCCCCACTCCTCGTCCTCTTCGCCCAGCAGTGAGGGCATGCTGCCCAGCTCCCAGGGCGGTGGAGGTGGAGGGGCTGGAGAGGAGATCGACACCAGGGACGTGGCCCAGAGGATCATCACTGAGCTGAAGAGGTACAGCATTCCCCAGGCCATCTTTGCAGAGAGGGTGCTGTGTAGGTCACAGGGTACTCTGTCTGACCTCCTGAGAAACCCCAAGCCCTGGGGCAAGCTCAAGTCTGGCCGCGAGACCTTCAAGAGGATGTCCCGCTGGCTGCAGGAGCCCGAGTTTCAAAGGATGGCCTCACTGCGGCTGGAGGGTAAGATCTCTTTCCATTTCTCTCCACATCTGTCTTTCTCTCCATGTTTTTCACAAAAAATCCAACAAGATCTGTATGCTGCTCAGAGGAATGAAAAACGAGTTGTGCCTTTCCTATGTTCCTAAAGGATATATTTGAATGATAGGTCCATAGTTTGTGCGGTTACAGAGCATTCAAGGAGCAGGGTACACAATGTACACAATGTATTGGGATCTAGTTAAACAATTAGAATGGACATTTTTCCTTCATAAATGAACCATGGAGATCATAATTACAAGGATTATTGTTGGTGAAACCGACATAAAACCGCCATAAAATCCGATTTGTTTGTGCATGCCTGACGTTAAGAGTTGGGGAGATAGTTTGGAAATGTTGTTTCTGTTGTGGAAAGATACACTTGTGTTTTCACCCACACTTCATATGAAATCCCCATATCTGGGAAAAATAAAATGAATATTGGTGAAATGGGAGTACAAGATAAAACAACATTAAGAAAAAAAAAGTGTATTTTTAAAAGTCAGTACATGATTTGTTGGTTGACATCTGATATTCTTTAGGGATATGCACTGAAGAAGATAGCACAATATACAGTGCAGTGTTACAGTGTTGACACTCCATAGGGACTGAGAACCCATCTGATACACGAAGCACAGAAAGAGATCCAAGTGAACACAGTAATATGATATGGGCTGAGAGGAGTGTGCATATGTCGGCAAGGGTCTGTGAGCTGTGCAAGCAAGCACAGTTGATCACAGCTTTTCGCTATCTGTCAGCAGCCCAACTGATTAAGCCCAAAAGCACAATAGGGCACATAAGTAATGATTGTGCACTCTTGCAATCCTCTCACAATTATTGATCTTTGATTGTTTCGCACTCTGAACACATGTGTACATCCTCAGTTCGACAAAATGTTACACTAATCACAATCAACCCAGTTACGAGTGATTATCTCTTTTAGATTTCCAGAGTTTCTGTTATGTGACAGCTTTGCTGTCTACAGTATATATTCGATGCATCCCATCTTTACTTGAAGCAGTGTTATTGTGCAAGGAAGGAAACGTTTTTCCCCTGCCGCTGAGGTGTTGTGCCATCTGTAAACATTAGCATTTTTTGCATTTTGAAAAAACACCACCTTTTTTTTTAAATCATAGATGACAAAACAATTTGGATTATCTTGCAGTATTCTTGTTATTTTACCTCAACGGTCATAGATATTTTTTTTCACAACTCACTGCTCAAAATTCAAGGAGCAGATCAATCCTAGTCATAAACAATGAAGGAGCTTACATGGGGGATGTATTGCAAGCGTACTAACATTTGACAATGCTTCTCCCCCACACAGTCTAAACTTGCATATTTAGTTATTGGCAAAGGCACAATTTGGACAGCTCTGCACTTTTCTACATAACCTACTTTCTGAGGGGGTTGTTTTTTCCCTTCCTGGCCAACCCCCTTTTGTTTAATTACAAGCCTCTATTGATTTCCATGGGAAAGAGCAGCACGCCATGCCCACACATACCTCGACCGCATCGGCAGATCGAGACAGGAATTAGAATGCACAGTGCTCCCTAGTCTGAAGATAGCTCAAGTGTTCTTTGCTTTACGCCTCAAGTTTTAAGATGATCTACCTTAATGCAGCACTCCCTTTAAATACCCACCAGCATGTCAGTGTCTCAGCCAGCTCTCCATGTTTTATTATGCAAAGGTTTAGGATAAATGGTGGACCTGATTATGTAATGTCATCGTCTTTTAATATTTCTCTTTATGTGGAGACATTCTGAAGCGCTTACATGGAGAAGGTAATTTTACTTTCTCCTGTTTAGTGGTTATGCTCTCTGGATTACTGCACTGTATATTAGATGCATCTTCAGGCAAACCTCAGGCTGTGGAGGAGGCGATCAGGCTTTAGTCAGAGAAGAAGGCAGGGTGCAGCTAAAGACCACGCAGTGGTGCTTGCACTTTAAGTCGCGAGGGATCAGGGAACCTAACTTTAAAGATGATGGCTGAAGCCCTTGACTGAAGGTCTAAATGAATAAGAAAGGTCAATGCGGTTTATGTCTCAGGTCCAGTGGCTTCACCATCCCCCAGTAATGAAAGCCATGAAGCCAATCCACTGTATGTACGCTACTATATTCAGTTCAGTTATCCTAGCTCAAAGGTCACAAGGGAAACATTTGCATATCAAAAATGACTAACATTCCAGTATGGTTTTAACAGCCCAGTCTCCCAAACAAACAATGTTGTTTTTATTGGGTTGTTGCAGCTCCCCATTCTGGCGCTGAAGGGGTTAACTAGCCTCTATGGGTCGAGGAGTCTGAGCTGCACAGATTTAATCAATAATTTCTATCAGCCCCTGGCCCAAGAAATCAGCAGGTGGTGGGCTGGGGCTGGAGGGGGGAGACAGGGAGGGGGTCGGCTAGGAGGGGGGTGGAGGTTCAGACGCCGGGGGTAGGGAAAGGGCTTTCGATCACGTTTCAGCAACACGAGACAAGGGCATACATCATGATCAGGGGCTGTTCCCACGATCATAAGAAGCCTATAGGGGAATATTTATGTCTCCAGGAGTAGCCCCAGTGCCAGGGATTTATAGGATGGTAATTGCAAGCCTTTTACACATGATTACAGCATAAGGAAGCATTTACTTAATGGTTGGCGTTATGATCGCCAGCGAGGGAGGGAGAAAAGGATAGGATGGAGGGGCAGAGGAAAAAAGGAGGTGTAGGACACCCTGACTCCTCCAACAACCCATAATTCCACAGTACAAGCAAGCTAACCACTACTTTCATGTCATTGCTTTCATTACCATGCGTTTCTGAGCACAGGACAGTATGGGTTCTATAGCTGCAGTCTTCGTATTGACATGGTAGGAATATATAATGCCAGTAAAACATGTAGCAGTTGGGAAAACCTATTTATTTTAGTTGTGGTAATATTGACATGCTTCAGAAATTTCAGGCCGTTCAGATTTTAATGAGACATGGTTCGGTAACTCTCAGAAATGTAAATGAGCTGTAGATGCCTAAAAGGTAACAGGCCCTGTAATCTCAAGTTGACAAGAGGTTAGACATCCCAGAGTCTAACATTTCCTTCAGATAATGATTCAGAGTACATATACAGTGGGAATTACAGCACAATGTATTAAGGCACAACATTCACATTTGCTAAACTAGACCTCAGCTATAGGCTAGTAAATTTGAAATGTCGTTGTGATGATGGCACTGCTAATAAATGTCCTAATGATAAAATATTTATCAGTTGTCTTTGAGTTGCCGTTTCTCATTTGCACTACTGTGGGTTTACAGCAAATATCAGGCCTATCAACCCTCAATGTGTGAGATGATTTTCAATGGGGAGATATACAGTAAGCCAATCTATCTATTGAACATCTCAGCGCCTTTCTTGGAGACTGGGGGCAGCCTCGCTGTGTGTATGTGGTGTGTCACTGCTTACGCTTTAAAAAGACCTTCACCATCAGCAAAAAAGAAATACAACCACACGCTGCTGATTGAGGTCTTAAAAGTGTGCATTTAGGTAATTACAGGAGTCACCCAAATATGTTTTAGTCCACATAGGACTTCTGAACACTCGGAGCAGTGCAGACTCTGCTTGTTTCAATCCTCTCTGACGTAACCTATTTAATAGAAAATAAATGAGCTCTCCCTAAAGTGATTATCACTTACTCTCTCCGCCTCATGTAAATTACTTTTATGAGAAACGAATGATGTTGGAGTGTCCACTAAGACATGTCAGAGGGGAAGAGGAGGGAAAAGGAGGAAGAAGGAAGGGGGGGGGGGGGCTGTCTTAATTTACAAAGACAACAGTGGGTGTAGTGTTTCCAGTACATACAGTATCTATTGTAGGCCTACTTGTATATGTGGTGAAATGTTTAGTTGTGGGCAGAGTAGCCCATATACCTTGTATTGTCTAATCCTCATATGGATGCACTGCAGACACAGCCCATAGCCTATACCGTTTTCTCTTAACACTATAATTAGGCTACATGTAAACATTGAACAATATAACATTCTAAGTGGGTCATTTCAAATGACAGAATTTTCTCTCAGAGACATGATGTTCTTTTTCCTTACGAGGACTGCACTGGCTGCAGTATACTATGATCCTGGACTGCAATTGTGTGTGAATAGCCTATGGAGCATAAACACTTTTCACTCTCCTGTGAATGATGCACAGACTTGCACATAAGTCATTTACCATCCTAATGCAAAAAGCCTTTAGGGACCTAACTGCAAAAATTGCATGCAGTCTACATTTGGATGCCATTTGGTTGGCATGGCAAATTTTACTGACCTCAAGTTTGCTTCTCTTTTTTGCCTTAGAAAACGTCTGTTATTCCTGTAGAATGGAAGCCTCTGCCCCCGCTACATCTCCGTCCTCTGTCCTGGATAACTGTAAAGGGAAAACAACGACTTGGAATTTAGTCCAACTGAAATTCCAAATGAAAGCGAGGCTAAATTGTAGCCGAGTCTTACCAGTAAATGTGTGAAAATGTTTAGGTAAACCTGTAACACTAATTATTAAACAGAACTTTGATAGTCAATAATAACAACAACATAAGCCAGAACTGCAGGTCGGCCGATTGAAGTAGCAATGTTGTTGTGCAGGAGGTAACATTTACATTTTATTTCATGCTCTAGTCTAGCGTAGGCTAATTCTGAAAACTCCCCGCTTGCTCATGCACATGCTCTGTGTTAGCCTAATTTTCCCACCACACACAGGTCTGGTGTCACACAGACGCACTGACTTTGCTGATAGCTACTTTATTGAGGAAAAATGTACTTACTATGACTGAGATATGTGGTTGTCCCACCTAGCTATCTGAAGATGAATGCACTAACTAATCTGGATAAGAGTGTCTGCTAAATGACTAAAATGTCAATGTAGACCTATTCAGTAAAAAATGAAATGCGTGTCTAGAAGAACTTGTTAATTTGTTATTTATCTGTAGCCTACTTTATGTTTTTTTTTGCTGGTGGGTGGTAATGTCCATGACAATAAATATTTTTAGGCCTAGTCTAGTTGTCTAGTCAGCATTTATCCAAGTTGAGTGGCCTACTTGCATGTAATAGTGTGACAGCCTAATGTCTTGATTTCTGGTGGATTAGGTTTATTTTACCAACTGTGCAGTGGAACAAGTTGCTGATTCATCTCTTTTAGCGAATCAAACTTGCTTAGCTAATCTGTTTTCCTTCAACAAATCCACTTTCTCTCAGCTAATCCATTTGTCCTAGTTAGCTAGCCAGTCTGTTTTAGCTAACCCATTTTTCTACTTCTTCTGCCTACAGCTTGCAAGCGGAAGGAGCAGGAGCAGAGTAAACTGGAGCGCAACCAGGGCCCCAAGCGCACCAGGCTGGTGTTCACGGACCTCCAGAGGCGTACCCTATTGGCCATCTTCCGGGAGAACCACCGGCCAGCCAAGGACCTCCAGGTCACCATCTCCCAGCAGCTGGGCCTGGAGCTCTCCACCGTCAGCAACTTCTTCATGAACGCCCGGCGCCGCAACGTCAACAAGTGGGCGGAAGAGGGCCGCCCCTCCTCCACAGGCTCCTCGGGCTCCAGCGTGTCCTCCTCCGCGGTGTCCTGCAACACGGCCTGATGGGATAGAGGTGGGCTGGGTGGGCGTCGTGGCAGCAGAGGGCACATAGACTGGTCTAGGTAGAGATCAGGCATAATAATGTACTCCTCATTATCAGAGGGAGTGATGGAGTTGGCGTAGTTTCGTTTTTTATGAAGAATTATCACAGAGCATTTCAGACCAAAGTTGATCACTCCTTGATATTGAAGCGGTGATACCCAGAATAATATGAGAACTTGTATGAGACAAGTTCCTATAATTTGAATGGTCATGGGTGAATAATTTATTTGAATTTTAAGAGGGTAACAGTGAGCATCCTTGATTTCTATAATTTCATCACATTCAATTTTAATATGGTAGGTTATGAAATCAAATAAAATTCAATTTGCCACATACTTTGTTAACAACAGGTGTAGACAAACAGTGAAATGCTTACTTACGGGTCCTTTTCCAACAATCCAGAGTTAAAGATGAAAAGTAAAAAAAAAAATTTTAAACAAATGACACAAGGAATAATATAGTTATGAGGCTATTAATAATCAGGAGGAGCCATACTTTTGTTTGCCCTTAGGGCTAATTTAATCTCCCTTACTAGAAACAGAAATCAAGACGCATCGCTGCATTGCATAACACCCCTTATTCAAATTTTCACCACCCTTTACATCGACAGATCTCCATCTTCTTATGTCCTTTGTTTCTCTAAGGAGTCAAGACGAAGGTCACAGAGAATAACACGGGGATTGTGACAAAATCATAGCTCCATCACGTTTTCTAAAGAATGAGGCATGTGTTCCCATATAACATGGTTCGCAGGACTGCAGAACTCTTTGGATGATCAGGAGGTTATTTCTCTCTCTACGATTCTCCGTTTTCAATCATTACCTGTCACGAGAACCTTGACTTGTCTTTTACACTTCTTGACAACGGTTCCAGCTTGAATGAATCACAGTTTTCAAGGAGCAACCTTGGTGTGTCTCACTTTAAAATCGGGGCAGAATCTGTAAACAAGGGCAGAATTTCAAGGGATGCCAAGTCAGAGACTTTTTGATGCAACCCTCCAGCTTTAAGACATTGACTGACCTACCAAACAAAAGCTCTGTAGCCATTTTGACTCAAACAAAACACTTTGAACACGACGGACGCAAAGGAAAGAAGTACTTGTAACACAATGTATAGTAATAGTGTAGTATTTTTTCCACTCATATTTCAAAACACAACTGAACAAACCTCGGCTACATTGCAAATCTTTTTTTACAGATGCCTAGAAAATGGAGGAATGAGATTCTTTCAGCCCTTTTGTACAGATTTCAAGCACATTGCTCTATTTATAGAAATCCAATGGAAGTATGAGTTATTGTTCCAGTCCTGCTACGTACACCAAGGTCATTTTAGTTCCTCAAGGAACGGTTTTAACATGCCTCTTTATAACCAGTTTCATTGGAGCAAGAATTGAAAATGCCATCGCTGAACTGATCAATGTATTTATTACTGCATTTGTGTATTTATTGTTTTTCTTTTGTTTTCTCTCTATTTATTTGGTTATTTATTTATGCTATCTATATACTGTAAGTATTTATTTAATAATGCTTTGTATGTCCGTGTGAAACTTACTTTTTTTCCTGATGGGCACTTTTAGTTGTAGAATCCCATCGTAATACCAAAGATTAAGATTGTCCTCCCTGAATGTATGGCCTAAACCCCTTTCCTCTCCCCCCGACTCCCAGTGATGTTACGTATCTCTCTCTTTAAGGCCTTTGTTTTTTTTAATAGAATAATGGGGATTTCTTTACTCTCAGCAAATGTCTCTATGGTCAGGTCTTATGCCAAGGCTAAGCTTGTTTGAATGTTGTGGTAATGTGACATCTCATAGGTTCACAGGTTGCTTGTAAAATTGTGTTCAAACATCATTCAGCAGAGTGTCTGGAGAGTCCAGGGTTGCACTTACGGAGCATTTCAGGCTCTTAAGTGTGAATCCTTTGAGACCCCATGGAAACATGCATGCTGTGCATCTTCCTGGGGTTTGCATAGCAGTGACTCCCCTTGCTGCAGCGCACACACTCCTGTCTATGTCCTGCTCAATGTGATTTCACCATCCTCCAGACTCATCCCTTCTGCCAGTCTTCTCAGTTCCACAGGCTCCTCTAGCATTTTCTCGTTTTTGCTTTGGCAGGTAGTGGGGAGGGATAGCTTGTCCACCAGCTAACGTGTGCTTCTCCTGTCTTTAACCTTGGGAGGGGCGTGTTGTCGGGGCCCCTTCACAGCGTGCACTTGAAAGACGGGCGGTCATGAAAGAGGCCATCGACTTTTGCAGACTTCAAAGGGAGCCTTTTTTATCCATCTCCTCTCTGCGTATCTGGTTTAAGGGTCCGCTCCTGGCCAGACCCGTGGGCTTAGGGGCATTCAAAGGGGGCGGGGAGATCAGAGAGGTGGCTGAATCACCCCTGAACAGGGTGCAATGTTTTGGGAGAGGGGGTGGAAGGGCACAATAGAGTAGAATTAAAGTTTAATGAGCAACAATTGTAAGCATGCTGGGACCAAGGGGAGGGAGCCAGTCTGGTGCAGGGAACATGAAAACCCCTACCAGTTTTGATGTTGCTTTTTTTCTAGCTTGTCATATGGTGTTCTATCAAAGACAATAGGATAGGTCCCCATGACACCTTTTTTTTTTTTTACACTGCCCATATTTTAGAATAGAGTCTGGCCTTAAATGGGGAGAGAATTCTCAGTCATTGTCTGCTCTGTCTTAACTGAGGAGAGAACTCCCCTTTGTATGGAGAGTTGATAGAGTATTGCAGGTGGTCTGTCATCAGTTTACGCCTGTTGCACCCCCTAGTGGAGTGTAAAGAAATGTCTCTCTAGATTAAAGGACGTCTTAGGCGAGGACTAAAAACATAGGTACATTATATACTAAAGTATAGCTGAATATGCATGGACACCCTCTGATATTGTTTTTGTACTATAAGTGGGGTTATCATTCCATCTTAATTAATACACCAGAAATCCAAAGATAGTGAAGTCCAGTGAGATGTGTTAAGTAACACAGCATTTTTAGGTTCAGCATTTGAAGTTGGAACTGAGAGATTGACATGAAGTTGTGACTGTAGAGGAAGTATTTTGACTCTGTAACCCCAGTGTTCCCTTTGTCCCCCTGTGTACATTAATACTTACCCATCTACCTCAACTGTGTGAGATGTTGTGTGGCAAAGAAGTTTCTTAACCAAAGATTCCATCCTTTCAGGGTGTCTGTCTATCTGTCTGTCCATCTGTCTGTCCATCTGTCTCTCATGCTTTTTCAAAACCAAATGTGCTGGAATCAATCTGTTACAGGAGCAACCAAGCCCCATCCAGCCAAAGCGTAGTCCACTGCACTACAGAAGTCATATTTACCAATAATTTGTATATAATCATTTTCAAGACCAAAAAAGTAGGTGACAATCCAAGCAAGGAGAATCTTGCTGTAATCAACGTTGCCTATTCCTTGTACCAAACTAGAATCATGTGACTTACTGTAACATTTATGAAAGCCCAAGAATCAAGAGTTCAACCAAAAACAAAAGGTCAAGAGGAGACTAAAGCTATTTTTTCACATTTGTAAAACCATTATTCCTATTCCAATATGTTAGTGTATTTGAAATACTGTTTGATCCCACTGTTGGAAGCAGGAATAAATGACTCCATTCAAAAGCTTTAACGAGGCCAAATTGAGGGAAATATTGTATTTGACATGGGTTCCTGAACTAGGACTCACCCACCATACTTATCGTGCCATTCTCATCCATGTGTTAGACTAACTAATGAATGTGGCTAACCAACCAAAGGCTTAAAACACAACACTTTACATGTCAATCATGGTGGGACATTTTGTAACAACAACTAAAGAGAATCCCTTTGAATACCTCATGTGAAACTGTTTGTTGTGATGTTGCACCAAAAAATTAAAATGACTCATTTGTAACCCAATTTAGTTTGTTGGTCTGCTGACTTCGTTCACGCTGCATGGCAACACACAGGATGTAGGTCTACATACGCTGTGACTGAGGAAATGGAAATAAACACACATTGCAATTTACAGTCACTACAGTTTAGAGGTAGAAGTATTCATTCAATTCAAATCAGTTCTTTAAAAGTTATATTTATTTGATGACAAAATATACTTTGATTTAAGTAAGTAAGTACCTTTGCACGCGCCTTGGCATGTGCGAGCCAGAACGGCTCATAGGCTCCTGCTCCTATCTCCTGTTTCTGTAGCGTGAGGCAGCTTGATGTACAAGTACACCCCCATGATGCTAGCTACAGTGATAATGTAGATCATTTTGCCTTATACATGATTTGTAAAAACACTTCTAAAGAAGTACTGTCTATATAGACAGAAAGTGACAGACAGTGAAATGGTAAAAACAATACTAAAACAATGTAGGAAGTAAAAACGAATTACATTAAATTAATAAAAGGGCTCAGCTTTTCCAGTTAGGCCACTTTGATTGGCAGGAGTTACATGACAGGGTAGCACCCGTACAAGGCGATGCCACACTGGTTGTCCATGTTGCGTGACATCCGTATATATCCCTGGTCTCCCCATGATAAGCTCCAGCTAGACAGAGGGTGAGGAAGATTGAAACATATTTCCAATGAACATCAATACTCAATAAACCAGGGGTCTTCAAAATGTAAACTCTAACATTGCCTATTAGCTAGAAAAGTAACTCTAAACACATTTTTGCTAAGAGCAGCTATTTAGCTGGTTAAACAAAGGTTAGCCAGCCATGTATGTCCAAGTCAAGAAAGTTTACCAGCAGCTAGCTGACTAAACTCAACTCCATGGTAAAGGAAGTTTCTGATAAACTCCACCAACAGAGTTGAGCAGAGGCCAGGCTTTGTGAAATTCAGCTCCAACTACATTGATTCGCTCAAGATCAATACTTCAAAAAAAGTTAATTATGAAACGCTTACCTTGTACCGATGTTCGTCCTCTGTAGTTGCGTGACTTCCTTTTTCAATGAATGTTAATCAAATACAACCACCGACTGTTTGCTTGTTTCTGTATCTCGAAGATGGCAACTCAGCTTGAATGCGCATGTGCCAATTGAATCTCCGATGATGTTGGCCTAGATTGTGCAATTGGATTGGAAATGAGCATTTGGAGACCTAGGCCTACTTCATCTGAGATTCAACTGGCACATGCGCATTCGCGCTAAATTGCCATCTTCGAGAAAACAGTCAGTATTTGTATTTGATTAACATTTATCGAATAAAATATGGATTTCATCAAACAAAGAAAGAGACGCAACTACAGAGGACAAACATAGTTAGGTACAAGGTAAGCGTTTCATAATTTAAATGTTTGAAGTATTGACCTTGGGCAAATAGACGTAGTCAGAGCTTAAATGTAGTCAGAGTTTACAGATGTAGTCAGAGCTTAAATTCCCCAAAGCCTGTTCTCTGCTCAACTCCGTTGGTGGTGTTTATCAGAAACCTCCACCATGGAGTTGAGTTTAGTCAGCTAACCACCAGCCAGCGGCACTTGCCGTACTGGTAGCCTATTCGTGGGCGCTTTTTCAAAGCCTATGTTCGATACTCCAGTGAGTGTAATTGGCTCCAATTAGTGTAATTTGCTCAATATTAGGAGTTAAGAGATAAAGTTGACATTATTACATTGAACAAAAATACAAGAGAAATTGTGGTCATACCAGATACAGACTGGTTTCCACACCCCTACCTTTATTTTAAGGTAGCTATCATTTCCCCCCTAATGTTTTTATGAATATCTCTAGCAACAACAGAATAAACAACATACCTACTGTAGAAAAGAGGAGAATATCTTATTTCTACACTGAACAAAAATATAAACACAACATGCAACAATTTAAAAGGTTTTTACTGAGTTACAATTCATATAAGGAAATCAGTCAATTTAAATAAATTCCTTAGGCCCTGGTCTATGATTTTCACATGGCTAGGAATGCTAGGAATGCTAGGAATGCAAATATGCATCTGTTGGTCACAGTAAAATGATTATTTTGGCGGACCCCCTGCAGTACCGCTAAGGGGCCGCAGACCCCCGGTTGAATACCCCACAATAAACAATAGCATTAACTTCCAAACTACCAAGGTTCATTTGTCTAAAGCCTCATTTGAGTTTTACTTTCTCTTTCCGCCCTTCACCATGGTCCTGTTTGTCGGAATAAAACAAAGGAGCAGGTGGAGGTTTGAAAAGGGGAATCAAGTTGGATACTAAGTCCACTTGGAGGATCTTTTCATCTCAGCTCTGAACAGTAGCCCTGTTTGACTAAATATCTAGATACAGAACAACAGAAGAGCAGATGGAGCTTTGAAGATGGAAACTCTGAGTGAAGTTCTAAATCCCCGTACCTGTTCTTCACCAGCCAGTAATCCTGCCCGCCCAGGGTACCGTATCCCACAGCAAGGACAGCATGGTTTATCTTCTTTGTGCAAGTTGGATCATTGTAAACTCCTACAATGATACATGGGTTGGACAATGACAAGTCAATCCTCAATATATACGCATTTCTCCACAAGTCAAAGCCCAGCAGTTGACCATAAAGTGGACAATTACACAATAAAAGCCACATTGTTTCAGATTTAGATATACATTACCAATGTCAAGACCATACTGTCCTTAAAATGTAAAAAAAAAATGACCCAAGAAGTTGAAATTAAGTTTTTCCGTACCACTGCGGTAAAAGGTAAAAAGAGGTCGGGTGGCGTCAATGGCAACAGAGATGGGTCCGATGGTGGCCAGGGCTTCTTTCAGTACCCCCTCATCCCCCTCAGGTAGAAAGCTGTACTTGGAACAGTTTGCAGCACGCTGAGCAGGGTTGTAGCTGCACTGTTGTTGCTAACAGGGGAGACAAGACAACAAAGGGGTCAGATACTACTGCACAAGGCTAATGTGGCGTGGGAAATAAGCTACAACCAGCTAGTTACTGCAATTACTTACCAAGGGCAACTGACCCCAGCTACACACTGTTAATACTGTTAATACTAGTTTATACTCACCACTCCCTTGTAAGGGTAGGATTGGTCAGAGTCAATGCCCTGGTTGTCGATGACATACTGGAAGGCCTGGCTCATGAAGCCACCATTGCAGCCCTTGTTGCCGTATTTGGAGGAGCAGTCCACCAGGTTCTGGGAGCTGATGTCTATCAGTTTACCTGTGGTCTTCATCAGCTGGCCCTCCAGGGCCCCGACAGCGCTGAATGCCCAGCAGGAGCCACAGGAGCCCTATGGACGAGACAGAAGCAATCCCCATCTAATTCCTGGATAAAGTTCATTTGAGAGTCCTATTAGTATTACCTTATTTTACAGTACTGTTTCATTATTATTACATCTACAAGAAATTATGTGGTAGCAATATTTGCTGAAACGTGCAATATAATAAAAAGGAAAAAGTGCAATATATTTCACAACTTGGTGTCAAATAGTGCCTAGTGGTTCTTGATTCAGTTCTCACAGTACCCCAAAAGTAATTATTTTACTATGTAATACAGAAACATTTTACTGGAACAATAAAGTGTAACTGAAATGTTCATGTTATGTAGAAGTGCAGTGCTTGTCATTCAGTGGTTTTAAACTTGCACACCCTAGCACTTAGGCCAACGACTACCTCACAAAAAAGGAACTCATTCAACAACTGAGAACAAGGAAGAGGCCTACAGTAGACAAACAGAGGAAGTAAGACCTGAAAAGAGACAGCTCTGTGTTTTAACATCCGGATATCAGTTATTATCCTGTAACAACAACTTTAATTAATCCCAAGGATATTTACCAGTAGTTAAAAAAGATAATACATACAATTTATGATATACATACAACAGTACACATGTACACAAATGTTATTTGATATATTTATTAGGATCCCCATTAGCCGACGCCAATGACGACAGCTAGTCTTACTGCTGTCCAACACAGACGAAAGACTTTACAATTTACCAGTCAAAAGTTTGGACACAGCTCCTCATTCCAGGGTTTTTCTTTATTTTTACTGTTTTCTATATTGTAGAATAATAGTGAAGACATCAAAACTATGAAATAACACATATGGAATCATATAGTAACCCAAAAAGTGTTAAACAAATCTAAATATATTTTATATTTGAGATTCTTCAAAGTAGCCACCCTTCACCTTGATGACAGCTTTGCACACTCTTGGCATTCTCTCAACCAGCTTCATGAGGTTGTTACCTGGAATGCATTTCAATTAACAGGTGGAATTTATTTCCTTAATGCGTTTGAGCCAATCAGTTGTGTTGTGACAAGGTACAATAGTAGTGATATACAGAAGATAGCCATATTTGGTAAAATACCAAGTCCATGTCATGGCAAGAACAGCTCAAATAAGCAAAGAGAAATGACAGCCCATCATTACTTTAAAACATGAAGGTCAGTCAATACGGAAAATGTCAAGAACTTTTAAAGTTTCTTCAAGTGCAGTCGCAAAAACCATCAAGCGCTATGATGAAACTGGCTCTCATGAGGACCGCCACAGGAAAGGAAGACCCAGAGTTACCTCTGCTGCAGAGGATAAGTTTATTAGTTACCAGCCTCAGAAATTGCAGCCCAAATAAATGCTTCACAGAGTTCAAGTAAGAGACACATCTCAACAGACTGTGTGAATCAGGCCTTCGTAATCAAATTGCTGCAAAGAAACCACTACTAAAGGTCACCAACAAGAAGAAGAGACTTGCTTGGGCCAAGAAATACGAGCAATGGACATTAGACCAGTGGAAATCTGTCCTTTGGTCTAATGAGTCCAAATGTGATATTTTTGGTTCCAACCACCATGTCTTTTGAGACGTAGAGCAGGTCTCTGCATGTGTGGTTCCCACCATGAAGAAGGGAGGAGGAGATGTGATGGTGTGGGTGTGCTTTGCTGGTGACACTGTCAGAGATTTATTTAGAATTCAAAGCACACTTAACCAGTATGGCTACCACAGCATTCTGCAGCGATACGCCATCCCATCTGGTTTGTGCTTAGTGGGACTATCATTTGTTTTCAACAGGACAATGACCCAACACACCTCCAGGCTGTGTAAGGACTATTTGACCAAGAAGGAGAGCGATGGAGTGCTGCATCAGATCACCTGGCCTCCACAATCACCCAACCTCAACCCAATTGAGATGGTTTGGGATGAATTGGACCGCAGTGAAGAAAAAGCAGCCAACAAGTGCTCAGCATATGTGGGAACTCCTTCAAGAATGTTGGAAAAGCATTCCAGGTGAAGCTGGTTGAGAGAATGCCAAGAGTGTGGAAAGCTGTCATCAAGGCAAAGGCTGGCTACCTTGAAGAATCTAAAAGGTAACACATTTCTGGTTACTACATGATTAGATATGTGTTACTTCATAGTTTTGATGTCTTCAATACTATTTTACAAATGAGAAAATAGTAAAAATAAAGAAAACCTTGAATGAGTAGGTGTGTCCAAACTTTTGACTGGTACTGTATATTTAAAAACATTAACATGCAGTGTGTGTGTGTGTGTGTGTGTGTGTGTGTGTGTGTGTGTGTGTGTGTGTGTGTGTGTGTGTGTGCATCTATCAGTTACACATACATGTCAGTACATAAAGGAGCAGACACAAACCGCACTGACCGCAGCTGTTCGTCATTACCTGCATTTTGACTTCAGTGACGTAGCCCTTCTCTCTCCAGTCAAAGGTATCAGGTATGGGGGCACCGGAGGATCCTACAAATGCAGAGGGCTCCCTCTTGAGGTCAGCAGGAACACGCAATGAGGCAAAAGACTGGGCAATCTCTTCCTGGGTCTGAAAATGGTTGACAAAAGGCAACATGTTGACCAGACTGAGCATTTAAAGAGCACTTACTGTAATCAGAATAATAAATCCATCCCATGAACCCAAGGCTACATCAACTGGAGGAAGATACACATTGAAACAGGATCACAAATAGATTTAAAGGCACATAGTGCAATGTGATGATACTTTTACTTGTGTATTTACAGAAAACAAATCAGATGCATACTCATGAAAGGGTACACCCACTTGTTATACATACTAGAGGCATAAGGAAGTATATTTGCAGTCAGGCTCATTAATCACTAAGTTTAGGAATGAATGCACACACTGTCTTGTCTTCAGGAAACCAGTTTAGCAACATTTCAACACCTATTGGCCAAGAAAATCAAACACCGGAAAAAAATGACAAAGGAACTCAACAAAATAAATAGTCATGTAGGTCAAAATCTAAATGTTTGACTCTTCCTTCACGTAAACCAGGCCTGACTGCAATACCTACTGAAAGCATACCATATTCTGCATGCCTTTTTTGGAATCATATTCCATACACGCACTATCAAACTTTTATGGAATCAGGCCAAGGTAGGTACTAAGTTTACCTACAATTTCAGATATCAGAGTTCCAAACTGGCCCTTGGCATTGTCAGTGACCTGAGGCCCTCACCATGTCCCCCATGTGATTCATGCCCAGGTCATAGGTGTGCATGTCCATGGACGCCTCCAGGTTGTGGAGGTTGATCAGCTGAAGATTCCTCTCCCAGACCTCCCTTCGGCCCAGCTCCTCAACCTACACAGTATCCACACACACAGGGGTAGAAAAATCTCAGTCAACGACTTGTAAAACAATACACTTTCAAATATGTAAACCACACAGGTTGAATCACAATTCATTCAGTGTTAGCTAGTTAGATGTAAGAAATGGAGTGACAGGTAGCCTAGTCGTTAGAGCGTTGGACTAGTAATCGAAAGGTTGAATCCCCGAGCTGACAAGGTCAAAATCTGTCATTCTGCCCCTGAACAAGGCAGTTAACCTACTGTTTCTGGGCTGTCATTGAAAATAAGTATTTGCTCCTAACTGACTTGACAAGTTAAATAAAGGTTAAAAAAAATGTTTTTTTAAGGTATGTGGGAAAGGTGGTGGTACTTTCAACCTATACAGCAAACAGAACCTGTCTAAATGCCACTATAGTAGCAGCTTGGCCTTATCCTAGCCAAAACATATTGTAGCGATGCTGGTTCATCTCACCTCAGTCTGGTAGTTCTTGCCATGTGTCTTCTTCCACATCTGCCAGTGCTGCTCCAGCATTGGGTCAAACAGGGCAACTGCAATGCCACATAGTGCAGCGAGCAGCAGGCTCCACAACATCATGCCTGCACAGAAAATTTACAAGTATTATTCAACCAGGAGGAAATTATATTGTACTGTTTCATTGTGTATCCAAATAAGGAAGAAATAGTGTGTGACTCAATTAAGTTTAAGTTGCGCAAATAAGTTTACTGCGACGGGAACTACTGTAGCCTATACACAATGAGTCAGCTTGTCACAAGACCAACCATAAACGGGTATTGAAACTGTTGCGCAAACAAACTGTTGATCAAGAATCTTTAACACTGATCAAATAAATAACTCCCATCACTCAGATTCTATAAAAACGTTGTATATAGAAAAATGTTTATGGCCTATTTAATAGGAAGCTTCAGTGTTCAAGATTAGGCTATCGTACGTACCGGTGTTGTTAACTCATCTCTACTGGGAAAAAGAAAGGCCAAAAACGGGTCAAATTATATAATTTCATAAAAATTAAGCAAATTGTGTCGTTGGGTAGACTTATTTTTTTAGTTAAATAAGTATCTCTGTAGGTTTGCCACTAGGCTATCAGTAGAAATAACTTAGTTTATGAAACTGTACAACTAATTCATGTTGATGTTGTACAAAAGTTACAAAAAAGGTTGTAATGAAAAGAGGAATTCGACAATTTCACAGAAGGAAGAAAACATAAATACATGAATGGTTATAAGCAAATAATGTTGCACTGACATATTAAAAACGAAAGTAAAACGAATGCTTTATGAAAATGCTTTCAATAAGGTCAAGTTAAAACAAAATTCTTAATTAAACGAGTCTAGCTAACTACATTATGAACTTGAAATAGCCTATCTGCCTCGACTGGAAGCGGAGAAACGTTTTACCTTGTAAAACTCCGTTGCACCTGATGATGACTTCAGAGGAGATCAAGGCGCGTCAATTGATTTCAGTGGGATCTGTTTTCCTGCTTGATATTTATTTATGAAAGTCATGTGGTAGAACTTCCTCATTGACCATTTCTATTGTGTCATCTAGAAAATGTCTATGTTGACCATGCTAAAATACTATTTCTCATTGCATTTAAAAACAATGCTATAGACCCCGTAATTAGAATGTATATGACTTCTATGAAGGATAGGGGGAAATATAAAAATATATAGGCAGATATCATACTGACTAGTAGCCAGCCCACTGTTCTTAAATATTTGTTAAAATATATAAACAATTAGGGTTAAGTGACTTGCTTAAGGGCACATCTGCAGATGTTTCACCTAGGTGGCTTAGGGATTCAAACCAGCAACCTTTTGGTTACTGGCCCATTGCTCTTAACAGTAGGCTACCTGCCAATTTCTTTTTTAAACATTGCTATCAGTGTATTTATAAACATTACATGTAATCAATGCTACATTAACTATTCAGGAGCTTTCATCTGATTTTAAGACTAGATCACAGGAAGTCTGTTGTTTGAGGGGGTGAGTCTGAGGCAGGAAGAGGTGTTACTGGTATGAAACTGGTATGTGACATTTTCACCTGTTTATTCTGTCATTGTCTATCTCAGGACCTCAAGAAGGCTTCTAATCTATACTGTATTAATCATCATCAGATATAACAGTCAACACAAATACATGTATAATTCTTTCATATTGTTGTGTATGTATACATAGAGCACTGCAATAGGGTACACTGAGTGGTAGTTTATTTGAGACACTTAATATAGTTGAAAAACCTCAGGAACCTTAATCTTCCTTTTTTAGTTTGTCTTTCTTTCTTTGACTTCTCTTCCCTTCAATGGGGAAATTTACAGGCACACACACTCACATTTCAAATGAATCAACTTTTATTCCACTTCATAGAAAACAATGTTACAATTCAATCATCAGAATTTGGTGTAAAAGTGCTGAACAATAAAATAAAAGTCATCATCAAAAAACCCACCAGGAGCAATCTTGATCGACACACACTTACATTTACTAAGTTTAAGCCATTTCTGCATTGACAGGAAAGTGAGACAAAACTCCCTTTGCACAGCAATGTTACCTGACCTGACACACTGAATACAACCTATGTAAAGTGTTGTGCACTACACACATTCCTCATCACAATCATAGTTGTTCCACTGTAGATCAGACTACAATTGAAGTCTGGAATTTTGAAGATATAACAGTAAGACTTGAGTAGGGCTTTTCAAAGTGCTTGCAAAAGAACTCTGGGATACCCAAACCTCCAGACTATATGAATGTGCTGTTCCAGAAACGTAGTGTTATTTTCTGTATTGGGTGTAGTCATTGATATGTGGTTCGGCTTCCCTGCTTCCATGGTGCCCTCTGCCACTTGGTGTTTACATGATGGGGTAACTGGCCAGGTTGGCAATGCCACACGCATTCCCGCGGTTACGTGCCATCTTGATGTACCCCTGGTTGCCCCAGCTCTCGCTCCAGCTGTTAGAGAGGGGGAGAACAAGAGAGCGAGAGAGGATAAAGAAGATAAATCGTGATTTAGAAAAAATACATTTCAAGTCAACAGAGTGAAACGTGTTACCTGATGCCATTGAATAAGCCCAGTGCATTGTGACCCACCTGTTCTTGACGATCCAGAATTTCTCACCCTTGGCAGTTTGTCCATAGCCCACTGCAAGCACGGCGTGGTTGATGTCATCCTTGTTGCAGTTGGGGTCGTAGTACACACCTGAGTAAATGACAATGTAAAAGAATGAGCTTCAACAAGCTTTAAGAGAAGCACTTAAGAAGTCTACTGGCATGTGTTGTGTGTTAAACCACTACAAGTGGTTGATTATTCTATCCATGGTTCTTGGAGGCAGAATGTCACTCACCTCTCTGGTAGAACTGGAAGCTGGAGAGGGTGGCATCGATGCCCACAGCCACAGGCCCCACTTTGGCTACAGCCTTGGTCAGTGCCTGCTCGTCTCCCTCAGGGATCTCCTTGAACCCGCGACACTGAGCACCCACGCCAGACGCGTTGTAGGCACACTGCTCATCCTGTAGACAGAGTGGTAGACATGGAATAGTTTATTTAGGATTCAGATTCTGATTGTTTAATAGTCACATGTACACGGTTGCAGGTGTGGTTGCAGGGTACAGTGAACATCTTAGGCTTGGAGCTCCAACATGCAGGACTAGTGAAATAAAATTATGAAAATGGTAATAAAAACAATAGAAATAGAACTATATACATAATAACAACTGTGGCAGTGATGAATAAATAAATGTCCATTGGGGTGGAGGCAGAGTTAAGTCTGTTGGGGGGGTGGGGTAGAAGGACCACAGCGGGAGCAGCATCATGATCATTGGGTGAAATGAAAACCCCAAAGTTATAATATACATATTAACAACTGCAACAGTGATGAATGTCGTTGGGGTGGGGGCAGAGTAAAATCCGTTAGGGGAGGGAGCAGCAGGAGAAAGAATGTCCATAGGGGGAGTAGCAGGTAAGGTAAGTGAGAGTTGAGGGTGTGGGAGGGGGGGATGTCCATGGGGGGAGTAGCGGGGGAATGTCCATAGGGGGAGTAACAGGGGTGAGGGAGCAGGTATCTGACTAATAGTGGTGGCTATTCAGCAGCCTGATGCTATTGGCCAGTCTTTCCGTTTTTGCCATGATGCTTCTGTACTGTCCGCGTCTGAGTGATTGAAGCGGGGAGAACAGGGCATGGCTTGGATGGCTGGGGTCCCTGATGATCTTCTTGGCCTTCCTGAGACACCTGGTATTGCAGGTGTCCTGTAGAGCAGGCAATGTGCACCCAATGGTGTGTTTGGCTGCACGTATCACCCTCTGAAGAGCCTTGCGGTCCGGGGTGGTGGAGTTGCCGTACCAGGCTGTGATGCAGCCCGACAGTATGCTCTCGATGGTGCTTCTGTAGAACACTGTGAAGTTCTTCAGTATCCTGAGGTTGAAGAGTCACTGCCTACTTCACTACGGTGTTCGTGTGGTTAGACCATTTCAGCTTCTCTGAGATGACCGTCTCCACGGCAGACCGTCGCCACGGCGGCGTGTCCAGTCTGGTTTCTCTTGAAGTCCACAATCAGCTCCTTTGTTTTGCTAATGTTGAGGGAGAGGTTGTTTACCTGGCACCACGCCGTAAGAAAGCCTACAGGGAGGATGTAGGCAGTCTCATTGTTGTTGGTGATCAGGCCTACTGACTTTCCACTATAGCTGGTCTTGGTGCTATGTTGCTACTGTACATTGCGAGCAAATGACAAATGACTTTCATAGCACCTTGGTAGTGGTGTGTTCTATATATCTTAGGAAAATGTGGACAACTACAGAAGTGGTAAAGAATGAAATGCCTGAGTGTTATGTTTTTTTACATGCAAGCAAAATACAAAAAAATATGGAAGTGAGCCAAGTATTTGTGTTGTTTGTAGTTAGGCCATTGGAGAATACATAAGACCATGGATGTCACCACTTCCCGGAATTGGCCACAGAAATACATTTTATGACTTTTTGGTTAACAGCATGTGATTATTAGCTTGTTTTGGTTAAAGAGCATGTGATGTGATAGCTCAATCAGAAACTGCGAATGTCATCCAGCACATTCCAACTCACCTGACGTGTTGTAAGAAAACGCTGACTGAAAATGTCATTTCAATAAACTAAAACAGCTGTTTGGCGAACAACTAAAACGACAGTCACATTCTGTTTCAATGTCAGCCAAGCCATGCCCCTACCTGGCCAAGGTAAGGGTAAGCCTCCTCTGTGTCGATGCCTCCGTTTTCCTCAACGTATTCGAAGGCGTTGGTCATGTAACCTCCACCACAGCCATTGTTCTCAGTGACACAGTCCACCAGGTTCTGGGGGCTGAGGTCTATCAGTTTGCCTGTGGTCTTTGCCAGCTGGCCCTCCAGGGCCCCAGCAGAGCTGAAGGCCCAGCAGGAGCCACAGGAGAGCTGAGAAAGAGAGGACATAAAACATTTACAGAGCTGTCAAAGCTGCCTTCTCCAATTTGTCCATAAGGTGGTACACTTTGACAGAGAGTCAAAGGCCCTCATTGAAAAAAAGCTTTCAGAGGGTTTGAGCAAATGTTTTTTTTTGTCTGGCCTCAGAACTTCTGTAGTTATCTTATTCACCACTAGAGGGTAGACATACTGCACTTACGCCTCACTATCTATCACATCCCCCGAACCTGACAGCTCTTTGGTGATACCACAGACTATTAGTGCTCATGTAAAGTGACCTAATGTTCATTTGATGAATGGTATAAATCTAGGGCTAATCTCCTAGTGTTCCCTGGTAGCAAAGATGTACTCCACATTTCAGCCTGGGTACTTAATGTACAACTTAACTAAATTCCATGTTTACATAAATAATAAATAATGCCTTAGTGTCCAATTAGATCATAATGAGTAATTACCTTTCATAATCAAACACATTCTTTACTTGTCTAAGTCAATTAGACAAACCATGGGTTTTTATTGTCCTAGACAGGTTACGTGACTGTACTGTAATTGTGATCATTTTCTACCTCACGGAAACAAAGAGGCCTGACTGAAAGCAAAGAGGAATATGAAATCAGTTCTTTATAACCCAGTGTTTCCACAAAAAAATGTTCAGATGGCACCCTGCCAAGATTGTTGCTCTCTACCTAAAACCATTATTTTGGCCTCAATTAAGCTTGATTGAACATTTTGGTGCAATAAATCTAGGAAGTAAGAAATACATCTAGGGGAAACACTGGACTTGAGTCACAGCTCTTTGTTGTTCGCATCCTCTAACCTGGTTCTTGACTGGGGTCACCATGCCCTTCTTGCGGTAGTCGATGGACCTGGGGAGCTTCTCCACATTGTTGTCTGGGATCCAGGTGTTGCTACGGTCCCTGTTCATCGGCACCTGAAGGCCAGTCAGCTTCGCAACTATCTCCTCTGATGTCTGGGGAGAGGAAAGCAATGAGTATGAGGGAATTATGCATGCATAGCAATAGACTATAAACCATTTACCCACTATAAGTAGGGACAAGTGTTTCCATGTTTATAGTCCAGCACATAGATAGATCAATGGCTTATTAATACCATTGGAGATCATGAAATACATTTTTTTTTTTTTTTTTAAACAGACACATTTTACATAATTCTAAACCCATCATGCCCCGACACGAGTACGAGTTCTGAAACATGTTAGGTTACTGCTAGTCTCTGTAAAACTGGAAGTACTATACATCCTTCTTTTATTTACAGCGCATCTCAACATAGAAGTGAAACTGACATTCAGATGAACGGATCTCTGGGTACTCCGATGCATAATAAATGGACAAAGCATTAATGAGTGGCATAGAAGCCAAGCAATAAAAGCCAAGCAGCTATATATCAGGTTGCTTTTCCCTACCATTTTAATCTACAGCCCGTTCAGGGAGTTCAAGTCTCCCGCTAACACAGTCATCACTCATGACCCAACCTGACATGCATGTCACAGCTAGGGGTAGATTTAATGGTCACTAACCTAACACCCTCCCTTTTAATCAGTAGGCCATTGCGTGAGTAAAAACACAGATGACTGTGCTCTGTCTGCATCAACTAAAAGTCACTACGCTGTCCTGTGCTTGATCTTGTTTGTGAAATAAAACCATAAATAAAACCTGAGGGACATTCTCCTATTTGAAACACATACCCAAAATGATAAGTCGTGGACAGTAGGGAGACACTGATTAGAAAGTATAACCGAGGACAGCAAACACAAAATAGTTTCCCTCTGCCATATCATTCCAGAAGTGTGTTTCCACATGGAGTTACTTAGACCCTTTTTAGACCCTCCCTTTTTGATGTGCTTTTTCTCCATGTATGCAACAACAACAAAAAACACCCATAGAGGATGTGGCTCACTAACTCACCATGTCTCCCAGGTGGTTCATGCCCAGCTCGTACGAGTGAATGCCCAGAGCGGCCTCCTCATTGTGGGCTTCGATCAAACGCATGTTCTTCTCCCAGATGGTTCTACGGATCGCCTCCTCACCCTACCATGAAAACATCAACAAAACACGACTGTCAATCATACAGCTGGCCTTTCATGTGTTCTTTGGTCCCTATGCTCACAGTCTCCACAGTGCAACTGAACTGGTTCATATAGACACAAAATGGTGGAGGTGAAAGGTAGTTAGGAAAATATTTATTGTCAACTCTTTACAGAGCCTTCGATCACTCATTACAGTGTGTGAGGAATGGTGCTTCAAAGCTGGATGTAGTAGGGGGAAAAGTGCTGTTCTGTGTTTTCTGCTGACTGCAAATTGTGGGACACACTCATCCTGAAGCTGTTAGGCCCAAACATAGTCTTATAAGGTCAAGTTATCTTACAGCACTGAAATACTTGTGTTCCTAACAGCTTGGCTGATAACTCTTTACTGTAAAAACAAGGAAGTTGAAATTCTGAACGGAGGATTGGTTCCCATGTTTCCTGCTTTTCTTGCTTGCAAGGTATCATAAACAAAACATTTCAAGGGAGAACAACACATACAGAAGTTTTCCACAATAGTTTGTAAACTATTGACTTAAAGATAACATTGTTCTTATAGGTATAAGTGACACACTATATTATAACTCATTTCATGATGATGAATGGCTTTGATATTCAAAATCATTTTTCACCATCAAAGCAAATAAGAAACATCATGAATATTTGCTATCTAAGGTTTAGGTAATCGTTCTGTAATTGCTAACCTTAGGCGGAGGAACGGGCAGAATTTAAACAAAAAGCACTGCATAAATGTGAGTAGTTAGCCAGGCAGCCAGAAAGACAGACAGACACTCACCAGGCCGTTGTACTCTCTCAGGTGGGTGGTCTTCCAGGAGTCCCACTCTGCGTCCAGTGACATCTCAATCAGGGGATGGGCTAGGACTGAGCCCAAGAGCAACAGTACACAACCACACAGCAGCATTCTGGGAAAAGACAAGAAGGCGCGCTGATGTATAATACATATTACATTGATAAAGAAAATTAGATAATTGCATTATATTTCTACATTTACATATTGCGGCAGCACCTAAGAGCGTAGACCAGGAGTTCTTAAACTTTTTCAGCCTGGGACCCAAATGAGAAATTCTGTGTTTTCCTGGGACCCAAGCATAGGAAAATATGCAACTACACATAAATATTGGTACATTTCATTGCAATTATGCCTAAAACAAATGCAATATAGACAAAAAACAAATAACAATGGAATTAAATATCCATATAAATATATATGAATGTTTATTTTCCTCCATTAAAAACACTCTTACATATCTGTCTAGGTTGGAACTGTTGCTGCTAAAATAAATAATATGAATTATAACTGGAATAAACTGATTGATCACATCACACAGATGAATGAGGATTTTGCCCCAATGCCGTAAACACGGGCACCCTCAAAGATATCATCCTAACCAACTTGCCCTCTAAATACACCTCTGCTGTTTTCAACCAAGATCTCAGCGATCACTGCCTCATTGCCTGCATCCGTAATGGGTCAGCGGTCAAACGACCTCCACTCATCACTATCAAACGCTCCCTGAAACACTTCAGTGAGCAAGCCTTTCTAATCGACCTGGCCCAGGTATCCTGGAAGAATATCAACCCCATCCCGTCAGTAGAGGATGCCTGGTTATTTTTTTTTAAATGCCTTCCTCACCATCTTAAATAAGCATGCCCCATTCAAGAAATTTAGAACCAGGAACAGATATAGCCCTTGGGTCTCTCCAGACCTGACTGCCCTTAGCCAACACAAAAACATCCTGTGGCGTTCTGCATTAGCGTCGAACAACCCCCGTGAAATGCAACTTCTTGGGGAAGCTAGAAACTAATATACACAGGCAGTTAGAAAAGCCAAGGCTAGCTTTTTCAGAAATTTGCTTCCTGCAACACAAACTCAAAAAAGTTCTGGGACATTGTAAAGTCCATGGAGAATAAGAGCACCTCCTCCCAGCTGCCCATTGCACTGAGGATAGGAAACTCTGTCACCACTGATAAATCCCCTATAATTGAGAATTTCAATAAGCATTTTACTACGGCTGGCCATGCTTTCCACCTGGCCACCTCTACCCCGGTCAACAGCACTGCACCCCCTACAGCAACTCGCCCAAGCCTTCCCCATTTCTCCTTCTCCCAAATCCAGTCAGCTGATGTTCTGAAAGAGCTGCAAAATCTGGACCCCCACAAATCAGCCGGGCTAGACAATCTGGACCCTTTCTTTCTAAAATTATCTGCCGAAATTGTTGCAACCCCTATTACTAGCCTGTTCAACCTCTTTCGTGTCGTCTGAGATTCCCAAAGATTGGAAAGCAGCTGCGGTCATCCCCCTCTTCAAAGGGGGGGACACTCTTGACCCAAACTGCTACAGACCTATATCTATCCTACCCTGCCTTTCTAAGGTCTTCGAAAGCCAAGTTAACAAACAGATCACCGACCATTTCAAATCCCACCGTACCTTCTCCGCTATGCAATCTGGTTTCAGAGCTGGTCATGGGTGCACCTCAGCCACGCTCAAGGTCCTAAACGATATCTTAACCGCCATCGATAAGAAACAGTACTGTGCTGCCGTATTCATTGACCTGGCCAAGGCTTTCGACTCTGTCAATCACCACATCCTCATCGGCAGACTCAACAGCCTTGGTTTCTCAAATGATTGCCTCGACTGGTTCACCAACTACTTCTCCGACAGAGTTCAGTGTGTCAAATCTGAGGGCCTGTTGTCCGGGCCTCTGGCGCAGTCTCTATGGGGGTGCCACAGGGTTCAATTCTTAGGCTGACTCTCTTCTCTGTATATATCAATGATGTCGCTCTTGCTGCTGGTGAGTCTCTGATCCACCTCTACGCAGGCGACACCATTCTGTATACTTCTGGCCCTTCTTTGGACACTGTGTTAACAACCCTCCAGACGAGCTTCAATGCCATACAACTCTCCTTCTGTGGCCTACAACTGCTCTTAAATACAAGTAAAACTAAATGCATGCTCTTCAACCGATCGCTGCCTGCACCTGCCCGCCCGTCCAGCATCACTACTCTGGACGGTTCTGACTTAGAATATGTGGACAACTACAAATACCTAGGTGTCTGGTTAGACTGTAAACTCTCCTTCCAGACTCACATAAAACATCTCCAATCCAAAGTTAAATCTAGAATTGGCTTCCTATTTCGCAACAAAGCATCCTTCACTCATGCTGCCAAACATACCCTCGTAAAACTGACCATTTTACCGATCCTCGACTTTGGCGATGTCATTTACAAAATAGCCTCCAACCCCCTACTCAACAAATTGGATGCAGTCTATCACAGTGCCATCCGTTTTGTCACCAAAGCCCCATATACTGCCCACCACTGCGACCTGTACGCTCTCGTTGGCTGGCCCTCGCTTCATACTCGTCGCCAAACCCACTAGCTCCAGGTCATCTACAAGACCCTGCTAGGTAAAGTCCCGCCTTATCTCTGCTCGCTGGTCACTATAGCTGCACCCACCTGTAGCACGCGTTCCAGCAGGTATATCTCACTTGTCACCCCCAAAGCCAATTCCTCCTTTGGCCGCCTCTCCTTCCAGTTCTCTGCTGCCAATGACTGGAACGAACTACAAAAATCTATGAAACGGGAAACACCTATCTCCCTCACTAGCTTTAAGCACCAGCTGTCAGAGCAGCTCACAGATCACTGCACCTGTACATAGCCCATCTATAAATAGCCCAAACAACTACCACTTCCCCTACTGTATTTATTTATTTAGCTCCTTTGCACCCCAGTATTTCTACTTTGCACACTCATCTACTGTCAAATCTACCATTCCAGTGTTTTAATTGCTATATTGTATTTACTTCGCCACCATGGCCTATTTATTGCTTTTACCTCCCTTATCTCACCTCATTTGCTCACATTGTATATAGACTTATTTTTCTAATGTATTATTGACTGTATGTTTGTTTTACTCCATGTGTAACTCTGTGTTGTTATGTGTCGAACTGCTTTGCTTGATCTTGGCCAGGTCGCAGTTGTAAATGAGAACTTGTTCTCAACTTGCCTACCTGGTTAAATAAAGGTGAAATAAATAAAAATATTAAATAAATAACAGAACAGGCTCAGTTTTTGATAATGCAACCCTAAGTAACAGTACAGATGAAAAATGATCAGGCCTACTGTACATCTTACTGCAGAAATCATTGTTGAAAGAAAGTCTGGGTTGGAAGTGTTGCTGTTAAAATACAAAATATATTTTTTATTCTCAACTGGAATAAACTGATTGATCCCATCACACAGATGTAGACCAGAAAACACACACAGTCCTAATGAGAGCATGTCTTGACAGAACAACACTGAGGTCATGCTCAGCCTTGAAACTGTTTCTGTACTTGTTTTTTAAGTGTCACAGTTGAGAACCCTGACTTGCATAGGTATGTGGTGCCAAACTGGACCAGAAAATCTACTGCTTTCTTAGTCAGGCAGGAGACTGCTTCCTGCTGTAGATGAACAACCCAGAACTGTGAGTGTATTTGCCTCAAAACGCATCTCGTTTCAATCCGTTTATTCCAGTTAAGAATACAAATTATTATTGTATTTTAACAGCAATAGTTCCAACCTAGACTAGTTTTCAACAATAATTTCTACAGTAAGATGTACAGTAGGCCTGTTCATTTTTCATCTTCATCTGTACTGTTACTAGGGTTGCACTATCAGTAGCTAGCTTGCGTTGGAAAGTTAGCTATTAGCTGTGTACAAGTCCAGGGGATTGTTTGAAAGAGAAACTCACATCTACTACTATGAGAGTTAGTTAGTACTCCCTTATTTCTGCTTATCATCACCTGTTATAAAATGACAACAATGCCTTGCTAGCTGACTTACTTCCCCACTGTCGAAGCACTGTTTCCTGAAGCATTCTGCCCTGTTCTGAAATAACTCTGGGTTTACCATCATGCTGTGGATGTTTGGTCAGGACGTGTCGTTTTATTAATTTGTTCGTTATGAGAGACTCATTACTAAGCACTTCCATACACAAAACACATTGTGGGCGCTCCTCGTAATACGTTTGTATGAAAGAGAGAGAAACTCATCGCTGTATATGCGTTTCATGACAATTGAGCTCAGTCAGAACTTGTGGCTAGAATGACTCCATTTGATGACAGCGGTGAGTGTTGGCGAGTGGGAACGACAAGCCAGTGGCTGACAGCGCATCATCTGCTGCTGAACGACAGCGCTGCATCGTGTGTGTCGCCGAGTGATCTTCAAAAAAACTGCAGAAAAAATACCCAGTAAACCGCGAAGCACACGCAGATGCACTTGGCCAAATCAATTCCAGTAATTCATGAAATGATTATAAAATTACTTTGACACGTCGCGATCCACCATTAACATGTCCGCGACCCACTTTGAGTCGCGACCCATACTTTAAGAAAGGCTGGTCTAGGCAATCCCAAAGAAGGGCACTAATTACAGTACAAATACAGAAATGGATGTTGATTCATACTGACAACTTAACATCCATAAGAGAGCTGAAGTACATTGAGTTTCAGTTCATATTTTTCTGGCTCTGCCTCATTATTAAGAGGTAACATAACAAAGGACAGTACCTCTATGTTCTATGGGAAATTCCTCAGATCATTCATAGGGAGCTTCATGTTACTGTATAAACCTTTGCTGCACAGTAATAATGCTAGCAACTTATGGTTTACTCAATGTCTAATATTCCCATTGTGCTATAAATTAATGTAGGCTATACAGGCTATTAAGGTTTCATAATTAACTTGAGAACAGTTTCATATATATGATCACTGTTTGGCTACACCATGACCAAAGTGCATTCTTTGTTGCAAACAGCATATAGTACACTTATAATCACATCACTGCTCTGCAATGTTTTCCTTATAAAACAGACGAATCCTACTATTTGTCAAAACGCAGTGATTACCAATGTTATTTTTAATTAACTCCTTCGATGTGGTAAATTGTTTTATGGAAACATAAAATCCCAAGTGAAACTGAAAGCTCTAATGAACATAGTTCTACAAAATGACAGTGTAAAAAATAATGTAGGGATAAAGGCAACATCAAAAGTTTGCCGATTTAAGAAATGGAAAAAAATGGGGAGTTGGCAAATTCTACCTTAGTTGTAGACTTGGAGAGAAGGTGTCGGATGAATTCCTTGGACCAGTTGTTTTCCTGCGATGAAGTAGGTCGCTGTGTGAGTAGTTATATAGTCTGGAGTTTGAGGAAGTGCGACGGGAGCTCGGAGTTTAGGAGGGGGGAAAAGTTTTATAAGTAAAGGGGAAATACATCTGGAATCGCTCATCTAAAGGAGCCAACCAGATGATGTCAGGTGTCAAATTTCAGCAGCGTCTCTAACTTCAAAGTCAATATTTAACATTGCAATAGGCCTTTATTCATTGCGCACATTTATCTCAGTCGCATGTTTATAACAAGTTTATGACGATTATTTGAATTAAAAGATGTAGGCAAGCAGTATCCTCTTACTGTTTATTTAGAAGATTCAGAAAATAAAGAAAATGAATGATTGCATATCAAACAACTAAATATTTGTATAATATTTCTTATTTCAGAATGAGCCTGTTGTAAATTACATAATGGAGTAATGCAAAAAAATTCTAGGTATGCTGTAAATCAGAGGTAAAATTGAGGGTATGAGTGGTGAGTGGGGTGGTGTTGTCTGGGGTGGGGGGGGGGGGGGGGGGGGTATGCCATTTGGATAACTTTGGACCTTCACTTTGGATAGCTGAAACAAAGTAGAATTTTTCCATGTGACTCAAATCAGGGTTAAGTATAATACATACAAAAGTTTCAAGGTGGCCTCTATATAGAATATTAAATACCGTCTGTGGCAAATCCCAACAATTCTATGCTATGCTATGGTCCCCCCTTCTGCATATGATCACGATTGCTCTGTGTTTGGAGTGGGTACTTCCCTGTGTTAGTCAACCCCCTATGGTCCTGAGCCAATGTGTCAGGACTGTGTATATATGAAAACTGTCTCATGATGTTTAGGTACATGCAGTCAGACATGACTCTACATGCTTAAATCACCCCTTAAAAAAGAATGCATCTCGTGACATACACTCAACAATGATAACAACCCACTAAACTGCATGTTGATTACTCACACCTTTTCATGTAAAATGGGGCCCTATTCAACCCAAACTTTTCTTCCTGTGCTGAATGAATTCATGTTTGAGTGGATTTCCTAATATTTTTGCATCGCAAGAACATGCTTCTTGGTCTTATCCACCAAATCCAGTTACCATTTTTGATAAGACATTATCATTATTTCAACATAAAATACTAGATAACAGAATAAAGATGTTTAGTTCTCTCTGTTTCAAAAGTAGAAGTGTGATGTTCAAGGTCAAGCCATGTGGAGTCTCGAGTATGAGAGTCATTCATGTGCAAGGGAGCTAGCCTGGCACTCGCCAATGACCATTTGTAATCTGTCTGATCTCTGGTATAGACTTGGGCACCTGTAGCATATGCCCTTGGCCCTCCGGAGCTCACTGGCCAGCAGAATGAGACTTAAGCTCCTTTAATAAGACTCTTTTGATTTGGCCAGCCACTCTAGATAATGAGACCAGGACTGTCTCCATCGATCAACCAGCAGTTCCCCTCTCAGACCGAGAACATGTCATGGGGATGCGTATGTGTGTGTGCGTGCATGTGCATGTTGGTGTGTTTGTGGAGTGCGGAGCGTTGGTGTTTTACCCGGTCTTTTCTGATTTACCATGTTTATGTGACAGCGTCAATACTTGAATTAACTGGAATTCCAATGGAGTGTTCATTTTGAACGAAGACCTGCCCAGTATATATCGAAATTGCTTAGCAAACAAATTACTTTTGAGAAATATAGTATTCTTTCTAACAAAGATATCTACATATATACACATATACAGTACCAGTCACACCTACTCAGTTTGAAACCCTTGAATGAGTAGGTGTGTTCACTTTCTTTTTACTATTTTCTACATTGTAGAATAATAGTGAATACATTAAAACTATGAACTAACACATATGGAATTATGTAGTAACCAAAAAAGTGTTAAACAAATTTGAGATTCTTCAAAGTAGCCACCCTTTGTCTTGATGACAGCTTTGCACACTCGTGGCAGCCTCTCCAACATAATCCAGGTAGAATCAGGAATTCCTCAAGGCAGCTGTCTAGGCCCCTTACTTTTTCAACCTTTACTAATGACATGCTACTGGCTTTGAGTAAAACCAGTATGCAGATTACTCAACACTATACACGTCAGCTACTACAGCGACTGAAATGACTGCATTACTTAACAAAGAGCTGCAGTTAGTTTCAGAAAGGGAGGCAAGGAATAAGTTAGTCCTAAATATTTCTAAAACTAAAAGCATTGTATTTGGGACAAATCATTCACTAAAGCCTAAACCTCAACTAAATCTTGTAATGAATAATGTGGAAACTAAGCAAGTTGAGGTGACTAAACTGCGTGGAGTAACCCTGGATTGTAAACTGCCATGGTCAAAACATATTGATACAACACTAGCTAAGATGGGGAAAAGTCTGTCCATAATAAAGTGCTGCTCTGCCTTAACAACACTTTCAACAAAGCCGGTCCTACAGGCCCTAGTTTTGTCGTACCTGGACTACTGTTCAGTTGTGTGGTCAGGTGCCACAAAGAGGGACTTAGGAAAATTGCAATTGGCTCAGAACAGGGCAGCAAGGCTGGCCCTTGGATGTACACAGACAGCTAACATTAATAATTTGCATGAAAATCTCTCCTGGCTCAAAGTGGAAAAGAGATTGACTTCATCACTACTTGCATTTGTGAGAGGTAGTGACATGTTGAATGCACCGAGTTGTCTGTTTGAACTACTGGCACAGAGCTCGGACACCCATGCATACCCCACAAAACATGCCACCAGAGGTCTCTTCACAGTCCCAAAGTCCAGAACAGACTATGGGAGGCGCACAGTACTACATAGAGCCATGATACATGGAATTCTATTCCACATCAAGTAATTGATTTTTATTTATTTATTTTTTATTTCACCTTTATTTAACCAGGTAGGCAAGTTGAGAACAAGTTCTCATTTACAATTGCGACCTGGCCAAGATAAAGCAAAGCAGTTCGACACATACAACAGAGTTACACATGGAGTAAAACAAACATATAGTCAATAACACAATAGAAAAATAAGTCTATATACAATGTGAGCAAATGAGGTGAGATAAGGGAGGTAATGGGAAAAAAGGCCATGGTGGCAAAGTAAATACAATATAGCAATTAAAACACTGGAATGGTAGATTTGCAGTGGAAGAAAGTGCAAAGTAGAAATATAAATAATGGGGTGCAAAGGAGCAAAATAAATAAATAAATACAGTAGGGGAAGCGGTAGTTGTTTGGGCTATTTATAGATGGGCTATGTGCAGGTACAGTGATCTGTGAGCTGCTCTGACAGCTGGTGCTTAAAGCTAGTGAGGGAGATAGGTGTTTCCCGTTTCATAGATTTTTGTAGTTCGTTCCAGTCATTGGCAGCAGAGAACTGGAAGGAGAGACGGCCAAAGGAGGAATTGGCTTTGGGGGTGACCAGAGAGATATACCTGCTGGAGCGCGTGCTACAGGTGGGTGCTGCTATGGTGACCAGTGAGCGGAGATAAGGGGGGACTTTACCTAGCAGGGTCTTGTAGATGACCTGGAGCCAGTGGGTTTGGCGACGAGTATGAAGCGAGGGCCAGCCAACGAGAGCGTACAGGTCGCAGTGGTGGGTAGTATATGGGGCTTTGGTGACAAAACGGATGGCACTGTGATAGACTGCATCCAGTTTATTGAGTAGGGTATTGGAGGCTATTTTGTAAATGACATCGCCGAAGTCGAGGATCCGTAGGATGGTCAGTTTTACGAGTGTATGTTTGGCAGCATGAGTGAAGGATGCTTTGTTGCGAAATAGGAAGCCAATTCTAGATTTAACTTTGTATTGGAGATGTTTGATGTGAGTCTGGAAGGAGAGCTTACAGTCTAACCAGACACCTAGGTATTTGTAGTTGTCCACATATTCTAAGTCAGAACCGTCCAGAGTAGTGATGCTGGACGGGCGGGCAGGTGCAGGCAGCGATCGGTTGAAGAGCATGCATTTAGTTTTACTTGTATTTAAGAGCAGTTGTAGGCCACGGAAGGAGAGTTGTATGGCATTGAAGCTCGTCTGGAGGGTTGTTAACAGTGTCCAAAGAAGGCCCAGAAGTATACAGAATGGTGTCGTCTGCGTAGAGGTGGATCAGAGACTCACCAGCAGCAAGAGCGACATCATTGTATAGTATACGTATACAGAGAAGAGAGTCGGCCCAAGAATTGAACCCTGTGGCACCCCCATAGAGACTACCAGAGGCCCAGACAACAGTGTACGTACACAGAGAAGAGAGTCGGCCCAAGAATTGAACCCTGTGGCACCGCCATAGAGACTACCAGAGGCCCAGACAACAGGCCATCCAATTTGACACATTGAACTCTATCAGAGAAGTAGTTGGTGAACCAGGCGAGGCAATCATTTGAGAAACCAAGGCTATTGAGTCTGCCGATGAGGATGTGGTGATTGACAGAGTCGAAAGCCTTGGCCAGGTCAATGAATACGGCAGCACAGTATTGTTTCTTATCGATGGCGGTTACGATATCATTTAGGACCTTGAGCGTGGCTGAGGTGCACCCATGACCAGCTCTGAAACCAGATTGCATAGCGGAGAAGGTGCGGTGGGATTCGAAATGGTCGGTAATCTGTTTGTTGACTTGGCTTTCAAAGAACTTAGAAAGGCAGGGTAGGATAGATATAGGTCTGTAGCAGTTTGGGTCAAGAGTGTCCCCTCCTTTGAAGAGGGGGACGACAGCAGCTGCTTCACAATCTTTTGGAATCTCAGACGACACGAAAGAGAGGTTGAACAGGCTAGTAATAGGGGTTGCAACAATTTCGGCAGATCATTTTAGAAAGAAAGGGTCCAGATTGTCTAGCCCGGCTGATTTGTAGGGGTCCAGATTTTGCAGCTCTTTCAGAACATCAGCTGACTGGATTTGGGAGAAGGAGAAATGGGGAAGGCTTGGGCGAGTAGCTGTGGGGGGGTGCAGTGCTGTTGACCGCGGTAGGAGTGGCCAGGTGGAAAGCATGGCCAGCCGTAGAAAAATACTTATTGAAATTCTCAATTATAGTGGACTTGTCAGAGGTGACAGAGTTTCCTATCCTCAGTGCAGTGGGCAGCTGGGAGGAGGTGTTCTTATTCTCTATGGACTTTACAGTGTCTCAGAACATTTTTGAGTTTGTGTTGCAGGAAGCAAATTTCTGCTTGAAAAAGCTAGCCTTGGCTTTTCTAACTGCCTGTGTATATTGGTTTCTAACTTCCCTGAAAAGTTGCATATCACGGGGGCTGTTCGATGCTAATGCAGAACGCCACAGGATGTTTTTGTGTTGGTTAAGGGCAGTCAGGTCTGGAGAGATACAAGGGCTATATCTGTTCCTGGTTCTACATTTCTTGAATGGGGCATGCTTATTTAAGATGGTGAGGAAGGCATATAAAAAAAAATAACCAGGCATCCTCTACTGACGGGATGAGGTTGATATCCTTCCAGGATACCCGGGCCAGGTCGATTAGAAAGGCTTGCTCACTGAAATGTTTCAGGGAGCGTTTGACATTGATGAGTGGAGGTCGTTTGACCGCTGACCCATTACGGATGCAGGCAATGAGGCAGTGATCGCTGAGATCTTGGTTGAAAACAACAGAGGTGTATTTAGAGGGCAAGTTGGTTAGGATGATATCTATGAGAGTGCCCGTGTTTACGGCTTTGGGGTGGTACCTGGTAGGTTAATTGATAATTTGTGTGAGATTGAGGGCATCAAGCTTAGATTGTAGGATGGCTGGGGTGTTAAGCATGTCCCAGTTTAGGGGGTGTTCTATAGCAGGTGGCAATGGTGAGAGACTTGTTTTTAGAGAGATGGATTTTTTAAAGTAGAAGTTCAAATTGTTTGGGTACAGACCTGGATAGTAGGACAGAACTCTGCAGGCTATCTCTGCAGTAGATTGCAACACCGCCCCCTTTGGCCTTTCTATCTTGTCTGAAAATGTTGTAGTTAGGGATGAAGATTTCAGAGTTTTTGGTGGACTTCCTAAGCCAGGATTCAGGCCTGGATTCACCTCTACATCCCCAGAGGAACAGAGGAGGAGTAGGATAAGGGTACGGCTAAAAGCTATGAGAATTGGTCATTTATGACGTCCAGAATAGAGAGTAAAAGGAGCAGGTTTCTGGGGGTGATAAAATAGCTTCAAGGTATAATGTACAGACAAAGGTATGGTAGGATGTGAATACAGTGGAGGTAAACCTAGGCATTGAGTGATGATGAGAGAGATATTGTCTCTAGAAACATCATTGAAACCAGAAGATGTCATAGCATGTGTGGGTGGTGGAACTGAAAGGTTGGATAAGGTGAAATGAGCGATTAGCGGGCCGCAGATGGTGTTCAGGTTACGTCGCGATGGAGGGGCCAGTTGGATAACTCCCTCAGGTAGATAACGCCGGTAGTCCATCATGAATGCCCGATGGGGCTCTGCATCGGCAGTAAAACGGGTCCGGATAGGTGATTGTAGCCCAGGAGTGGCTGATGGAACTCTTCAGCTGGCTAGCTCCGGAATAATTGATGTTAGCTCCGGGACCGACGTTAGCCAATAGTCACTCGGGTAGCAGCTAGCTAGCTGCAAGATCCAGGTGTAAATGTCCAGAGCCTGCGGTAGAAATCCGGGGATATGGAGAGAAAAATAAGTCCGGTATGCTCTGGTTTGAGTCGCGCTGTACAAAACTGGCGATAGCTTTTCGAGCTAAGGGATAGCTGATGACCGCCAACCGTGGCTAGCTGAACTCCAATGTTAGCCAGTGAACTGGCCAGCCTCTGGCTAACCTCTGGCTAGCTTCTGTTGTGGATTTCAGATTTGAGGTAAATAATACTTTTTTTTTTAATTGGTGAGGCGGGTTGTAGGAGAGTGTTTTGAGGTTGAGTTTTTAGAAAAAAATATATAAAAAGATATGCGAAGAAAATATATATATATATATATATATATATATATATATATATATATATTGTGGCAAACATCTTCAAAGTTAGGAGCGTTTGTCACAAATTAAGTGGGAAACTGTCACCAAAGTCAGCCCAGAATGAAAATTCTTTCGAACATGACAGTACCTGTGTGTTTGTTTCGCTGTCCTGGTCCACCCAGGCCGCAGGTAAGGTCAAGGATAGCAGGGTTCGGTACACAAATCTGGTTCTCGGTAGGTCCAGGTCTAAACGCCAACAGGTAAGTCCAAAACAGTCCAGCTCGTACACGGTAAATCCAGCCAATGTAGATTGTCTCTCTCTCTCTCTCTCTCTCTCTCTCTCTCTCTCTCTCTCTCTCTCTCTCTCTCTCTCTCTCTCTCTCTCTCTCTCTCTCTCTCTCCTCTCTCTCTCTCTCTCTCTCTCTCTCTCTCTCTCTCTCTCTCTCTCTCTCTCTCTCTCTCTCTCTCTCTCTCTCTCTCTCTCTCTCTCTCTCTCTCTCTCTCTCTCTCTCTCTCTCTCTCTCTCTCTCTCTCTCTCTCTCTCTCTCTCTCTCTCTCTCTCTCTCTCTCTCTCTCTCTCTCTCTCTCTCTATGGTTCATAGATCCTTCCCTCTCTCTCTCTTCCTGGTTTTTCTTGACCTTTTATCTGTGGGTCGGCTCCACCTTCTGAGGGTTCCCCTTGCTTCTGGGAATTGTAGTTTTGGCAGCCGGCCATTTTGTGATCTGTAGTTCTGATCGGGGTGGCCATTTTAGTGATCGGGCATAGCCCGTTTATTAGCTCTGCCCTCACATATATGCCATTTATCACTCGACCCCCTTCTTTGCCACAATATATATATATACACAGGGCACGACAAGAGGAGGACAAAGGATGCAATTGATTGATGCAAGCAATAGAATCATATTTACAAAACAGATAAAAAATACACCTAATGGAACAGCGGGGACTGTGAAGAGACACAAACACAGGCACAGACACATGCATACACATACACAATAACATACGCACTGTACACAGACGTACAGATGGATTTTGTGTTGTAGATATGTGGTAATAGAGTAGTGGCCCAAGGGCAGACACTTAATGTGCTGTGAAATCTGTTGTGAATGTATTGTAATGTTTAAAAATTGTATATAACAGCCTTAAATTTGCTGGACCCCAGGGAGAGTACCTGCAGCAGGTAATGGGGATCCATAATAAATACAAATATAAACTCAACTGAGGAAGGAATTTTTCATAATTTGAACTTGACTAATCACACAAATGCGAGGTGTCTTCAAAAGGGGGCAGGAAATGTCTGGGACAGGGATGTGGTTTCAATGTGGAAATTCGTTGGCAAGTTCTCTGCATCTGAGGCTACAAAGCCCATGAAACTGGTCTGCAAGATTCTTGATATGTTTCGCAAGCTCAGACTCATGTCAGACAAGCCTTTGTGTGCCTCTGCTACTCTATCATGGCCTCTCTTTCGCACAGGTACATGTTCATTTTCTTTTTTGCCTATGTACCTCTTAAGCGTAATTTGGTAAATTTTTTCATCCCTTGCTGCTGCTCGAATGGACTTCTTCCTTTCTCTCACTTCCTTGGCTGCTCTTTCAAGAACTTCAAGGGACTAGACCCTTGCTTGTTTTACTTTTGTATACATGGGACATGATTTTCTGCTCTGTAACAATAAAAATGCATCTTAAGTTCATAATGCATGACAATACTATGTGTATTATGCATAAAACCAAATGGCGCAATTTACCCCAAAGCAACTATTTGACTATATTAGCCCACACAGCTGAGTATGAGCTTTCATGCCATGTTTAGGACCTCATATTGTAGCTTATAAAGACCCCAACTGATGTATAAAACTGTCTTAAAACAATCTACTTTGGTTTAGATACAAGCATCATGACACCTATAACACAATACAATGACTTTGTGAAAATCATTTTTTTGGACCTACTAATTTTTCCATGTGGTTTCTTCCTTCACAGATTCCATGAAAAGATTACCTCTTTCCAAATATTTGCTTACATGATTCATTTTGTGTATGGTATCCTAGCAACAAGGTGTGGCTCAACTAACCCTTTGGCATGACTTACCCCACTCTCACCTACAGTTCCTTAAATGGTATGGTCATTGTGTTACTAGAGAGCTTTCTGTTCTGTCCAAAATTCTGGTACCGTTACATTAAACAGATTTTATTTTCTATTTACTTGAATTTACGTGCAATATTCAGTGAGACCTGACAGAGCTGTTGGAGGGGAGACCACATCTGTTTCCTGTTTCTGTGCATACCATTGAGCCCACCACAAAACTGGAAGCAGATCACCTCCCAGGATCCTCTGCTCTGATCATATGACCAATCCCATGACTGAGTCATGGGATGGGATCTCCAGCTTGACTAAGGTGGTCTGGTGCTATAATAATAAGTAATCTGACATCATTGTGTTGTTCTATAAGAGCAACAAAGTAATCATAAACAACCATATATACAGCAAGTTTATATATACTCACCAAGATCCATATGACCCCTCCTATACCATGTTTTGTAACAGAATTTACAGCAATTCCACAGTAGAAGCTTTGGAATTTACAACCAATCCATATATTTTGTTAGGAGAATTATACATCTTTTTTGTTTATTCCCTGTCCAGTATCAGTATGTGGAGTAACATTCATTCAGATTTTTTCCAATCTACTGAAATATGTGTATGTGTGGGTTTGAATTCAGATGTGAACTGTGTGCACTTGTCACTGACCAATTCAGACAAATGCATTTAAACTGGAGGGTTTTAAAATATGTTTGAAAACAGATTCAAGTCCAGTACATTGCTTTTTAAATTGTCTGTTTATTATATTCCGTATCGTCTCTTAATGTAATAAATCCATGATAAACTAGGAGGGTAGGCAGGATTGTTTGATTTGAATGTCCCACAACTCCGGAACATCCAGATGTGTTGAAAATAACCACTTGTCCCATTATAGCTGGGCATTCTTTCACCATTTGAAAGGGTTAGCGAATCAGACTAGATAATGAATAACTGCAGTTTTGTAGATTGTTCATTCATGTGGAGCATGGGGTTGTAGGTTCCCACATGGGTTACATGTACCAATAGGCCTAATGTATGTGTTGACTTGAAGTCACTCTAGATAATAGCATCTGGTGAATGGCTGAGCCTGTCCTGAATCAGTCAATCAGTGTTCAGAGAATTAGCAACACATTGTATTACAACAAAGATTTGAGGCTCTGGATGGGAAATCTATCATTGCTTAGAATACATCCAACCACATTCTGATCTTTGTGCTGGAAGACCTTAGTATGTACTGCAATACCATCAGTGACATTGGCACAAAATCCACATGACAGTTGTTCGTTTTGGGGTAACTAGTTCAACCGTAAGGCTTGGGATGTAATGTCACTTAGGGGCTTCCTCCTTTGGCTTTGAACATGGGGAGGAATGGCGCTGGAAAGTATAATTTTGTGTGTTTTGTGTGCTGATTTTAACTTTTTTTTACATAATGTTTGTGATATTATTTCCTATGACCGGAAAAAGCTTCTTGGACATCAGAACAGCGATAACTATCCTTGATTTGGAAGTGGATTTCTACTCCAATGAGTCGGAGGCGCTGGACACACTGCTCAACCTAGACCAGGCCCTAATCCCCGACATTTGGAAGAGAAAGAGACGGTGATGAAGAGGCCGACGTGCAGGCACCCTGACGAAACTACGGCGGCAAGTAAATAAAACGCTTCTACCCTCTGTTCTATTGGAGAATATACAATCACTGGAGAACAAACTGGATGAGCTCTGTTCGAGACTATCCTATCAATGGGACCTGAAGAACTGTAATATTCTATGCTTCTCGGAGTTGTGGCTGAAGAAGGACATGGATAATATAAATCTAGCTGTTTTTCATATGCATTGGCAGGACAAAATTTCAGTGTCGGGTAAGCTCAAGGGGTGTGTGTGTCACGGCTGTCGAAAGGAGCAGACCAAAGTGCAGCGTGGTTGTAGTTCCGCATTTTATTAAATCCATGAAACTTTGCAATACATAAATAACTGAATTAACAAAACAACAAACCGTGACGCAGAGCGAAACAAACACTACTCAAACCCACAACCCCAGGAAGAAAAACCCCTACTTAAATATGATCTCCAATTAGAGGCAACGAGGACCAGCTGCCTCCAATTGGAGATCAACCCAAAATAAACCCAAAATTGAAATAGAAACCTAGAACTTAAACCTAGAAATACAAAACCTAGAAAAACACAAAACACCCCCTGTCACGCCCTGACCTACTCTACCATAGAAAATAACCTCTTACTACGGTCTACTACACCGCCACTGACGCTCGACGGATGTGGCAGGGTTTGCAAACTATCATGGATTACAAAGAGAAAACCAGCCGCGAGATGCCCAGTGAGGCATTGCTATCAGACAAGCTAAATGCATTCGAGGCAAGCAACACTGAACCATGCGTGAGAGCTCCAGCTGTTCTGGATGACTGTGTGATCACGCTCTCCGTAGCCAATGTGAGTAAGACCTTTAAACAAGTTAACATTCACAAGGCCGCAGGGCCAGATGGATTACCAGGATGCGTACTCAGAGCATGCGCTGACCAGCATGACACAAGTAATGTTTCCAACAATTGTTTACAGACAGATTATTTCACTTATAATTCACTGTATCACAATTCCAGTGGGTCAGAAGTTTACATACACTAAGTTGACTGTGCCTTTAAACAGCTTGGAAAATTCCAGAAAATGATGTCATGGCCTTAGAAGATTCTGATAGGCTAATTGACATCATTTGAGTCAATTGGAGGTGTACCTGTGGATGTACACTGCTCAAAAAAATAAAGGGAACACTTAAACAACACATCCTAGATCTGAATGAATGAAATAATCTTATTAAATACTTTTTTCTTTACATAGTTGAATGTGCTGACAACAAAATCACACAAAAATAATCCATGGAAATCCAATTTATCAACCCATGGAGGTCTGGATTTGGAGTCAGACTCAAAATTAAAGTGGAAAACCACACTACAGGCTGATCCAACTTTGATGTAATGTCCTTAAAACAAGTCAAAATGAGGCTCAGTAGTGTGTGTGGCCTCCACGTGCCTGTATGACCTCCCTACAATGCCTGGGCATGCTCTTGATGAGGTGGCGGATGGTCTCCTGAGGGATCTCCTCCCAGACCTGGACTAAAGCATCCGCCAACTCCTGGACAGTCTGTGATGCAACGTGGCGTTGGTGGATGGAGCGAGACATGATGTCCCAGATGTGCTCAATTGGATTCAGGTCTGGGGAACGGGCGGGCCAGTCCATAGCATCAATGCCTTCCTCTTGCAGGAACTGCTGACACACTCCAGCCACATGAGGTCTAGCATTGCCTTGCATTAGGAGAAACCCAGGGCCAACCGCACCAGAATATGGTCTCACAAGGAGTCTGAGGATCTCATCTCGGTACCTAATGGCAGTCAGGCTACCTCTGGCGAGCACATGGAGGGCTGTGCGGTCCCCCAAAGAAATGCCACCCCACACCATGACTGACCCACCGCCAAACCGGTCATGCTGGAGGATGTTGCAGGCAGCAGAACATTCTCCACGGTGTCTCCAGACTCTGTCACGTCTGTCACATGCTCAGTGTGAACCTGCTTTCATCTGTGAAGAGCACAGGGCGCCAGTGGCGAATTTGCCAATCTTGGTGTTCTCTGGCAAATGCCAAACGTCCTGCACGGTGTTGGGCTGTAAGCACAACCCCCACATGTGAACGTCGTGCCCTCATACCACCCTCATGGAGTCTGTTTCTGACCGTTTGAGCAGACACATGCACATTTGTGGCCTGCTGGAGGTCATTTTGCAGGGCTCTGGCAGTGCTCCTCCTGCTCCTCCTTGCACAAAGGTGGAGGTAGCGGTCCTGCTGCTGGGTTGTTGCCCTCCTACGGCCTCCTCCACGTCTCCTGATGTACTGGCCTGTCTCCTGGTAGCGCCTCCATGCTCTGGACACTACGCTGACAGACACAGCAAACCTTCTTGCCACAGCTCGCATTGATGTGCCATCCTGGATGAGCTGCACTACCTGAGCCACTTTTGTGGGTTGTAGACATGCTACCACTAGAGTGAAAGCGCCGCCAGCATTCAAAAGTGACCAAAACATCAGCCAGGAAGCATAGGAACTGAGAAGTGGTCTGTGGTTTCCACCTGCAGAACCACTCCTTTATTGGGGGTGTCTTGCTTATTGCCTATAATTTCCACCTGTTGTCTATTCCATTTGCACAACAGCATGTGAAATGTATTGTCAATCAGTGTTGCTTCCTAAGTGGACAGTTTGATTTCACAGAAGTGTGGTTGACTTGGAGTTACATTGTGTTATTTAAGTGTTCCCTTTATTTTTTTGAGCAGTATATTTCAAGGCCTACCTTTAAACTCAGTGCCTCTTTGCTTGACATCATGGGAAAATCAAAAGAAATCAGCCAAGACCTCAGAAAAACTATTGTTGACCTCCACAAGTCTGGTTCATCCTTGGGAGCAATTTCCAAACACCTGAAGGTACCAGGTTCATCTGTACAAACAATAGTACGTAAGCATAAACACCATACTCACAGACACCATTCAAACAGTTTTAGAAACTTTAGGGTGTTTTCTATCCACAAGTATTAATTATATGCATATCCTACCTTCTGAGTTTGAGTAGGAGGCCGTTTAAAATGGGCACAATTTTTTTTCAAAAATCGCTGTAGCGCCCCCTATCCTAGGCGAACGACAAGAGGTTAAGGACAACAAAGTCAAGGCATTGGAGTGGCCATCACAAAGCCCTGACCTCAATCCTATAGAAAATGTATGGGCAGAACTGAAAAAGCATGTGTGAGCAAGGAGGCCTACAAACCTGACTCAGTTACACCAGCTCAGTCAGGAGGAATGGGCCAAAATTCACCCAACTTATTGTGGGAAGCTTGTGGAAGGGTACCCGAAACATTTGACCCAAGTTAAACAATTTAAAGGCAATGCTACCAAATACTAATTGAGTGTATGTAAAATCTGACCCACTGGGAATGTGGTGAAAGAATAAAAGCTGAAATAAATAATTCTCTCTACTATTATTCTGACATTTCACATTCTTAAAATGAACTGGTGATCCTAACTGACCTAAGACAGGGAGTTTTTACTATGACTAATTGTCAGGAATTGTGAAAAACTGAGTTTAAATCTATTTGACTAAGGTGTATGTAAACTTCCCACTTCAACTGTACATGTTTCAAGCAGACCACTACAGTCCCTGTGCCCAAGAACGCCAAGGTAACCTCTCTAAATGACTATCACCCCGTAGCACTCACATCTGTAGCCATGAAATGCTTTAAAAGGCTGGTCATGGCTGACAACACCATCATCCAAGACCCACTCCAATTCGCATACCGCTCCAACAGATCCACAGATGATGCAATCTCTATTGCACTCCACGCTGTCCTTTCCCACACGGACAAAAGGAACACCTATGTGACAATGCTGTTCATTGACTACAGCTCAGCATTCAACACCATAGTACTCTCCAAGCTCATCACTAAGCTAAAGACCCAGGGACTGAACACCTCCCTCTGCAACTGGATCCTAGACTTCCTGATGGGATGCCCCCAGGTGGGGAGGGTAGGCAACAACACCCCCTCGGTGCTGCGTGCTTAGTCCTCTCCTGTACTCTCTGTTCACCCATGACTGTGTGGCCGCGCATGACTCCAATACCATCATTAAGGTTGCCGACGACATGACGGTAGTAATCAAATCAAATCAAATTGTATTGGTTACATACACATGATTAGCAGATGTTAATGCGAGTGTAGCGAAATGCTTGTAGGCCTGGTCACTGTTGATCACTGTTGATAGGGAGGAGGTCAGAGACCTGGCAGTGTGGTGCCAGAACAACAACCTCTCCCTCAACGTCAGCAAGACATAGGAGATAATCGTGGACTAGAGGAAACGGAGGGCTGAGCACGTCCCCAATCACATTGACGGGGCTGGGTGGAGCGGGTCAAGAACTTCATGTTCCTCGGTGTCCAATTCACTAAGGATCTATCATTGTCCAAACCCACCAACACAGTTGGGTAGAGGGCATGACAACGCTTCAGGAAGCTGAAAAGATTTTTCATGGGCTCTCAGATCCTTAAAAATGTCTACAGCTGCACCATTGAGAGCGTCTTGACTGGCTGCATGGTATGGCAACTGCTTGGATTCCGACCGCAAGGCGCTACAGAGGGTAGTGTGTACGGCCCAACACATCACTGGGGCCGAGCTCCCTGCCTTCCAGGACCTCTATACCAGGCGATGTCAGACGAAGGCCCTAAAAATTGTCAAAGACTCCAGCCACCCAAGTCATAGACTGTTCTCTTTGCTACCACACAGCAAGCAGTAGTGTTGCACCAAGTCTGGAGCCAACAGGACCCTGAACAGCTTCTACCCCCAAACCATAAGGCTGCTAAATAATTAGTTAAATAGTTAACCAAATAGCTACCCGGACTTTGTTCATTGACCCCTTTTTGTACTCATCACATACGCTGCTGCTACTATTTACTATCTGTCACTTTATTCCTAGTTATATGTTCATATCTACCTCAATTACCTCGTACCCCTGCACATTGACTCAGTACTGGTACCCCTTGCATATAGCAAAGTTATTGTTACTCATTGTGTATACAGTTTATTATTACTTTAATTATTACGTGTTTTACTTTTCTATTATTTCTCTATTTTATTTCTCTCTGCATTATTGAGAAGGGCCCGTAAATAAACATTTCACTGTTAGCCCACACCTGTTGTTTACAAAGCATGTGACAAATAAAATTTGATTTGATTTGACATGTGCTGATGTGGAAATTATCACGGGATACCATCATATCTGGCAATGAAACAAAGCCATTCATGATTCCTAATAACTAATGATATTAACTGGGATCATTGTGCAGGCGTCTGTTATTTTTGTTGACGTGCACATGTTCCCTTTACTGTTTATGGGATTAAAGATCATGCAGAGCAGAAATTGCTAACCTCCACATTACACAGACAGAATAAAAAGCCAATTACAATGCCACAGACTGCAAGCTCATTCACTATTTTATTTAAAAATTGGTAGATCTCATCTGCCCCGTGCTGCTCCATCTCCAAGTTTGCTCTTTAGGGATTAGTAGTCCGAGACAAAATTTAGTTAAAGTGGTGCGTGCCTCATGCTTCGGCCTGCAAAGCATATTTTTAGACCAGGGTCAGACACTCACTGTGCAGAAGAGAAAATGAAATGAGCTGGGAGACTGTAGCTAAGTGATGTTCACTTTATAGCGGTGCCAATATTTTAAAGAATAATTGAGCACTCTGCATTATGGGCCTGTTCATTAGTAGAGCCAAGCAGAGCCACAAGAGACAACAGCTGAGGCCTCACTGTGGGATTAAATGCTGATGGGTCTATTTGGAGTTCCATGCTTTGATCCACAGAATAGTATTAGGATGACCTTTTACATCATATGAAATTCCATGCACCACAGTTACTATTGTGTGTGTGTATGTGTGTGTTTGTTTACTTGGTTGGTTGGTTGGTTGGGGTCTGTTATAGACTTTAAACGAAATCTCAAATTTAAATGGTGGTCAAACTATTATAACAGATGAAAGCCATTTTCACAAACTCCCAGTATCCCAGAATCTATTATCCGCATCAACCAAGCAACATTACCAACACATGATTCTGTTTTGCAAAAACATTTAACGAATTCATCACAACAATGATTTACTAATTACATGTTTGTCTGAGATTAGCATTTACATGTAATTCATTTATTGAGTCTTGCTTTGGAGAAGGGAGTGTGCTTTGTTTTTGTTTCCCCTTGTTTTCATTATATAAAAACATTTAAGGATGGATCAGAGCCACCCAAAACAAATAATCCCAATGTAATCTTCTTGGTTACAAAACGAAGTGCTGGCCGCTAACCAAGCAGAGCCTGTTAGCAGGCCTTTGACCAGCTGGCTGTGACAGCCGCTACAAAAAGAAAAACCCTCAAGAAAGAGCTCATCCTTAATTTCAGGCTCCTTCCTACGCAGAGAAAAACATAAAGATTATTCATATTATACAGATTATGATTCTTTATGGTATCATTCTGATGAAACACAACATTATCTTTCTGTTATTCTGTACATGTTTTGTTTTTGGCTAGAAATATATATCTACATTAATCAACAATGTTGATATAAAGATTTTGACAATGATGCAAATCATTCCTCATCATGTTTTCTCAGATTTCGTTCAGGTCTGATATATGTGAAATGGAGTATGTGGCACTAATGTAGTCCACTAGATTGTTTTGTTGTACTACTTTAATTCAGATTAAAGTAAGTGAACTCCATAAGGTAGTAAAGGTGAACCTGGTTAATTATAGAGAACCAGCTCCATCTCCCTTTGTTCATTTTAGACATTCTCCCCCCAGTGGCCAAACGTAATTAAAGTCCTTTGGGCTTTGCCAAGAGTGCCACTGTCCTCCCAAATCACTAATGGAAGGCACACCAGTTTCAGATACAGAGAAATAAAAGGCTGCTCACGATCATTACAGCAAATGTACCATACTGGTCATTAAAATGAATTAAGTGACTATCAGCTACATTATGTCGGCAAAGCAACCAATGCCAACTAATGCACCTCAGTGAACAACACTGTAGCAGAATGTCATTTGGAGAGCGTGGGACTCCTGTGCAATCAATACATAATGTATCTCTAATGCATTTTTTTTTTTTACATCAATCCTATTCTATCTGAATGCTGGATAACGCAGACAGGTCACCAGTGATACAAGTCAGTATTCTGCTGTCCATCCATGTCCGAGGATGTCAGGAGATGACCTGGAAACCGGCCACTAGGGGCAACAGTTAGCAATGTCACCTTCAAACATCTGCCTCTAATTCCAAAAGTTGCATGTTTGAATCCAGTGATAGAAAGTAGTTTTCTATATTTTTGTTTTAAGCCTATCCCAAACCTTACCCCTTACCTTAACCATTCAGAGTTAATGCCTAACCTTAAACGTTACCTTAAAAATTTGGAGTTGATGCATAAACTTAACTTTAAACACTTTGACATTTTCCCTTGTGAGGCAGTATCTTCAAATTAACATGGCCATGTGTTGAGTGTTGTTATACGCAATAACTTTCTGCACCTGCCTCAGTTTCAGACGCACTTTTCCTCTCGCTCCTCATCAGGAACATACCGGCTGGCAGATGCTCCATGTTATGCTCCATAGAGAGGAACCGCAAGGCTGCCCTGCTCCAATCAGAGAACACCAGGTAAACTGATGAGGATTAATTAAAATGGAACTGAGGTTGAGCCCAAATCTAACATTTACTAGTGGGAGCCAAGGCCCAACATCTAGTCCATCTGGCTTCTTTCTGAGAAACAGTCACAGTGTTAGATTAAAACAAAACCCAGAGTAGTTTGCCTGAATCCCATTGATGGGGAGTTGGATTGACTTGTAAAGCTCTCAGGGCATTGTCAGGTTGGCCATACATACTTGAATATGGTGGCGAAATCCCTGTTCTAGACAGAATTCTTCTTGAACATAAATCTCTTGTATAACCTAAAGGGAATGCTCAATTTCAGTTTAGAATCAAACATACCAATATGTTTTTGTATCAATTAAAATATCAAATAATGTTTTTTTAGGATTATTGTGGAAAATCCACGAGTGATTGCATGCATGTGTATGCACACTTTGAGGCATGAGCTCTCCAACTGAACCCTGAAGGAGATGAATTTAGACTGTGATTGCCCTATAGTTTTTTGTTTCTATATATTTATTTATTTTCTATACAGCTGGTGTCTTGCCTAAGTCAAAAGATTTGCCTGACCAGAGTGCACATTTGCCTATCATTCCCAAATATTGGCCTAGCCGGCGCGATAGTAATGTACTGTCCTGGATCATTTCCAGAACTCAATCAGTCTAGTGGATAAAATCACAAATCCTGTCAGAATGCTGAGAGCTCCGGGATTTCGCCACCATATTCGCGCATCTATGGTAGCCTACTATGAACTCGTTCTTACACACTTAGTCGTTGCGCTATGTCCTCATGGACAAGTTTTCCATTCATGTAGTTGACTGGTTCGTTGATGTACACCAATAGGCTACTTTCCTCCAGTTCGCTTGAGGTAGTTATGATATTTTTCTGTGGGATTAGATTGCGACTCGAGCAAAGAGCATCACTACCACGCAGAAGAGCACGAGCAGGGGCAAGAAGGCGGGCTTTCGATAGCGTCAGAAGAGAATAAAGTAGTCGACCTAAATTCTTTTCCGTAGCGTAATTATCCTACTACTCCCAGAGGGTGGTGCAGTAGTCAGAATAAATTAATGAAGGAGGACAAATTAAATTGTGCAAGGTCTCAAGGCATATGTTTTAAAGTCTTGCAAAACATGATAAATCAACCAGCAACCGACACGAAAAGCTTAGGCGAGAAGGAACTCGAACGTTTGGAGTTGTGCGTAAAATATGGAAATGTTTTACTATCAACGTTTTATTGAAGTCATTAGCTGGTGAGTTTTCGTTCATTGTATACAATTTTCAGTGTACATTTTAAATTGTGTAACCCTAACCCTAATTGATTGCAATTGTGTTTTTATATCAGACATAGTTCATAGGCTACTGATTTACCAATCTGCATTGTTGGCTACTTGTCAATAATATGAACAAAGCACCTGTGGGCAGCAATATTTTGAACATATTATGAATTACATCATACTTCTTTGTTTCTGGAAACTCACGCAGGACAGTAGTCCAGGAGCGGACTTGTGTTGTCGCCCTTTGGCGTCGATTGATTTATAGGTCAGCCTAATTCAGACCCCATGTAATAGTTTTTATGGTCAACGTGGGTTTCTGGACAGAGACCAGCTCAAACGAGTTCTTGACATGGCTTTCGACTTTAATCCCACAATAAGTGCCAAAATGGTGACTGTGATTTCCATTTTATTCCTTTGACTCAAAAATTGAACAGGTCCACAACCTAATATGTAAGGAACAAAAACGTAATATTAATAAATATACAAAAATACAGTACCTGGGTTGGCTAGGCTATATTGTCAAAGAAGCAAAGGCTAGACTACTTGATTTATCTTCCGATGTAAGTATGCAGAATGCTACGTTTTCCCGGTGGTGACAATAAAATATGTATTTTTTTTAAAGCAATCCTGATTGAGCCGGGTAAATGTTCTTATCATTTAGAATACGTTGGATGAGCCAATCATATAAATATCCATTAAAACGTATAATTAGATAGCTAGACGTTTATGATAGATTTTCAACTTCATAATTGATTTTCATCTGCAGCCTGATAAACTAAAATTAACATTTCAATTATAATTCATCATGGGAGAGAGAAAGATACAATAATGTTATCCAGCTTGTAGAATTTTTTTTAAAACTTTTTTTCCCCAGCCAGAGAGAGAGCGCATATCACAGAAGAAGGAGAATATCACAACAATGAAGTGCGACTGGCAAAGCACAGTGCCAAAGAGCACCTTTTGGTGACTGGCCAAATAGACACTTTAATCAGGAGGTGCTTTATGCACAGGAAGTATTTAAGTATTCTTGTTAGGGGAATGATTTACTCTGACTTTTATTTTTCAACCTGACCTGATCTGGGTCAAGCAAGAAAGTATTTTTCATCAGTGCCTTCTTTGTTTTGCTTGGTCGTCATTACCGAAGTGTAAATGGACTTGTTCTTAATTTCAAAGTTATGTGAGGCAGGGCTGCTTATACAGTCCCAACAGTCCAGGAATGAGAATATATTTCGACAGGTTGCTCAGCTGCAGCTTTTAGCTTCATCTGCAGTCCTTAATAGCAGGCTTAGTTAAAAGCATTGGGGCAAGGTCACGCGGTAACGGAGTCACACTCCCACTATAAAAACGGCCATATCTTTTTAATATGTGTCATGGAGCCATATGGGAGTCATTAAATGCATACAATTAAGATGTATTATTTCGTTTCTGGGCAGGTGTGACTCCATCAAGCACTAATACATTTTTTGCATTAAAGATATATTTGAACAATTACTTGTTAGTATTGCACTAACTAGTACGGCACTAATATATATATTGTGTGTGTATATTGTGTATATACACAAAATCCACTAATTGAAATCTCCATCGCTGTTTTATGTGACCACGTTGTCCAAAAACGACTCTGAATTAAGATTCAAAGATGTCTGCAGAAATAATGGGGTGTCAGCTATGATATACGTGACCTTGCCCCAATGCTATATACTTTTGTAGATATAGTATATCATAGCTGACACCCCATTATTTCTGCAGACATCTTTGAATCTTAATTCAGAGTCGTTTTTGGACAACGTGGTCACATAAAACACCGATGGAGATTTCAATTAGTGGATTTGGCTATTTCAGCCATACCCGTTGCTGACAGGTGTATATAATAGAGCACACAGCCATACAATCTCCATATACAAACATTGACAGTAGAATGGCCTACCTGAAGATCTGTGACTTTCAACGTGGCACCTTCATAGGATGCCACCTTCGAAAAAAGTCCGTTTGTCAAATTTCTGATCTGCTAGAGCTACCCCGGTCTACTGTAAGTGCTTGTTTTGGGAAGTGGAAACGTCTAGGAGCAACAACGGCTCAGCTGCAAAGTGGTAGGCCACACTAGCTCTAGGAACGGGACCGCCGAGTGCTGAAGTGCGTAGCGTGTAAAAATCGCCTGTCCTCGGTTGCAAAACCCACTACCGAGTTCCAAACTGCCTCTGGAAGCAAAGTTAGCACAATAACTGTTTGTCAGGAGCTTCATGAAATGGGTTTCTATGGGCGAGCAGCCACACACAAGCCTAAGATCACCATGCGCAATGCCAAGCGTTGCCCGGAGTGGTGTAAAGCTCGCCGCCATTGGAATCTGGAGCAGTGGAAAACATATTAATGCCCATGATTTTGGAATGAGATGTTTCACGAGCAGGTGTCCACATACTTTTGGTCATGCAGTGTATGACACCTTGAGTTTGAAAAAAAATATATATATATTTTGGTTATTGAATTACAGTGAAGTGGATTAACACATGGTAACAGAATGATGGTAACAGAATGACATCATGGGTCCTTGATCTGTACTGTAGACAGGTTAGCTGACATCACAAAAACAATGCAAACGCTGGGGCAGAAGGCAGTGTGTTGTTGTGATTCTGGATGGCCAGATAACTAGCAGCAATGATAAGAAGCTGCCATGTGGGGAGTCGTTTCAGCTAGTTTTATGTTGTTCTTGATACCATGTCTTGTTTTGAGGTGTTTTGACTAATTTCCTGACAATGCTAATATGGCAAAAATGTGCTAGCTAGCTAATCAACAACTGTAATGATGTATTTGAAGGACAAGTTCTCATTCTGCAAATGTATTTGTTTTCAATAAATATTGGATAATAAATATATACTAAACAAAAATACACTGCTCCAAAAAATAAAGGGAACATTAAAATAACACATCCTAGATCTGAATGAATGAAATAATCTTATTAAATACTTTTTTCTTTACATAGTTGAATGTGCTGACAACAAAATCACACAAAAATAATCAATGGAAATCCAATTTATCAACCCATGGAGGTCTGGATTTGGAGTCACTCAAAATTAAAGTGGAAAACCACACTACAGGCTGATCCAACTTTGATGTAATGTCCTTAAAACAAGTCAAAATGAGGCTCAGTAGTGTGTGTGGCCTCCACGTGCCTGTATGACCTCCCTACAACGCCTGGGCATGCTCCTGATGAGGTGGCAGATTGTCTCCTGAGGGAGCTCCTCCCAGACCTCCCAGGACTAAAGCATCCGCCAACTCCTGGACAGTCTGTGGTGCAACGTGGCATTGGTGGATGGAGCGAGACATGATGTCCCAGATGTGCTCAATTGGATTCAGGTCTGGGGAACGGGCGGGCCAGTCCATAGCATCAATGCCTTCCTCTTGCAGGAACTGCTGACACACTCCAGCCACATGAGGTCTAGCATTGTCTTGCATTAGGAGGAACCCAGGGCCAACTGCACCAGCATATGGTCTCACAAGGGGTCTGAGGATCTCATCTCGGTACCTAATGGCAGTCAGGCTACCTCTGGCGAGCACATGGAGGGCTGTGCGGCCCCCCAAAGAAATGCCACCCCACACCATGACTGACCCACCGCCAAACCGGTCATGCTGGAGGATGTTGCAGGCAGCAGAACGTTCTCCACGGCGTCTCCAGACTCTGTCACGTCTGTCACATGTGCTCAGTGTGAACCTGCTTTAATCTGTGAAGAGCACAGGGCGCCAGTGGCGAATTTGCCAATCTTGGTGTTCTCTGGCAAATGCCAAACGTCCTGCACTGTGTTGGGCTGTAAGCACAACCCCCACCTGTGGACGTCGGGCCCTCATACCACCCTCATGGAGTCTGTTTCTGACCGTTTGAGCAGACACATGCACATTTGTGGCCTGCTGGAGGTCATTTTGCAGGGCTCTGGCAGTGCTCCTCCTTGCACAAAGGCGGAGGTAGCGGTCCTGCTGCTGGGTTGTTGCCCTCCTACGGCCTCCTCCACGTCTCCTGATGTACTGGCCTCTCTCCTGGTAGCGCCTCCATGCTCTGGACACTACACTGACAGACACAGCAAACCTTCTTGCCACAGCTCGCATTGATGTGCCATCCTGGATGAGCTGCACTACCTGAGCCACTTGTGTGGGTTGTAGACTCCGTCTCATGCTACCACTAGAGTGAAAGCACCGCCAGCATTCAAAAGTGACCAAAACATCAGCCAGGAAGCATAGGAACTGAGAAGTGGTCTGTGGTCACCACCTGCAGAACCACTCCTTTATTGGGGGTGTCTTGCTAATTGCCTATAATTTCCACCTGTTGTCTATTCCATTTGCACAACAGCATGTGAAATGTATTGTCAATCAGTGTTGCTTCCTAAGTGGACAGTTTGATTTCACAGAAGTGTGATTGACTTGGAGTTACATTATGTTGTTTAAGTGTTCCCTTTATTTTTTTGAGCAGTGTATAAACACAACATGCAACAATTTCAAAGAATTTAAGGATATCAGTCAATTTAAATAAATATATTATGCCCTAATCTAACACGACTGGGAATACAGATATGCATCTTTTGGTCACACGTACCTTAAAAAAAAGATAGGGGTGTGGATCAGAAAACCAGTCAGTATCTGGTGTGACCCCCATTTGCCTCATGCAGCGCGACATCTCCTTCACATAGAGTTGATCAGGCTGTTGATTGGGGCCTGTTGTTCCACTCCTCTTCAAAGGCTGTGCGAAGTTGCTGGCTATAGGCGGAAACTGGAACACGCTGTTGTACATGTCGATCCAGAGCATCCCACACATGCTCAATGGGTGACATGTCTGCAGAGTATGCAGGCCATGGAAGAACTGGGACATTTTCAGCTTCCAGGAATTGTCTACAGATCCTTGCGACATGGGACGGTGCATTATCATGCTGAAACATGAGGTGATGGCTGCGGATGAATGGCATGACAATTGGCCTCAAGGTTGAAATTGCCATTGATAAAATGCAATCGTTTTTGTTGTCCATAGCTTATGCCTGCCCATACCATAACCCCACCGCCACCATGGGGCACTCTGTTCACAACGTTGACATCAGAAAACTACTCGCCCACACGACACCATACATATTGTCTGCGGTTGTGAGGCTGGTTGGACGTACTGCCAAATTCTCAAAAATGATGTTGGAGGCGGCTTTTGGTAGAGAAATTAACATTAAATTCTCTGGCAACAGCTCTGGTGGACATTCCTTCAGTCAGCATGCCATTTGTACGGTCTCTCAAAACCTGAGACATCTGTGGCATTGTGTTGTGTGACAAAACTGCACATTTTAGAGTGGCCTTTTATTGTCCCCAGCACAAGATGCACCTGTGCTGTAGACAATGCTGTTTAATTAGCTTCTTGATTTGCCACACCTGTCAGGTGGATGGATTATCTTGGCAAAGGAGAAACTCTCACTAACAGGGATGTAAATGTCATTTGTGCACAATATTTCAGAGAAATAATATTTTTGTACGTATGAAACATTTCTGGGATCTTTTATTTCAAATCAAATTTTACTTGTCACATGTGCCCCGAATACAACAGGTGTAGACCTTACCATGAAATGCTTACTTACAAGCCCTTAACCAACAGCGCAGTTCAAGAAGAGTTAAGAAAATATTTACCAAATAAACGTAAGTAAAAAAAATAAAATAACAATAAAATAACAATAACGAGGCCACATACAGGGGGTACCGGTACTGAGTCAATGTGCGGGGGTACAGGTTAGTCGAGGTAATTTGTACATGTAGGTAGGGGTGAAGTGACTATGCATAGATAATAAACAGCGAGTAGCAGCTGTGTACAAAACAAATGGAGGGGGCGGGGGGTGTCAATGTAAATATTCCAGTGGCCATTTGATTAATTGTTCAGCTGTCTTGTGGCTTGAGGGTAGAAGCTGTTAAGGAGCCTTAAGATCCACTCATTAAGATCTGGCCAATAAGTTGGCACGGCCAATACACCTGAACACACTTAACAAGATAGAGGATAGAGATAATTTTGTTGATGCTGAGAACGGAATGTATATGTTTTTAAATGACATTCTTAGAACATTCTCTAACGTTACTAACGTTTTCTTGTGGTTTTTATGGAAAGAACAATTTGAGAACATTCACAATGGACAACCACACTCTCATCAAACTCTAAGAAACATATGGTTCTCAGAACATTATGTGCTAGCTGGGTTTGTACCCACAATGCATCACTATTGACCAGACCAAATCTGTACCAATCATAGACGTGTCACGGTTATCGTCGGTGAAGGAGGACCAAAATGCAGCAGGACTGTGTTTGTTCATTTTGAACATTTATTAAATCAAAATGAACTCAAAAACAAGAGAACGAACGATCCACTGACAGTCTGGCAAGGCACAAGGCTAAACTCAGAACAATCTCCCACAATTAAACAAACAAACACACACAACTAATATAGGACTTCCAATCAAAGGCAACACCACACAGCTGCCTTCAATTGGAAGTCCACCCCAATTAACCAAACATAGACATACAACTAACTAGATAAACATAGAAATACGTAAACAAAGATCATAACCCGGAAATACTAAATCAAACACCCTTTTTCCAAAACACCACCCTGAACCACATAAAACAAATACTCTCTGCCACGTCCTGACCAAACTACAATACCCATTAACCCTTATACTGGCCAGGACGTGACAAGACGTCTATGTTTCAAGTTTGGACATCACAGTACAGCACAATGCAGCACATATTAGAATAAAGTACAGTATAGTTCAGTACAGTAAATTTCAGTACAGTACAATAGAGTAAATTATACTGTACTCTAGTGTGCTCTACTGTACTAAACTCTACTGTACATTACTGTATTGTACTGACCTCTACTTTTCTGTACTGTACTATACTGTGCTGTACTGTGCTGTCCAAACTTGTGAAACAGACATCTATGATTGGTTCAGATTTGGGCTGACCAAATTTCCACTGCTTTTCAACATCATGGACGTTCGGTGTCGGTCAGTGCTCAGTGGGTGAGAGGGTTGGTTACACTAAATGAAAAGAAAGGGGGCTCATGGATGGGTGTCAGTAAGAGGTGGGTTATCCAGATTGCTTTCAAACGCTTTGACCACCACTTGACAGAAAGAAAACAGTTATGAGCTGAACATAACAGTATGCCAGTGGAAGGGAGGACAGTAGCAGGTGACCCAATTGTGGTTTCTGACTACTATGAATTCCCATTGTAGCCATTCAGTTGCAGTCAGTCTGTTACAGATTTTTTGGGTTATTCTTTTAACGATTTGGTAACAGAATAATGCGTTTTAATCACTTAATAAATTATGAACCAAATTGTTATCAGTAAAAACATAAAACTACTTGGTTGGTCTACCTTTACTTGTTACTTATGTGAACTTTCATTATCCTCCCTCATGAGGGAGAAAAATTAGGAAATATCTTAAAGATATGTAGGTTTTTGGTAACTGAATGATACTAGGCAATATTTCTTAAACTTACAGAAGGCAAATCGTTTTTTTAAATGTATTTTTAATACCTTTTAAGACTTTCTGCTAGATGTTTTCTAAGACCCCTTTTCCATCTGTTTGACCATTAATCAAAGCCTTAGTTTATTCCTAATTTCTAGCATGGAAAATGGTGGACAATTTCTTTCCCCCCAGAAATATTCACTCTCGTAGGTTTAATTTCACACCAAATGTGATGTGCTCCTATGAACTTCACATGTGAATGCTCATAGGGCTTTTAACATGGAACTGCCCATCACTAGTATTGGAGAGTTGGTTTAAAAAACTGTTTATGGAGGATAATGCATTCTGTTCACACCAACTCTGTCCTGGGTTGACAATTTCAAAGGATTGTTTCTGTCATTCTCTTTTTTTTTTACCATATCAGTAGCCTCAAACAAGACCCTTTGGAAGGATTGTGCATAAACATTATGTCTACATAATAAAAGTCACAATATGAAGATTTAAATGGCAATACCCTTGGGCTCATGTCAAACCAACAAATAACTTATTTTCGCCATTGCAGTGGTTATGAGAGACTGTGCTAAAGGACTAGGACTAATGTTTATGCATGTTTTCATTCTGCCTTTAATTTGATTAAGTTCAACTAAATTGCCATAGTGTTTCTGCATATCAGAGGACTTATTAAACTAATCAATGATGTAAACACAACATCACAGCACTATAATAAAACCTCATTGTTAATTTTCCAACCAATCCATTTGAGCAAAATGAAGCATGGTTGAAACAACCTGCATACTTACTCTGAGGTCACAAGGAAATGGACACTGTGTCTCTGTGCCTTTATTTGATGATGTATTCTTTCAGACTCATCCGCGCTTATCACATTTATTGGATGAGATAACATCCCCAGTATGTGCTGTACCCAGAGAGGACAGTATGTGCATTTCATTAGCGTTCCACATGATTGGACCCACGCTATAGCTTTAGCACCACCATAGCAGGTTACCTTTATTGGAATGAAGTTAGGATTGTGGATGGCTCTGATCAGATTAGCAAGCAGCCCGTAAGTGTGCCAAAGGGGAAAAGCTCCACCTGTCCAGTTCTGTGTGGAGGATTATGTAGTGTAGTTGCTTTTCTGTGAAAAACGCAACCCGTAACAAACTGTTGTGGCTCTCTTTCAAGAGGTTGCTCTCTTTGTCCTCTCAAAGCTGTTTTGGAATAGTGAAAGCAGAGAGGGTATGCTGAAAATGGAAGGACATTCTAATGAAAGTGTAGCCTAAAGGAGACCTTGTAACAGGCCCAATGTAATCCAAGAATGGTACAATTGGCCGCTGTTATATATTCTTGGTATATTCCCCATAGGCGGAAAGTTCCCTGACCGCTGAAGTCCACCTTCAGAAGAATCAAGCACCTTTTTATAAAGCGTGCTTGCTGGAATCCTTGTTTACCATCCATCTCCTCTTGTCAGACATTGTTCTTTCTCTCATTGTACCTCGTTGGATTCAACCTGTCAATGCTATTAACTAAAACGACCTCATTTGGCATGTCACATCAGTGCTACACTGAAACCAATTATCTTTTCTCATTTATTTGTGCTATTATTAATTTTGCAGACAGTGCACTTTGTGCGAGCAGTGACTTAACTGACTGCCTTGATAAAGAATTATAATATAGTGCACCCTACAACACGACAGAACAGTGTCTGTGGAACCAGATTGATTTGAGTGGGCTGTCACAGTGACCCACTTCTGCCTCTGCCTGTGAGAAAGAGTGAGAGTGTAAATACAAACATATTCAAAGCACACACACACGCATACACACACACACACACAATGCATAACGCCTAACCTTAAGCATCCCGACGCATAGACACACATTCCACCATACAAAGACCAGAAACTCTCCATAACCCACAGACATTTAAGTTGCAAATACACACAAAAAGCATTTGTATAAAACACATTAAATCCAGATGAAACAAATGCAATTGCAAATGTGGGCACAGTTTAATATAATCATATTTGTCACAGTTGCAAGCTTACAGCCAGACAAACATACTCTTCTTTATGGCTTCCCTACATGCTTAGTGTAATGCAATTACACAAGCTATCTAACGTAGGTCTACACACACACACATAGACACACACACACACACACACATACACTGCAATATTATTGAGGTATACGTTGTCTTTACAAAATGTTTTAAAGTGATTGAATCAGAAATGGCTTGCTTGACTTGAGGTTGTTTACGGGCCCTTTCTCCTTTCCCTGGCAGACCCAATGGCAAAAAAAAATCTGGCATTCTGAAGAGCGTTGCTATTCTCTCCCCCTCAGCCTAGCAGCTGTTCTGCTCACAAACCTTTTAATACACGCTTGTAGAACTCTGGTGCATATCACAGAGGCTGGTACACAGGGGCAGGTGCCAGGAGCAATAAACAATGTCTTTCTAGCACATAAAAACATACAGATATACACACTGAGACACTTTCAACAGAGTGGATGCACACACCCGGACCCCCTGGTCTGTGCTGTTGTTTAATTTCAGCCATCTTAATTGGTCTAAGAATAGCACTTATACAAGTGTCAAAGTGCAGCCTGGCTTACACTGCAATCTCTTTCTAACCCCATGGTGATTTAGATAGTGACCAATGTGGGGAGGGGAGGAAAAGTCTGCCAGGGTGTCTGTTTTGAGGACTGACGTCAATACAGTGAATGAACACAAGACTGTTCTCGTGGCCCATCCAAAGCGGCCCCCAGCTAGACATCATGCACCGGTTCAATTGGGTCTTCTTGCCTATAATCTCTAAGTGTCCCTGCCAATACTGATCGGGGAAAATGTGTCTTGAGGTAGGAAAGACCAAAGGCTTTGGGAAATACTAGTCAGGCTGCAGAGCAGATACCACTTCAAAACAATGAATCACATAAAAAACAGATCAAACTTAGTTTGGGGTTGTTGTTTTGCTCTGTTTCTGCTGTGGGTCATGTCAAAACGAGAAGGAGGCTCATGAGCCACAGTTTTGGTTACCTAAAGTGATTCCATGGAGTCAGTAATGGGGATTCTGTAGCTAGGCACGCACTGCAAGGTCACTGTTTTGACACTGAGAATGTTCTGACATCTGTCCACAGTTTGATGTAACACGATGACAGCTGAGCAGACTTGATGAGTTTTGTGTGATGGTGGGGGAGAGCTGAGTGGCAAAGTCCAAATGTTTGAAAGAATTAAGCAACAGTGGGATCCAACCCAAACACCAAACATGGTTTCTGGATCTGCCATGGGATTGTCTGAGTGGATGTTACATCAGGTTGGCTTTGATATTGTTTGCATTTGGCGTTGTGGTTGTCTGTTAGATAAGAGCTGGCCGCTGCACAGGTTTGGACGGGTGGGTTTTGGTGTTATGCAAAAGTTTTACATATCGGCCAATCAGGCATTTTGCCATCAACTGTCCAGCTGAAAACAAAACAAACCCAATACCCTTACCACCCAGGACAGACTTCATTCAGCAGCTTCCTCAACAACAACTATTTCAATTGGATCAATACATGAAATAGAATACTATTTTTACCCGTTAGAATGTACTAAGCATAAATACAAATGAATATGATACCGTGTGACTGTGGAATCCAAAGTGGATGAAGTCTAGATTCCTGACCCTGTCTAATTTGACAGACAGGGTCAGCCCTAGGTCAGGACCATTGGCTGCAATCTTGCTTCATGGTGTATGCATGAACATACAGTACCAGTCAAAAGTTCGGACACACCTACTCATTCAAGGCTTTTTCTTTATTTTTTACTATTTTCTACATTGTAGAATGATAGTGAAGACATCAAAACTATGAAATAACACAAATGGAATCATGTAGCAAAAAAGTGTTAAACAAATCAATATATTTTTTTTATATTTGAGATTCTTGATGACATCTTTGCACACTCTTGGCATTCTCTCAACCAGCTTCACCTGGAATGCTTTTCCAACAGACTTGAAGGAGTTCCCACATATGCTGAGCACTTGTTGGCTGCTTTTCCTTCACTCTGCGGGTTTTGCGACAGCACTTGAAGAAACTTTAAAGGTACTTGAAATTTTCCGGATTGACTGACCTTCATGTCTTAAAGTAATGATGGACTGTCGTTTCTCTTTGCTTATTTGAGCTGTTCTTGCCATAATATGGAATTGGTATTTTACCAAATAGGGCTATCTTCTGTATAGCACCTCTACCTTGTCACAACACAACTGATTGGCTCAAACGCATTAAAAAGGAAAACAATTCCACAAATTCACTTTTTTAACAAGGCACATCTGTTAAATGAAATGCATTCCAGGTGACTACCTCATGAAGCTGGTTAATGCCAAGAATGTGCAAAGCTGTTATCAAGGCAAAATCAAGGCAAAGAGTGGCTACTTTGAAGAATCTCAAATAGAAAATATATTTAAATTTTTTTGGTTACTGCATGATTCCATGTGTGTTATTTCATAGTTTTGATGTCTTCACTATTATTCTACAATGTAGAAAATGGTAAAAATAAAGAAACTCTTGAATGAGTAAGTGTCCAAACTTTTGATTGGTACTGTATAGCAGGAGGAATTCTATAACACTGTGGCTAAAGGCTCAACCTCTGACAGCCCTGCCTCATTCGGACCACCTAGCTTCCCGCCGTGATGTCATGCACCTGCCAGTCTCTGTCTCTCACAAGTCCACACTGAGGGATCAACACGGTTAATTTATGTTAGCTTGCACTATGGTGTTAGAATGGTACAAGCAGTTCCAAGCATCTGAGCGCAAGTGGATGGGTTATGAGTCAGCCCTTCTAGTTGCTATAAGACCGTTTTCGGGAATAGCAGTGATGAGACAAGCCGCTCTGGGACCGATTTCAACTTGGCCGGTCAGTGAGAAGGCTGTGTCGAGAAAGGAGTGAGAAAGTGTCTCTATGATGTTGGACTGTGAGAGACCGCAGCTCCCGCAGGTTTGACTGAGCTCAGCACTCTATATTAATAATATTGATGTATTAGTCATATCATATGCATATTCATTTGATATATTGGATGGTAGATTTTTAGCATTTTTGGAGTAGTATATGATATATTTTAGAAAGGGCATGAACAAAGAAATATGGTAACGGTAAATAATTGCAAGCTATATTGTACCATATTTACTTGTATTTTGGTTTTAAGCAGTAGTTAAATCACAGCAATGGATCGGTCCATAGTCCTCCTTCATAAGTCTTGATGTTCCTGGCAACACTTTGTCAGCTAGTGAATGTTTTCTTCAGTGATATGAGTTGGATCTTGGGGCCAATTTTTCAAATGCAATGCTACAATTAGTAAACTGATTGGATTAATTTACAAGATATCAGCAATGACATGATTATGTCGTCACATTGTACCAGTTGGGGGAAATATATGTAGGCTATCACTTTTTACTTTTGTTTATTTAGGTTTTAACTTTTGATCAGTGGTGGAAAAAGTAAAGATGCCTTTAATAGAAAATGACTCAAGTAAAAGTAAAAGTCACACAGTAAATTCTACTTGAGTAAAAGTCTAAAAGTATTTGGTTTAAAATATACTTAAGTATCAAAAGTAAAAGTATAAATTCCTTATATTAAGCAAGCCAAACGGCACAATTTTCTCATTTTTTTTATTTACGGATAGCCAGGGGCACACTCCAATATTCAGACATCATTTACAAACGAAGCATGTGTCTTTAATGAGTCTGTCAGATCAAAGGCAGGGATGACCAGGGATGTTCTGTGCATGAATTGGACAATTTTCCTGTCCTGCCAAGCATTCAAAATGTAACGAGTACTTTTGGGTGTCAAGGAAAATGTATGGAGTAAAAAGTACAATATTTTCTTAAGAATGAAGTGAAGTAAAAGTATAAGTAGTAAATATAAATAGTAAAAAATATAAATAGTAAAGTACAGATACCCCCAAAAACGACTTAAGTAGCACCTTAAAGTATTTTTACTTAAGTACTTTACACCAATGCTTTTGATGTTGTCGATTTAGATTTTGCCTTTTGGTGTTCATGAGGGCTAGATCTAAATGCAGTTGCAGTTACAACTAATGTTTTTGGCATTTGTGTCAGTATAAGAGTTAGTGCTTTAGTCAGTGCTTTAGTCGTCATCAGGATTAAAACTTTTAAAAGCATTCCCAAAATCTGATTTGCACCATAGTTGAATCACAAATGTTGCTGAAATGTATGTCATATTATATTTTATATATTTGTACTTAAAAGGATAGCTTGAGATTTTGGCAATTAAGCCTTTTTTTTCTACTTACCCAGAGTCAAATGAAGCAATGTATGCGTCTGTGTGCAGTTTAAAGGAAGGCAAAGGTAGTTTCTGGAGCTATTGCTTACTAGCGTTAGTGCATTGACTGGAAGTCTACAGTAGCTGCTAGCATTGTATCCATGAGTTCATCTGACTCTGGGTAAGTAGAAGAAAGGGCTTAATTGCCAAAATGTTGAACTATCCCTTTTAATACAGTGTAGTTGAAAATGTTCCCTAATTTCTTGTCCTGCTTAATTAATTGAAAAGGAGCCTGCACAGTACGACAAAACCTTTTTGTTTCTTGGGGTATGTATGATGTGCCTCTATGGGAATGTTAGACTATTCCCTACTTGACCTTCTCAACTTGGTCCTGTATAGCTAACGTGCGCACATCTGCCTTCACATGTCACTGGCCCTGACCACAGATAGCCTGCCTAATCCAGATGTCTGGCCAGGGGGCACAGCTCCCATCTGAACTGGCCTTCATCAGGGTTTTTAGAATCAGTAAGCATAGGTCTGGATGCACTAATGAGGATTTTTTTGTGCAGATCAAGATGGGGCACGGTCATGGGCGTATGTTTCATTACCGTACCACTACCTTTTAGCCTGCAACTTAGACTGAGGATATAAGGTGCAGAGTAAAAGTGGTAAACAATGTATTATTTGGTAATCAATTAGTAGAGATGTTGTTTGTATTAAAAAGAGATGTAGGTCGATAGTAATTAGGACATCTGCTCTAAATAGTACCTTAATTATGCTCTGACGTTGATAATAATTATACATTTTTTATTGTCTTGATTCCACTCTGAAATTCACCACTTTTTTAGGTTTATCTCAAAATGTTGGAAACTCATGCTTTGTCCATAAATATAGCATTTGCAATCCATGATTTACAAATGCTACAAAGAATCCTTGCTTTTGTTTTTTTGGGGGGGAGATTAATTCATGTCTCTCTTGTCTCTCTAGGCCACTTGCAAGGACATGTTTTTTACAGAACATCATCTCTTATAGAAGACTTAACTCAAGTCTGATCCCAACTTGACCACCACTGGTTATGAAAACCTGCATCCTCGCAGTAAATCGGTAAGTTCCTTAACAAATACTAAAATATATTCAGACCTTTGTTTTCATCTGTTATGGCATTGTGAGTTAGCGTGACTGCTCTTTAGCTATCAGTTCATAACCTTTTTGTTTCCATTTTTAGGCAGGAGGCAAGATGTTTGTGGAGTCTGTTGTCCGATGGGGGGCATGGAGCATCTTGCTCCAGTGTGGATTATTGGGCGTGTCAGCAGGGGACTTCCCCTGGCCTTGCCCTGCCAGGTGTGTGTGTCGGCTTGAGACTTTAGAAGTGAATTGCTCTGACAAACAGCTGACTTCTGTGTCTGAGGGCTTCGCTAGTGGCACCCAGCGCATTAACTTATCTCGTAACAAGCTGAAGACGCTGGGTCGTCGCCAGTTCTTTGGGATGACCCAGCTAGAGGATCTGGACATTAGTGACAATGTAATTGCCATGATTGAAGTGGAGGCTTTCCAGGGCCTGCAGAACCTCAAGACCCTGTGCATTAGGAGCAACCGCCTCAAGATCATCTCTGTGGGGGTCTTCTCCGGACTGCCCAGCCTGCGCTTCCTGGACCTGAGTGAGAACGAGATCCTGGTCTTTCTGGACTTTACTTTCCGTGAGTTGGTGAGCCTTCACCAGCTGGAGGCTGGGGAGAATGACCTGGTGTTCATCTCCCAGCGGGCCTTTACCGGCCTGCAGAACCTGCAGGAGCTCAATCTGGACCGCAGCAACCTGACCTCCATCCCCACCGAGGCACTGTCCCAGCTCCAGAGCCTGACTCGGCTGCGCATGATCCGCCTCACCATCTCGGCGCTGCCCAACAATGCCTTCCGCCGCCTGCATCGGCTGCGCAGCCTCGTCATCTCCCACTGGCCCTTGCTGGACACCCTGGCCAGCAACAGCCTGATTGGCCTCAACCTCACCTCGCTGGTCATCAGCAGCTGCAATCTCAGTGCTGTCCCATACCAGGCGCTGCGCCACCTGGTCTACCTGGGCTACCTGGACCTGTCCTATAACCCCATCACAGCCATCCAGGGTAACCTGCTGGGAGACCTGTTGCGGCTGCAGGAACTGCACCTGGCTGGGGGCAACCTGCTCCGCATCGAGCCAGGGGCCTTCAGGGGGCTGGCATACTTCCGTCTGCTCAACGTGACATCCAATCAGCTCAGCACACTGGAGGACAGTGCCTTCCACTCGGTGGGGAATCTGCAGGTCCTGCGGCTGGATGGGAACCCCCTGGCCTGCGACTGCCGACTACTCTGGGTGGTCCGCCGGCGACAGCGCCTGAACTTTGACGGTCGCCAACCCACCTGCTCCACCCCGGACATGGTGCGAGAGCGGGAATTCCGGGACTTCTCAGAGAAAGAGCTCCCGAGACTGTTCACCTGCCGGCAGGCCCGCATTGTAGACCGCAGGTCCCAGGAGGTCAGGGTGGAGGAGGGCACTACGGTGCTCTTCTCCTGCAAGGCAGACGGTGACCCAATGCCCTCCTTTACCTGGTTGTCGGCCCAGCGGATTCCGCTCTCCACTACGGGGCGCATCAGGGTGTTGTCCAATGGGACTCTAGAGGTACGCTATGCCCAGGTTCAGGACAGCGGCACATACCAGTGCACAGCGGGCAACGCAGCTGGCAACGACAGCCTGTACGTCAGCCTCTATGTGAAGGGTTTCCCACGTAACCGTACCATGCCCTTTTTCACCGACGAAGGCTGGATAGAGTCCTCACACGCCCCTACTGCCAACTCCTCTGCACACGTGGCCAACCAGTACCCGTTTGATGCCAAGACACTGATCATCGCCACCACCATGGGCTTCCTGTCCTTCCTCAGCTCAGTGGCTATCTGCTTCGTCTTCATGTTCTTCTGGAGCCAGAGCAAGGGGCAAATCAAACACACAGCAACCATCGACTATGTGCCCCGTACCTCAATGGGGGTAGGAGGAGGAGGGGGGGGTGGAGGGGATGCTGGCAAGTTCACCATGAAGCTTATCTAAGGTTATGTGGGAGAGAACATGGGACACATTGACTATGTCACCCCATGAGGGTGAAGGCTCTACAGGGACACAGGGCCACGGTCTGCCTTCAGAAAGCTAGATCCTCAGTGCACCCTTAACATACAGAAATTATACATATCTGATGACATATCATCCTAAATATCTCGGAGAAGAAAATAATGAACAGTGGTTGTCTAGAAGCCGGTTTATTTCAACTCTGTTGTCAATTTTTTTAAATGGTGTCATTTTCTTTATTCAAGTATTTATTCAACATTACAATTACAGTGCTACAAATCGAATTTGCCGTTGCAACATGATGATATTAAATATTATACATGTTCATGTGTATAAGGAATGCTCTTAAAGTGTCAAGGTTCATTTCACTCATATCAGGTGTGCTTGGTGGATCTGATATACAGATATATAGTAAGTGTGGATATCATGTGTCAACTTGCCAATACAGGTCAAGCAAGCATTGCCCTCTGACCTGCGGATAACTATTTATTCTTATCCACAGAGGATCCATTCAGAGATTGCATACTTACAATTTGCTTAAGGCTCTATGAAACTATAATAATATGCAAACACATGATTGTAGTTGTATAGTTATAATGGATGTATAGAATATTGTACTAGGCTATATTCAAATACTGTAGATAAATCAGTTTCACTGTACAGTAACATTTCATGGCTCACTTTTTGACTAGCCTCTATTTTACGAAACTTCATGTTGTTTTGGGGACAGGAGTATTATATAGCTATCAGAACTTCATGTTGTTTTGGGGACAGGAGTATTATATAGCTATCAGAACTTCATGTTGTTTTGGGGACAGGAGTATTATATAGCTATCAGAACTTCATGTTGTTTTGGGGACAGGAGTATTATATAGCTATCAGAACTTCATGTTGTTTTGGGGACAGGAGTATTATATAGCTATCAGAACTTCATGTTGTTTTGGGGACAGGAGTATTATATAGCTATCAGAACTTCATGTTGTTTTGGGGACAGGAGTATTATATAGCTATCAGAACTTCATGTTGTTTTGGGGACAGGAGTATTATATAGCTATCAGAACTTCATGTTGTTTTGGGGACAGGAGTATTATATAGCTATCAGAACTTCATGTTGTTTTGGGGACAGGAGTATTATATAGCTATCAGAACTTCATGTTGTTTTGGGGACAGGAGTATTATATAGCTATCAGAACTTCATGTTGTTTTGGGGACAGGAGTATTATATAGCTATCAGAACTTCATGTTGTTTTGGGGACAGGAGTATTATATAGCTATCAGAACTTCATGTTGTTTTGGGGACAGGAGTATTATATAGCTATCAGAACTTCATGTTGTTTTGGGGACAGGAGTATTATATAGCTATCAGAACTTCATGTTGTTTTGGGGACAGGAGTATTATATAGCTATCAGAACTTCATGTTGTTTTGGGGACAGGAGTATTATATAGCTATCAGAACTTCATGTTGTTTTGGGGACAGGAGTATTATATAGCTATCAGAACTTCATGTTGTTTTGGGGACAGGAGTATTATATAGCTATCAGAACTTCATGTTGTTTTGGGGACAGGAGTATTATATAGCTATCAGAACTTCATGTTGTTTTGGGAACAGGAGTATTATATAGCTATCAGAACTTCATGTTGTTTTGGGGACAGGAGTATTATATAGCTATCAGAATATGACAGTGTCCAGCGGGTGATGAAATTCTAATCTGTACATAAGAATGTATCCAATTCCATGTCATATTATAAACAATCTTTTAAGCTTTAAATCCTATTTTCATTTTATTTTTTATAACAAAGTACGATAGTTCGCACACATCAAATACAGAGAATTCAAGATCATTTTTTCCAATTCATTTTTTTTTATATCAGCGGAATTTCATACTGTATAATTTGGTAAGATATTGCAGTCAGCAACAATGCTAATATAAATGTATAACATTTATGTAACCTCACACTGTTTATTTTTACTGAATGTTTATCGATCACAGGGTATTGAAAATATGTGCCTGAGTAATCTCACTCGCCATTAAAGAAACAATGATGAACTGTAATGGCGAACAGTACCTTGTGAAATTCAATGTCAAATGTAGGTCGTGGACATTTCCATGCTCTAGGTTACTTTATGGCTGTATCTAGTCCTGTGGATTAGTGTCACTCAAATATGCCACTCTTATTTCATGTACACTTGTTGTGTAGGTACACACAAACCAAAATTCCAAAACAATGTAAATGATGTACACATCTATAGTTAAGTCTGTTGTTTTGCTATCTTATTTGTAAAATATAATCTTTTTGCATTTTGAAATGATTAAAAACCTCTTTAACCTGCCTCATTGCCTTGGATTGATTCAGCAATATCCCATAGCCTTTTATGAAATGACAAAACTATTCAGTCTGCCCCAACATACAAATCTCAGTGGATCTGAGTTGGGCTCTATTTTAAATGACTATACAGTACATTGTTAAAGAATTGCTATGAGAGAGACATCCTTCACTGCATAAGACACAGCACGTTGATAATCTCAATGTTTTGACTGAGTTGTCAGACCCATTTCAATCGATTAGAGCAGAGAAACAGATTTGTTTCATCGCCTCAGTGCAAACGCAGATGGTTATTTGATAGAGCTATGTTTGTTTGTTACACTTCCTTGTTAGTCTTAATTTTCAGACGGGAAAGGAGGAAATAGTAAATTAGGGTTTTGCTGTATATTGTCTCATTAGTTCAGTTGAAGGTGACAGCATGAAGGTCAACCTCCACGATCAACCTCCAGGAGATCCACGATCCACTGACAATTTCCCGTCCAGACGGATATGAAGCCCACCAGCTTTAAGTAGATTCTGTGGAGAGCAAATCATTTTCTCTCTTGCCCTTGCCCAGAATAATCCAGAAAAAATGATAATCACGTGCATTTGCAGAGATTTAAACCCTTTTGGATTACCTCTGCATGTCTCAATCTGTTATATAGGTCTGTCTGGTGGCTGCTAACCCGAGGCCTGGCCTGTCATATTATCTGTTTTAATGCAACTATTTCCTCTCATGGAATGGAATCCAAAGGTTTTACTGTAGCGTCATAAGCCAATGCTCCCTATGGGAAGCAAATCCAAGGGCATTATTTACTTACTTGTGCTGTCAGGTGCAATGTTCATTGATATTAAAGACTGCGAGGACAGAAAATCATAATTTTTTGTAGGTATAAATCTATTCAGGTTTACAATAGCCTGCCAAAGAAATATATACTCTCAAGTAGGCCTCATGGTTTACAGTACAGGTCTACAGTATTATTGCACCTCTACACAGATATGTCCACAAGAGAAAGAACTTAGGTGTCCGTTTTAACATGGTTAACACCTTTAATGAACCCACAGTGCGGTTTTTCTTTACCTATAATTGATTGAATTGGGGCCCTTGTGTCTGAATTCCAGGTGATAAAAGAACCATGATGCTTTGTGTTCCCCTTATCTGGCCTGATGCCTACCACTGAGTGGTGCTAAAACCCCATGGTTAAAGATTCTCAAGTCTCATCCATTACACTTACCAAACATATTTTAATTTGTATTAATTATACAAAGGTGCTGGGTCACCGTTTCCAGGGAAATCATTTTGTGGAACTCCTACTGATTGGATTTTATAAGAAGGGAAATAAAATGTAGTTATAGGTGACAATGACTAAATTCATCTAGGCGATGGGTAGAAGTATGGCATATGCTGCGGATACAGTAGCCTATATCTAAACAATAGGTGCCAAATTATCTCTGTATTATGTAACTATCGTATTTTACTAAAAGTGTCTAAATATCTATTACTCCTGTGTGGCTGTGAACGCTCTTCTTTAGTGTCTCAGATGGTAGCCACCGTTGCAGACACTGACACCACCATTAAGATGAGACCACCTATTAAACCATTTTTCCTGCCATGGGCATTGATGCATCTTCTGACATTCAAGTCAATTAACCCTCCTTGGATGCACACACTGCAGAACTGCTTTGATGATTCATCGCTTTCTGGGCGTACAAGTGACTATTGACAGGTATTGATTGGGAAATATTACAATAACCCATCTCTACCATTATTGGCTTCTTGATGTGGACCTAAAATGTGTTAACACTACTGCCCGATTAAAACAAAATGGCTGTGTTTAGCAAAGAAAAACATATTCAGGCTAGAACATGTTTTCCAGTTGCTCACGTTAGGTCTCAGAACGTAAGAAAACATAGCCTGCACATTACAGGGGCATATTGTACATGTACGTGATTGAACAGGATTAGTCCTTCAACACACTGCAGCGAGCATAAAGAGCAACAGGTATCAAATTACGCGTTTATGGTGGATTTACTCTGAAAGTGACCATGGTGCGCTTCCATACATCACGAAAGACTACATTTCTTTTTCGCGCCCCATTCCTCACACCCACCGTTCTTTTTGTTTTTGAGGTGGAGCCTGATACCCCGATTCTTCAGTGGACTGTCGGCAAGACAGACCTGCACTGGTTGCATGATTGAGGCCAATAGTCAGTCGCATAGATCAATACATTATACCAATACGAAAGCCGATTGATTGCCTATTGTGGAAATAATAAAGTAAGAACTCATTCGATTATTAAATCCTTGGAAATCGGGCACATTGAAGACGTGGAATGATGAATTATATAATACTGGCGACCGTTTTTTCCATGGTTTTCGCCGAAAAGTCACCTCGACTGAAATTCATTGTAAAAGGTATGTGCTAATTTAGCTATTTGCGTTTAGGGTGGTCAGATACGCCCTGTCTGTGTATTAGGCTATATGCGAGGACCTTGTTTTTCCTCAATGGAAATAGTTAGATTAACAATGAACACTAGACTGTAGTCTACTTGAAAATACAAGTAGTGGATCACTCCTCATCGCGCGTTTATACATGCATGACGTCATGCATGATTCAAGGTAGACAATCATGTAAAATGTTCCTCAAAACAAGCTATACCAACAACATAGAAATGTAGCCTTATAATGATACTAGGCTATATTAAATTGACAGAATGTTTGGCATTGTGCCAATGAGAACGGATCTCAGAGAAACGCAAATAATGTGATGAGAGAGAAAACACTTTGGACTTGGTATAATTGTATAATTTGAATAGCCGATTTGTCAAATTATTTATGTGTCCCAGTTCTCAACTAAATTAAATGAAATAAGCAATTTGTATTAGATTACATGGAAGAAAGTAAACACTGCGTATTAGATTAAATGGGAGAAATTAAGCACTGTGTATTAGATGATATTAAGCTTCATGTGGGCTAATTTAGGCCCATTGGCCTATTCCATTGTAATGAAATGTAAGGGAATAGAAGTGTTGTTTGGAACAGGTTTATGGCAGCGGGAACGGTAGAATTATTCAGAACCAATTGTGTTTTACAAGAAACTAGCTTAATTAAGATAGCCTATTATTACTATTTAGGTGTTGATTATTCGGGTAGCCTGTCATATAAAATAGTGACCCACTCCTACGAAGACATCTAATCTTGAATTCAGAGCGCACCTCAGCATGCCAATGCAGAGGCTGTATGTTAAAGGCCCAGTGCAGTCAAACGTGTTTTTCCTGTGTTTAACATATATTTCCACAATATGATGTTGGAATAATACTGTGAAATTGTAAAAAGGTTGATAATGCCCCTTTAGTGTTAGACCTTTTTAAAAAGGCCGCCTGAAATTTCTGCCCGTTTTGGTGGGATGGAATTTTAGCCTGCCTGGTGAAATCACCAGGCGGTACATTCGGCTGCATTGGACCTTTAAGTGTTTTGAAGGTTTTGTACGTTTTTGCGTTTCGGTCACTGATAACTAATGTGTGAGGTTCAACCTAGGGCAGTGGGTAGACGTTTGTCAGTTGTCATGGAAACGCTGTCCTGGTGTTGTTTACCAATCAGACAGCTGTTATTTGTGAACAATGTCCGGATATTTCTTCTCCTCTGCACCTCATTCCCTCTTCAAGACAGAATATAAGGCTAAATGATACGTGCTAATTGAACAGAGTGCTCAGGAGCTCTGAATGTAATATCATTACGTTTACTCAAAGACACAATGTCAGTGAACGTATTACAAAACCACTACATTACAGTTAAAACCCAGCATTATGGTGAATACTTTGGTCGCGCTGCAGAACTGCAATGCAGGTGCACGAGCTGACGCGTTGATGGTACTGCAGTAGCTAAGGCTTGTTGAGGATAGAGCAGTAGCATGAGCTCCAGAACCTCATTAACACACGCGAACACAAGCGCGGGTAAACACGCACACACACACACACACACACACACACACACACACACACACACACACACACACACACACACACACACACACACACACACACACACACACACACACACACACACACAGCCCAATTAATATTTATGGAAATTCCGCGCAGCAAACTAACAATTATATTTTCGAACTCACGCCCTCACACCTTGTACAGTGGTCTGATATATTCACAATCAATATAAACAGGGCTATCAAGTTAAGATGCACCGATGCTATAGTCATCACAGGTGTAAATGACTGTATTTCTCTTGGCCGTTCAGCAGCCAAATACAGACAACAACATGGCCTATCTGTTTGACATATCAATCAAACGTATGTTATACAATAGGCCTACCAACCCTATAAAGGGATGTCATATTAACGACATTCAGTCCTAGTGTACCCGATAGAGACAAAGACATGTCAAAACAGAAATATAAAATCGATGAATGCATTACGGTCTTCTCGCCGTAGAGGTTTAAATGACTGGTGACCGAAGCCTAGTTCAGCACCGTGGACAGCGCCATTTGCCGCTCTTTTGTCGGCCAATTGAGGAACAAGTTGTCTACTTTCCTGAAGCGTCGAGAACGTCAGTCTGCCACTGAATTGGTAGACACACTAGTGTCGGATTTGCATGTGCCTGTAGGAATAGGAGTACCGAGGGTAAATTGTCCTTAACCATGGCAACCAGTTCAATTTCAGTACAGACTCTTTTTCTCTCTCGAACTGTACAGCTTTAGCCTCATATCATGTACAACTAAAATTACTTGGGCCAAAAGGTAGACTGGTGGCTTCTTTTTTTTTTTTTTACCATTACATGACCACACCACAGAGCTCAATTAATACATTATTGTTAAATCAAATTAATGAACTGAAAATAATGGGCAATTACATGTTTAATTGACTCAACTTGAAACCCCCAACGACACGGATCTATTGGTATATCATATAAGGACATTTTAACAACACCTCCTAATCTACTTTGATATGGCCCACAGAACCGGCCAGGTATCACTTCTCCAAACCGGAGAACTACATGTCAGTGTACCACCAGGAGGGCACCAACGTGCTGTACGTGGGGGGCCAGACAGTGATCTACATGCTGACGTTCACTGACAGGGGGGTCCGCGACCAGCAGGTGAGTTGCTGGTAACCAACGAGATGAACAGAGATACTCGGTGGTGGTGACACAGTAACCCAGTAAAGGCACAGGAGACTGGCTTAAAGAGGAGGCAGCAGCTGTCGACCTAGTTCAACAGCCTCCGTCGCATGAGATGGGTCACGCATACATTTATAGAGCAGCTCTCATCTCTGTCCAATCGGAAGGAAGTGATTAAATAGTGTGGACTTATGAGGTCAACATACAATAAAGATAATACACTGAGCTAATAATGTCAATGTTGACTAGACGAACATGAGCAGAAGATAGCCCATCATTTGTCTTTTGTGACTATTCTGATTGTCTGTGCCCTATAGTTACGCTTCGTTGATCAATACTAGAGACAGTAAAGTAATCCTCCCTTTGTTAGTTTATGGCACAGGACCTGACTTTTGTCATTTTCAATCAGCACTGAGTTTGATTGCAGTTGTTTGCATATTTGAAAAGGCCTAATATTTGCATACAAGTTATGGATAAATTGTATGACATACTGGAATGTATCTTATATTATTACAGATCCCTGTGGTAACTGATGAAAACGCAAAGGCAGCTTGCATCGCCAAATCAGACCCACCAAAGGTAGGTGGTCACCATCAACATCATCATCATCCTCATCATCAATCGTTGTCATCACTATCATCATCATTTTCAATAAGGTTTGCTGCTACTGTACGAAGTTTGTTGCTACTGTACGAATATGAATTAAACAGACACATATCATCCCCAGTAGAAACTGTCCCAAAGGTTAAAGGTTGGGACAGGGGAATGGTACAATGTTGTATTTGGTATTCAGGCAAACTCCATCTGGAAGTTTCTCTTGAGATAACAGTCCAGCTACTGTACTTTATGAATAAGTGATGCAATGCATATGAAGTTATGCAGACAATGCATTCCCTCAGTACTGCAGAGCTATCTGCCAAATTAGGGAAAATGGATCAGTTCCAATATTCTCTCTCTCTCTCTCTCTCTCTCTCTCTCTCTCTCTCTCTCTCTCTCTCTCTCTCTCTCTCTCTCTCTCTCTCTCCTACAGTTGGAGTGCGACAATTTCATCACAGTCATCCAGAAAGTCAATGACACTTTTGTGGTATGCGGGACAAATGCAGGAACCCCCAAATGCTGGCTGCTGGTAAGATGACATGACGATGAATAGAATAGCTATTGTCTTCAACATGTGTGTTTAGTGTTCTCACAACGGTCACACTTTCATCTCACTTAACTCCTGTATCACTTTTATAAAAGTTGGTAGTAGTGTTCAATAAAAAACTTTAACTAATATCTCTATTTGTACTGTATACAAGGAGGTAAGAGCATTCAGGATATGGGTTGTGAGGTTGTGATGTCATTTCCTCTCCATAGGTAAATGACACTGTGCTGACTGACGCCCCCACCAATGGACAGATGGCACCAGCCTCTGACATCTCCCCTCCCTACCCCTCCCAGAGGTCCGTCAGTCTGTCCGCAGGTACGATGCGAGGACAGACAGACACTCCAGCCAAACATCCATAGAAACTCTGCTATTGGCACAATACCAAACCCATCCCTCACCCCTATTTCTACATCCTTGTTAACTCCTCTCTGTGGATCTGAAAGGATAGGATAAGTATCAGCTTTTTGGTGGAGAGCTCCATCCAGCCATTATGTTCATAAGTATACAGACCAATCCTCAACATTGGCTTCTGTTTAAAATGGTACCATAGTACTGCAGATGGTTCACGACATGTAGCGAAGCTGTAACTCACAGTATTATCGAAATCATGGCAAGGTTACTTTGTATAGCAGGTTCTGTGATATCGCAGACCAGGCTGGACTGGAGTGATGAACCAACGAGCCATTTGCTAGAGTGGTGCAGCATTCTGATAATGTTCAGTTCTCATCGAACCATTAATGTCATGATTCCAAATTACCTCCCTTATTGCTATGGAGACAGTGCCCTAAGTGGGGTAATTGTAATACGGTTATGGGAGGATGTTGGTTGATGCAGTCAGCTGTCTTCTGTTGATTTCTTTTTTATCTCTCCCCTCAACCTTCTGTTTGTTTGTCTCTCTCTCCTCTTTGTCTCTCTCTTTATCTTTACCCCCCCCCCCCCCCTCTCGCTCTCAGATGGGAATCTATACTCTGCTCTCTCGGCAGTGGGGCGTCACCCTGGCTCTATCCGCCGGACCTACGGCACTCAGAAGCTCCTGAAGACTGAGACCAAGTGGCTGCAGAGTGAGTGGGATGAGAGCAACATGGGACTATATTGGTGTAGGAGAGCTGCATGAGGCACTGGAGTGGATGAGCATGGAAATAGCAACTCTATATTATCTTCTATCTTGTAACTGTAACATGCTGCATGCAGAAATGTAATCACTATGAACACTAGATGGCCCTGCTAGAATGAAATGCATTAGGAGTTTGAAAAGGACCCAAATAGTTACAACCAGTGACTGAGTTGGCCTGGTGCTCACTGGCCTCAAATGTTTTATTGCCTGGTTGAGTATTACCAGCAGCTAAATATAAAGAGCAACGGCACCAGAAATGAGTACCGGCATCTATTTCAGTCCACTTCAAGCACTGGTGGAAGTCCTTTCTCTCTCCTGCTACAGGCCCCCAGTTTGGTGGAGCAGCAGTAATGCCAGCCTCTCAGAAACACAAGGAGGAGATCTACTTCTTCTTCAGTGAGATCAACAAGACGGCCATGGTGGACGAGGAGCCCTACAGGTCGCGCATCGGCCGAATCTGCATGGTAACCATAACAACATCACCTTATGTCAGCTGTATTACAACGTTGTTGCGTATTAAAGCTGAGCTCCGCGAAAGGATAAACAGTTTTGTTTTTTTAAACAGAGGAGATGAGCATCCAGCCTCGTGGTAAAAAGAAAACGTAGTACATACTCTGATGTTCTATCACATGTGCAATGATGTCAGAGGGGGAAAAAAACTGGGTTTGTTGTTTGAAGTAACATCTTTGATGTTTGTAATATCGCAAATGAACCTGGCAGTTTCACCGCTAAGGATTCCAGCTTTAATGTTATGGTGTACTGATGTATACTGTGTGTCCGTCTCCAGGTGGACGAGGGGGGTATAAAAAACCTGCTGGCGGACTCGTGGACCACCTTCCTGAAGGCCAGGGTGATATGTGGTGTGGGTAGCACCCCCCAGCAGTACAACAACATCAGACAGGCCTTTGTGCTGTCTGAAGTGGCCCAGGAGAAGAGGACCGGGGTCATGTACGGCCTGTTTGCCAACGCCTGGTGAGTAGACACCTTACACCTTCAACACCCTTCAACCCATATGGCTGCTTAAGACTGTGTCATGCTTAAAATGCAGGAGAGGAATGAGCTGCACAAACAACATAATCAGAGGAAAGGAGGATTATGCACAGCACATCCAAATGGGGCACAGGAGCTGGATAGACATGTACAGCAATGAAAACCTGCGAGCAGCAACACGTTTCAGTGAGGAAAATACATGATTGTATTTGAAAGGGAAAGGGAAAGGGGGATACCTAGTCAGTTGTACAACTGAATGCATTCAACTGAATTGTGTCTACCGCATTTAACCCAACCACTCTGAATCAGAAGTGGGCTCTGCTCTGTGGAGGCGGCCAATTACTTTTGAGCTTGAGTGCTTTTATTAGCATATTTGAGCAGCCTTAAATCTTTTAAGTCCTTTTAGGGAGTCATAGTAATATGATTCTACTCCGCTATCAGTCTGTGATTGAGTTGCTAACAACATTCTGATTCACGTTAAGTTTGAATAAAGTAAGAAGAAGGAAGGAAGGCTTTCAAGTGTTGTATTGTTTGGTTGACCAGGGACACGACAGTGATATGTGCTTACTCCATCGAGGACATTGACCAGGCCTTCGCCACGTCCAAACTGAAGGGCTACAGCAGTCCTCTGATTGGACATCGCCCTGGCACAGTAAGACACCCACTGAATCAGTTAAATTAACTTTATTTTAATGAATGTTTCGTAGTGCCAATCAAAGTCATTTTGCGAAGGCCAATTGCATATGCTCATGCATGTGAGTCCGTCAATTTTGAGGAAGTGGAAGACTTGTGTTTCTATTTTTAAACAGTTGCAGATGACAGACACTGGTTGTGAAATGATTGTGCAAGACAAAGCCACAGCCTAAGTCTGTCTCCCTTCCTGATTACATCACTGTCATTACATCACTTCTTGTCCCAGTGTGCCTTCAAGAACTCCACGGCAGCCCACAACCCTAAGTCCCTGGGGGTGATCAGGGACCACCCGGAGATCGAGGACGTGATTCGTCCGGTCGGGGGTGCTCCGCTGAACCTGCCCACCGACGATCACTTCACACACACTGTCGCTGCCATGGTGCTGGCAGTCAACGACGAGCACTATACTGTGCTGTACCTGGGAACAGGTGTGTGTGTGTGTGTGTGTGTGTGTGTGTGTGTGTGTGTGTGTGTGTGTGTGTGTGTGTGTGTGTGTTTGGTGTAACCTATTTAAAAGTTATCTTTTAGAAGACGTAGTCTCCTTGACAAAGTAAATAAAAAAGTTGTTTGCTCAACGCAGGCATGAGTTGGGGCTTATTATAAGACTGCATTTTTTGGCAAGAATCCCAGATAAATTGACTGAATTAAAAAAAAGTAGCTACAGCCTAATCAGATGATAAAGAAGTCAGTCGCTACCACAGGGAAAGTAGTGATAGAGCTGTGAACAGAGCCATGGGTCTCTGAGGTGGCCTAATAAGAAATTAGAGCAGTTAAGTCTTCTGTGGGAAGTAATAGCCTCTCAATCTGGGGAGGAGATAAGAGAGGACAAGCTGTAGGACAGGCCTGCTCCTCTCCGTAAGTCAGCCACTGATGAAATGACCAGTAGAGGAAAAAGGCAGCATGTGCTATTATAAACCTGGGGCCGTATTCAATCAAAAATATCCACTGGGTTTCCGGGATACAGGGCTCGACCTTGGTGTCTCTCTCTCCTCTGATAATGTTCTCTCTCTCTTTCTGGTGATAGAACAGGGGAAAGTGCTCAAGGTTCTGCACACTATCGAGGATGCCTTTATCATATCCCAGTACTCCCTCTTCCACAACGAGGGTCCTGTTCTAAGCATGGCCATCGACTCTAAGAAGGTACTGTGAGACCATCAGCGAACACTCCTTAGCAGCTAGCACTAATATCCGTAGATTCATTTGTTTACGATGTAGCTGCAGTCCAATTCTTTTAAACAATGCCCTTCTAGTGATAGCCACTGTATGTCTCTTCCTGTCTCTCATGTATTGCTCCCTGCCTTCTCCCCCAGGGCCACCTTTATGTGGGCACGGCAATGGAGGTTCAGCGCATACCATTGGCTGACTGCGGTCGCTATGGAGACAGTTGCCGGGAGTGCATTCTGTCTCGGGATCCCTATTGTGGTTGGGATGCAGCCAGGAGGAGGTGCACACCCATCCCAGCTGGATACAACATCAGCACTGGGTATGAGATGTGATGATGTCACTCCTGGAATACAGTTCAGATACCTATGGAAAACATGCAGTGTACCAGAAAATGACAGTCAATACCAGCCATAACATATCATTTCTCACAGAGGAGTGTCGAGGTTCCAACTACTATTCTAGGTTTTATGATAATTGTTTCATTTACATAAAATGGTTGATCGTTCAAAATGGTACATGCTAATTTGATGTTCCTTCAATAATTTGTTTCATACTGAAGGGCACTCACTCAGAGTCTGGACCACTCCAATGCCTCTATCTGTGGTGAAGCTGCTGGTGAGTGCCACTCCGCCTCCTCTCTGACTCTCTGTATCTTCATTAACTGAAATAAGGAACTTTTTTCCAGAGCTTAACTCAGAAGATGATATCATATAATTGAGCGGAGGCTCAAACCCATTGGGCGGTTTAATATCAAAGTTTGCCCTCACTTCAAAGCCCAATAGCTTCAGCCATATTAACCTCTAATAATCCAAACAAATTCTCCCCGCTGATGGGATATGTACTGTCTTTGTTATCAAGCTCTTTTTTCCATTACTTCTCTTGGTCGCAGTCTCAGTGCAGCTGTCATGTATCCGTTCACTGTTTCCTTTCTTCCATTCCTGGAACACAGAGATTTAATCCTAGGGAGTGGAGGATGAAAGGTGATGCAATACCATATATAAAGATATTATATTTTAATCTGTTATTTTAGCAGATATTTTCCAGAGAAAGTAAGTATCAGGCCACAGAATAAAACAGAACACTATTTAATGCATCTCTGTGTCGGTTTCTACTAGAGGTCGACCGATTAATCGGAATGGCCGATTAATTAGGGCCGATTTCAAGTTTTCATAACAATCGGTAATCGGTATTTTTGGACACCGATTTTTTTAATTTAAATGTTTTTTTTTTATACACCTTTATTTAACTAGGCAAGTCAGTTAAGAACACATTCTTATTTTCAATGTCGGCCTAGGAATGGTGGGTTAACTGCCTTGTTCAGGGGCAGAACAACAGATTTTTACCTTGTCAGCTCGGGGATTCGTTTTTGCAACCTTCCGGTTACTAGTCCAACGCTCTAACCACCTGCCTTACATTGCACTCCACGAGGAGTCTGCGTGGCAGGCTGACTACCTGTTACGCGAGGGCAGCAAGAAGCCAAGGTAAGTTGCTAGCTAGCATTAAACTTATCTTATAAAAAACAATCAATCTTAACATAATCACTAGTTAACTACACATGGTTCATGATATTACTAGTTTATCTAGCGTGTCCTGCGTTGCATGTAATCGATGCGGTGCCTGTTAATTTCTCATTGAATCACAGCCTACTTCGACAAACGGGTGATGATTTAACAAGCGCATTTGCGAAAAAAGCACTGTCGTTGCACCAATGTACCTAACCATAAACATCAATGCCTTTCTTCAAATCAATACACAAGTATATATTTTTAACCTGCATATTTAGTTAATATTGCCTGCTAACATGAATTTCTTATAACTAGGGAAATTGTGTCACTTCTCTTGCGTTCCGTGCAAGCAGTTAGGGTATATGCAGCAGTTTGGGCCGCCTGGCTCATTGCGAACTGTGTGAAGTCCATTTATTCCTAACAAAGGTCGTAATTAATTATGACATAACATTGAAGGTTGTACAATGTAACAGCAATATTTAGACTTAGGGATGCCATCCGTTAGATAAAATACGGAACGGTTCCGTATTTCACTGAAAGAATAAACGTTTTGTTTTCGAAATGATAGTTTCCGGATTCGACCATTTTAATGACCAAAGGCTCGTATTTCTGTGTGTTATTATGTTATAATTAAGTCTATGATTTGATAGCGCAGTCTGACTGAGCGATGGTAGGCACCAGCAGGCTCGTAAGCATTCATTCAAACAGCACTTTCGTGCGTTTGCCAGCAGCTCTTCGCAATGCTTCAAGCATTGTGCTGTTTATGACTTCAAGTCTATCAACTCCCGAGATGAGGCTGGTGTAACCGATGTGAAATGGCTAGCTAGTTAGCGATGTGTGCGCTAATAGTGTTTCAAACGTCACTCGCTCCAATAATCGGTTTCGGTATCGGCGTTGAAAAATTATAATCGGTCGACCTCTAATTTGTACACATTAGTCTGGTTTTAGGTTTACTGGGCTTTGAGTCACAATTGTCCTACTAACTGAGAGCAAACTTATCATTTACAATAACTTGTATATTTTTTCATCAATAAACTCAGCAAAAAAAGAAACGTCCTCTCGCTGTCAACTGCGTTTATTTTCAGCAAACTTAACATGTGTAAATATTTCTATGAACATAAAAAGACTCAACAACTGAGACATAAACTGAACAAGTTCCACAGACATGTGACTAACAGAAATTGAATAATGTGTCCCTGAACAAAGGGGGGGGGGGGGGGGGGGGTCAAAATCAAAAGTCACAGTCAGTATCTGGTGTGGCAACTAGCTGCATTAAGTACTGCAGTGCATCTCCTCCTCATGGACTGCACCAGATTTGCCAGTTCTTGCTGTGAGATGTTACCACACTCTTCCACCAAGTCACCTGCAAGTTCCCGGACATTTCTGGGGGGAATGGCCCTAGCCCTCACCCTCCGATCCAACAGGTCCCAGACGTGCTTAATGGGATTGAGATCCGGGCTCTTCGCTGGCCATGGCAGGACACTGACATTCCTGTCTTGCAGGAAATCACGCACAGAACGAGCAGTATGGCTGGTGGCATTGTCATGCTGGAGGGTCATGTCAGGATGAGCCTGCAGGAAGGGTACCACATGAGGGAGGAGGATGTCTTCCCTGTAACGCACAGCGTTAAGGTTGCCTGCAATGACAACAAGCCCAGTCCAATGATGCTGTGACACACCGCCCCAGACCATGACGGACCCTCCACCTCCAAATCAATCCCGCTCCAGAGTACAGGCCTCGGGGTAACGCTCATTCCTTCGACGATAAACACGAATCTGACCATCACCCCTGGTGAGACAAAACCGCGACTTGTCAGTGAAGAGCACTTTTTGCCAGTCCTCTCTGGTCCAGCGACGGTGGGTTTGTGCCCATAGGTGACGCTGTTGCCGGTGATGTCTGGTGAGGACCTGCCTTACAACAGGCCTACAAGCCTCAATCCAGCCTCTCTCAGCCTATTGCGGACAGTCTGAGCACTGATGGAGGGATTGTGCGTTCCTGGTGTAACTCGGGCAGTTGTTGTTGCCATCCTGTACCTGCCCGCAGGTGTGATGTTCGGATGTACCGATCCTGTGCAGGTGTTGTTACACGTGGTCTGCCACTGCGAGGACGATCAGCTGTCCGTCCTGTCTCCCTGCAGCGCTGTCTTAGGCATCTCACAGTACGGACATTGCAATTTATTGCCCTGGCCACATCTGCAGTTCTCATGCCTCCTTGCAGCATGCCTAAGGCACGTTCACACAGATGAGCAGGGACCCTGGGCATCTTTCTTTTGTGTTTTTCAGAGTCAGTAGAAAGGCCTTTTTAGTGTCCTAAGTTATCATAACTGTGACCTTAATTGCCTACCATCTGTAAGCTGTTAGTGTCTTAATGACCGTTCCACAAGCGCATGTTCATTAATTGTTTATGGTTAATTAAACAAGCATGGGAAACAGTGTTTAAACCCTTTACAATTAAGATCTGTGAAGTTATTTGGATTTTTACGAATTATCTTTGAAAGACAGGGTCCTGAAAAAGGGACGTTTCTTTTTTTGCTGAGTTTATGAGTGTGGCCTCTCACCCACACATTTCTCACATAATGAAGTAGCCCTGCCAATCCTGTCCTGCCATTCCCATTTTGAACTCACCTATGATTGTAACCGTAGATACGTAAACAATCCATAGGTATGAAACCATAGGCTACTCTCTAGTCTAGGCAGCCCATAAGTATTTCATTTGGGTGAGATCAATGTTAACCAGGCTGTGCCCTCTGAACCCCCACAGCACTGAAGACCCATAGGACAAACCCCAAACAGGTGGTGATTGACTCGGACGGCCCCGTCAACCTCCCCTGCCCCGTGCACTCCTTTCACGCCACCTACCGCTGGGAGAAGGACAACTGTATCCAGAACTACCCCTGCTTCATCATTGGAGACTCCTGTGTGCTGGGACCCACCCCTGGCCTGCCCCTTAAGCAGGGGGTGTTCCGCTGCATGGCCACGGAGAACGGCTACAAGGTGGAGGTGGTCTCCTACAGGCTGGTGATCAACAGTGGGCCTCTGCCTGCCTCCCTGGCCTCCACCCTGGGGCCCTCCCTCCTTCTTGCTGCAGCCACCCTCTGGCTCCTGTAACCATTGCAAATGCTAAAGCTAACCCCTTAGCCTCTAAGGCCCTCTCTCTGACAGACAGGAGAGGAGGGGCCACCATACCCAGGTGAGGTTCGCAGAGCATTGATATTAATGGTCGGGTAATGCGATCAGTGTTGCCCGCAGAGACTGTTTTCAGAAAAAGTGTTTTTTTATTTCATTTACGTTGTTCAGAAAATGCCTGAAAATAAACCAAGCCATTTATTTTTAAATAATATATGGGCCTACCATACTAACTAATATACTGTTTAAACAAAAAAAGACCTAAAGCAAACTTAAAATACATAACATTTAAACTTAATTAATACATTAACATCAATATGGGTTTTATGGAAAGACAAACTATATTATCGTGTCTTATTCTGAATTTTAAATACAGATTCAAACCACAAGATATGCTTTGCGAACCTTGCCTGTCCACCCAGGAGATGACATCTCATGAGTTGTGTTAAATACAATACCAGGCCAATTTCTCTTTATGGTTTCTCAACTTATTTTCAAACATGATTGTGCTACTTTGTGAATATTTGAAGCTTGAATACTGCTCTAACATCTAAACATCCTGTTGAATGTCATAAGTATAGGCTAGTATTTAGAAAATGTCTGGTATTGACAAAAAAAAGCCTTAACAATTCTGGGACATACCCCCTAAGCACAATTTGCTGTGAAAGCAAAACTGCTCAATTGTGTTGACTTGAATCAGGTGGCCAAGCCTTACTTTGATGCTGGGAGGAAGTGTCATAATTTTGACAAGAAGTCATCTTTTTGACAGGAAGTAGGTAGAAGAGCATGAGCTCATCCTCGAACATCACTGTGTCTCGGCAAGTCCTCTGCAGTAAAGGTCGTTTTTGCATAATTTTATTGGATAGTATCAGACATTCATATTATACTTCATTTTCAATAAACGTAAGTACAGTAAACATCATTCAGTGGCAGGTGAGGCCAAATTAGAATTGAGTAGATGACATGTAGAGTTAGATGCATTTTGTAGTTTGCTAAATATGAGAAAAAGCTTGTGATTATATGAGTACCGTGTGTTAAGTATTTTATTGCTCCGCAAATGCTGATTTCCACCATTGCTGCCTATGAAAGTTATTCTTGACGGTTCAAGGTTTTATACTGTACAGAAGTCCAGAGAGGACATATGAATAAAATAAAATAAATCCTTGTTATGTCGAGATAACAACTTATTTATCTCATGATCACGACATAACGTTTTGTCGAGATCACGAGACTAACTCTATAAATAGGAGTAGACGCATTGATGATAGATTGACAGTATAGCTGAGGCGGTAGAGCATATGTTTTGATTGATTGCTACACTAAGCGATGGTACATTTCATGCTAACATATCACTCATTGTCAGTTTATAAATTAGAATGTTAGCTAGCTAAATGTCCCTTACCTTGAACTAAGAGGTCTTGGGGCATCTAATCCTTCATGGGGCATTTGAGCCTTGAACGATGCCTGACAGGCTGGCCTGTCTCTGAGGCCAGCCTGACCACAGACAATCGCATGCAAGCAACAAGGCAGCTAACTTGGCTAGTCTTGTGAGTGCGCAAGCTAGCTAGCTAGTTAGCTAGGTGGTCTTACTAGCTAGCTAGATAGCTTGTTATATATGCTGGTTGTTAGCTTGCATAACTGATATGTGTATAATTGTAAGGGGCACTTCATGTTTTATGGATAATATTACAATTTACAGAGTGGGTGAGCACAATTCCTAACAGGCTAACAAGATTACATTTTGTCCTCAGACCATGATCAGATTCAATAGCAGTCTCAGAGGCTGATAAATCAGGATTCCACCTTGTAGGTTGTTTCATAGGTAATGCTCCTTGCAGGCAGATTAGCAGTTAGTGCATTATGTATATGATCAAGACTGGGTGTGCTCTATTCCTGGCAGGCTGATTCGATTCAGTAGCAGCCTCAGAGGCTGATAAATCAGGATGCTGACTTGTAGGCTGTCTGCAAGGAGCCTTACATATGAAACAGCCTACAAGGCAGCACCCTAATTTATGAGCCTCTACGGCTTCTAATGAATCTGATCAACTTGCCAAAAATAGAGCTCACTCACTTTGGATTATATGCATCAGCCTATACAGCGCTGACAGCTAATCTGCCTGCAAGGAGATTTACCAATGAAATAACCTACAGGGCAGCATCCTGATTTATCAGCCTCTGAGGCTGAAATTTAATCTGATCAGCCTGTGAGGAATGCAGCTCACCCACTGCAAATGTAAATATTATTCACAAAAAAATGAAGTGTCCCTTGTAATTTATACACATATCAGTTATGCAAGCTAACCACCAGCATAGATAACAAGCTAGCTTGCTAGCTAGAAAGCTCACAAGGCTAGCCAAGTTAGCTGTGTTGTTCCTTGCATGTGATTTAATGTGGTCTTGGGGGCGGCGGAGACCCTGGGAGACTGTGTCGCCTGTCAGGCATCGTTCCGGGCTTAAATGCCCCACTTTGCGATCAACACAGCCACAGGGCTCCTTGATGAAGTGGTTATCGTGCATCTGAAGAAATTAATGGGTGATAAGTTGTACTTTTGATTATCTTCTGATCTCGACAAAACAACTTTTGTTATGCTATAAATATGTCTTGATCTCGACATAACGAGATAAAAAAATGTTTTATTCATATGTCCTCTCTGGAGTTCTGTAATACTGTGGTTATACAATGATGTTACTCATTGACTGCTTTAACTAACCTATTCTCAATGGGAAAATTCAGTGCACAATACTCAAAGGGGTTATTTTCATACTTGTATCTGTATGCTGTAACAAAAGGCTTGACATAATTTGATAGGATCCTTTTGTGAAGTAGAACACTTTGAGCAGCCACCATACTCTGGGGAGAAAGACAGAAATTGATTGACATTTTTGGAAGATATGGAACAAAATTCCTCTTTAAGCAATAGATGTTTTTTTATTTTAGCACCTGACCTCACATAATAATAGTATATGCTTTATTGGAGGCAGAGAATGTTTGCTGGGAGGGAGTGGTTTACTCAAAGCAAATGTTGAATGTAACATATTAATATGAATGTAGTTGCAACAAAATGCAAGTCTATTGTCCCCATGTATTGATTGTTTTATCTCAGTGCTGAAGCACCACCTTACAACCACTACTGTGTTTTGAACTGTGCCACTGTCGCCTGAAAATATTGGTAGAAAACAGGCTACATAATGCTTTTCTTAGAACAGTTTTAGCCACAGTTCTGCAGGTTCCATCTTTCTCTCTGGGGGTGGCTGTAAGTTTGTTGTCTCGAGGTCTCGGAAGGATCTGCTTGCTGCATTGCACTGATGCGGGCTATTGACCGTGCCAAACATAAGCTGTGTTGAGCCGCCTCATCCGCCGCCTGCCGCTTCTCACTCACTTAGCACTTTGAGTAATTGGTTTCCCAAATCTCTTTCTCAAACTCACACACATTCTTATATATGTCACAAATACACACAGGCATGTAGGTGCGCGCACACACACACACCTCTTGTTTACCAATCACCCACTTCAATCTCATTCTCTTTACTCCAGTATTTACTGTTGCTTATCTGTTTCATTGTATTTTGAGCATGAAGCTGGTGTGTCTCTGAAAACAGTGAACAGAAGCCACTCATACGCTAGCCAACACTAATTAGGCAACTGAACCTGTATCGCTCACTGCAGAGACATAGAGGCTCTTTTACCAAGACAGATGGCCTAGTGTCAGTGGGTATTGTTAAAAACGGTCAATGAATCGTAGCTGTGCAGAGTTGATTGTATTTGGCCTTTCATGGATTTCCAAGGGGCAGCAGTGATATGGGAGTTTGTTTTCTCTGGAGCACTTTATTTAATGACCACCTTCATAGCCAGGAGTCCCTGCTTTGACGTGGAAATAAACCGTGGATATATCGCATGCGAGTGATTATCATTATCCTAGAAAGATTTAAACCGGTTTGTTGTGTTCAATTACCCGTTCGATAAATAATGCCAGCAGAGAAATAGAGTGAAGTGAATCGTATTGTCTTTAAATCCGTTCTCTGGTGCTTTGGACAGTGTTGATTGCATTCTGTGTCTTAGTACATTTTTATTGGGAATCAGCTTACCAAACTCGATAGAAGAGGAGATTGTATTGGTATCATGCTCGTTAATGCCTCACCATAACCATTCTTTTTTTTAAAGGACAGATGTCTGTCTATATAAAGTGTTAATACATGTCCCTGTAACAAATCTGTAACTCCATATGTTTCCCTTTACTGAACATGTACAGTGAAAATCAATAAAGTCATCAACTACAGTATTTTATTTTTTTATTCACTTTTATTTATTCAGGTAGCCCAATTATTATAAAAAAAATGTTTCACACACTGGAAGAAAATGGTACATCATTGGTCTTTCTTTTATTTGCTTGTGTGTCTGTGAAGAGAGAGCGAGAAGAGGGGCAGAGGGAGGGATGTGGACAAGCATATCAAAAGAGGAGAGGGAGAGAGAGCGATACACACTTAACGGTATAATACATGGGCAATGCGCATGGCACCGTTTGCGGCACAGTGGAAAGTTGGATTACTTTAAATTGTTGCAGATTGTGTTAAATTCATGCTGGAGACCCACAAAATGGTTAATTCTACATTGAGTAAATTATGTTGAAAATGTTGCACCATCTACTGGTGTAGAATTGTATGACAGTTCAGTGTCAATGCTGCACACTTGATCTTCATAAGAATAAAATAATATAAAAACATCACTTAAACCATGAAACAGGCAGGTGAACCCTATTTATGCTGGTGATGAACCCTATTTATACTGGTGAATGCCTATTCTAGGACATACTCCATTGTCAGAAAAGCTTAACACAAAAGAGACTATTTATTTTTGCCAACTCACTGTCAGCTCATTTTCTACCCATCACTTCCTGATTTTTCCACCAAACTTGGCATGACATGGTGATGAATCACTTATGATTAATAACAAGATCTTACAAGACAGCTTGCATTTGTTATGGGTTGTCATTCACTTTTTAACACCCACCAACAAACTGAGGCAACCATAATGAAGAACATATTTATTTCCCCCTCTCTCTTTTCTATTAAAGTTTCTACCCATTTCCCATGAAGTTAGTTTCCTATTTGTAATGAAGAGAAACGACTAATCTTATTCAATAACAGACAGGCTTACTTATCGACTGCCAGAGATAGCCACACAAAGCAAAATCGAAACCCCTGCTACATACAAACATACAATATATTAATCATCCATTTTATTAAGTTCTAGCTTTCCTCTGTGCAAAGACAACCACAATACAAGTATATCTAATGACACGACTCACTAAATCAATTTAATTGCCAGAGGTTTTTATTAAAAAATGTTGAAGGTTCTGACCTAGCATTTTCTCTTTGTGTTAGAATACACAGGGTGGAATAACAACAGAGACAAAGCTATTTCAATGTACTATTGCACAAGATAGCCCCATATCTTATTTTCCCCACAGTCACCTCGAAAGACATTGTGTGACATTAAAGGTTGCAAACACCGGCAGCAGCGCTTGACTTGGACTGAAATAGGTGCCGGTACTCATTTTGGGTGGAGGTACCTTTTATATTTAGGTGCAGGAGCTCCACAATACTTTGGAGCTAATATTCTATAAGAGGAACAGGAGCTCAAGCAGTAGAACATTTGAGGTGTTGGTCCTCAGCTCCCAAGTCAAGCACTGCCCTGTGGAAAAGGGATTGGCTTCGTCCACCATATTCCACATTCCTGAGCGCATAACAGAGCAACGAAGAAAATAAGACTTAAAGGGCTGGTCTTCTTCCTTCATTTCTCATACGCGTGATGAGTCATTGACAACATATGCTAAAGTGTTGTTGAAAACTGGTAATTGAAGGGCTGAATTGGTTCACTAATCTTTCATCTTCAGGTGAGTGCTGAGAGTTTGTCTGACTACTTTATATAAGATGTTGATCATTTTAACAGTATAAAGATATTCACAGTAGGGAGATTTTCACTCATTTTCACTCATTTAGATATTTGAGTGTAAAATTACCTCAAATATGTTAGCAGAAACTATTATTAGGCTACAGGATGAGTTTACAAATACCAAACAGTCGGGCATCAAGGAAAAACTATAAAAAGTCTAGATATGCAAATTTGAACTTTTTAAGTGACTGAGAAATCAAATGAGTTAAAAAAAGTAAGCAGGCCTAGACAGGCTGTATCAGGTAAATATAGAACCACACTGTGATGATAGGAGGAGTCACCATCATGAGCTTTACTCTGTAAACATTTCCCTCAAGTCCAGGAACACAGTGATCTGCCAGGTGGACGATGGTGCGTTTGATTCCATTAATATTGTGCTAACTGAAAGACTCATGTGAGGGCCATGGTTTTGTGCAGTCTGTGATATTGAGACATTGCATCCCATATGGCTTTAATGTTAATGTATTAGGGTACAACTTGATATTGAAGACCTTTGACCAGGTCTCTTGAAAAATAGATTCTGTCACTGAGACTAAGCTGTATAAAAAAAAGTGAAATATATCTATGTAAAAATAAAACTATAGCTCAAGTCAAACTCACAACATTACAGTATGCATGCCAAGCAAACACACAATGGACAGTACCATGACAGACTAGGTTGGGGTAAGTCATTACCTGGGAACAGTTTTAAAGCTAATTTCCTGTAAAACCCAATGCCATTTGTCACATTTTGCCATGAGGCTGAGAGAAAACGTTGCAGTTTTAAACTGTCCAGTGAAAATCACTTTTAAAAGTAAATATTGTTAACTCATACTCAAATGTTGTTGCCTCATCCTATACATAGTATTTGTGGCCGAAGTATAAATAAAAATCAACTCAAACTTCTATCTCAAACAAAAACAATGCTTGCTATGACATCACCATCCTGAGGAGGATAAGCTGGCTACCGTTCTACTCGTATTCACATTCTTAATGACCGGCATACGCCCACACCATTCCTACACAGAAAATGTGCATTAACACACTTAATTACCTTTTTTTTTTTTAAGGAAAACCATTTCAATGAGTCATAATATGACAATGAGTCATATTTCGTAGAAATCTGGAAACACTGGACAGTTATTTTAAAAGGTCACCTTTGGGCAAAAACAGCAGCTTTGAACTGTATAACTGATCACCGTCATACCCAGTCATTTAACCCTTAAATGGCTACATTAGTGCCATTTCTTACCGATGTAAAACCTGATCAGAGTTGTGGTTGTAAAAGGACTGCATCTTGTGGTAACTGTTGGTTTGAGTTGGCGCTGTCATGGTGGTGTCTCCATTACAACACTGAGATGGTGGTTTGAGTTAGGGCTGTCATGGTGGGGTGTCCATTAAAACACTGAAATGGTGGTTTGAGTTAGGGCTGTCATGGTGGGGTGTCCATTAAAACACTGAGATGGTGGTTTGAGTTAGGGCTGTCATGGTGGGGTGTCCATTAAAACACTGAGATGGTGGTTTGAGTTAGGGCTGTCATGGTGGGGTGTCCATTAAAACACTGAGATGGTGGTTTGAGTTAGGGCTGTCATGGTGGTGTCTCCACTAAAACACTGAGATGGTGGTTTGAGTTAGGGCTGTCATGGTGGGGTCTCCATTAAAACACTGAGATGGTGGTTTGAGTTAGGGCTGTCATGGTGGTGTCTCCACTAAAACACTGAGATGGTGGTTTGAGTTAGTGCTGTCATGGTGGGGTGTCCATTAAAACACTGAGATGGTGGTTTGAGTTAGGGCTGTCATGGTGGTGTCTCCATTACAACACTGAGATGGTGGAATACTGTTCAAAGGGCTGTTCCCGGTTTATTAATTCAGTGGAATTGAAGATAATGACAAGGTTGAGGATGTAGTGGTCTGGAAGGGAGATAAAGGGAAATATTAGTAACAAAACATAAAAAGGTGTAGACATGACAAAGTAGTGCCAGGTGACTATTACAGGGAACGGGGTAATATATAACTACAACTAAGGAGGCAGCCACAACTAAAACCTAAAAGGGGCATTATCAAACTGAGGACATTGTTATACAAAGATATATAACATAGGACAAAGTTATGGCTGCATATAGTATTGATTTATCGCCAACAACATAATAAATAGGCACTTAATTTGTCATATCACACACAAAGAAAAGGATCGGGGCCACCCCATGGCATCACCAAGCATAAACTATGCTAGTGCTCAGGGAGAAGCATGCTGCTTATATGGGGAAACAGAGGAGCGAAAAAGGGAGGTGAGGTGATTACAGAAGTGGGAACTGGTGTGTGTATTTGACCTGTTGGGGAAGCCAAAGTGGTGATAGGATAAGGTGGTTAGTGATAGGATTAGGGGGAATGTCAGTCAGTTTAGGGACAATTCGACAACACTGATCTTTACAGCCGGGCTGTCAAACTCATTCCATGGAGGGCCTAGTGCCTGCTGGTTTTTGGTTTTTCCAAAGACCTAGGCAATCAGGTGAGGGGAGTTCCTTAATAATGTGTGACCTTAATTCATCAATCAAGTACAAAGGAGGAGAACAATCCCGCAGACACTCGGCCCTCTGTGGAATGAGTTTGACACGTGCTCTACAGATTCTGTCCAAAAACCAATCCTGTGAAATGACGTCAACACATACTGGAGGAGTTAATGACTAAGCTACAAGTGGCTAGTTTAGCTAACGAACTAGCTACATTGGTTGCTGCGCATAACCAGAATGACACATTGATGAACCACCGAAGGCATACCCCATTTCTGTTAGAACGTTTTGGAGGTGGAGGAGTTTGACCGTTTTTCATGTCCAAAGTCGACCGTTAAAGCTAATTTCCTGCAATTCTACACATGTTGCTATTGATTATGACATGTTCGTATGCATGAACTTCAGGCTAAGGGCAACATAACATGAGCAAAGTTATATACCAGCAAAACTATTGTAATCAGATTACAGATAGTTTTGAAAAACGAGATGATTACTTCGAGGATTACTTTTAAATTCAGAAAGGATGTTTGTGGGAAAAATGTGCGTTGATGTGAATCACACTGCTGCTCTCTCATTTAGCAAATTGTGCCTTACGGATTGTGGTTGTTGTGGATGGCTGTTTACAAATCTAAATGTGTATTTGAACCCAATAATGGTTGAATTCAATACGTTTAAGCTGCCTATCAATCATTGTTTTTGAAACCAGTGGACAGCCAGTGAAAAATGCGCACTTGCAACAGCTCCATAGTGCGGATCCAAACCTATTGAATAAAAGTGGGGCTTTTATTGCTCAATTTAATTCATGCTGATAAAAAAACCAAAACAAAAATCCATAGGCCTAATGGACACATGCTCAAATTTTCACACTTTTGATAGACTTAAAGGGGCAGTCTGTAGTTGCTACATCCATTATTGTACTTATACATTATAATATATATCCATTGATTCTTGAAGAATATAATTTACAAATGCCTCATGAGCTTAGTTCAACTGTCACACTCCATGAGAACCCAAAATATATGCTTGTTTTACTCCAATGTTTGTAAACATTGTAAATGTAAACAAACACTGTATAGCCACATAACATGATTAAAACAATATTTTTTATATCATGCATGGTCAGTCCTTGCATCCATAGCTCTGTCTATTCATCTGAGAGTGGTTACATTTCTCCAGGCCCATCCCTCAGCTTTTTACCGAAACAGGCAGGGTGACCATTTTGTTATTGTTTCATCTGTGGATTTGCCCTTTAAACAGCTGCATATTATCAAGACATCAAAGTGTCACCAACAAAAAGGTAAACAATAGGTCTATAGCAAATGCAGCATATGGCATTCATTTTTCACATGTAAATAGCACTTTTCAGTAGTCCTCAAAGCATGCCATTCCATGAGTGCAGTATTTATTTTTTAACTCGAATCAATGAGCCCAGTCAGTCCTCGATGACAACAAAATCATAAACAACAGAGTAGGGCTGGCTAATAAGTCCTTAGTTTTGGGGTCATGTTGAGGTAAAACTATATGGCTAATCTATACTTCCATATTTCCAAGTCCTATTCTTGAAGATCAAAGGGTATAACATTAATTGGAAATACTGGAATTCTGAAAGATTCTGGTTTTGAATGTAAAGCTATAATTTAATGGTATTATATGTAGTAGAAAGCAATGGGTTAGAAGAAGCCTACATAACCAACCCATAAAGTAAAATCCATATATGGCCAGCTATGTAAACTTTAACATTGATTTATCCTGCAATATATGTGGTTCAATTGGTAACATAAATCTTTGCCTTCTTCTAATGCCTCTTAAGGGGAAAGTAATCTAAAAGTAACAGAATGTAATCAGATTACATTACTGAGTTATTGCAATCCAAAAGTTACGTTACTGATTACAATTTTGGACAGGTAACTAGTAACTGTAACGGATTAGATTTAGAACGTAACATACCCAACCCTGGTTATAAGAAGTGGAAACTTTAAAACTTTTTCACATGCAGCCTTTTGAACAATGAGACTCATTGTGCCCATACAGTAATAATAGTATTATGAGAAATTCCTTACATTGTGATTCTGTGCCAAGGCATGGCCACTCCTGAACATTGTTACTGAAAAGTGAAGCAATAGCATTGCTACAGAGATGGGCTGATGCTTATCAGTGTAATTCCCATACAAAGACGTTTTGACGATACGCGGGGTTCAGTAGGCCTATGCCACTAGGAGGATGTTATTATGCCAAGACAGGAGGGTAAACTTCAAGGAATCATTGACAAAATGGAACCAGTCAGACATCAATTCACTGCATTGTCTCCACTGTCATTCTATTGACGGTATGTCCCACTGTCATTCATTCCATTTACCGTAGATCCCTGAGATGATATACAGTAGATATGATATAGAAAGCTATCTTTAGCAGATACCGCTAACAGATATTATTTATCTTCAGGTGTTGAACTTGGGAGTTTCTTTGAAGACAATATAGCTAATTGGCAATAAAGCAAGTATGAGGAAATGTTTATTGAGAAAATATTATCAGCTGAATATATGATGCTATGTCTATTAGAAGTTGTTTTGTCTCAGTTTTATTTGGATGTGTCTCAAAGTGGGTGACTACTAGGTTTATAATAGGTTTATAGGTTTTATGGGTCAATAGAAGTTGTTTGAACATGCTTTCTGGGCACTAAACTTAGCCTTACATTTCTCCTGGCTTGTCTAAATAAACTGCTTAGCTGGCTATGCGGATGTTCATTTCCATGAAGCTACAGTATATATTACTTTAAGTAGACTGCTTTGACCCTGGTGGGTCCCATCGTTTTCAAACATAAATGTATAGCTGTAACAGGTATTGAGTTTCAGTCACTAAATCTATGAGCCAATAGTCAACAGTACTTCAGCTTTACAATGTTGTTGATACTGTACAAGTACGATGTTCCACAATTTCATTACGTTCTTCTTGTCATCGGTGGTGATATGGCTATTTACAAATAATGAATTAGATCCTACCACTTAATGTCTTCACACGTCTACAGAAATTCAAGTAAAAGTCAATCCTCAGGTCACAGCATAGCCCACAAGATTCCATGCATATATGTCACATAATTAGCCTATCAAAAGTGAAGTTTTGTATTTGTAGTGTAATCACACATATTTGGGTGACCAATCTTGATTGGCAAGTCGTCTGATTCCAATATTAGACATTCAGAAGCACACAACCAGTGAGTTAATGGCTAACCAGGCTAACTAACAGAGTTCATTTAGACCATTAATACTCTATACATGTAGGTTAGAGGCACACAGCTCTGACCTGGTGGTAAGTAGTAACACTCAGTAAATATAGACTGGCTTTAGAAGGAAGCTCCTACTTTCCTATAAAAAAATCCTCCCCTTCTCATCAGCCACTCATTGTGTCATATTTATGAGTTACCATCTGGTCAGACATTGGTCCGTGGGACATTAATCAATCACTCAGTAATGGTTGGCTGATATTGATTTAATCACTCTGCAAGGTCTAGTGTTAATCTAAGCAGTTTTTAATGGAGGAAGACCATATTGTCCTGGGTTCCTGGTACAATAACAATAAGATTGATAAATACTAATATTGAACCATTTCATGATTGGCCTATGCTTTATGGTGGTCATCATGCTGGGTTATTGTTTTGTGATGGGGTTATATGCATGTGAGGTATTTTACTGAATCAATATTATTGAAACGTTTGTTATCTTTTCTTCATTTGTAGGAATAGCTATCAGTGTTGGCTAGAGAACTGATAAGCTTCTCTAAACTACGGGTACAGTAGGTATCATTGTGCAATAAAGCTATGCAGGTTTTTTTTTTTACATGCAGATGCTACGTAGCAAAGCAACAAGGAAGGGCATATTTCCTCTATGTTAAATTACAAAACAACCCCACACAGTAAGGAAATATTTATGAGTCAAGGAACCCTGCCAGATATGAATGTCAGTGGAGGTGGTGCACGTCACATAAGGAGATCAAGATAAAGACAGCAGTCTAACAGACTGTCCAATTAATTATAAACATCATACATTGACCCTTCCAGCAGAAAGAAGGAATTCATTATCTAAATATTAACCTCTATATCAAGAGCAGAACTCTGATCTGAAGTTTGAAAGGGTCAGTCTTAATTGCTGGTCTCCAGGAAGTATCCATTGCCTATGTATATGCTACCCAATGTATACAGTACAGTAAACAAAGTGGAGGCTCATTGAATACCTTAGACATTTTGATATCAGAAAATAAAATATGCCACAGATAAAAAAATATATAATCCAGAATCTTTATTGAGAAAAGCAAGGGCTTCTGAAAATAAAATGTATTCGTTAAACGTTTCATCCCTTGGTATTACTCAAAATATCATAAAACATTGCTAGAATACAAAACTTACTGTAGGCTATAGCAGGGGTTCCCAAACGTTTTCACTCGGGGCCCCCCTTCCAACATTGGGGAACATTCCACGCCACAAGCACTACACTAGCTGTTCACAGCCCTCTTGTTGGTGGAGAGAATTTTGCAAGTTTAATTAAGGCTTATTTCCTGCAATTCTACACATTTTGTCATGGGGTGCAAAGAACATTTTGCAGTTTTAAAATAAATGTTCTGTAATTCTATACATTTTGCCATGTCTAATGTGTATTCATCTGATATTTGAGTGACAAATAAATTACTACAATGGGCACAAAAAAAAAGGAATATTGCAAAATAAACCTTAATAAAAAACATTAGCTGACATGGGCTAGTTGATGTGGACATTTCTAACAAGTTATAAATAGCTCTCTAAGGTATGCAATGACTAACATTAAAAGAGGAACTGGTGATGCACTACCCAATTTTGAAATTGCATCGTGTACTATTACAACTTTCAAGAGTAAGTTTAAAGCCGGACTGAGTTCACCCTAGGGGCCGCGCCCCACAGTTTGGGATCCACTGGGCTACAGGACAACAATCAAAGGGTTCACTGACATATTTGATGAGATGTTAGAATATGTCATCTATGACAATCAGTGAACCCTTTGATTGGTGAAGTGTACTGTAGGCGATAAGTCAGGTGTAAATATAAGGAAGCAATACATTTGCGGACAGTCCATATTTGTTCATGACATGAATGTTTACTCCCTTCTTGCCACTCACTGGATACAATTTTATTAAAACTGTTTGTTCTACATGGTAATAACATTTATTGCCGACGTGAAGGTAATTCCAAAACAGTGAGTTACCCTTGGTTTGTAGTATAAATAAAGGAAAGGATTATGAGAACTTGGGGGATTGTACCTAACAGCCATGAGCAGAGTACTGTGTCTTATGAGGGTTAGTAGAAACATTCAGCCATGAGAATTAGTCAGCAAGAGGAATTTTAATTTCAGTCAAGGAGGATGAATCAGTTCACTCCCTTGTGTAAGGCATATCAACATATCAGGTGATCTTGAACAGATAACAGCATCACATCCACTAACAGGTACAGTTACACGCTTTTAAAAGATGCATCTTTAAATGTGCTAGTCACAGGAATACTTTAAAGGTTCTCCATTGAGCATGCAATTTAATCTGGGTCCTGGTAACAGCCCACTTAGAATGGCATATATCCTTTATTAGTTTTGCTATGGAAATTTGAGCATGTCACTTCCCAACACCACAACACTAGTCTGAATTAAGTCAATAGATCAGGTGGTGTGCATGCCAGAACTGACCATACGGTCCGTGTTGAGAAATCATGGCGATATTTCACAAATCCCTTCTCTTGGCTTTGAAACAGAAATGTGTGGGTAATGTTGGGCACAGACACAAATACTGGTAACATCAGAGTGAAATCTATTTCCTTCCTCCCTATTTCCTCTAGTTGCAATTGAGGATTGAAGGACGTAAAGAGGAGACTATAGTCAAACTTCAATGATAAAGACCTAGAGAATGTAATAGATGTTTGTTGTCAATCTTGTAATTTGTTAAACTTGACAGATTTTTACATTCCTTTACAGATCCAAAATGTGCATGCACACAATGATTCTACTGGGTTTTGTGTGGTTTAGTCCGCCACTTCTTGTGGCCCTTGCCTCACCAACCCCTGCTTCGAATGATGAGAGAGGCCCCTGTCAAATCTACAACTCTGGTCGCTCCGCAAACTGCCTTGGTCAGCGACTGGATCATGTTCCATGGAAGCACTTCCCTTCCACGCTTGAAAGTATAGATCTCTCCTACAATGAAATTCATGCCATTCGTGTTAATTACTTTTCTCGCCTACCTCATCTTCGTGTCCTCAAGCTGCAGTTCAACAACATCTCTGTGATTGAGGACCGTGCCTTCCACAACAACCCCCTCCTGGAGCATCTTAACATCTTTAACAACTCCCTAGAGGAAATCCCTGCCAACGCCTTGCAGGACCTCTTTAATCTAAGGGAACTCCTTATGTCGAATAACCTTTACACCCAGGCCACATTGTCAGCTGACGTTTTCTCCAGATTGACCCAACTCAAGGCCCTGTCCATGGGCGGCCCCTTGGTCAAGGGTCTAAGGAAAGGGGACTTCCAGGCATTGAGGAACATTCAGTTACAGGACTTTGCCATTAAAACTTCATCAAATATCAGTTACTATGAACCGGGTAGTCTGAAGGTAATCCAGACAGGTAGAATGGGTTTTGACATGGCCATAGATCAGAAGCCGAATTTCCTACCTTTGATTCTACGAGACTTGGCCAACAAGACTTTCAGTCTCATCCAATTCAGGAACCTCTTTGAGTTCATGTATTACATGGGAGATGAGGATATTTTCAGAGGCTTGCAAGACATCAAAGTAGATTCGCTCATCTTTCACCGTGGAAAATTCAATGAGAAACTTATGAGGATGGCTCTGTTTAATCTACAGGTCACCCCCCTTAAAAGTCTGACACTTCAATACATTGACTTTGCTCGCTCGCCCAACTTTGTGGATAATGGCTTGGGCTCCAGTATCAAAGACCTTGCACTGAGTAGACTAAATCTGTGGTAAGCATATCTTATTATACTCTGTTAAATTACAAAAGCACTATGTATACATTTCTACCCAGAAGATGCAAAAAAAATACAGGTTCCTTGTCACAAGTGTTTTTTTTTCATCAATTGAAATCTTTTGTCATATCTATGTATTGTGAAAGTACCAATTATGTTATCATCTTGACCACACATGTTTTTTTCATGCTTACATTTGTTTCTTGCTTACTCCTCAGGCACATCAGTAATCCAGACATTTTGCGATTCGACTGGCGCTTCACATGGTTCAACAAAGTCCGACTGCTGTCCATTCAGAATGTCAACTTCAACTCTGTGCCTTGCGATGCCTGGCTTAATATGGAAGACATGGAGGTTTTGGACATCTCGAACAACCGCCTGCAGGACAACATCCTCTTCAACCAGAGATGCGACTACAGGGGCACCATGCCGACTCTTCGTTCCTTCAATGTCAGCACCAACCAACTGACCAGCCTTCAGGACTTAGCCTCCCTGACCAGGGAGTTCAAACAGTTGAAGGTCCTGGATGTTAGCCACAACATGCTGGGCTCTGCTGAGGAGAGTCGCAACTGTAACTGGATGCAGAACATCACCCAGGTGATCGCTCACCACAACCGATTCAAAAGTGGTGCCCTCCAGTGTCTGCCCACCACAGTACAATTCTTGGACCTCTCGTACTGTGACCTGGACCAGCTGGACATGGCCTACTTCCAACAAACCATCAGCCTCAAGGAGCTCCTGCTCAGTGAGAACAAGATTAAGTTCATTCCCTCTGGGTGGAGAAGTCACTCCTTGCAGTCACTGGCTCTGGATGGGAACTCCTTTGGGCTCATCAGCATGGGCTCCTTCCAGGACATGCCCCAGCTGTCTCGACTGACGGCAGGGAACAATCCATTCCACTGCACCTGCGACCTCCACGCCTTCCTCCAGGACACAATTTCCAAGGGGAAGGTCAACATCACTGACTGGCCAGAGAACTACAAGTGTTACCATCCAGAGGCCCTGCTCAATACCGCTGTGGCAAATTTCTTCCCGGGTCACGTGGCCTGCGATATCAGACTGATCATCATCATCTGTGTGGCTACTACTGCAGCTGTGGTTTTAGTGTTGATGCTTATATGCTACATATTCAATGTTCCCTGGTACATCAAAGCCACATATCAGATCCTCAGAGCCAAATACAGGGCTCATCAGGAAGGAGCATCTGGAAAATCACAGATCTATGTTTACCATGCCTTTATCTCCTATAGCCACCCAGATGCAGACTGGGTCAGGGACCAGTTGCTGCCCTGCTTGGAGAACAGCAAGCCCCCCTACCGACTCTGTATCCATGAGAGAGACTTCATGCCAGGAAAGTGGATCATCGACAACATAATTGAAAATATTGAGAGCAGCGAAAAGGTAAGGGTGAGGATCCACCAAGACAAGTTAGAGGTGTTTCAACAAGTAAATAGTACTAGACTTTTGAATATAAAAGGTCAATTGAAGAACCCAAAATGTAAGATGTATGTTTTGTTTAGGTTTGTATCCTGATTCCTGCACTGTGCATTTGCCGAAATGAATACACCCTATCCTCTGAATTTTTTGTTTCCTAATCCAGGTCATATTTGTGTTGTCACACCACTTTGTGAACAGCGATTGGTGCAACTACGAGCTCTACTTTGCCCAGCAAAGAGCCATCGGCAAGACCTTCAGCGATGTTATTCTGGTGGTGAAAGAGCCCATCGACCCTGAATCTCTGCCCAGCAAGTACTGTAAGCTCAAGAAGATGCTGAACACCAAAACATACCTAGAGTGGCCCCAGCAAGCCAAGCAGCAGACCTTCTTCTGGGCTCAACTTAGGAGCTGTCTGGGCAAGCCCACAGTGACTAGAGAGCAGGCTCTTAGTGGTAGGAGCAGCAGTGTATCCTCAGTGGGCGCTGTGCCTGTGATAGAGCTCCCTCTAGAGGATGGGAAGCCAGCGATAGCTATGCCAAATTTAGACAGAGAAGCAGAGCTCCACAAAGTAGTTCCTCAGGAGATCGAAAAACTTTCAGTGAGAAGTCCAGAGTTTTATGGGCAAAGACCAATCCCTGTAGCCTTGGCATCAGACAAAATAAGCCAAGCATGTAGCTTGTAATGTGTATAGTGTCCCAAGACCAATCTCTCTCTGAAGTGCTGAGCTTGAGTGACTTCTTGGCCATGCTGTGGCAGATAATGTGGTTGCTAAGCTGCTGGTAGCATTAGCAAGTGTTTCATAATGATGACAGTGAATAACATGAGCCACCCACCCTTCTGACATGTACAGTGCTTACTCCCCCTTCAACTCTTTACATGGTGTTGTGTTACAAAGTGGGATTGAAATAGATGACATTTTTGTGTCATTGATCTACACAAAATACTCCATAATGTCAAAGAGAAAAAAAGTATAATAACATAAGTATAAGTATTAATTTATAAGCATAAGTATTCATCCCCTTTAGTTCAGAAGTCAAAATTGGCTTAACAAATCACATAATAAGTTATATGGACTCACTCTGTGTGAAATAATAGGGGTTGATGTGATTACTGAATGACTACCCTTTCCTCCGTCATACCTACCTACCTACCTACCTACCTACCTACCTACCTACCTACCTACCTACCTACCTACCTACCTACCTACCTACCTACCTACCTACCTACCTACCTACCTACCTACCTACCTACCTACCTACCTACCTACCTACCTACCTACCTACCTACCTACCTACCTACCTACCTACCTACAGTGGGGGAAAAAAGTATTTGATCCCCTGCTGATTTTGTACATTTGCCCACTGATAAAGGATCAGTCTATAATTTTAATGGTAGGTTTATTTGAACAGTGAGAGACAGAATAACAACAAAAATATCCAGAAAAATGCATGTCAAAAATGTTATAAATTGATTTGCATTTTAATGAGGGAAATAAGTATTTGACCCCCTCTCAATCAGAAAGATTTCTGGCTCCCAGGTGTCTTTTATACAGGTAACGAGCTGAGATTAGGAGCACACTCTTAAAGGGAGTGCTCCTAAACGCAGCTTGTTACCTGTAAAAAAGACACCTGTTCACAGAAGCAATCAATCAATCAGATTCCAAACTCTCCACCATGGCCAAGACCAAAGAGCTCTCCAAGGATGTCAGGGACAAGATTGTAGACCTACACAAGGCTGGAATGTGCTACAAGACCATCGCCAAGCAGCTTGGTGAGAAGGTGACAACATTTGGTGTGATTATTCGCAAATGGAAGAAACACAAAAGAACTGTCAATATCCCTCGGCCTGGGGCTCCATGCAAGATCTCACCTCGTGGGGATGCAATGATCATGAGAATGGTGAGGAATCAGCCCAGAACTACACGGGAGGATCTTGTCAATGATCTCAAGGCAGCTGGGACCATAGTCACCAAGAAAACAATTGGTAACACACTACGCCGTAAATGACTGAAATCCTGCAACGCCAGCAAGGTCCCCCTGCTCAAGAATACATATACATGCCCGTCTGAAGTTTGCCAATGAACATCTGAATGATTTAGAGGACAACTGGTGAAAGTATTGTGGTCAGATGAGACCAAAATGGAGCTCTTTGGCATCAACTCAACTCGCTGTGTTTGGTGGAGGAGGAATGCTGCCTATGACCCCAAGAACACCATCTCTACCGTCAAACATGGAGGTGGAAACATTATGCTTTGGGGGTGTTTTTCTGCTAAGGGGACAGGACAACTTCACCGCATCAAAGGGACGATGGACAGGGCCATGTACCGTCAAATCTTGGGTGAGAACATCCTTCCCTCAGCCAGGGCATTGAAAATGGCTCGTGGATGGGTATTCCAGCATGACAATGATCCAAAACACACGGCCAAGGCAACAAAGAAGTGGCTCCTGAAGATGCACATTAAGGTCCTGGAGTGGCCTAGCCAGTCTCCAGACCTTAATCCCATAAAATCTGTGGAGGGAGCTGAAGGTTTGAGTTGCCAAACGTCAGCCTCAAAACCTTAATGACTTGGAGAAGATCTGCAAAGAGGAGTGGGACAAAATCCCTCCTGAGATGTGTGCAAACCTGGTGGCCAACTACAAGAAACGTCTGACCTCTGTGATTGCCAACAAGGGTTTTGCCACCAAGTACTAAGTCATGTTTTGCAGAGGGGTCAAATACTTATTTCCCTCATTAAAATGCAAATCATTTTATAACATTTTTGACATGGGTTTTTCTGGATTTTTTTGTTGTTATTTTGTCTCTCACTGTTCAAATAAACCTACCATTAAAATTATAGACTGGTCATTTCTTTGTAAGTGGGCAAACATACAAAATCAGCAGGGGATCAAATACTTTTCCCCCCCACTGTACGTACATACATACATACATACATACATACATACATACATACATACATACATACATACATACATACATACATACATACATACATCTGTAAGGTCCCTCAGTCAAGTATTGAATTTCAAGCACAGATTCAACTACAAATACCAAGGAGCTTTTTGAAAGAAGGGCAGTGATTGGTAGATGGTAAAAATAACAAATCAGACATTGAATATATCTTTAAACATGGTCAAGTTAATAAGTATGCTGTGGAGGATGTATCAAACAACCCAGACACATCAAAGAAACAGCCGTCCTTCTGAACTGAGCTGCAGGATAGGAAGGAAACTGTTTAGGGATGTCAACATGCGGCCATTGCATTTTAAAATAACTACAGAGTTCAATGGCTATGATGGGAGAAAACTGAGGATGGATCAACAACATTGTAGTGACTGCACAATAATGACCTAAATGACAGAGAAAAATAATAATACAAATATACAGACTAAAAAATATCCCAAAATATGCATATTTATGCAACAAGGCACTAAAGTAATACTGAGAAGAAAAAAAACACGGCAAAGGAATACACTTTTTGGACTAAATGCAAAGCCTTATGTTTGGGGCAAGTCCAACACAACAAGTCACTGAGTAACTGTCTCCTTATTTGCAAGCACGGTGGTGGCTGCATCACGGTATGCATGGGTATGCTTGACATCGGCAAAGACTGGTGAATTGTTCAGGATGAAAAGAAACAGGATGCAGCTAAGCACAGGCAAAATCGTAGTAGACAACTTGCTTCAGTCTGCTTTACACCAGTAACTGGGAGAGGAATTCACCTTGAAGCAGGACAATAACCTAGAACACAGGGCCAAATCTACACTGGAGTTGTTTACCAAGAAGACAGTGAATGTTATTTAGTGGCCAAGTTACAGTTGACTTAAACATGCTTGAAAATCTGACAAGACTTGAAAATGACTTTCTAGCCATGATCCCCAACACCTTGCCAGAGCTTGAAGAGTTTCGAAAAGAATAATGGACAAATATTGCACAATACAGGTATACAAAGCTCTTATGAGACTTACCCAAGAAGACTGTGTTCCTAACATGTATTGACTTGGGGGTGAATACATATTTAATCAAGGTATATGAATGTTCTATTTTTCAATGATGTTTAAAAAAATAAAATAATAATCTTCCACTTTGACAGAGTATTTTGTGTAGATCGTTGACAAATAAATACAATTAAATCAATTTTAATCCCACTTTGTAACACAATCAAAGGTGAAGAAATCCAAGGAGGGTGTTGACTTTCTGTAGGCACTGTAAGCCTTGGTGCAGAGGAGGTCACTCTGCCCAGTGTGCTCTCGAAGTGACCCAGGCCAAGGGCCCTGCCGACAGGTGTTGAAAGACCACAAGCTCAACAGCTCAAATGGGATTTCCCGTGTCACACTTGAGATAAGCGAGGTGCCGGGGAGATGTGGTGACAGGTGTCATGCAGCGTGGTTACACTCCCAACACCACTCGGCCACTGACCACAATTACTGCAACACATAATGTATGCCATTTAGCTGACACTTTTATCCAAAGCGAATTACATTTTATGTGCACATACACACGTCATGTAGAATCGTCTCTGCCATGTCAAAAGGTATGCAAGCCACAAATCTCATATGAAAGGGGGAACCAGTGGGGACTGCATGTTATATGACAGTTGTTTAGAATGAAACATGTAGCTTATGCAATGTATTCATGTCCAGTAATATTGAGAAAAATGTGATGGTCCAAATATTCAAAACAATATAAATACAATAATGAAATTTAGTTTCCTAAATATGTTTTACTTTTCTATACTCTATACATGCTTTAATGTACATGTGAATGTTATTGTTAATGTGAATGGTATTTACTAATTAAGTAAATAACAAATTAGTTAATTGCTTATCATAACATTGATTGCCTAATGCAAATTAATTTAAGCCAATAACTCTAATAAAACAGTGTTGTTTTGACTGTTGAGTGGGTATTTAGAAATAGGGATGTATTAAGATGCAGTGTAATTCTGTTTTACAATATCAGTGTGAAGGGCTGCTTTGTGAAGCCTGGCAATATATACAACTGACCAACAGATGACACCCTTTTACATTTTCTGGAAGTCACTTTAAGTTTGTGTGTGTGTGTCTTGAGAAGGGATCAGACTTAAATCACAGAAACTGGCAGATGTCAGACATGATATAACAAACAGCATCTGCCTGTAGTTATATGCCCAGCAAGACAACAAACATACTTTTATTGTATCAACTGGTTGTTTTATGCAACAGAATAGAGTATTCTTAACTATTGTGTGTGTGTTCTAGAGGTCGACCGATTATGATTTTCTTTTTCAACGCCGATACCGATACCGATTATTGGAGGGCCAAAAACCGCCGTTGCCGATTAAATCGGCCGATATTTATTTATTTGTAATAATGACAATTACAAAAATACTGAATGAACACTTATTTTAACTTAATATAATACATCAATAAAATCAATTTAGCCTCAAATAAATAATGAAACATATTCAATTTGGTTTAAATAATGCAAAAACAAAGTGTTGAAGAAGAAAGTAAAAGTGCAATATGTGCCATGTAAGAAAGCTAACGTTTAAGTTCCTTGCTCAGAACATGAGAACATATGAAAGCTGGTGGTTCCTTTTAACATGAGTCTTCAATATTCCCAGGTAAGAAGTTTTAGGTTGTAGTTATTATAGGAATTATAGGACTATTTCTCTCTATACGATTTGTATTTCATATACCTTTGACTATTGGATGTTCTTATAGGCACTTTAGTATTGCCAATGTAACAGTATAGCTTCCGTCCCTCTCCTCGCTCCTACCTGGACTCGGACCAGGAGCACATCGACAACAGCCACCCTCGAAGCAGCGTTACACATGCAGAGCAAGTGACATTTGAAACGCTATTAGCACGCACCCCGCTAACTAGCTAGCCATTTCACATGGGTTACACCAGCCGAATCTCGTGAGTTGATAGGCTTGAAGTCATAAACAGCACAACGCACGAAAGTGCTGTTTGAATGAATGCTTACGAGCCTGCTGGTGCCTACCATCGCTCAGTCAGACTGCTCTATGAAATCATAGACTTAATTATAACATAATAACACACAGAAATACGAGCCTTAGGTCATTAATATGGTAGAATCCGGAAACTATCACGTTTATTCTTTCAGTGAAATACGGAACCGTTCCGTATTTTATCTAACGGGTGGCATCCATAAGTCTAAATATTCCTGTTACATTGCACAACCTTCAATGTTAAGTCATAATTACGTAAAATTCTGGCAAATTAGTTCGCAACGAGCCAGGCGGCTCAAACTGTTGCATATACCCTGACTCCGCCTGCAATGAACGCAAGAGAAGTGACACAATTTCACCTGGTTAATATTGCCTGCTAACCTGGATTTCTTTTAGCTAAATATGCAGGTTTAAAAATATATACTTCTGTTTATTGATTTTAAGAAGGCATTGATGTTTATGGTTAGGTACATTCGTGCAACGATTGTGCTTTTTTTCGGCAAAAAATGCGCTTTTGTTAAATCATCCCCCGTTTGGCGAAGTCGGCTGTTTTTGTTAGGAAGAAATAGTCTTCACACAGTTCACAACGAGCCAGGTGGCCCAAACGGCTGCATATACCCTGACTCTGTTGCAAGAGAAGTGACACATTTTCCCTAGTGTCATGGGCATCGTAAGTATTGGACCAAGGCGCAGCGGGTAAAGTGCTCATCTACTTCATTTATTTAAAGAAAACACTTAAACAAAATAAACAAACGACAAAAACAGTTCCATAAGGCTCCCAGGCTATACAGAAAATAACCACCCACAAAACACAAGTGAAACAAACACTACTAAATATGGCCTCCAATTAGAGACAACAACAACCAGCTTCCTCTAATTGGAGGTCATTGCCAAAAACCCAACATAGAAATAGAAAACTAGATATAAACATAGAAATAGATAACATAGAACCTAAACCCAAAAACACCGAAACACACAAAGCAAACACCCCCTGCCACGCCCTGACCAAACTATAATGACAAATAACCCCTTTTACTGGTCAGGACATGACACCTAGTTAAAATAAATTCATGTTAGCAGGCAATATTAACTAAATATGCAGGTTTAAAAAGATATACTTGTGTATTGATTTTAAGAAAGGCATTGATGTTTATGGTTAGGTACACGTTGGAGCAACGTGTTCCTAAGCGATTATATGCAATGCAGGACAGGCTAGATAAACTAGTAATATCATCAACCATGTGTAGTTAACTAGTGATTATGATTGATTGATTGTTTTTTATAAGATAAGTTTAATGCTAGCTAGCAACTTACCTTGGCTTCTTACTGCATTCGCGTAACAGGCAGGCTCCTCGTGGAGTGCACTGTAAAGCAGGTGGTTAGAGCGTTGGACTAGTTAACCGTAAGGTTGCAAGATTGAATCCCCGAGCTGACAAGGTAAAAATCTGTCATTCTGCCCCTGAACAAGGCAGTTAACCCACCGTTCCTAGGCCGTCATTGAAAATAAGAATGTGTTCTTAACTGACTTGCCTAGTTAAATAAAGGTGTAAAAAAAAAATATATATATATTTGGCCGAATTTTTATATATATAAAAATTCGGCCAAATCGTTGTCCAAAAATACCGATTTCCGGTTGTTATGAAAACTTGAAATCGGCCCTAATTAATCGGCCAGTCCGATTAATCGGTCGACCTCTAGTGTGTTCTACTGAGGATGGGCCTCTGGGAGATAACACTGACAGGAGATTTACGATGTCTTTTGGGTGATAAAACCTAAAGAGCATTCCAGAGCATGAGTTAATGTTTCTGTCCCATACCGTACCAGGGAGAGATGGTTCCAGTTTGGAGTCGTAAGGCCAGACACTGGTCTCTATACAATGAAAACTGTTGACACAGCAGATACTGTCTGCTATGTATTATAGGTATCTTTCATACAGATCTTAACCTTGTGACCCATTCTATATATCTGTTGTTCGTCATGTAGGTTGAAAGGGGTGTATCTTGGCTATAAAATACCTTTGTACTTTTGTCTCGGGGCTCTCAACGAATCATTTGATCGTGAATCGTCGACCAGCCATGACCAACCATCATTATCGTAGAGCACTCAATCGATTCACTTTATATGTGTGTGTTGTATTGACCTGCTCCCTATTAATAAGTGATTAAATATTTAGTTTAAGTATAACTCTGACTTGTGTGATAAGTTTGTCTCTCCTCATTTGATAGTAAAGAAATTAACCACCACAGTTCCTATTCTAGTATGTCTCCTTTTGTGTTTTTCCAATTATTAAATGAGAAAATCGCTATCCAGACTAAATCAAAATATATTATGTGCTGGCTATTTACTGAAATTGCCATCTGAGCACAGAACATAAGAAGAAAACATGTTATCACTCTACTCATTTTTCAATCCCATGTGCATTATCATTGCTACCTGTATTTTCAGTATTCTGGAATAATAAGTGTGAACTGTACAAGATAATTGAAGGTACAATTAAGTTCAAGATTGCACAGGCTGTAAGAGATTCTAACAGTTGGTTCTGCTTCTCTGCACGGTAATGAGAGATGGTGGCTTTAGTTTCCCACACAAAAAGGAAAGGTGAGTGCTCTTTTTCTGGATCACTCAGGTTGACATCTACTTAAGTGAGATCACCTCAGAAACGCACTCCGCAGAGCCCGCTTTTGTGGCCTTGACATGGCCAAGCATTGATGAATGACTTCCACCAGACTTACAGTATTTGTCCTGGAGCTGTCTAATCTTGGAAGGTTAAGTAAAGTATAGCCTACAAAGTAATATGCAAAGTATATGACATGTAAATACTTATGACAGAGGTCTGTATTCTGACCACATGGACAGTTACCACATATCAGGCCTAACACCTTTGCCAAGATATCCTAGAAACTATGGCTTCTCAGGCATTATCACTTAATTTATCCCTTGGTTTTGTATTCTGCAAATATACATTTAAAATAGTGTTCGTTTTATTGCGTGTGTTTATCTAATCTACCATAGTCATAGCATAAGAGCATGTAATCTTGAAAAAAGATAGGACAGACGCTGTATGTCAACGTGTACATTAGCATATGAATGAATTACAATCTCATAGAATATAGCATGTGTGATGAAAGATGGCTCATTCATCGGCTACAGCTGATTTGAATTCGGTAGTTAGCGTCTGTTATGAGCGCAGAAGCATACAGAGGGAGATTATTTCCATGTGATGTCATTTGAGGTGATAAATGTTGGCAAACCATTTTGGGTGCCCAGCAAGGGACAATGGTGAGAGAGAGAAAGCGAATGTATGGAACATACTGTAGTAGGCCTATACGTATCTGATCTACTGCTGTCATATCCCATGGCTAATGTATTGTCATATTCCATGGCAAATGTATTGTCATATCCCATGGCTAATGTACTGTCATATCCCATGGCTAATGTATTGCCCCTGGCATATCCCATGGCTAGATGCTCCCAGGCGTGTCATATCCCATGCGCTACCCATGGCTAGTTGTCATATCCCATGGCTAATGTACTGTCATATCCCATGGCTAATGTACTGTCATGTACTGCCAGGAATTGTGTACACATCATTGTGACATGGGCCCATGCATTATCATGCTGAAACATGAGGTGATGGCGGCGGATGAAATGCACGACAATGGGCCTCAGGATCTCGTCACGATATCTCTGTGCATTCAAATTGCCATTGATAAACTGCAATTGTGTTCGTTGTTCAAAGTTTATGCCGGCTCATACCATAACCCAACCGCCACCATGGGGCCCTGTTCACAACGTTGACATCAGCAAACCGCTCGCCCACACAACGCCATACACGCCACCTGCTCGGTACACTTGAAACCGGGATTCTTCCATGAAGAACTTCTCCAGCGTGCCATATCCATCGAAGGTGAGCATTTGCCCACTGAAGTTGATTACGACTCCAAACTGCAGTCAGGTCAATACCCTGGTGAGGACGACGAGCACGCAGATGAGCTTCCCTGAGATGGTTTCTGACAGTTTGTGCAGAAATTCATGGGCTTATTTTTCGTGGACAGATTTTGGGCGGAGTAAAACCTCTTGCTTCACCTCTTCCTCTCTACTTACAGCTGGTCCCTGTCTTGGGTTCTCAGCAGATGTGTATGGAAGACATCTGGCTCCATGTGAACTACTCCCGACGCTCTGGTTTAACGTTTACACGTTAATAATTATACCTTGCGATACGGTTTTGGAAACATAAAGCCTTCCACTTTCACATCAAAATAATTTTACAAATGCTAAATAAACACTTAATGTACACTGTTTTAACCGGTTTTAACACAGTTGCAGGCGGTAGTATTTTTCAGTTACAACACTATTACACACAATTGTTAGGAGATGCTTTGATAGCTAATTAGTTAAATAAAGGTAAAAAAAAATATATATATATTAGAACAGGTGGTCACCTCAGTCGTCTTCTTCAAATTTGATTTGGAGGACCGCAACACACTGAAAGGTGCATACACCGCCACCTACTGTATTGGAGTGTGAGGCCGGTCACTGACTCCCTATTCATCTATTTCTCTTATCTAGCCCTTTGTTTCCACCTACTGTTCTGTAGTGTGAATTCATTACACTTTGACACAATAAGGGAAGGGAAGGGGACAGGGAAAAGGGACCAACTAACCTTACATCCATTAAAAACCTCACAACTTTTCCACTACTTGGCTCTATCTGAATCCTACACCAGGCCGACATCCTGGGAGGACGAGACACTATCATTCAACACACCTAACTCTTCTGCAGTAAAATCTCGTGCACCCAAGTACTTGTCTGCAGCTGCCACCACAACATCTATTTTCTGTGATTTACGTTCCATTCCTGTGGTACAGTTGATAACCATGGCTATGCCTCACTCTCTATTGGCCTCAGCCTGCTCTCAGGATCTCTAGCCCTGTACCCATCTTCCTCTCCTACTCTCTTCACTGTCTCAGCATACCAAACGTTCTGTACTACTCTGATCCAAGCAACTTCAGCCTGCCTTTCTCTCGGTGGAAACTTCTGATCCTCAGCACCATGGGTACCCCCACAGTTAAACACACAACTATTTTCACCGATACTGCATATTCCTTTGTCTTTCCCCTCCTGCACATTTCTCACGGTCGCCTCTGTCTTCCGTAGGCCTAAATAAGCGCTATAACATGGAAATATGGCAGCCCTGCATGGACCTTTAATCCTAAAAAGGTGTGTAGTCATTTAGCCTTTTGTTTTTTCATAAATACCTTCTCACTGATGTGAAAGTTATTCCAAATATTTCCAAAACAGTATCTTTTCGTGCGAGGTATAGGCCTATTTGCGTTTAGACTGAGCATTTGGTAAGTGTCACGGCATTTCCCTCAGAAGGCTAAAGGGGACGTCCAACGGCTCATGTAATGCACTTGAATAAACGTTACATACGGTATATTCATTCATTACGCCAATTCTGTTGCAAAACGTTTCGTCTGTTGCAAAACGTTTCGCAACAGAAACCATTTAGCCTACGCCAAACAGAAAACGTTTTGCAAGAGTTTCTATTGGACAAATTCAGGTAGGTCCCGTCGCCGTTTCCTCTGAGTGCATCAGTGAGGTTCTTAAACCGTAAACGGTTTCCGTTGCAACTAAACTCAGAATGGAAGTCCGTAATTTTAGTTGCTTTAAACCAATAGTTCCCATCATTTGAAGACGTCGTTGTTAAATACAGCCTATACGACTGTATACTGAATTGTTTATGCGATAGGCTAATACATTCTGTATAATAATTATAATTAGTAGTTGCACCGTGAAATGTAACCTTACATGGTCAAATGAATTAGGCCTACCTGTGTCATTTGCATCCGTGATGTTGTAGGTTTCACCGGTGGGAGGCGCCTGATTTTAATTTTGTCTCAGGTGAGATGCATAAAAGAGGTAAGATGAGAGTCGACGCCACTTCTGCTTCGTTTGTCATCAGCTTTGAGGTGAGTAGAGAACGTGGTTATGATATATATATATATATATATATATATATATATATATATATATTTTTTTTAACATAACCTGTATGCCTATTTCTTGTTGAGCATATGTACATGTTTGTGCCATGCAGCCTATGGGTTACCAGGTGAGAGAAATCAAATGTCCTTTTTGGGGGAATCTGTAGCATTTGAGTTTCTATTTTATAGTGGTTCTCTTTTGGTTATTGCAATCTGTTTTATAATTAGCTTAAACTAGGCCTACAAAAAGTTCAGCAAATGAGCTTTGGGCCTATACTGAATGGAATAACAGCTATACAGTGTACAAAATATTAGGTAGACCTTCCCCAATTTTTGTCCTAAGAATAGCCTCAATTTGTCAGGGACATGGACTCTACAAGGTAAAAAGCGTTCCGCAGGGATGCTGGCCCATGTTGACACCGACGCTTCCCGCAGTTCTGTAAAGTTGGATGTGCTTTGGGTGGTGGCCCATTCTTAATACAAATGGGGACACTATTGTGCAGCGTTGCATTTCTTGACATACTCAAACTGGTGCGCCTGGCACCTACTTTTCCCTGTTCAAAGGCACTTAAATCTTTTGTCATGCCCTTTCACCCTCAGTGGCACACATACACAATCCATGTCTCAACACTTAAAGTCCTTATTTTAAACTGTTTTTACCCCTTCAACTACAATGAAGTGGATTTAACAAGTGACATCAATAAGGGATAATAGCTTTCACCTGGTCAGTCTGTCATGGAAAGAGCAGGTGTTCCTTATGTTTTGTTCACTCAGTGTACTTTCAGTCAAATTGCCTCAACAGCCCTTGGCATTAATGAGGGTATTTTCACATAGCCGATCACATTTGTAAGGAACAGAACCACAGTCTAAACTTATCAAATAATGCTTGCTTCAGGGGTGTTGTGTGCTTTAGATGCATCAAACATTAGGCCTACACCCTTCAGAGCTTGAATTACTAGGATAGCTGCACACATCACAAAAGAATGGGCTACATTGTTTGTCTCTGGGGATGACAGTTTATAGCTTGTGAAACCATCTATAACCTTACTGAGACAACCAATCGTTTCAGAAGGTTTATCATGGACCCCTGAGAACAGCAAGGTATGACTGTTTCCTCTGTAGGCCCACCAGGGCTGTATTGTTGAAGTGTGCTCACCAGGACAACCAATAGCAATGTCTCATTCTCCTTTGGATCAATATTTTTCAATTCTAGTTGCTGCTGGAGTCGATGTATTATTTAAAGATTTTAATTCATGGGTTGCTAGTTATGATGCCTGTCTAGATCATAATTGACTGTTTTTCAAACACCAAATTTGAAAGGGGATAGAATTTAACAACCCACATGATCATTTTGAACTGGATTAAATGCTAAAAAGAAACTGGCCCCAGTGGCTGTTGCATACAGTTTACAATATTCTACACACTGACAAATGTTTCATATCAAAATAAACAGGAACCAGTAAGGAGTTCACTTCATGCAAATTGACTTCTACTGTATAATCTTATTGTTTATACATTGTCATGGCTTGACCTGTCCCTTACATTTCTTTTAGGTATTCACAGCAGTGTAAAATGGGTTCCAAACTCGAGAGTGCAATGGAGGGGCTAATTCAAGTGTTCCACTCCTACTCTTCAAAAGAAGGGGACAAGTACAAGCTGAGCAAAGTTGAGCTGAAGAATCTGTTGCAGGGTGAACTGAGTGACTTCCTGGCGGTGAGTTTGATTCCTAATGCTGTCCAGTGGAGGGATATGTGGCTTCAATATGACATTCTGTTCAATTACATTTAATCGACATAAACAAAATTAAAACTGCCCCTAAGCAAGTCATACAGGCAAGCATTGGAGAAGTCTTGATTTATTGAACAGTTGCGGGACCCTTCACAATATATTGTACTAGAATAATTTCAATAATACTGTGGCCTTGCCTAGAAATGACACTTATCACCTAGGCATTTCATAGATATAAAATGATTTGATGAGTATAACAATGGCATGAGATCGCGCTTTCCATCTGATTGGCTTTGTGCAATTTTCTGCGCATTGCCTATTCCAATTCTTATCTACAACTGTTCCAAGAGTCATGCGGCTGCTTCTGGTCTGGGCCTACCTTTCAATGCATTAACTGTTTCTACTCCTCTCGCTCAGGCATGCAAAGACCCTATGGTAGTAGAGAAGATCATGAGTGATCTGGATGAAAACAAAGATGGCGAAGTGGACTTCCAGGAGTTTGTCATCTTGGTTTCTGTGCTGACGGTGGCCTGTAACGAGTTCTTTGTACAGGGCCTGAATGAATGAGTTGGGAAACAGTCTGTGACCTCACCTTTCTACTCATTATTCCTTGTTAATAAAAGTAATGCATGTTTTCATTTGATTGAAATAATTGTTTATACTTTTGACAAACAGGCAAATGTTTCAATATTATTGTCACATAGTGGTAATTTCTAACAAAGGCTCTTTTCACTGTTGTAAAATGATTGCTTCTGTAGAGAATCCTGGACTGGGCAGTTTCAGTGTACTATCGCTCTCATTGCACTTATAGTAACATTCTGCTCAGATCAATAAAGGTGATCATTGCTGTCTTTCTAAATGTTAAACTCAGCTCATTGACTTGAATGCGTGTTACTGGTACATGTCTTTTGCATGAACTCTGGGCTGTATGAATCAATCGTCTCAGAGTAGGAGTGCTGATTTAGGATCAGTTTTGCTTTTTCAATCCATGAATAAGCTTACATGGACGGTACGGACTTGATCATAAAACAGCACTTGTACTGAGACTCTTCATATGGCCCCTGGTCTGCCACCTATGCTTAAACGTGGCAAACTGCACCCAACATTTTAGTGAAGGCTTTGTACTGAAATGCACAACACCTTCTGTTTGCACTTTCAGCCAAACACTGTTCTAAAATGACTTCCTGTCAGGTGTGCACTATGCAAATCTCCAGAGATGAAGGGGGGAAAAAAAGTTCCCACAAAGCAGACTGGGGAAACTGATTAGGATGCAGCCAATCTTAATGAAATGCAAAGCTTGATTTTAAATCCATGTAAAAAAGAAACTGCTTTAGAGCATGTGACGATGTGTTGGTGGCAACAACACTGCAGTCTCTGACAACTTAATACTGGAGTCTGGATGCTTCAGTCATTTGCGTTGAACACTCCCTGTAACACTCACGTGTGGTGCAGACAAATTCGAAACATTTGTGGTTCGAGTCAGAGGTACATGATACTGTCTAGAAGGTCATGAGCCATGGATACGACCAATGGTATGTTGCAACTGTTACAGAATGTGGTTGATCATGATGTAACTCTAGCTGGTTGAATAAATCTAATGGCACCACCCTGGACCAACAAACTAGGTCTGTGGATAAGATTTGACGTCTAGAGCTTGCTGGCTTAAAATATGAGCGTGCACTTAGCAAGATGTCAGGGTTTCATGTATGACTGCTGCGTAAAATACATTGGCCACATTAAACTAATCCTTCAATCGGCCTTCAAAACGACTGTACAGGTCGATTGAGTGTCAGTGTGTCAATCCCTGAGAAAATACATGACAGTGACCACTGGAAACGGGCTTTGAAAAATAACTAAGAATTCATCAGGTGAAATCTAAATACTAGTCTTTATTCATTGCCACAATTTGCCAGAAAAGGGGTACATTCTCTCAAAAGCAATTTTGTCCAGACAATATGGAAAAGCAATTGCATTACATGTATGGTTGCGTGCCCTCCACTTTCCACATTCTGTGATGAAATATTAGTCATTTGACTCTGGCCATGTCCGAATACCCATACTTGCGTTCTAAATAGGCCATTTTGAGTATGCAAAAGTTTTATAGTATGTGACATTTTGAAAATCAAGTATACTTTAAATGTCCAGATGTCATACCTATTTCAGCTTTGAGAACCAGATATGGGGATGTGCTACCAAAATTAACCAATAACACGAAACAATGCAATTGTGCATGACGCATTCTCAGTATGGGAAAACATTTTATAGTATGTAATTTTCAAAAATCAGGTATGGTTTAAATGTTACTAATTTCAGCTCATCTAGTAGAATTTCATGCACATTTTTCCACAATGCATTGGAAGAGGTAGGCTGTGAGTGATTGGCTACTTGGAGAACTAGGACCTAACAAAATTAGGCAACTTAATTGGGAAGATGCCTAATAGCGAAGCTTCTGCGGTGGTGTTCAAATGTACTGTAGGCCAAGTAGTTTTTGTTCTCTTTAAAATGATCATGCGTGTTGCATCATAGGCTACATCTTGTGAAAACATTTTTTATTTACCCAAAGTGGATTTTTGTTCTCATTAAAGTATTGTTCATTAGAGGTTTTAAACGAAACCATCTTTAGATTTTTTAATGCATCAGCAGTGGGGACTCGGGATGTGGCTGCGTTATTGATGTCATGTTAATCAGGCCTTTTGATTTGAACATATGGATTGTTTTAGGTTTGTAGGCTAGGCTACCTATTTAATTTATGGATCAAGCCTTAGCAGTCATTCTGATCTCGTTCCCAATTATCAGTGCTTTAGTTTTATGTTGCTGTCCAACAGTTTTGAATCTGCGATGCACCGGACTGTCTACGTTTTTTGTTGTTGATTTGAACATTTGAAAAGTTTTGGTGTGTGTACTAGGGTATTTGATTTAGTGTATATATGCACTTGGGTTTCACTAAATATGTTAATGAAACCAAATCCAGATTTAAAGTGCCTTTGAACGGAGTATGGTAGAAGGTGCCAGTCGCACCGGTTTGTGTCAAGAACTGCAACACTGCTGGGTTTTCACACGGATATTCGGACACAGATACTCACTTCTAAACTTCCACTCCAAAATCTTTGAGGACCAATGAGTAAGGTAGTAAACTCTGAACACAACACACGGTTTTAGAGGTGTCAAAGCCATCAGTACCAGGTTTCAGGGTCAACGCAGGGTCAAAGAATGGCACCAGCTGACTCTTTATACCTACACCAACAATCAAGCAATAACAAATAACACCTTTACTGTTAGCACTGGGCCCATGTATGGAATCCAGATACAAGATCTGATAACACACAGTCTCTGTACATTTCCTCACCTTTCTCCTGGAGGTATAGCATCCTGTCCAGCAGCACCAGTGTCTACACCACCGGTGCCAGTAGCAGAGCCACGCTGAAGTATACCACCACACGACCCTCCTGCCTCAGCATGGCCCCCACTCTGCAGGTGTCCAGGGGCAGGTCAGGGGGCAGGCCAACGCGGGGCAGACCCAGACGGGCATACCTGTGGGTACATGGTGAGAGGGGGTCAGGGGTACATATAAGATAGATGATCATGTTTGACCTAAAGGCTATATAGAGAGAATGCAGCTACTGAATTCCTAAATGTGATCATCAAAATGATTATCATTTTACACAAGGATAATACCAAATTGTAAAGGTTTTTCTGAGACATATGCAAGGATACATTTCTTAGGTTTTCATCCTAACATACAGTGAAAGCTGCTGCCTAATGATACAGACTGAAGAGGTATGGATACAAACTTGTGTAAACACTCACTCTGTAAAGGGTAGTAGATGTGCTTTCTTTATCGCCTGGACTCCGGGCCTGCGCAGCTCTGGCTTCACCTCCCTGATAACTGTCTCAAGGGTTGCCCGATAACAGTGCATCCTTAGCAACCCACTCTCCTCCCGCAGCCTGTGCACGTAGTCCTCTATGGCGTGACATGCCCCCTCCCGCGCTTTATAGGACAGCTGATGTCCCAGCAACCCCTGCACCCAGGAGCTCATTGGGTAGCCAAACTCTGAGTGATATGTCTCATTGGTGGGCAAAGGGGAAAGGGGAGGGGCTATGAGGCCAGGGGGGTTTGGGTTCTAGCTGGTGGTGATCTTCATGTAGCAAAACGCAACTGAGGTGATGCCACGAACGTGAGGGCAGCTGGCAAAGTGGCGAAGGAGGGTGGCACTGAGGTCCCCTCAGGCATGGAGGCCCGTTAGGATAAAATCTGGACATCCCTGCCCCTCTTCCACAGGGCAGACAACAACTTCAGTGGATGAACACTCTTGGCAGAGTGGGTGGACATATGGGCCTTGCCCGGCTTTAGTCTTGCAGAACCGTTTTGGAAACGAGAGTGAGCTAGACCAGGGTTCATGTTTTACACTAGTAAAATAGTTTGTACATGCATTGTCAATAACACATTAATTGATGAGTAGCTAGAGAAATCTATCCAGGGGCCCTTTGAGAAAGGGATCAAGCATCATGGGAGCGTGTAGGGTGAAGTTGCCTCTAGACGCTGACCTTTGATCAGTTTTGCATTTTTCCAAATAATCGTTTAGGTCAGGATTGAGGGAGGGGAAGTTGATCCTAGATCTGTAGGGGAAACTTCAACCTGAAGCGGAGGACTCAAGACTTGATAGCATTATATCACGTGATCATCTTATAATCAAATAACCGTATAAGAACCTACAGCAGCATAACTTAGCTTAGAAATAGAATGCGTTGCTTGCTACGTACAATTATGAAGGAATCGGAGATGTGTTTGTATGTCGGCAGAAAATATGTAAGATTTCTTGCCAACTCTGCTGCTCTGCTGAAAGTGTCCGAGAGCACATCATTCAACCGTCGCATCCGCAACTGACTGGCTACAACAACCGGTTATGAATTGTGAACATTAAACATTTCAACAATACGCTATTTCAACAGAGTCGGAGTGAAAGACTTTTATATAACGACGATAAGAAATAAGTGTTTGTAGCTCTTCCTCACAGCGCACACCCATCATGTGTATCACAACACGACCTCTGAACCGGAAGTAGTCGGCTGTTAAGGAAGTCGGAGCATGGTGCTATGTTTATAGGTCGGTGTATATGTGTAATTTGTTGTATAACGCTGATTTGTGCACCACCATATTATCATGATACAATATGAGTGAAGACATACAGTTAAATTAGTCTGTCTGGAGAATAGAGTTTCATTCCTAGCTGTTTCGGGAATCTTAGCATTAGAGCTAGCTAGTATTACTATAGCTAGTTAGCTAGCTAGCCAATGACCCAATTCTAGCTCGCCTAAACCGTATTTTTGACTGTAATATCATCCTGACAGCTAACGTTTACACTACACGGATTACACATACTCTTCGAAAATACCTAACGTTAATTGTGGCTAGCTAGCTACGTGGGCTCAATGGGTTTCATACTAAGCTAGTACCAAACTAGCAAAATTATATAAACAGCTAACTAGCTGGCTTCTCTGTTTGTCATGACTAGAATGTTTTCCTACAATTTCAGACATACCATCTGCTTTGTTAACAGAACTCAATTTTGTTTTTGTCCAGGTATTACAATACCGCTTCCATTGATGTCATGATAATTGGGCCAGAATGACATTTGATTAAAGCAAATATTTGAACCTTTTGCACAGCAGTGAATGCCTGTATGTCCTGTTGAAGGGAGTGGGACGTAAACAGTTTTAGTCCAAGAACAAACCCAGCTCCAGCTGAGGAAGATTCCCCTCCAAGATGTCTGACATTATGTTAAACCTGGACTGTTCTGGCAGCAGTGGACGCTGTAAGGACTCATCGGGAAGCAACAAACACAAGGCATTCATCAACAGGCGGCGACTCTTGGAGAAAAAGGGTTACCTCAACAAAAAGCAGAACCAGCACAATCACAGAGAGGGGAATAAACATCAGGGCCCACCTCCCTGGCGCAATGGGGCCAACCGGCCGTCTCAACCCAATGCTGCACATAACAAAAGCATTGCTCACACGCAGAATACTCACAGTAAAAGTTCATATCACATACCCAGGTCAGATCATGCTAGAAGCGTTGCTTCCAAGCCTGCATCATCCACAAGCAGCTCAACATCCTTGACCATAACTGTGGAGAATTCCACCAATCCTGAGCAATCCACTTCGACTATCACCCCGGGGCACCAAACCCCACCCACCAGGACTGTTGCCCGCTGTGCCCCTGTCCCAAGGGGGTCGGCCCCCCTTTGTAACCCCCTGAAGTACCTTGCCTTGGACTGTGAGATGGTTGGCACGGGCCCCAAGGGTCGCAACAGTGAGCTGGCACGATGCAGTATTGTCTCCTATGATGGAGACGTGGTGTATGACAAGTACATTAAGCCCACCAACGCAGTCACTGACTACCGGACTCGTTGGAGTGGCATCTCCTGGCATCAACTGGTCAAAGCCATGCCATTTCAACATGCCAGGAAGGAGGTAAGAAGGCTCCCGGAAGAGAATGTTCAAAGGAGGATGAAAAATATGTTTTCCGTTTAACCTTTTTCCACCGTAAAGGACCTATGAGCATATCAAATTGGGTGTCAAATGAAAGCTAAGAGTCTATATTTTGGGGAAATGAAGGCATAGATACATTTTTCAACCATTATCCATCTTGAAAATGGGATATTAGCAAAGGCTTTGATTTCTGGATAAACGGATGGAAAAGGGGTCTTAGAAAACATATACCAGAAAAAGTCTTAAAAGGTATCAGAAATACATCAAAACACAGTAATGTTGACGTAAAGACCCCTGCCAACTAATATCAACACTTGTCATTCATTTTGAACTGGACTGTTTTTTCAGCATGAGCGGTCATGAGTAGATGCGCTTTTTTTTTAGATCAAAGCGAGAGCTACGTGTAGTGACGTGTGCATATTTGTTCATATCCTTTGCTAGTTAGTGAGTTATTAGCCCAGTTATAGATCATTTGTAGTCGGCAATGGAGGATTGATTGCTTCCTACAAGAGCACAAAATGTAAGCATTGTCTTTGAAAAGCGAGTCAGGTAAATAGCTTTGTAGTGTTGTATTTTGAGACAGGCTTGAATAAGCTAAGTAGCCAATAGGCAGGGTAGCATAATTTGTCTGATTCACTGTAGCAATGGTATGGGAATAATTATGCATTTTATTTTGTGAAGTGGTTTCTTGCATCAAACAACACAACCTTTTTTGTTGTCTTATCTGAAGGTCAAGTGGATTAACAGGTTAATGTCGAGCCCTGCAGGTTTTTTCCCCCCAAAGTCTCATGTAACGTAGGCCTACATTGAACCCCACACATTGGCTGCTACTGTTGATTTTGATGGTAGGACTACATTATTATCAAATACTCACAGTAGCCTACTTGACCACTGTTAAAACTAACCTAAAGCGGGAACAGCATCATTGTTCACAGTAAACGCGTGCCGGAAATTGCACTGAATTTTTCAACGTTCAAGTTTGCACTCAGCAGACCTGAAATTTGCTCAGTGATACTTTTTTTTTAGAGGGAACATTGGTTGTATGGTTTTTTGGTTTTTGTTTGGCATATATTTTCAAGTGAAAAAACTGAGTCAAAGCGTAAATCTGTTACAGTGGAATTGCCCCTTATTCTATTTGGACCTTTACTTTGCTAAACATGACCATGATATCATTTGATCTCTTATTTGTATTCCCCCCTCCTATAGATACTGAAGATCCTTGCAGGAAAGGTAGTGATAGGGCATGCTGTCCACAATGACTTCAAGTCCCTGAGTTACAGTCACCCTGCTGTCTTAACGCGGGACACATCCCGCATTCCTCTCCTCAACCAGAAGGCTGGCTTTCCAGAGAAAGATGTTGCCTCACTGAAAAGACTCACCAAGGCCCTGTTCAACCGCAACATCCAGGTGAGAAGAGACTTCTGATTGAAATGGGATTGATTTGAATATAATCTACAGTGATTCAGTCTGGGTTGTTCTTTCTTGTCTCGACAAAAGTAGTAAGCTAATAAACCTCTTATTGTGTAGCTTATGTTATTTTGTAGTAACAAGGAATTCCCCTTGTGTTCTCAGACTGGGAAGAAGGGGCACTCGTCCGTGGAGGATGCCAAAGCCACCATGGAACTGTACAAAGTTGTGGAGGTGGAGTGGGAGAGGACCTTAGCCTCCAAATAAAAAAAGCCAGTGAAAGCCTGTATGGACTGAACTGGTGAAAGGGTTGAGAGATGGTATGGACGTATCATGTTTAACATAATTTGAACATTCAGAAATCACTATCAGGTCTTCCACTTCTCACCTCAGCCACTTCTGTCTCTTTTTCTACTTCCGTAAAAAAAACAGTTGCCTTCAGGGTTGCAGTTGTTTATTTTGTGGTGGATGACCTATGGCACAAGATGGCAGTCCTCTACCACAAGGGTGCAGTCTATTTTCTCGGTTTTATTAATGAATTCCTAATACAGTACTGTCATGTTGTTTTGCTTTGAATTGTCTAGAGTTATTTGTTCAGGCATTTCTATTTTATATATTAAATTGTTAACATACAGTATCTCAGTACATCATGTACATGTTCATTTTGACAGGTGAAAGTAAAATAGATTTTAATACAACTGCAGTATAATGAAGAAATTGGTTTTAAACAATTATTGTAATGGCAAACATGGCAAAAAAAGAAATAAATGACCATTGCAAACTTTTACGCCTACATTACTTATTGATATAATGAATGGCGCCAAAGAACATGGCTGACGTTTTACATTCTCCCAACCAATTGTGCTATTTTGTATTTTTTTTTTGCGTTTTGTGTAACTTGTTTTTTTACTTATTGTGTACATAATGTTGCTGCTACCGTCTCTTATGACCGAAAATAACTTCTGGACATCAGAAAAGCGATTACTCACAGCAGACTGGAAGAAACTTTCCTTTAACGAGTCCGACGAGAAGGATATCCTGATTTCACTGGAACAGGCCCAGATCCACGCCTTTTGCGTGAAGAAAAGATGCCGGAAAAGTGGCCGCAGATCAGGCATCCTTCTGAGAATCCGGAGACGAGCGAGTTAACTCCCACTGCCTTCCATTCTTCTTGCTAACGTGCAATCATTGGAAAATAAAATTGATGACCTACGATTAAGACTATCCTACCATAGTGCCCATAAAGCTCATCGCTAAGGACTCTGGGACTAAACACATCCCTCTGCAACTGGATCCTGGACTTCCTGACGGGCTTCCCCCAAGTGGTAAGAGTAGGCAACAACACGTCTGCCACGCTGATCCTCCACACTGGGGCTCCCCAGGGGTGTGTACTTAGTCCCCTCCTGTATTCCCTGTTCACCCACAACTGTGTGGCCAAACACGACTCCAACACCATCATTAAGTTTGCTGACGACACAACAGTGGTGGGCCTGATCACCGACAACGATGAGACAGACTATAGGGTGGAGGTCAGAGAACTAGCAGTGTGGTGCCAGAACAATAACCTCTCCCTCAATGTGAGCAAGACTAAGGAGCTGATCGTGGACTACAAGAGAAGGCGGGCCGAACAGGCCCTCATTAACATCGACGGGGCTGTAGTGGAGCAGGTTGAGAGTTTCATGTTCCTTGGTGTCCACATCACCAACGAGCTTACATGGTCCAAACACACCAAGACAGTTGTGAAGAGTGCACGACAAAACCTATTCCTTTTCAGGAAACTGAAAAGATTTGGCATGGGTCCCCAGATCCTCAAAAGGTTCTACAGCTGCACCATCGAGAGCATCCTGACCGGTTGCATCACCGCCTGGTATGGCAACTGCTCGGCATCTGACCGTAAGGCGCTACAGAGGGTCGTGCGAACGGCCCAGTACATCACTAGGCCAAGCTTCCTGCCATCCAGGACCTACAGTTGAAGTCGAAAGTTTACATGCACTTAGGTTGGAGTCATTAAAACTCGTTTTTCAACCACTCCACACATTTCTTGTTAACAAACTATAGTTTTGGCAAGTCAGTTAGGACATCTACTTTGTGAATTACACAAGTCATTTTTCCAACAATTGTTTACTAACACAAGTGAGAGATTATTTCACTAATAACTCACAATTCCAGTGGGTCAGAAGTTTACATACACTAAGTTGACTGTGCCTTTAAACAGCTTGGAAAATTCCAGAAAATGATGTCATGGCTTTAGAAGCTTCTGATAGGCTAATTGACATCATTTGAGTCAATTGGAAGTATACCTGTGGATGTATTTTAAGGCCTACCTTCAAACTCAGTGCCTCTTTGCTTGACATTATGGGAAAATCAAAAGATATCAGCCAAGACCTCAGAAAAAAAATTGTAGACCTCCACAAGTCAGGTTCATCATTGGGAGCGATTTCCAAACGCCTGAATGTACCACGTTCGTCTGTACAAACAATAGTATGCAGGTATAAACACCATGGGACCACTCAGCCATCCTAGAGATGAACGTACTTTGGTGTGAAAAGTGCAAATCAATCCCAGAACAATAGCAAAGGACATTGTGAAGATGCTGGAGGAAACAGGTACAAAAGTGTCTATATCCACAGTAAAATGAGTCCTATTTTGACATAACCTGAAAGGCCGCTCAGCAAGGAAGAAGCCATTGCTCCAAAACCACCATAGAAAAAGCCAGACTACAGTTTGCAACTGCACATAAGGACAAAGATTGTACTTTTTGGGGAAATGTCCTCTGGTCTGATGAAACAAAAATAGAACTGTTTGGCCATAATGACCATCGTTAATTTTGGAGGAAAAAGCCGAAGAACACCATCCCAACTGTGAAGCACGGGGATGGCAGCATCATGTTGTGGGGGTGCTTTGCTGCAGGAGGGACTAGTGCACTTCACAAAGTAGATGGCATCATGAGGATGGAAAACTCTGTGGATATATTGAAGCAACATCTCAAGTCATCAGTCAGGAAGTTAAAGCTTGGTCGAAAATGGGTCTTCCAAATGGACAATGACCCCAAGCATACTTCCAAAGTTTTGGCAAAATGGCTTAAGGACAACAAAGTCATGGTATTGGAGTGGCCATCACAAAGCCCTGACCTCAATCCTATAGAAAATGTGTGGTCAGAACTTGAAAAGCGTGTACGAGCAAGGAGGCATAGAAACCTGACTCAGTTACACCAGCTCTGTCAGGAGGAATGGGCCAAAATTCCCCCAACTTATTGTGGGAGGGTTGTGGAAGGCTACCCGAAACGTTTGACCTAAGTTAAACAATTTAAAGGCAATGCTACCAAATACTAATTGAGTGTATGTAAACTTCTGACCCACTGGTAATGTGATGAAAGAAATAAAAGCTGAAATAAATAATTCTCTCTACTATTATTCTGACGTTTCACATTCTTAAAATAAAGTGGTGATCCTAACTGACCTAAGACAGGGAATTTTTACTAGGATTAAATGTCAGGAATTGTGAAAACTGAGTTTAAATGTATTTGGCTAAGGTGTATGTAAACTTCTGACTTCAACTGTATATAATTGGCGGTATCAGAAGGAAGCCCATAAAATTGTCAGACTCCAGTCACCCAAGTTATAGACTGTTTTCTCTGCTACCGCATGGCAAGGAGTACCAGAGCGCCAATTCTAGAACCAAAAGGCTCCTCAACAGCTTCTACCCCCATGCCATAAGACTGCTGAGCAATTCATAAAATCGCCACCGGGACAATTTACATTGACCCCCCCCCCCCCCCTTTTTGTACACTGCTGCTACTCGCTGTTTGTTTGTTACCTATGCATAGTCACTTCGCCACCCACCTACAGTGAGGGAAAAAAGTATTTGATCCCCTGCTGACTTTGTACATTCTCCCACTGACAAAGAAATAATCAGTCTATAATTTTAATGGTAGGTTTATTTGAACAGTGAGAGACAGAATAACAACAAAAAAATCCAGAAAAACACTTCAAAAATGTTATAAAATGATTTGCATTTTAATGAGGGAAATAAGTATTTCACCCCTCTGCAAAACATGACTTAGTACTTGGTGGCAAAACCCTTGTTGGCTATCACAGAGGTCAGACGTTTCTTGTAGTTGGCCACCAGGTTTGCACACATCTCAGGAGGGATTTTGTCCCACTCCTCTTTGCAGATCTTCTCCAAGTCATTAAGGTTTCGAGGCTGACGTTTGGCAACTCGAACCTTCAGCTCCCTCCACAGATTTTCTATGGGATTAAGGTCTAGAGACTGGCTAGGCCACTCCAGGACCTTAATGTGCTTCTTCTTGAGCCACTCCTTTGTTGCTTTGGCCGTGTGTTTTGGGTCATTGTCATGCTGGAATACCTATCCATGACCCATTTTCAATGCCCTGGCTGAGGGAAGGAGGTTCTCACCCAAGATTTGACGGTACATGGCCCCGTCCATCATCCCTTTGATACGGTGAAGTTGTCCTGTCCCCTTAGCAGAAAAACACCCCCAAAGCATAATGTTTCCACTTCCATGTTTGACGGTGGGGATGGTGTTCTTGGGGTCATAGGCAGCATTCCTCCTCCTCCAAACACGGCAAGTTGAGTTGATGCCAGAGGTCTCCATTTTGGTCTCATCTGACCACAACACTTTCACCCAGTTGTCCTCTGAATCATTCAGATGTTCATTGGCAAACTTCAGACGGGCATGTATATGTGCTTTCTTGAGCAGGGGGACCTTGCGGGCGCTGCAGGATTTCAGTCCTTCACGGCGTAGTGTGTTAACAATTGTTTTCTTGGTGACTATGGTCCCAGCTGCCTTGAGATCATTGACAAGATCCTCCCGTGTAGTTCTGGGCTGATTCCTCACCATTCTCATGATCATTGCAACTCCACGAGGTGAGATCTTGCATGGAGCCCCAGGCCGAGGGAGATTGACAGTTCTTTTGTGTTTCTTCCATTTGCGAATAATCGCACCAACTGTTGTCACCTTCTCACCAAGCTGCTTGGCGATGGTCTTGTAGCCCATTCCAGCCTTGTGTAGGTCTACAATCTTGTCCCTGACATCCTTGGAGAGCTCTTTGGTCTTGGCCATGGTGGAGAGTTTGGAATCTGATTGATTGATTGCTTCTGTGGACAGGTGTCTTTTATACAGGTAACAAACTGAGATTCGGAGCACTCCCTTTAAGAGTGTGCTCCTAATCTAAACTCGCTACCTGTATAAAAGACACCTGGGAGCCAGAAATCTTTCTGATTGAGAGGGGGTCAAATACTTATTTCCCTTATTTAAATGCAAATCAATTTATAACATTTTTGACATGCATTTTTCTGGATTTTTTTGTTGTTATTCTGTCTCTCACTGTTCAAATAAACCTACCATTAAAATTATAGACTGATCATTTCTTTGTCAGTGGGCAAACGTACAAAATCAGCAGGGGATCAAATACTTTTTTCCCTCACTGTACATGTACAGATTATCTCAACTAGCCTGTACCCCTGCACACTGACTCGGTACTGGTGCCCCATGTATATAGCCTCGTTATTCTTATTGTGTTACTTTTTATTTTACTCTGCTTGGTAAATATTTTCTTCTTGAACTGCACTGTTGGTTAAGGGCTTGTAAGTAAGCATTTCACGGTAAAGTCTACAATTGTTGTATTCGGCGCATGTGACAAAGTTTGATTTGATTTGATAATAACCATTACACAAAGGCAATTGTATGTCTGTCCAGGGACTTAAGATTGAACAGGGGTTTCCAGAATCTTTCCAAAAGGGTTCTTGTGAAAGTAGACTGTGGTCCTATTGACTCACAACTGGTAACAAGACACCGTTCAACACAACAGTGTGCCAGACCAGTGTGATTAGACTACAGCCCCAGTAGTCATTAAACCAACCTCATGCATTGTCGTCCAGTTGTTTCTTTTCAGTGGATAATGTAGCGACGCATTAGGTCAATGGCAATACTCAATTAAAAGCATTTGTGTCAAATCTAAAAACAATTTCAACTCGAAATCACATTTATTCATGTTACTGTTGTTGACTTATACTTCAGTGCTGTGGGACCCATAAAGAGAGGCCCCTGTTGTACCTTCTGCCTGGGTCAGGGTGTGAAACGCGTGCTACTGCCTTTGGCTGTTTTGTTTTCCCCCCTCCCTCATTGAAGTCCTATGCTAGGTATTCAAGGAGAACCGTTCTGATCTTCTCATGTCAGCCTTGGCCTACCTCTATAGACCGAGCAGGCAACTGAAAACCACAGTATCGCCACCGCTGGTGCCAGAGCTCCTGATGGCTAAATCCAGGACATTACACATTCTCGCCAGAATGTACCAGTGATTCTGAAAGGGCACGCCACTCTATGCCAGTCTTCCCGGCTGCCACCCATTCACTGGTTACGTGGATCCTTGTTTTACATTGACGGACATCTTGACTCTTCACAATAACTATTCACTGAGGTTAAAAGACAATTCATTTCACAAAAAATCTTTAACTTGTTGGAGCTTTCCATCATTTCCTCTTGTCAGATGGTTTTTACCATTTCATGTCAAGGAATAAATTGTCTCTCATGCATATTCACTTGTAACTCCACTCCCACTTGTGTAGGCACCGCAGAGTGGACCTTTACAAATGGCAGAGAAGCCTGAGCTCTACAGTTTCCCACAAAATGCCTGTAGGTACCATGCAGAGAAGTCATTGCGTAAGGTTGAGAAATGACCTATCAATGCATTCATCAGTGACACAGCTGAAGAAGTATTCAGTCTGTGAGATAAGCCAAACAGGTTCTCATTAATATTGATTTGAAAAGGCAGTAAAGTATTACAGCAGTGGAACAATCAGGTCAGTGATCAGATTTAATCCCAGGTGGAATGCATGTCTTTGTGCCATGAAGGGATATAGCTGAATGAATTGGGAAACGTTGCCTGGAATTAAAGTATTCCCAGAGCAAGTTATTTAAGTTGTAACATACATGTATTTTCTACAATTATGTTTTGGCCCTCACATCATTATCTATTATAACATTGACATGGATGGTCGCAATAACCAATAATGAACTAACTAGACATTGGGTGGGAAGTGCATGGCGAAAATATCGGGCGACTCTCTGAGCCAGCCTACCATCATATCCATGCCTCTGGGCCTGCAGTCCAACAGCGGCGTCCGTCCCACTGGCTTCCCAGCACCTATGTTGACCGTCCCGCACCATGCCTATATGTTAGATTCCTCCACAGCCCGCCACTCGGCCGCGACTGTCAGCTGAGCAAGGCTATGAACAAAGCCGTATTCACCCTCCCCTCTTACCAAGCCTCTTGCTCAGCACTACTACCATGCTACACCCACTTTTCTAACTTCTGTCTGTTCATACCGTTGGACCATTAAAACCTCTGTGGGTGGCCAGCATCCACACTCTGTCCACAAGTGGTGAGCATAGCAGACATGAATCACGACTCTGACTCTGCAGCCTGTCTGCGAGAAAGTAAGGTCCTGCTTTGTGTCTAGTCGGAAATCTGTACATAATCGTTTCCCACATCATTTCAACCTGTATCATGTATCACTTTTATAGGAAACTGGGTTAACTCTGATGGCTGTGAAAGGACAAATAGTTCACCCACATACTCATATTGTTGTGCAAGTAATCCAACACAGGTCTTGATGAATCCCACAGAGATCTTGTTAAATTGAAAACTGAAATTGCATAAGCATCCAAATGGAACTCAAAGCAATGTGATTGTGACACTTGACCTTTGTTTGGCCTTTCATGTTGTCAACAGGTTGAGCAAAAATATCTGCTATCATCCACATGTTAATCAAGATTATCCCAGATTAATAACCCTTAATTATCCCTTTGTGCAGGGGCACATAATGAGGATAATTTTAGATTGTTCACCATTAGCTGTTAACCCTCAGTCTTGGATGAATTGCTATTTTCTTGCCGGGGAGCTTATAGGAGGAGTATTTTAATGAAGAGTTCCTCTCTCCTTTTTATGAGTGATCAGCGATGGTCATAACTGGTCATATTCTTCATGACAGGCAATGAATAGGCCTAATCAAATCACCATGATATGTGCTCTTCTCACTGAATTTGGAGCGTGGAAACAAATTATTAAAGTGGTTTACAAGTTTGGTTGGTCAATTTAAACATTTACACGATTGCTCTAAATAAAAAAAATTAAAGATTGAAAAACCAGCAGACTGAAGTGCTGTTTATTTTAATTGTAGTATAGGTAACTGGAGTATGTGAATGGGTGCTGCTGGTAGCCTATAGGGCTATAATGCTTATCCCACTGCAGCATCCTCAGTGGTACCCTCTGCTGCGAGATGGTGTGGGATCGCAACTTTGAATTCAGGCTATTGACTTCTGATATTAATATCCACTAAAGTGACTCCTTCAACCTGCATGCTTGTGGGCGATTAATTTGTCCTTTTCGTTATTCATCGCGCAAATGGGAAAGTGTTCTTGGTCAGAGGAAGAAAGTGGGCTGTTCAAGATTTTGGTGTGCATAATTCTCTGCCCCCCTATCCCAATCCCTCTTTACTTTGCTTCCTTCGCTGGCGGACGGAGCTCAAGTCGTTCTTTAGCTTTTTCAATTCAACTTGGGGAATCCTCGTACCTGACAACCCATTGTCTAATTTCATTCAAATTTGGTGGAAAAATAATTATTAGAAGTTGCACCTGTCGAGTCTGCTTCAAAATACAAAGGTCCACAGAAAGGATACTTTGAGAGGGTCGTTTAAATGAGGTAGGTGATGGATTTGTAAATCATATATTTTTGGCATGTCCTTGATAAATATAAGCATACATTTCTGTCGCAAAATAACACGTTTTGTTCATGAATTAGCCAACAAATGTTTTTTCGTTGTGTAAATCAAACATAAAATGCTCAATACATTTTGCCATAATTATAGCCATTTAGAGACATTTTCGAAAAACGTTTTAAACAATATAGCCTATATTTTTCGTCAGAAATATATAATAAAATATTTTCTATCACCTCTTTTAGCCTACTGTTATTGCTATTCTGTAGGTCAAAATGACAATTTTATGGAAGTTTATTTTGATATGAAGTTATTTTGACTTACCACGAACCCACAATCTCAAGTATTCAATGTAAAATAACATTTTCCTCATGCGTTGTTTGCTGAGCACAGTTAAGCAGGATCCAGACAGATTGTACCTGCTACAGTGCTGTGTAAGGATTCACTCCAAACTGATTTTATTAAGTAAATCGCATGGGGCAATGCACACTGTCGTTGTAGGCCTACTTGTACCTATAGAAATACAAGTTGTAATGTACTCCAAACTGGCTACATATGGACATTCTGTGACAGGGAATACAGCATATTTTCCACAACCAACTACTGTATTGACATTAATACCAGTGGCTTTGTTTAAACATATTGATTAAGACATACAGATCTCTGAACTGGAAAGGGAAAGGGTGATACCTAGTCAGTTGCACAACTGAATGCATTCAACTGAAATGTGTCTTCCGCATTTAAGGCAGTGGGGCTGCCTTAATCAACATCCACGTCATCGGCGCCCGGGGAACAACTGTCCATCTAAGGCTTGGACCTTTTGATGCCAGTTGATATTTCAGTGGGCTAACACAGATGTTTTGTGGAATGTCAAGTGATAGTTACATTGGAACAGGTAGTTAGTTGCTCTACACCTCTCACAGTCAGCATACCTATTTGGCTAGTTTTCTTCATAGTAAGGGGCACTTACAATATATAGGCTATTTCATGACATCTCAGTGTTGATTTATCAACACCTCTGTTTCTAAGTTGATGTTGTCGTTTTAAAAGAGCTAACATCGACCCATACAGTACGTTGAACTAGTTTAGTACTATGCCCCAAGCAGGACCTTTCCGATACAGTATGTATGTCAACAAGCCTTGTACTTTTACATGGAAAAGTGGAACTGTAAACGTTTACGTGTGAGAGAGCTCCCCAAGCCCAGTCTGGCCCCTGGATGTGCTCATCACTCAAGCCCCAGGTAGGGACAGCCATGAGGAGCTCCCTGAAATATGAAGAGGAGTGTGAGGTGAGCAGAGGAAGTGACACGCATGCCCTACCCAAGTGGACTCTACTGCATGGAGTGGAGGGAGAGAGAGAGGGCAGGGTGAGTGCATGACCACTCTGCTGTCCAAGAAACAGAATAATTAACTTCTGTTTGTCAGCTTGAAACTTTTATCGTTTTTTATATTTAAATATTCATCCAACCAGTCACCGGAAAAACGATAAGGAGGTGTGTATCATAGTATATGCCATTTAGCAGACACTTTTATCCAAAGCGACTTACTGTATTTTCGTGTGTGGCCCCTGTGGGAATCGAACCAACAAACCTTGGCTTAGCAAGCACCATGCTCTACCAACTGAGCCTCACAGGACCTTTATTATTATCTCTTCCATAAAGAAAGTAGAGGCAAATAAAAATAAAGGTGTACTTTGATGACACCTAGCTGAGTTTTAACAGGGCCGGATAATGCCCTAGTTGTCAGCCTGACGTTACTGGTCTCTTAATCATGTTCCTATGTATGATCAAGTAGCTATATCCTCCTTGCAGCCTGACTGTCAAGACAGACACTTTGATGCTGTGGTATCTGGCTTATCCTTCTCAGTTTGACTAACCTTGCAAATATGACCGTCCATTGCAAATATGAGATCGCTGGTTTCTAAATAGGTCATTGCACCATCTTCGTGCTGTTGACTGACGAGAGTGGACTGATTTGGTGTACTGCTGTGAGAGTTGCCACAGTTTGCCTTGACAGTCTTCCATAAGCCCTTTAAGCGCTCAGAAGCTCTACATTTCTTGCCTAATCAGCCCGTGGCACAGGCTACAAATTGGCCAGGGCCTCCTCCCCCCATCCACCTCCATGAGTCAGTCCCTTTGGCTGGAGTGGCTAACGGCTAAAGCTAATAGCAATATGGCTAATGTCACTCCTCAGTTGGACCTTCTGTTGTGTCCTGCCCTGCCGGAGGGGCACTGCTCAATCCCACCAAAGCTTCCTTCCTGTTGACTTTCTCTCTCTTTCCTCTCTTAGTGCACTCTGTACAATTTTGCCCCCCCCCCCATCTCTCTCTCTCATAGCCCCTGTCTTTCTCATTCTCCCCCCCCCCCCCCCCCTTTTTTGCTTCCTACAAGCCTGGGCCTGTGAGGGGGTATGGGTTGCCCCTAGAGATGGGCAGATGGAGTCATTTGAGGTAACGCAAGGCAGGATTGGAGGATGGGCGTGGTGGTGGGGTGGAACGAGGCCGGGTAATGGAGGGTGGCAGACTGGCAACAGTGGTGGTCGGTGCCATTTCCATGAAAGGAGGGGGAGTCACTCAGATTCGGGAACTATACGAAAATAATGACTAGGACAGCTGGTGTTTGATAAGCTACAGAGGAGAGAGGCTGTGTGGGCCAGGTGTGTGTGTTCGTGTTTACAGTATCTCATTCTATTTGACCATAGAGAGTGACGTATCAAACCATTACTTAAGCCAAAAGAGAAATAATCTGTTACTAACCCTCCCTCATTGAATCAGTCCAAGAAAGTATAAGTCCACTTACAGAGGTACTTACACACCCACACACTTCCCCCTTCCCACCACCATCATCCCCATCACCAACACTGTATACTGCAGTCCTTCAGCCTGAAATGACCTTTCTTGGTCAGACCAAGGTGAAGTCATTGGTTATTCCAGCCACTTGTGATGCACATCTAAGCACTTCTGAGGTTGCCTGGGATGCGTCCTCCCCTCTCTCTCTCTCTCTCTCCCCAGAGGAAGCCCTCTCCCTCTCCCTCTCTCTCCTTGGAGTATGGAATAGTGTCATGGCTAAGGGCCATGTGCCCAACACAGGGAAGAAAACTACTGTGTGTGTGTGTGTGAGTGTGAGTGTGAGTGTGTGTGTGTGTGTGTGTGTGTGTTAGAGTTTGGCGATATGAACAAAAATCCATATCATGATAAATTTACTGATTTATCATGATAATGATAAGTTGAACGATAAGTTTACAAGTTACTTTTTTATATTACACTTAAAACTACTTCTACCTCTTTGAATGTTGTGGCTACCATTGTCCCGTTTCATTTCAAACTTCACATTCCTCTAGTAAAGGCTACTTATCATTATTATCGATATCAGTAAAATGCCCTCGATAAATGGTTGGTTCGGTCTGTATCGATCATTTTGGGGTTTATTGTCCCAGCTCTAGTGTGTGTGTGTGTGTGTGTGTGTGTGTGTGTGTGTGTGTGTGTGTGTGTGTGTGTGTGTGTGTGTGTGTGTGAATATTGGGGGGTGGTGATGTTTTGGGTGTTGGGGGAAAGGAATACATATCAATGCTGTCTGCTTATATACTTAATTAACAGTCATAGGATTGAGGAAGATTGAATGGAGGGTAATTGAGGAACCGGACAAAAAATACTTAATTTTCCTAGAAACCGGAGCTGAGACAAGTAGGAGAGGGAAGTCTGCCAGTGTGACAGTTCATTTGCTTGTCCACATTCTCTCCATCTACTGTTATGGATACTTCCACAGATCTGTCAGCTCCCTAATTTCATTTCAACTGACAGTTATGATGTGGATGATTTACCCAATGATTTTCTTCACAGGTTCGAGACAGTTTTGTTCATGTGCAATTTACCAACTTCTATCTTCACTAATCTCCACTGTATTATCAGAGATCACACTCTAACAACCCCCATGTTTACTAATGGATTTACAGTTTATGTTATTCAATAGGTCACTTTACTTCAAACTTTGAAAAGAGAGTTTTACATGGGAACTTTGGGTAATTGATCATTAAGCAACAATCGGATTACTACAAAACCAACATTAATTTCTGCCTTGATTTCTAGTTAATTTAGTTCTTCTTGACCTAATTCCAGTTCCTGATGTGATTTTCCACAATATCAGGATTCTATATAAAAGTGAAGCAACAATCCAGACAGGCAGTGTAGTGTATAGGTTGAGATTCTCTTCCTCTAACCTCATCACTGGGTGCTTGTAAAATAGCTTGTAAAAAAGATTAAAGGGTCTGGATGTGACTTTTACAGTTATTCGGCTTAATCTACAATGGGCTGTCAGTAGACATTTCCTCCTGCTTCTCCATTTAGCAGAATCATCATTTCCTCCTAAGTCAAACTTTAGGACATCAAGACATTTGAATTATAGGGATATATCTGCAGGTAGAATAGTCATTATAAAGATAATTGGCCTGATGATACATGAATGCCACCTACAGTAATAGATAGTTCAGGTTGAATAAACAATTCACGTTGACTATATAGTTGAAGTTAGACTTGCATTTGAATAAAGGCAATGTACTGTACACTCAGTGTACAAAACATTAAGAACGCCTGTTCTGGCCATGACATAGACTGACCAGGTGAATCCAGGTGAAAGCTATGATCCCATATTGATGTGTAGACAATCAGTGTAGATGAAGGGGAGGAGACAAGTTAATTAAAAAATGATTTTTAAGCCTTGAGAAAATTAAGACCTGGATTGTGTATGTGTGCCATACAAAGGGTGAATGGGCAAGACAAAAGATTTAAGTGCCTTTGAATGGGGGTATGGTATTAGGTGCCAGGCTCACCGGTTTGTGTCAAGAAAGGCAACGCTGCTGGGTTATTCACGCTCAACAGTTTCCCATTTGTATGAAGAATGGTCCACCACCCAAAGGACATCCAGCCAACTTGGAACGCTTTTGACACCTTGTAGAGTCCATGACCTGGCAAACTGAGGCTGTTCTGAGGGCAAAATGGGTCTGATCAATAATAGGAAGGTGTTCTTAATGTTTTGTCCACTCAGTGTAGATTCTCTAACAGTGAGAAAGTGATCACTAAAGCAACCAGTGCACTGGGTTTGCAGCATGACTTCGCAGTTCATTCACCAACACATCCAGTGGGAGGGGGGACTCTATTCATGTATACATTTTTGCATCCTCTAAGAAACGCACTGCTCATTTGAATACACCGGCCTGCTCAGAATGGGTAATGTGGCGGTCCTATCGAGTCAGTGGGGGAAATGTGTAGCTGTGTCTGTGTGTCTTTGGTGCATGGGTAATGTTGATGGGGTGGTTGGGGTTTAACATTTAGGTTGCTCAAAGGGATATAATGATGATAAAGCAGTGGAGTTGGAGAAAGAGTTTTGTGCCATGCCATCCTGGAGGAATTTGGGGGACATCAGAATTCTGCTCACACTCGAGAGCTCCCAAAGTCTGACTCATGCCAGCTGGATAACACCAAGGCCACACAGACAGTTACTCTCTAACACAATCTAGTTGACTGATGCAAAAAGGCACAGCAACTTTATCGGCGCACGCGCACACGCGCACACGCACGCACACACACACACACACACACACACACACACACACACACACACACACACACACACACACACACACACACACACACACACACACACACACACACACACACACACACACTACCTGACTAATGACACTCCTTGACTTAAAGAGATTTATATACACATGTAAAAACCCAATACCCCACAAAGACATATCCATAGTCTCATCAATGAACTTATTGGAAGCTTAACAAAATTCTGCAGAACTAAAGAACAATCCCTCACACTTGTCATACAAATCAATTTGTCAAAATGAAGAATGAATATTTGTTATTTCAAAAGGACCTCAGCTTGATCAGGACTGACGTTGCATGTGATGGATTAACACACCATCCTATCCGTTCTCAAGGTCTCTGCTAAATGTCAGCGCTGATGTCTTAGCCACAGCTTTTACTTTACGGTCGTAGAGGCTGAGGTGGCTGGTGAAAGCTGGCCACTTGCCACTGTCTAGTAATATACTCTGAGGTTGATGAATGACTGTAAGCATGAATCAATATTTGTATATTTTTTTACCTTGTCTCTAGGTATCCAAAGAGGCCGCAGGACCCTCTGAGAGTTATTGAGGAGTCATCCCTACCTCTTTGCCTCTTCTCACTTTCTCTACAGCACTTCTCCATTTGTCTATTAAGCTGTCACTATAATAATAATGTCTTTCTCTCTTTGTCTCTCTCTCCCCCTCCACCTCTCTTTTTCTCTCTATTGCAGATTGGAGATGCTCCTGTCTTTGCTGCTGTGTGCCATCTGTCCACTCGTCCTACCGTCCTCCTCTACCCCCAGCCAAGCCTCAGGTGCGTGACTACCCCGTCATCCCTGGCTATACTGACATCCATTCAGTTATCTATGACCTTTGACTTCTAAGGGTATAGGGGCACTTTTTAATCACTCCCCCATCATTCATAGTTTTTGCTGACACAAACACACTCTGGAAACAATTTTAGAAGGTGTGACTTTAGGAGCAGAAATCAACAAATAACACAACTGCAACCTGAGACACGCCTCCCCCAATTGTTTTTAAACTGTGAACCTTTTGACTGTATAAAGTCAGCAATTTAACCCCTTCATTCTGCACTCTCCAGATGACTCCAGACTCCTACAGGTGACCATCCCTACGACCCCTCCCTTATCTGCCGTCTTGGGGGGCTCTCTTACCCTACCTTGCCTGGTGTCTCTGTCCCACCCGCCCCCCAACACAAATGGCCGCCGCGCCGTACTCTCCCTACCAAGGGTCAAGTGGAGCGTGCTGTCCCAGGGACACGAGACTGAGATCCTGGTGGCCCGAGGGGACAGGGTGAAGGTCAGCGAGGCCTACAAGGACCGAGCCTCCCTGCTCCATTACGCCTCCTCCCCAGCTGACCTCACCCTGAGGCTGGAGGGCCTGCAGTACAACGACTCTGGCTTCTACCGCTGTGAGGTGCAGCAGGGCCTGGAGGATGCCGACGATGTGGCTCAGGTCAAGGTCAAAGGTGAGGCCAGGGGTTGATGTCATAGATGTAGGGGATAAACCAGAGTTCCTGACCAATAACAGTAACAACTCAGGAGTGCGTGTGTCAAGGCTTGTGGCTTGTGATCCCTTATTGATGTCACTTGTTACATCCACTTCAATCAGTGTAGATGAAGGGGAGGAGGCAGGTTAAAGAAGGACTTTTAAGCCTTGATACAATTGAGACATGGATTGTGTATGTGTGCCATTCAGAGGGTGAATGGGCTAGACAAAATATTTAAGTGTCTTTGAACGGGGTATGGTAGTAGGTGCCAGGTGCACCGGTTTGTGTCAAGAACGGCAACGCTCCTGGGTTTTTCACGCTCAACAGTTTCCCGTGTGTACGTGGGCCAGAACCCCTGTGGAACGCTTTCGACACCTTGTAGAGTCCATGGCCCAACGAAATTAGGCTGTTCTGGTGCAACTCGATATTAGGAATGTGTTCTTTATGTTCTGTACACTTATAGTACATTTCTGTACCTTTATAATGTCATACAAATTCTGCTGAGATGAATTGGTTGTCCCACCCTATGCACCCAGCAAGTAATAGATTATGGATTGCCTGACCAGAGAAGTTTGTAACCTAATAAATCAGATATAGCCTACCCTTGTGAATGTAGCTGTAGTTCACACAAAATACTGAATCTGAAATAACGCCAAGACTGTGGACCTTCAACAGGGGTGGTGTTCCACTACCGGGATGCTTCCAGTCGCTATGCCTTTACCTTTGCGCAGGCCCGGGATGCCTGTGAGGAGATTGGGGCTCACATCGCCACCCCAGAGCAGCTCTTGGCAGCCTACCACAGTGGCTATGAGCAGTGTGATGCAGGCTGGCTCTCAGACCACTCAGTGAGGTAAGGGCCAGGCAGATAAAAGACCACTGTAAATTTTCTCTCATATCAAGTGGACACAGATAGAGAGATGCTTCAATAGACTTTCCCCCCTGTTATAACAGTTGTTTAACACTATGTAGTATTGACACTCTTCTCCACAGATATCCCATTCAGATGCCACGGGAGGGATGTTTTGGAGACATGGACGGGCATCCTGGAGTGAGGAACTATGGGCTGCTGGAACGTGATGAGCTGTACGATGTATACTGTTATGTGGAGAATATAGAGGGTAAGAAAATCTGTTATTTATTGGAGTATTTCATCAATTTGATCAAGTGCAGATTATCACAATCTGATTTCTCCCTCCATATATACAGGGGAAGTGTTCCATGGATCTGCCCCCCAAAGTTTCACCCTATGGGAAGCTAAGGCCTATTGTCTGGCTCAGGGAGCTGAGCTGGCTACCACAGGTCAGCTGTATGCAGCCTGGAATGACGGACTGAACGCCTGCAGCCCGGGGTGGTTGGCTGATGGGAGTGTACGCTACCCCATTGTCACTCCCAGGGAGCGTTGTGGTGGAGGGGAGCCTGGGGTCAGGACTGTCTATCGCCATTTGAACCAGACAGGCTTTCCAGAGGCACACACTCGCCACGACACTTACTGCTTCCGAGGTAAGAGCTTTTGAAAGCATAGATATTGATGTTATACTGGGTTTCAGTAGTGGCATCCAAACTCAGTTCCTACTGTATTCTAAGTCATCCTCTGGCCTAACTTTTATTCATTGCCCTTGCATCTGACAGGTAACAGCAACACTCACACCGAATCTCCCCATGATTACCTGGCAACAGAGCCAGAGGACATCGGCCAGGACATTGTGACGCTGTCTGAGCCTCTGGAGGAATTCAGCCTGGGTCAGGTGACGGAGCAGGTGGTGAGCAAAGAAGCTCAGGGCTCCCTGACTGCCATCCCTGTTCCAGAGGAGCAGCACCCATCAGAGCATATAGAGGAGCAAGGGGCTGGCCCTGGAGAGCAGTACCCAGAGCAGGGGGCTGTCCCTGGAGAGCAGCACCCAGAGCAGAGGGCTGTCCCTGGAGAGCAGTACCCAGAGCAGGGGGCTGTCCCTGGAGAGCAGTACCCAGAGCAGGTGGCTGTCCCTGGAGAACAGTACCCAGAGCAGGTGGCTGTCCCTGGAGAGCAGTACCCAGAGCAGGTGGCTGTCCCTGGAGAGCAGTACCCAGAGCAGGTGGCTGTCCCTGGAGAGCAGTACCCAGAGCAGGTGGCTGTCCCTAGAGAGCAGTACCCAGAGGAGGTGGCTGTCCCTGGAGAGCAGTATCCAGAGCAGGTGGCTGTCCCTGGAGAGCAGTACCCAGAGCAGGTGGCTGTCCCTAGAGAGCAGTACCCAGAGGAGGTGGCTGTCTCTGGGGAGCACGGAGAAGAACAGGGGTTTGTTCCTGGAGAACACGGAGAGGACCCATTCACCCCCACATCCTTCCCCCAAGACCTGGAGCCCACAGAGGACACCTGGCAGCCAGTGAAAGAGGTCAGCAACCCAGAATCATATCAGCCTGCCCCTGAGGAGGCAAACTTAGACTCAAACTACCCAGTCACACCCTATGATGAGCTGAATGCAAACCCAACACTGTATCCACCTTCTCCTGAGACAAATGATGAATCAGGTGATCTTACAACTGCTCATGAAGACAACATTAGTAGCCCCGATCCCTACCAGCCCGTGTCAGAGTCAAACGTGGAATCAGGAGAGCTCTCTATAGAGGGTGTACCAGGGACTGCTCTGGAGGCCCCTGTGCCCACCACAGGGTATGAGGAGGTGGACGGGTCCAGTGATCCACAGCCCATGCCTGGCACAACCCCTGAGAGTGGTGAGTCTCAGTATGGTATTTCAGAGGAAAGCCATCTGCAAACAGGGATCACCCAGGAGACCGAACACTACACTTTTACCTCTGAGACCGCAGGCTACAATGTTTCAGGAGTTGAAGCCACTACTAGTCATGACAGCTCTCCAGAGGAGCAACTGGAAAGTGGGCTGCCCACACCTCCTGAGGAGGACCACTCCGGAGATGAGCATGTCATCCAGGAGCATGTCACAGACACAGACTCGGTCTACCCAAGCACCTCTTACGACCTCTCAGGAGGGTCCATCAGGCCTGAGGGAGCCATCGCTGGGGGTGTCGAGGAGACATCTGTATCTTCCACTTCACCTCACAAGGAAACGGAGCTCTTCCCTGACCAGTCCACCACTCAGCCTCCATACTGGGAGAACACACCTGAATACCGCCTTACCAACTCTGTGGACCCCAGTGCCAGTGTCCTTCTCCCTGAGGAGCATACCACATCACTGGACTCATTGGTCCTCCAGACAGGGGAGAACAGTGGCTCTGCTACTGCTGAGTCAGGAGACCTGGCTACCCTAAGCCCAGTGGAGATGGACCCCTATGGACTGATCCCTACCTCTGAATATGGTGAGTCCATAGAGAAGCCTTTCTGTGCATAAGGGGTATTTTTTTATTTATGTAATGTACTGAAGATTTAGTGCAGTAATTATTCAGATGTGTATTTAATGGTATTGAATGACATAAAAAGCATGAGCTGGCGCATCCCTAAAAAAGGTGGTAGAGGTGCTGACTAATGGCGTGTAAATTGTATTTATTAATTGAACCTTTATTTTACCAGGTAAGTTGACTGAGAACACATTCTCATTTACAGCAACGACCTGGGGTATAGTTACACGGGAGAGGAGGGGGATGAATGAGCCAATTGGAAGCTGGGGATGATATGATGGTATGAGGGCCAGATTGGGAATTTAACCACTGGGGTTAACACCCCTACTCTTACGATAAGTGCCATGGGATCTTTAGTGACCACAGAGAGTCAAGACAACCGTTTAACGTCCTGTCCGAAAGACAGCACCCTACCCAATCACTGCCCTGGGGCATTGGGATATTGTTTTAGACCAGAGGAAAGAGTGCCTCCTACTGGCCCTCCAACACCACTTCCAGCAGCATCTGGTCTCCCATCCAGGGACCGACCAGGACAAACCCTGCTTAGCTTCAGAGCCAAGCCAGCAGTGGGATGCAGGGTGGTATTCTATAAAAAGCTATAACATTGTAGGCTATTAAAAATAACAAATAAAATAAGAGAGTCGCACACTCTATATACAAGCTTCAGTAATTTATTTGATAAACCACCAATATTTCAGCATCACTGTGCCTTCTTCAGGGTAATGTCATGAATGCCTACATAACCTGGTTCAAGCATTCATGACATTACCTTGAAGAAGGCACAGTGATGCCGAAACATTGGTGGTTTACCCAATAAATTACTGGAAGCTTGTACAGTATTTATTTTACGTTGATTTAACTAGGCAAGTCAGTTAAGAACAAATTCTTATTTTCAATGACGGCCTAGGAACAGTGGGTCAACTGCCTTGTTCAGGGGCAGAGCAACAGATTTTTACCTTGTCAGTTCGGGGAATCGATCTTGCAACCTTTCGGTTACTTGTCCAACGCTCTAATCACTAAGCTACCTGCCGCCCTGTATATAGACTGCAACTCTCTTTATTAAATTACATGAAAACATCGGTGCATATGTAATGTGATAACATTTATTTTATTAAGAGCTGAACACTCAAGTGTGGACAGGGTTACACTAACTGTAGGCTTGAATAATGTTTGTGATCTGTTTCCTGGCAGCTTTTGACCCCACTCAGGAACAGTCTGGTGTCACGTCACCCGACTCCTCAACCCTAGATGACCGTGTGGAGCAGGAGGCAGGAGGCACAGTGGACTCATTACCAGAGGTTTCCATGGGCTCCACTGACGAAGTCCTCACAGTTACTTATAACACTGGCTCTAGTGAAGCCTCTGGGGTCCACGAGGGAATGCTTGACGTTACCCTCTTGACATCCCCCATAGCTATAACCTATTCCCCCCCGACCCAGCGATCCGTGGAAGCAGAGGCCAGCTCCCCAGGTGACTTCATAACCTTCATCCCAGAATCCAGCGTTCCATCTGGGTTTGATCCCCTGGAGGAAGGGCTGGAGAAGGTGGAGCAAGAGGGGTTGGGTGAAATCCCAGAAGTAGTCGAAACTACTACCCCAGAGACAGCTTCTGGTGAGGAGGGGAGTGGAGATGAACAGAATGGTCAGGAGGTGAGTGGAGACGAGAAGAGTGGTCAGGAGGCGAGTGGAGATGAGGAGAGTGGTCAGGAGGCGAGTGGAGACGAGGAGAGTGGTCAGGAGGCGAGTGGAGACGAGGAGAGTGGTCAGGAAGCGAGTGGAGACGAGGAGAGTAGCCAGGAGGCGAGTGGAGACGAGGAGAGTGGTCAGGAGGCGAGTGGTCAGGAGGCGAGTGGTCAGGAGGCGAGTGGAGATGAGGAGAGTGGCCAGGAGGTGAGTGGAGATGAGAAGAGTGGTCAGGAGGCGAGTGGAGACAAGGAGAGTGGCCAGGAGGCAAGTGGAGACAAGGAGAGTGGCCAGGAGGCAAGTGGAGATGAGAAGAGTGGTCAGGAGGCGAGTGGAGACAAGGAGAGTGGCCAGGAGGCGAGTGGAGACAAGGAGAGTGGTCAGGAGGCGAGTGGAGATGAGAAGAGTGGTCAGGAGGCGAGTGGAGACAAGGAGAGTGGCCAGGAGGCGAGTGGAGACGAGGAGAGTGGTCAGGAGGCGAGTGGAGACAAGGAGAGTGGCCAGGAGGCGAGTGGAGACAAGGAGAGTGGTCAGGAGGCGAGTGGGGACGAGAAGAGTGGTCAGGAGGCGAGTGGAGACAAGGAGAGTGGCCAGGAGGCGAGTGGAGACGAGGAGAGTGGTCAGGAGGCGAGTGGAGACAAGGAGAGTGGCCAGGAGGCGAGTGGAGACAAGGAGAGTGGCCAGGAGGCGAGTGGAGACAAGGAGAGTGGTCAGGAGGCGAGTGGAGATGAGAAGAGTGGTCAGGAGGCGAGTGGAGACAAGGAGAGTGGCCAGGAGGCGAGTGGAGACGAGGAGAGTGGTCAGGAGGCGAGTGGAGACAAGGAGAGTGGCCAGGAGGCGAGTGGAGACAAGGAGAGTGGTCAGGAGGCGAGTGGGGACGAGAAGAGTGGTCAGGAGGCGAGTGTAGACAAGGAGAGTGGCCAGGAGGCGAGTGGAGACGATGAGAGTGGTCAGGAGGCGAGTGGAGACGAGGAGAGTGTTCAGGAGGCGAGTGGAGACGAGGAGAGTGGTCAGGAGGCGAGTGGAGACGAGGAGAGTGGTCAGGAGGCGAGTGGAGAAGAGGAGAGTGGTCAGGAGGCGAGTGGAGACGAGGAGAGTGGTCAGGAGGCGAGTGGAGACGAGGAGAGTGGTCAGGAGGCGAGTGGAGACAAGGAGAGTGGTCAGGAGGTGAGTGGAAATGAGGACAGTGACCAGGAGGTGAGTGGCCAAGAGGGAGTAGAGTCTGGCACAGGATCAGGATCAGGCGAGGAGCACTCTGCATCTGCTGAATCTGGAGAAAGCTCAGGGATCCTTGAACCAGAAGTCCCATACATCAATGAAACTGTCACTCCCATCAATGGCACAACTGTCAATGGCACAGATGAAAGCGAGCCTGAGTCGAGCACAGATGCACCCTCTACTGACATGGAGGTCACGCTGCTCCCTGACTTATCCCAGACCCCCGTGCCCTCCCCCACCGTACCCCAGGAGTCCCGGGCCGATGCAGATCTGGAGTACAGTGGGGAGACCTCAGTCACGGAGGACCCTGACTCCATCACTCCACCCACTAAGGAGCCTGAGGAGACCTCCAGCCCGACGCCCACCACAGAGGACTACGATGACCAGACCACGACGGCAGCACCCCTATATCCAGAGGACTACGATGACCAGACCACGACGGCAGCACCCCTTTATCCAGAGGACTACGATGACCAGACCACGACGGCAGCAGCCCAGGACGTTGATGAGGAGAAACTGATTACCACTCCTACTACTCCAAGATTTGGGAACATTTCAGGTAACGTTCAATGCAAGTCAAACCATGACAATTATTTGAATGCATGTGTTAATGCAAAATATAATTGCATACTTTCTACCATATACCTCACCTTAAATTACTCACTTGACTCTTGTATTTATTTGATGGTCTCATGCCTCCCCCACTCTGCTTAGTCATTAGAAGGTTAAAAAACATTGCTATCACATGGCAGTCAGAGTAAACAACTGACTCAGCAAAAGAAGGGGATTATCATTGTTTCTGTTGGAGGTAAACACAGCAGGGGGAGCTGTCTCTGTTCATAGCAGCAAAGGATTGGGAACATAATATGCAGTGACCTCCAAAGGTATTCGTACAGTGACAATTTTGGTTTTTGTTTTGGCTCTACTCCAGCACTTTGGATTTGAAATGATACAATGACCATGAAATTCGAAACACTTCTACATTAATGTGGATGCTACCATGATTACGGATAACCATGAATGAATCGTGAATGATGATGACTGAGAAAGTTACAGAGGCATAGATAACATACCCCTCCAAAAGTGTTTAGAAACATATTCTATTCTTATTTCCAATAAAAGTGACTCCAAAATGACACATTACATTATTCACCATTTATTTGTATTGAGCACAAAATAATCTGAAACACAACCAAAACAAATGCATCCAACAGGTTTGTAGTCACAAGCTTGATGTACTGTATTTAGTCATTGTGTGCTAGGAATATTGGACCAAATACTAATCTTTCAACTACTTGAATACACATAAGTGAATTTGTCCAAATACTTTTGGTTGCCTAAAATGGGGGGACTATCTACAAAAAGTGCTGTAAGTTCACCCGATATGTATGAAAATACCCTTACATAAAAGCTGAAAGTCTGCACTTTAAGCTCATAGTCATTGTATCATTTCAAAGCACTGGAGTACAAAGCCAAAACAAAAATAAATAAAGGGGCAGTGCAGTCATAAAAGGATTTCCTGTTTTTTGTAATGATATGATATGAAATAACACTCTGAAATTGTAAAAATGATGATAATTCCCTTTTAGTACAAGAGCTTTTTTAGAAGAAAAAAAAAATACCTGGAATTTCAGCCTGTTCAGGTGGGAGGGAGTTTTTGGCCCACAGCATGACATCACAATCTGATCTGATTATTCTGAACAATGACTAGTCATCTTTTATTTGCATATGTATCCTCTTACTTTAAAGGGGCTCTAGAGTCTAGACAATCCTATCTGCCAAGCAGGGCTGTATATGTAAATATATTTAAATTTGTATCAACAAGCTCACACAATCATACTGAGCATTTCAATGGCAACAGGAGACTCAGGAAGTTATTTTCAAGTAGTTATTTTCATTTATTAGACATACAGTGATGATTTAAAAATACAATTTAAAGACTGCATGGGGGCATTAACAAAATGGCATGGTAAAAAAGAGCATGGAAGCATATGTGCTGAAAACATTTGAAAAGGTCAACTATGTCTAAAATTTCCTCAGCGCAGGGGCTTGAATAGGTAAAATTCTATTTTCTATAAACTGAACTCTCAGGCCACTGTAGACCTATAGTCAGTCAGTGATGATGAGTACTGTTGGTATAATTGCTCCCTCCAGTGGCAGTCAAATAAATTCCCATGTAAATCAACAATAAAGTGAACCCGTCGTATCTGTCCTTTACATTGAATTGAACACACACACATACCAAAAACATTTTAGATATGTTGTTACTGTATTTACATTGGTGCCAATGCTTGTCCTCTCCTACGTTTGTGTCTCAGATGCCTGCCTAGATAATCCTTGTTCCAACGGGGGAACATGTGTCGACAGTGGGTCTTCAACCAAGTGCCTTTGCTTGCCCACCTATGGAGGAGACATGTGCCAGACAGGTACAGTAACAGATTTCATGTTTTGTTTTCTCAAAGATAATGTTGAAATAGTTAACATATCGCTCCCCCTTATGTATATTTTTGTCTCCTCTGTGTGCGTCTAACCTCTTCTTCTTCATTTTGGTCAGACCTGGAGGTGTGTGAGCCGGGTTGGGAAAAGTTCATGGGCTTCTGTTACCGACATTTCACCAAGCGTCAGGGCTGGGAGGTGGCAGAGCAGCAATGTCGTTTGTGTGGCGCTCACCTGATCTCGGTCATGACCCCTGAGGAACAGGACTACATTAATGGTACAGCAGGCCTGAAAACATGTCCTTTGATCTTGTAACAGACAGCTCAGAGTGCTCTGCATAACTTGACCTGTGTAACCCTCATGCGTGGATTGTTAAAAAGGTGTAATTCAATCACTTAAATGGGAAAATTTAATTTAACTATTTATCATAGCTTCATTCAGTGTGAACAGAACTTACAGTCCTGAAATGCATAAACTGAATGCGTAATGACCCCTCTGTAACCCCAGTACCATCTGTGAGGAATATTTTGTAAACTAATTAATTAATTTGTTTAAAGGTTGTATGGTCCAGGGAAGACGCAACATTGTCTTCTTTCATGTCATTACCTGCCATTCACTAATTTTACCGTGAAACATGGGAGGGCTTTGATGCCAGTGTTAATATTGTGTCTGGAAATATGGAGGAGATGATTATCTAGCATTCCTCAGTTGTTTCCCATGGCCTGTATTCTTACAGCGGCCCCTACTTGCTAGTTAGCGAGTGTTTGCAGTTCCAAAGTCACAGTGAGCTCTCTCTTTCCCTTTAGATAAGTACAGAGAGTACCAGTGGATGGGACTGAATGACAGAACCATAGAGGGAGACTTCCGCTGGTCTGACGGGAATCCTCTGGTGAGTCTCACATAGTTGGTATTCCCATCAAATATGTCTAGGTTCTCCATACACATAATGTTATTTGCATGAACGTGCCTCTGGGATTGTATCCCATTGGTATACAGAACATCCTCACTTATGTTTTGTAAGACCTGATGCAAAAATAACCTCCTCCTGGTATGTGATCTGCTTCTCAATGCTACTTCTCAGCTACTGTATATGTGAACTAACAGTATTAAAACTCCTCTACTTCTTCATCATCCTTCCCATCTTTCTCTGCCAGTTGTATGAGAACTGGTACCGGGGCCAGCCGGACAGTTACTTCCTGTCTGGAGAGGACTGTGTGGTGATGGTATGGCATGACGGGGGGCGCTGGAGCGATGTGCCCTGTAACTACCACCTCTCCTACACCTGCAAGAAGGGCACCTGTGAGTACACAACCAAAACCACCACGGTAGTGTAGCATAGAAGTCCTCAATCTCTCAGTATGGTTTTAATGTATTTGCACCCCTAACAGCATTATTTCTGTTCAGCTTTCTGTGGCCAGCCCCCTGTCATTGCCAATGCCAAGGTGTTTGGTAAGTCACATCTGCGCTACGAGACTAACTCCAAGGTGCGCTACTACTGTGAAGAAGGATTCCTCCAGACACAGAACCCCGTCATTAAGTGCCTATCCAACGGCCAATGGGAGGAGGCTTTGATCACCTGTCACCCTGGTGAGGACAGACATTCATTCTATTGACTGACATAAAACAAAATGAATGTATGATGTGTGTGATTGGTCTCTAATGTTATCATTGTATGACTCGCTTAAGTTATTTTGTGCTCTACTGTGATAATGACATGGTGTAACTGCTATGTTTTTCCAGCCCTGACCGACTTGGCAGAGCGAGAGCAGAAGGTCACGACGCCACCCTATCAGAACGAGGGGGTGGAGGTGGTGGACACAGCCACGGAGAAAGCCACTTCAGAGTTCTGGGACATCAAGTGGAACTAATAAGCTCATCAAACTCAATATGCCCCTTCCCTCTGCCCCCTTCCCTGGAATCCTATGTTCCACTCAAAGACTGTCCAACCTTGTCCCTCCAACAAGGTGGAGCCTTGTAAAATAAATGTTCTCCCTGAGAACGAGTCATCACATTCCTGTCACCTTCTCTTTCCAGAATAAACCCATTTAGAAAATCAACAGACTTGATGTTACTTGGACCTAGTGCCGATCGATTACACTTACAATAAGAGTACATCCCAACATAAGGCCACGATTAGAGGAAATGGATCAAATTTGCAAAGTACAGTTTGTCATTGGAATGAGCTTTAACGAAGATGTCCCATCCATCATTGTGCTTGTTTGTTGTATAATGATATGTGATTGTTGACTAGTGAAATTCTTTGATATTCACCTGTGCTACGACACTGTTGGATTACTGTATTTGACTGTGAGTAACATATATTATGACATGCTTATGATGGTATACAGTATGATTTTGATGGAGAGTTTTAGTAAAGTGCAACCTAAATCTCAACCTCAGCTGGTCTGACATTAACCGAAGCCACTTTCCCACTCTCTGCCACAAAGACAGAATTAAGATGTCCACTTTCGTATGCTTTTGTATAAGAAAATCTCCTTATCAATCCATATCTTCTCAATTCCCACAACACAAAGCATTTTCTCAACATGTCCTCTTATCTGGTGCTTTGTTTTTCAGGTGTCTTATGAACTTTGGACCCAATATTAGAAGCCAATATCCACTTTTAAAGTACTTGGTTTGAAAATAGCCAGAATCCAAAGTTTTTTTTTTATACTCTCGTAAAAACGTAATCACTAAGATACTAGGAAGAACATGTGAAAATGTCCACAATGGTATTTCCGTTTTCATGCATCAATGATGTCATTGTCTTAGTTCCATTGGAAGTACTACTGTACGTTGGTAGTTTAACAGTAATTAAATAATACTAATTGTAAATCCCATTTGTGACTGCACAATTGCATATTGAACTTGTTATGAAAGAAAAAATGTAATTGTAAAACTAATTAAAAAGGAGATGGATTACATGAAAATAAGAAAAATAAGAGTTTTTGGAGAGTAGAAAATAAATATCTAATAAAATGAATTGATTACAATGTATTTATCCATGTGAATATGGTTGCATTTGAATTATATTTTCATGCCACATATCAAATACACTTTCAAGATATTTTATTGTATTACAGTTATGCTCAGTGTGTATACTTTCTCCCATTCTGCTATTTACACACCCTCTTACATCAGCTAAGAAGCTAACAGCAGCATTTTAGGAATTTGTCATTGTGTAATAACTATCCTGTTACACTAGAATAGTGCTTCTTGGATAACAAAGTTCACAAAACGAATGTTACACAAATGCAGGAAACATGTACAGCAGTTGTTACCTGTAGCAGTCAAGCTCATAAAAGTGGCAGGCTTTTGTTGATGTGTCCCATGGAAAAAGGCATGAAGCCTTTGAGGTTTCCTGTAATAACATATTGTAGTATTGCAGAAAAGCGCAGTGCTACTTGTATCTTTTTGCCGTTGTTGAGGAACCAGTTCCTAGCCTTTTGACCACCTGTATCTGCAAGCCCTGCGTACTGAAACCTGTAGGAGTCACTGGTAGTCTTCACAATGGTTCTGCATCTTGGATCTATGAAGTCAGTGGAAGTAGGCACCACACGCTATGGGGCTCATGAAAGCTACCTGTAGCAGTAGGCACCATAGAGACGCAGGGTCTTGTTGGGGTAACCAAAGGTGCGCACCCCAGCCTCGTGAATACCGCCACAGCGCCCTCTAGGGGTGGTGATAGGGAAACGCACACTGCCATCCTTCAACCAACCTCCATCACAGCGGTCATAGCTCAGGAAACGCCAGGCCGAATAGAGCTGTCCAACCAGAGCTAACTCTGCTCCCTCACCCCTACACGCCTGCATTGCCTCCCCAAATGTGAGTGGCTCTCCAACGAAGAACACAAAGCCTGGAAGAGAGGAAGGAGAATGCAAGTTCTTTAACCTGCTAAAGCAGTGTTCCCCAACTGGCTGCCCGTTAGGTGATTTTATTTGACCCCCCAAGCTTTGAGCATTTTTTTATTGTTGGACATAAAGGACTGTAAAACACCAGCATATCAGCTCCAAGTGATTTTAATTTTGGAAATCTGTTCCAAAGTATATATGTGATCATATATAAATGTAAGCAAGGTTTAAAATGATTATGTTTTAGTCAAAAGTTACATCTGTTTGGGCTTCTTGCTGTCATTTTTTGCAATCTACAAATTATTTGTAAATATGTCCCTGCCCCCTGACCATCTGCTCAAGAAAAAAAAGCGTCCCTCTGCTGAATCTAGTTGATTATCCCTGTGCTAAAGCATAAGAAGTAATTTGTTGTATCAGTCATTCTGGATCTGAAGTGTTGACATGCACTCACAACCATATCATTACTGTTATTTAAGTTAAGTATGGTGCTGTATCCACCCTATATGGCAGCGATCATCAACTAGATTCAGCCACAGATTTTTTCATAATTATAATAATTACAAATAGTTTGTAGACTGCAAATTGACCGCAGGAAGCCCAAGCGGATATAACATTTGACTGAAATATAATCATTTCAAACCTTGCTTACATTTGTATACGATAACATACAGTTGAAGTCAGAAGTTTACATACACATTAGCCAAATACATTTAAACTCAGTTTTCACAATTCCTGAAAACAATTTAATCCTTGTAAAAATTCCCTGTCTTAGGTCAGTTAGGATCACCACTTTACTTTAAGAATGTGAAATTTCAGAATAATAACAGAGAGAATGATTTATTTCAACTTTTATTTCTTTCATCATATTCCCAGTGGGTCAGAAGTTTACATACACTCAATTAGTATTTGGTAAACTTCTGACCCACTGGGAATGTGATGAAAGAAATAAAAGCTGAAATTAATCATTCTCTCTACGCCTTTAAATTGTTTAACTTGGGTCAAACATTTCGGGTAGCCTTCCACAAGCTTCCCACAATAAGTTGGGTGAATTTTGGCCCATTCCTCCTGACAGAGCTGGTGTAAATGAGTCAGGTTTGTAGGCCTCCTTGCTCACACACACTTTTTCAGTTCTGCCAACAAATTTTCTATGGAATTGAGGTCAGGGCTTTGTGATGGCCACTCCAATACCTTGACTTTGTTGTCCTTAAGCCAATTTTGCCACAACTTTGGAAGTATGCTTGGGGTCATTGTCCATTTGGAAGACCCATTTTCGACCAAGCTTTAACTTCCTGACTGATGTCTTGAGATGTTGCTTCAATATATCCACAGAATTTTCCTCCCTCATGATGCCATCTATTTTGCGAAGTGCACCAGTCCCTCCTGCAGCAAAGCACCTCCACGACATGATGCTGCCACCCCCGTGCTTCACGGTTGGGATGGTGTTCTTCGGCTTGCAAGCCTCCCCCTTTTTCCTCCAAACATAACGATGGTCATCATGGCCAAACAGTTCTATTTTTGTTTCATCAGACCAGAGGAGCCTCCAAAAAGTACGATATTTGTCCCCATGTGCAGTTGCAAACCGTAGTCTGGCTTTTTTATGCCGGTTTTGGAGCAGTGGCTTCTTCCTTGCTGAGCGGCCTTTGGGGTTATGTCAATATAAGACTCGTTTTACTGTGGATATAGATACATTTGTAACTGTTTCCTCCAGCATCTTCACATGGTCCTTTACTGTTGATCTGGGATTGATTTGCACTTTTCACACCAAAGTACATTCATCTCTAGGAGACAGAACGCGTCTCCTTCCTGAGCGGTATGACGGCTGCGTGGTCCCATGGTGTTTATACTTGCTTACGATTGTTTGTACAGATGAACGTGGTACCTTCAGGCGTTTGGAAATTGCTCCCAATGATGAACCAGAGTTGTGGAAGTCTACAATTTTTTGGTCTTGGCTGATTGCTTTTGATTTTCCCATGATGTCAAACAAAGACGCACTGAGTTTGAAGGTAGGCCTTGAAATACATCCACAGGTACACCTCCAATTGACTCAAATGATGTCAATTAGCCTATCAGAAGCTTCTAAAGCCATGACATCATTTTCTGGAATTTTCCAAGCTGTTTAAAGGCACAGTCAACTTAGTGTATGTAAACTTCTGACCCACTGGAATTGTGATACAGTGAATTATAAGTGAAATAATCTGTCTGTAAACAATTGTTGGAAAAATGACTTGTGTCATGCACACAATAGATGTCCTAACTGACTTGCCAAAACTATAGTTTGTTAACAAGAAATTTGTGGAGTGGTTGAAAAATGAGTTTTAATGACTCCAACCTAAGTGTATGTAAACTTCCGACTTCAACTGTACCTGTATATCTCTCTGTTATGGTTGGGAATACTTTCAAACATATTTCCTAAATTAAAATGTACAGTATTTTATGTCCAACAATAACAAAATGTAAACTTATTGGGGAACCGTGCTATATGATAACCACCCACTATCTTTATAATTCAACATTTCCACTGTTTTTATTTTCCGATTACAGTGGATGTTCTAATGTCACTAAAGGGCAACTAGTTTCCCACAGATGGACTTGTTTACAAGTGGGTCTGAACAACAGCCTTTATTGTCCATCCCCATCCTCTCAGGACCATTAACGAGGCCACTCCTATGTATTGCCAAAGGTCACCCTGTTGCTATGGAAAGTTTAGAGTCAGAATAACATAAGACTGTTCTAAACACAGTCTTTTGCCAATACTATAATGTAATTGCATCCTTTTTAATGTTTGATTATATGTTGGTTCCAGACAATTTTTAAATGTACCACATCGCCCAAATCCAATTGAACTCCTTTTTTTCATTTTCAATAAGCAGCATCCCAAATGAAAAAGGATGGAACTAATTTGGCACATGAAGACTATACTAACATTGCTATTTGACAGCTTCACAAGGCACCAAAACCCATTCAGCTGACCTGTGGTTCTAGAGGTGAAACAGAAGGCATCAAAGTGGTCCCGGATCCTGTCCCGGGGGCCATAGCTGCGAATGCCAGGTAGCAGCTCCCCCCCACATGCTTCTCGTGGGTGCAGGATGGGGTAGTGGACTGTCCCATCGATGAGCCATCCCGCGTTGCACCAATCCAGACCCTCTGTCCAGGCTACACAATGAGAATGTGTTACTGTTCACTTTGTGAAAGTTAGCCTTACATAAACCTCTATGGCATCAGTAAAGGTACAGAGTAAACTGTCAATGTTTTGCTGATTGAATATTAAATACCTCTGTATAGCTGCTTGAATGTGGCCAATGTGCCATCCTGTTCAGCACAGGCCTCCTTAGCTTCCTTGTAGGTGAATTTGTAACGGCCATTTTTGCTCTGATATGGAAATACCATCCCTAAAAGTAAATAGAAGTTGTCTCTTTTTATGTTGATGTTAAGTCACACAACATATCAAAAACTTTGTCTGATTTGCCTTTTTTCCCCAAAATATATTTTAGTCTGAATAGCAAGCAATAAGGTTTCTTTACAACATTTGAAATGTTTAGAAAGGTTACATGAATCATCATAATTTACCTTCTATCCTCAATGTAATGATGACGCTCTCATCCTCGATACCGTTGATCAGCTCACAGCGATATCTACCATCGTCTTCTAGTTCCAGGTTGCTGAGTCGTAGTGAGGCATCCATGGCATGAGCCTTACGAAGCGAGGCCCGTGGCCCAAGCAGGCCATAGGGTTTGTGGGCTGAACCGTTTGTGATCATGACAATGTTCTCGCTTCCACGACGAAGTGGTTCCAGTTTTGTCCATTTCACCTTGTAATGGCTTGGTTTGAATCGCAGTACACATGGCAAAGTGGCATTTCCTCCCCGAGGGCTGGTTACTTCGGCATCAACAGGAGGCTCAAGCAGATACTTCAGTTTCTTTGTTTCTGAGGGAATTAAAACAGCTTCCTTGTAAGATTATTCCTCCATTATTCAAAAATCAAAGTCTCATACATTACATTGGGTTAGAATTATTTTATGGTCATCAATAAGCAATGTCACTGTCCTATAGCTAGTGGCCTTCATGAACTAAATTGACCAGATTCAATAGAAGGATACAATTCTCCATACTCTCCTGTCATAAGCTAAAATAACTTTTATGCTCTGAAAATGATAAAACATACCTTGTCTGTTTGGGAGATAAATAGCAGACGTCCAACTGAAACAACTTGCGGTTAGTATCAAAATAGCAGCACAGTTCATAATGAAGCAAGTCACCCTCCCTGTCCCTGCAATAGAATAACAGCATTATCTGATTTAGAATGTTTACATAATGTGGTAAAGCATTTTGGATTGTTCTTCTTAGTACAGTTTTATACATAGAACATTTGCCCCTAGGAGGACCAATACAGCTCAACAGACGCTAAAAGAAAATCCTAAAGCTCTAACCTGCAGCAGTTGATGAGATGAGGATTTATTTTTCTCTTCAAAACAGCGGTGACTGATCACCTTTGAGGGTTGTTCAGTCAAACATGACCGTTTTCCGTTAGTGGGATAGTTCGAAAGCAAAAATATCTTCTTTATTTTTCTCTGAGCCCATTTCTGCCACTGTGATCTCTCCTCCCTTTGACCCCCAAGGTCTCTCTCTCTCTCTCTCTCTCTCTATCTCTCTCTCGTTCTCTCGTTCTCTCTCAGACCAGTGCTCATGTGTCTCAGGCCGTGGTGGACAGTGTAAACTGGGTTGTTCTCTGTTCTGCTCCAGATGTTAATGAGGATGTGATGTGACAGGCTGCCATTGTGTCTCTCTCTGCCTCCATCCTTTACTTATCAATAAGGGACAAGTGAGAGGAAGTGAGGAAGAGTTGCCCGTTTTCAAAGAGTTTGAACCTAGAACGTGTCTGTTTACTGTATTTATGTAATAGAGAGACAGTTCGAGAAAGGGATATTTATACATATTTAGTTTTGAATCTGGTATTGTGTATGGGTAAAACAGCAGTATATCCTCATGGAGGTAACCATGTTGCTGGTCCATGCTGTAACTTTCAGTAGCAAGGTTGTAACCTACTGCTACGTCAGCCACTCACTGCTGCGTCAGCCACTCACAAAGTTTAGACTACTTACTAATCACTGTACATGGTTCTTAAATTGCGACGTATACATGGCTGCCTATCAGATTATGTGGTGCTAGTGCTTGTCGTAGCCTATAGCTTTGCTTTAATGGATTCATATTTACTTTTATTTGGTTGTCGTTTTCTCATGTTAAGCCTAACCTTTATGTTTCACGAAGCTATAGGCCTATGGTGTCACAATGCTGATATTTAGAATGATGGCTGGTGGCAATATTGTATGTACTTGTACAGCAATTAAAGTTGGAAATTTAAACATTGCCGATTGTAAAATTAATTTCCCATGTAACAGCCCTGATGTAGATTGGACAACACAAACACTTTGCTTGCTACATGTGGACATTAAAAAGGAGGATTACTGTCAAAATGATAAAAAAGGTGTGAGATGATGGTCGCATTGGCACCCAGAGCTCGTGGGACCCCCACCTTGCGGGGGCTACGGGGGTTTCCACTAAGCCAGTGAGCTCAATTTATCATCTCAAAACCTTATTGATGGCAAGACTGCCTGTACGCTGAGGCCCTTGTCATCTTGCAGGGAGGGAGGAAGCTGTGTGAGCCCTGGCTTACTCTGGCCCTGTGGCCCCAGACACAAGGGCGGCATTGTGAGAGCCAGGGTCTCCTTTCCCCCCAAAGACAACAGGCGGCGGGGCTGGCATACAAACACGAGGAGAAGGGAAAAATGAAATAATAGAATTCCTCTACTTCCCCTGTCCCTTCTCCATTGTGCTCAGCCATCAATGGAACTCTTTCTTGCTCTTTAGTTCACAGCAATTAGTATTCATCAGGACACGCTTAAGTGACAACTGTCCCGTCTCTGTCCCTCCCTCTTTCCATCCAACTCTCTCTTTCTCTCACTGTACTTCGACCCCAGCTCTCCATGTAGTTTCTATTATACTGTATGTGTTGGTCTTATTGATATATTTGAGTTAAGTTCAGATGTTAGATCAGGGCGTCAAACTCTTTCCATGGAGGGCAGAGTTGCTGGTTTTTGTTATTTCCCTTCAGTAGCGGTGCGTGGGTAAAATCACTGAGGAAGCCAAGCCAAGCCAGTAAGAAAATCCATATAACAACCTATGTTGTGATAATTGTGTTGTTTGCTCTATAACCCAATTGTTCATATGCCACTGTGATATACAATAAAGCCGTGACGACAAAAACACAACAGTCACACAGTGGTGGAATAAATTCAACTACACATACGTTTGTTTCATCACAAAACCGGAGAGCAACATCTGTCCGGTGAAGTCCACAAAGAAAATATTGCAACAAACCGTTATATCACCTGCAGAATGGTCAAGCAAGTTAATGTTTGACAGTTTACTAAACAACTAATGATTTAGAACCACGGAGTTACCGCAAGTTTGCACAAAGAAAGCAGGAGCAGTGCCTCCGCTATTTCAGCACTATTTCAACATAAACACTTAAACATCGTCAAATCAACAAGGCTATACATGCTTAGTTTTATACACGGAAAACAAACTTAAAGATACCAAAACTGATTTAGTCCAATCAATGTTGTGTGTGTAAATGTGTGTGCGACCAATCTAAAACAATTTGGGACCTACCCTACTTGTAGACTAGTTGAACGCCAATGCCATCCTCCTCTCTTTTATGTTGGCGAAACGGTCCATGGCTCTGTCAAACAGTAAGTACACTTTTAGATTTTGTTGTCCTAGGCTACCTAGCTAAAATACTTGCTAGCCTAACTTCCTTGCATGTGCAAAAATTAAAAAAACGAAGTTAGCTAGCTAGTTAACTTGAGCCTAAAAGGGCTACATCTAGGCTAGATATTGAACTTCATTCGTCTCAGGCCAGTGGCACAGCATATTCATTGATAGTTAGATCAGAATCGCATCATAATCATTGGCCTGCACAGAGAATTACGTCAAAACCACAAGTCCAAATCCCCATCTGTGGGGTCGCGTCAATTCGAATCTGGTGTCGGAACAAAATAGTCAGCACAGAGTAACTTCTGATTTCTTTGTACTTTAATTTATGCAAACACTTGAGTGGTAAATATGTTGTTCGTATATACGGGCTCACTGAAACACCATGCAGGGCAGACAGAGAACTGAAATGTCATCACAAGTTCTTCTTTAAATACTTCTTGACAGAGTAGTTCCCACTCCTTGCTGGGCCTGTCAGAGTAGAGACTGGGTGTGGTTTAGACTTACTCCAGCCTATCGTTGGCGTGCAGGTTGGTCCCAACCTCGTGACGCATCACATGTTGCCTGGCGTTGGATCTTATCTTCTTAGTGTATACTCAAGAGTCAGCAACCACTCAATTTCCAGTGATTTACTTATACCTGTTCCTCACATGCTCCCCTTGTGATGGGTTTCACAACCTCCTATCACTAAGTCAGCTGCCTACACCTTGTTACACAATGCACAGTTCTCTAAAACTCCTACATTGCACCCATTATCTTGTTATTGCTGTTGTTCAGCAAAAAGCTCTTGCAAAACCCTGTTTTAAAGCATCATCATTCTGTCCACATGACCCACCATCACATGAGCCACTTTCTCTAACATATAGCAGTATTCAATTATCTATAGTTTATATACTTAATATTGTGGCATAGCTTGTCTGTTATTTTATATAGGTTATGCTAACAAATAGTTGGTTAAACCCTAACACATCTCCAAATCCCCATCTCCATCCATGGATTAGGAAAGGGCCGATAGCTTCTGCAGGACATCAACACAAGTAGACCAGAAACTAAAATGACATGTTGCTTAGGGTGAGATTTGATTGGGGTGAAGCTAAATCCAAACTGGCCTCCCTTTGTGAAGAACCAGGACAACCCACAGTTGAGCTCAGCTAATTGGCTAATTATCTTATAATTATTTTATTAAGAGAGGCCAAATGATTGCTAGCATCAATCAATCAAATGCTACAGCCATAACATGTCATACTCTTTTAGTCCAGGCAGCATCAGATACATGGGCTACACACACTGAGACAGAGGGGCGCCATTTCCCACGCTTGAAGGATTTCTCCGGTGAGATTCAGTCACTTGCGAATTGACGGAAAATGATGAAAACACAGAGAGACGAAAGATAAATTATTTCAAAATTTATATTTTTTTATTGGTCAAATATTTGGTGAGGCCTGGCTTTCCTTTCGATTTGTGAAAAAAAGGTGCTATCTAAAACCTAAAAAAGGTTCTTCGGGTGTCCACATAGGAAAACCCTTTGAAGAACCCCATTTGGATCCAGGTAGAAGGACCCTTTTGGTTTGAGGGAGAAATGTTTTTGGTTCCATGTAGAACCCTTTCCACATGGAACCCAAAAGGGCTTTACTTGGAACCCAAAGGGTTCTACCTGGAGCCAAAAAGGGTTCTCATATGGGGACAGCCGAAGAACCCTTTTGGAACCATTTTTTATAAGAGTGTACAACTAAGATCTAGACAACCAGGTGAGGGGTGTTTCTAACTAATCACTGACCTTAATTTATCAATCAAGTACAAGGGAGGAGCGAAAACCTCAGGCACTCGGCCCTCCATTGAATGAATTACAGGTGTTCAGGCGAAGTTTGTAGGTAGGTATATGCAGGTAGGAGAGTTGGACATAGTGGAGTTATGCCTGCTCTTTCAAATTTCCCTGTCTCTCCATCTCCTTTTTCTCATTCTCAATCAATTACCTTTTGATTGAGAAAGAGCTTTCTCCGTCCTGATCATCTCTGTCTCTACCTCACTTTCTCAGTTGCTTTCCTCTGTCTCATCAGCTCCATAACCCAACTTTTAAATCATACTCCTCTCTGCTGAGTCAATGAAACGCTGCCCTCTGGTGCATATTTGTATAAGAGATGCACAATCAACACCTACTCCTAGGTGCTGAGAGTCAATGAAACGCTGCCCTCTGGTGCATATTTGTATAAGAGATGCACAATCAATACCTACTCCTAGGTGCTGAGAGTCAATGAAACACTGCCCTCTGGTACATATTTGTAATGTAGTTATGAAAGTTCAGGTTACCCCATCAGTATAGCCAGTATTTATAGGGAAACGTTTGTAATGTTACCTCATTAGCACAGGGCACCCTGTCATCAGCATCTGGCTCTGAGGAGCGTTCCTCGGAGACGAAGACTACCCCAAACTATTCAATAAAATTCCATATTGTATTCTGTCTCTGTCATTCAGTTAAGCCTGTACTCGATTGAATTAAAGATGCACTTCAATACCTTCAGAAACTCCTTTAATCACATCAGTTGATGTCATAGGTCAGCCCTGGTGTCAGAGGTGAGGTTAATGTATTCTTCTCTAAAGAATAAGTTAACTGATCTTGTCTTTGAGCAGTACCAGAAGTCCCGATATTTATCGGCACAAATTCTGCAATGCTTTTGTAGTGTGAGATGTGCAATAACAAGTTTTGAGAACGGTGATTAGCAATAGCCAATGAGAGCTCGCCAGAGAAGAAGCCAGTGAGATGATGACGTTGTTTCGCATCACCCAGAATGTGTAGGCTCTCGAGCAGGAGTGAGGACTATAATTAGTATGCATTTGTACTTTCCTTTAAGCCAGCATTTCCCAAACTCGGTCCTCGCGACCCCAAGGGGTGCACGTTTTGGTGTTTTCCGTAACACTACACAGCTGATTTAAATGATCAAAGCTTGAAGATTAGTTGATTACATGAATCAGTTGTGTAATGCTACAGTAAAAACCAGGACCAAGTTTGGGAAACCCTGCTTTAACCAAAGCCAAAGTGTCAAATCATTATAGCTCTGAAGTTCACAAGCAATGTTATTCAATTCAAAATCTTGGCTAGATATTTAAACTCTGTATGGCAAGCCTGAATGTCTGACGGAAAACCTTCATGAGGCTGCTATGAGCAACAGCTGGTAGTAGCTACGTTAAATCTAATCACATCATTGTTTTGGCGAGACAGCATGGTATTGAGAATCCTCGCCACCAAGTGAAGAATCTTGTAGTGTGTGACCCCCGTCTGTGCCACATCGTTTAGTGTGCGCACCACAACGTTGGCAAGACAATAAAAACTACAGGAAAGATGGTCGTTTAATGTGAGAGGCTCAGCAATGTTAGGGTTCTGAAAGTCGTGTAATGTACACCCGGCTTAACCTGTCTCTCACACAGGCGCCTTAGGCAGTGGCAGTGCGTGAGTAGAATAACTGGGGAAGCCAAGCCAGGGAATAAATAACATATTATAACCCGTGTTGTGATAATTGCGTTGTTTGCTCTATAACCAGTTAGTTCATATGCCTTGACACGGTGATATATAGGCCTAAGGCTGAGACAATAAGAAGACACAGTGGCAGAATAAATTCAAACAAACCTTTGTTTCATTACAAAACCTGAAGTCCACAAAACATATTGCATGTAACAAACAGTTACATGACTTACAGCATGGTCAAGCAAGTTTAACAGCTATTGATTTAGAACCACGAAGAGCAGAGGAGGCTGGTGGGAGGAGCGATAGGAGGACAGGCTCATTGTAATGGCTGGAATGGAATCAATGGAACGGTATCAAACACATCAAACCCATGGAAGCTCTGTTCCATTTATTCCATTCCAGCCATTATAATGAGCCCATTCTCTTATAGCTCCTCCTACCAGCCTCCATTGAAGGAGAGTTAACGCAAGTTAACGCAAAGAAAACAGGCTCTGTCTCCACTATTCCAGCACCATTTCAACTTCAACATCATCTAATCACCTATGCTTAGTCTAATACAGTGACAAATAAGACACCAACAACGATTTAGTACAATCAATGTAAGCTAAATATGACGTGGCTGTCCATGGTACTGATTTCTGTGTGCGTGTGTGTTTTTGCGTGCGTGCATGCAAGTAGAAAAAACATGTTGACTCACGCTACTTGTAGGGAAATGCCAATGCCATCCTCCTCTTTAATGTTGCAAAAACGATCTATGACTCTGTCATACAGTACACAATTTTAGTTTTTGTTGTCCTATGCTACCTGGCTAAAATGCTTCATCACTAGCCTAACTTCCTTTCATGGGCAACGATGTGCCAGGCCAGCTAGTTAATAACATTAGCCTACTACATCTACCTACATGTTTAACTTCCATCCTCTCAATGTATGAATTTATGGTTGGATCAGAATCGCCGTTATAATCATTGGCCAGTACGGATAATTCACAAGTCCAAATCCCTATCTCCATCCATGGCTAATTTAGGAAAGGGCTGATTTTAGCTAGCTAGATGCAGATGCAACAATTCAAGTTCTTTCTGTCAATGACGTTTTAGCTTCTGATATGATTGGTTTGAAGCCAAATCCAAACTGGCTTCCCTTGCTACTTTTTTTTTGGTGCGCCAGGACCATTCACAGCTGAACTCACTCAGTTTAGCTCAATGCTGATTGGCTATTATTTATACATTTTTTATTAAGGGAGGCCAAATGCTTTCTGGCTTCCCTTGCATTCAAAGGCGGAAACATCATACTCTTTCTGACAGGGGGGTGCTGTTTCGTTCACTCGGATGCTTTCTCCGGTGAGATACATTCAGCCTCATGCAAATTGAAGGAAATGTATGAAGCACAGAGAGAAGTCTGTATGTTTTGTATGTTTTTTTCTTGGTGAAGTTTTGAGGAAGCCTGGCTTCCCTTGGCATCCATGAATACGCGCATCTGTCCTTAGGGCCACACGGTACGGTAGAGAGACTAACACAAGACTAACTGACAGGTTTTCTCTGTGTTTTCTAATAGTGTACTACTGTATGTACTCTGTGTTGGAAGTTATCACAAATGTATTGACCCCTCTCTGTATTGCTTCTCTCCGTTATCACTCAATCCCATTCTCATTATGAACATTTTTACTCTTACCCTTCGGTAAACAGTACTAAATAACCGACTCAAGTAAAGACACGTTCGGATGTTTCATTTCAATTTGATTTATGGACTTTTTTGTGGCTTCTCGGAAATAATCTTTGTGGTAAACCGACAAGTTTTTCAAGAAGCTAGAGTCATGAGTATCATGGAAATTACAGTGGAGCTGCAGCACTTATTTAGTGAACGTAAACTAACCATGAATGAGTGGATGTACAGTAACAAGGTAACTTGTTTTCAATACCTAACTAGACATTTTAGTGTAATTTAGCTCATCACTTCTAGAAGTGTGAAGAGTCACAGTATTACACTATAGATTTCAAATATAGTCTGTAAACCTATTGTCCACAACATTAACATGATATTTCATATTTTTGGGGTGTCAGTTGAGCTAGAGCTTTTGAATGACCTTTTCTTTGCCTATATCATAGATAAGAAGGAATGATAAAGAGCAGGTTTGGCCTACCAGCCCCCGCAGCCCTAATGTAGTATCAGTTCACTGGGATCACCAGTGCATGACTGTGTTGACGAAAGCTTGGCACACACATCGGGGTCATGAAGGCTTTTCAAAGCCAAAGGCACGCATTTCTGACAGGTCTTTATCAACTTGCAAGAGGCCCTTTCCCTCCAGTTAAATATATGCTACGGAACTTTGGTGATTAGTAAGTAATTTTACAACCTCCCACTTTGGGCTGGATGTGTCAATGTGTAGTTCATAAACTCAGCAAAAAAAGAAACGTCCTCTCACTGTCAACTGCGTTTATTTTCAACAAACTTAACATGTGTAAATATTTGTATGAACATAACAAGATTCAACAACTGAGACATAAACTGAACAAGTTCCACAGATGTGACTAACAGAAATGGAATAATGTGTCCCTGAACAAAGGGGGGTCAAAATCAAAAGTAACAGTCAGTATCTGGTGTGGCCACCTGCTGCATTAAGTACTGTAGTGCATCTTCTCCTCATGGACTGCACCAGATGTCTCAGTTCTTGCTGTGAGATGTTACCCCACTCTTCCACCAAGGCACTTGCAAGTTCCCTGACATTTCTGGGGGGAATGGCCCTAGCCCTCACCCTCCGATCCAACAGGTCCCAGACGTGCTCAATGGAATTGAGATCTGGGCTCTTCGCTGGCCGTGGCAGAACACTGACATTCCTGTCTTGCAGGAAATGACGCACAGAACGAGCAGTATGGCTGGTGGCATTGTCATGCTGGAGGGTCATGTCAGGATGTGCCTGCAGGAAGGATACCACATGAGGGAGGAGGATGTCTTCCCTGTAACGCACAGCATTGAGATTGCCAGCAATGACAACAAGCTCAGTCCAATGATGATGTGACACACCGCCCCAGACCATGACGTACCCTCCACCTTCAAATCGATCCCGTTCCAGAGTACAGGCCTCGGTGTAACGCTCATTCCTTTGACGATAAACGCGAATCAGACCATCACCCCTCGTGAGACAAAACCGCGACTCGTCAGTGAAGAACACTTTTTGCCAGTCCTGTCTGGTCCAGCAATGGTGGGTTTGTGCCCATAGGCGACGTTGTTTCCGGTGATGTCTGGTGAGGACCTGCCTTACAACAGGCCAACAAGCCCTCAATCCAGCCTCTCTCAGCCTATTACGGACAGTCTGAGCACTAATGGAGGGATTGTGCGTTCCTGGTGTAACTCGGGCAGTTGTTGTTGCCATCCTGTACCTGTCCCGCGGTGTGATATTCAGATGTACCGATCCTGTGCAGGTGTTGTTACAAGTGGTCTGCCACTGCGAGGATGATCAGCTGTCCGTCCTATCTCCCTGTAGCACTGTCTTAGGTGTCTCACAGTATGGACATTGCAATTTATTGCCCTGGCCACATCTGTAATTCTCATGCCTCCTTGCAGCATGCCTAAGGCATGTTCACACAGATGAGCAGGGACCCTGGGCATCTTTCTTTTGGTGTTTTTCAGAGTCAGTAGAAAGGCCTCTTTAGTGTCCTAAGTTTTCATAACTGTGACCTTAATTGCCTACCGTCTGTAAGCTGTTAGTGTCTTAACGACCGTTCCACAGGTGCATGTCCATTAATTGTTTATGGTTCATTGAACAAGCATGGGAAACAGTGTTTAAACCCTTTACAATGAAGATCTGTGAAATAATTTGGATTTTTATGAATTATTTTTGAAAGACAGGGTCCTGAAAAAGGGACGTTTCTTTTTTTGCTGAGTTTACATGCATAATCTATGAGCAGAATTACCGTCTTACTTAAATTAGCCACGAAATCCCTAGTTGAAAGCGACTGTTTATTGAAAGCTGTGTGGTGACATTTTTCTAAAATGTTCACCCACTTGGGCCAGCCCCCTACCAATTCGAGATCAAGCCAATGAGCTTCACCCAGTGGAGACTCCTCAGAGGAGGAAGGGGAGGACCATCATCTTCAGTGAATTTCATAAAAATAATAAAACATTAAAAATGTTATCATTTTTAGATATAACTTTACTAAATATATTTACGTCACCAAATAATTTATTAAAATACTGTTTAGCAATGAAGCTCTACAGAAGCTCCAACAGCACTCTGTAGGGTAGCACCATGGTGTAGCCGGAGGACACCTAGTTTCCGTCCTCCTTTGGGTACGTCAATACAAAACCTAGGAGGCTCATGGTTCTCACTCCCTTTCATTGTATTTTCACTTTCACTTAGCTAGCGAATGTACAGTAGCTAGCTAGTTTAGCCTACTCAAACACCCAGCTCATAGAGAGAGGAATGCTATGTTAGCTAGCTGGCTATGGCTATCACACTGGAACTGTCACACCCTGATCTGTTTCACCTGTCTTTGTGCTTGTCTCCATCCCCCACCAGGTGTCTCCCATCTCCCCTCATTATCCCCTGTGTATTTATACATGTGTTCTCTGTTTGTCTGTTGCCAATTCGGTTTGTTCGTCAAGCCTACCAGCGTTTTTCCCCTTGCTCCTGTCTTTTCTAAAGTTCCTGTTTTCTAGTTTTCCCGGTTTTGACCATTCTGCCTGCCCTGACCCTGAGCCTGCTTGCCGTCCTGTACCTTGTCCCACCACACTGGATTATTGACCTTTGCTTGCCCTGACCCTGAGCCTGCTTGTCGTCCTGTAACTTGTCCCACCACACTGGATTATTGACCTCTGCCTGCCCTGCCCCTGAGACTGCCTGCCATTCTGTACCTTTTGGACTACTGACGTCTGCCTGCACTTGATCTGTCGTTTTGCCTACCCCTGTTCTAGTAATACACTTTTGTTACTTCGACACTGTCTGCATCTAGGTCTTTCCTGAAATGTGATAGTACGAACTGGCCATGACTGACCCAGCAGACTCAGACCAGCTCCCCAATGCTGTCTCCCTGCAAGAAGCCACCATTGGATGACACGAGGAGTTACTGCAATGTCTTATGGAGAGACTCGATACCCTGGCAGAACGCCATGACCAGGCATTCGAGACTTTGCTGGAGCAATTCCGCAGATTCCCCACTGGGCAGCGGATCACACCCGTAATCTCCCAGCCTTCCCCAGTGTCCCAAGAACCCCGCTTACCTCCTCCGGGGCGCTACGCTGGAGATTCCGGAACCTGCCAGGCTTTTCTTTCCCAGTGATCCCTCATTTTCAAGTGCAGCCTTCTTCGTTTCCCTCGGACCTGGAACCCGGCAGCATTGTTTGACATGTTCCTTCACGGATTATCGTAGGTGGTCAAAGATGAGCTGCAGCCCGGGAGCTGCCCATGGACCTTTACTCCCTCATAGCCTTGACCTTTCCCAACCCGGATCGATGGGTGGCTTCGAGAATGTAGGAGGGAGAGGGAATCTGTGCCCTGTTGCCCTCGTTCGCCCTCTATTCCCACCTCGCCTCCGAAGAATCCTGGAGACCCCCGAAGTCTACATGTCTGTGTGAACCCGATGTCACCCGAGTTCTCTCGGGAATCACAGAGGGCTGCCGACTCACCTCCTTCAGAGTCCAAGCACCTGGGCAGGGCTAGATTGACTCCGGCTGAGCACTTACGCCGACACCCAGAGCTTTCTATATCGTAGACCTACGGGACATTTCGTGGCTACCTGCCATTTAAAAATCCAGTCTCATCAATAAGGGGCGAATACTCTGGTGGGCCTTATGGAAAACTTTTCGTCTCCCCTTACTCACACCCCTTTCCATGCCATCCTGCTGTGGGGGAAGCAGTCTAAATCTCTCCGGGTACTCATCGACTCTGGGGCCAATGAGAGTTTTTTTGGACGCTACCCTGGAGTCCGAGCTGGGCATCCCCATTCAGCGCTGGACAGGCACTCTATAGGCCGGGTCAAACACAATACCACTCCTATCAACCTACGAGTGTCAGGGAACCACAGCGAGGCAATCCAATTTATGCTGATTAAGTCTCCTTAGGTTCCTGTGGTATTGGGATTCTCTTGGCTCCAGTGACACAATCCCATCATAGACTGGACTGCTGGTGCCATTATGTGCTGGAGCCCGCTCTGCCACGCCCATTGTCTGAAGTCAGCGCAGCCTGCCCGGGACGTCTTCCTGTGGGTTTGGAAGTTTCCCTGGACCTCTCCGCCATTCCCACGGAGTACCAGGACCTCCGGGAAGTGTTCAGTAAGGCCCGGGCCACTTCGCTTCCTCCGCACCGACCCTATGACATTTGGGACTGACCTTCTCCCAGGCATCACTCCGCCCCAGGGATGACTGTAATCTCTGTCAGGTCCGGAGACCAAGGCTATGGTGACATTGAGGACTCCCTAGCTGCAGGGTTCATCCCTCCTTTTGCCTCCCCCGCCAGCGCAGGGTTCTTCTTTGTGGAAAAGAAGAACAAAACCCTGCGCCCGTGCATCGACTACTGGGGTCTCAATGACATCACGGTGAGGAACCGCAACCCGCTACCCCTCATCTCCTTGGCCTTTGAGGCGCTCCATGGGGCCACCATGTTCTCTAAGCTGGACCTACGGAACGCCTACCACCTGGTGCGGATACAGGAAGGGGACAAGTGGAAGACTGCCTTCAACACGGCCAGCAGTCACTACTACATCTGGTCATGCCATTTGGCCTTACTAACACCCCTGCTGTGTTCCAGGCTCTGGTTAATGATGTTCTCCGCGACATGTTAAACCTGTTAGTCTTCGTTTACCTCAATGACATCCTCGTCTTCTCCCGACAGGTTCTCCAACGCCTCCTGGAGAACCAGCTTTTTGTAAAAGCAGAGAAGTGCGAATTAGGATAGATCCCGGAAAGGTGAGAGTGATGGTAAATTGGCCCCAGCCCATGTCCAGGGTGCAGCTAAAATGTTTCCTGAGATTCACCAACTTTTATTGCCGCTTTCTCCGGGGTTACAGCACCCTGGCTTCACCCCTGTCTCAAATCAAATCAAATTCTATTGGTGACATACACATGGTTAGCAGATGTTAATGCGAGTGTAGCGAAATGCTTGTGCTTCTAGTGCTGACCGTGCAGTAATATCTAACAAGTAATCTAACAATTACACAACAACTACCTTATACACACAAATGTAAAGGAATGAATAAGAATATGTACATATCAATATATGGATGAGCAATGGCCGTGCGGGATAGGCAAAATGGTATAGAGTACAGTATATACAGTTGAAGTCAGAAGTTTACACACACTTAGGTTGGAGTCATTAAAACTCGTTTTTCAACCACTCCACAAATTTCTTGTTAACAAACTATAGTTTTGGCAAGTCGGTTAGGACATGTACTTTGTGCATGACACAAGTAATTTTTCCAACAATTGTTTACAGACAGATTATTTCACTTATAATTCACTGTATCACAATTCCAGTGGGTCAGAAGTTTACATACACTAAGTTGACTGTGCCTTTAAACAGCTTGGACAATTCCAGAAAATGATGTCATGGCGTTAGAAGATTCTGATAGGCTAATTGACATCATTTGAGTCAATTGGAGGTGTACCTGTGGATGTATTTCAAGGCCCACCTTCAAACACAGTGCGTCTTTGCTTGACACCATGGGGAAATCAAAAGCAATCAGCCAAGACCTCAGAAAAAACATTGTAGACCTCCACAAGTCTGGTTCATCCTTGGGAGCAATTTCCAAACGCCTGAAGGTACCACTTTCATCTGTACAAACAATAGTACGCAAGTATAAACACCATGGGACCACGCACCCGTCATACTTCTCAGGAAGGAGACACGTTCTGTCTCCTAGAGATGAACGTACTTTGGTGCGAAAAGGGCAAAACAATCCCAGAACAACAGAAAAAGACCTTGTGAAGATGCTGGAGGAAACAGGTACAAAAGTATTGATATCCACAGTAAAATGAGTCCTATATTGACATAACCTGAAAGGCCACTCAGCAAGGAAGAAACCACTGCTCCAAAACCGCTATAAAAAAGCCAGACTACGGTTTGCAACTGCACATGGGAACAAAGATCATACTTTTTGGAGAAATGTCCTCTGGTCTGATGAAACAAAAATAGAACTGTTTGGCCATAATGACCATCGTTATGTTTGGAGGAAAAAGGGGGAGGCTTGCAAGCCGAAGAACACCATCCCAACCGTGAAGCATGGGGGTGGCAGCATCATGTTGTGGGGGTGCTTTGCTGCAGGAGGGACTGGTGCACTTCACAAAATAGATGGCATCATGAAGGAGGAAAATTCTGTGGATATATTGAAGCAACATCTCAAGACATCAGTCAGGAAGTTAAAGCTTGGTCGTAAATAGGTCTTCCAATTGGATAATGACCCCAAGCATAGTTCCAAAGTTGTGGCAAATTGGCAAAAGGACAACAAAGTCAAGGTATTGGAGTGGCCATCACAAAGCCCTGACCTCAATCCCATAGAAAATGTGTTGGCAGAACTGAAAAAGTGTGTGCGAGCAAGAAGACCGACATCCTGACTCAGTTACACCAGGTCTATCAGGAGGAATGGGCCAAAATTCCCCCAACTTATTGTGGGAAGCTTGTGGAAGGCTACCCGAAACGTTTGACCCAAGTTAAACAATTTAAAGGCAATGCTACCAAATACTAATTGAGTGTATGTATACTTCTGACCCACTGGGAATGTGATGAGAGAAAAAAAAATTAAATAAATAATTATCTCTACTATTATTCTGACATTTCACATTTTTTAAATAAAGTGGTGATCCTAACTGACCTAAAACAGGGAATTCTTGCTAGGATTAAATTCCAGGAATTGTGAAAAACTGAGTTTAAATGTATTTGGCTAAGGTGTATGTAAACTTCCAACTTCAACTGTACATATGAGATGAGTAATGAAGGGTATGTAAACATTATATAAAGTGGCTGACACGGTTGTCGTAAGGATTAGACCAAGGTGCAGCGGGAATGTGTATACTCATCTTCTTTATTTTTATAAAAAAAAGGAAAAACGTATACAAAACAACAAACAACACTAAACAGTCCTGTCAGGTGCACAGACCCAAAACAGAAAACAACTACCCACAAACCCCCATAGCACAAACACCCCTATACATAGGACCTTCAATCAGAGGCAACGAGGAACAGCTGCCTCCAATTGAAGGTCAATCAACAAACCCTAAACATAGAAGTAGAAAAACTAGACTGAACATAGGGGGGCCCTCAGACCCAAAACAGAAAACAACTACCCACAAACCCCCATAGCACAAACACCCCTATACATTGGACCTTCAATCAGAGGCAACGAGGAACAGCTGCCTCCAATTGAAGGTCAATCAACAAACCCTAAACATAGAAGTAGAAAAACTAGACTGAACATAGAAAAACACTAACCTAGAACATAGACCAAAAACCCCGGAACACTCTAAACAAACACCCCTCTTACATAATAACATAGCCCAACAAACCCCGAAACACTCTAAACAAACACCCCCTGCCACGTCCTGACCAAACTGCAATAACAAATAACCCCTTTACTGGTCAGGACGTGACAGTGGCATTGTTTAAAGTGACTTGTGATGCATTTATTATATCCAATTTTTAATTATTAAAGTGGCTCAAGATTTCCATCAGTATGTTGGCAGCAGCCACTCACTGTTAGTGATGGCTGATTAACAGTCTGATGGCCTTGAGATAAAAGCTGTTTTTCAGTCTCTCGGTCCCAGCTTTGATGCACCTGTACTGCACTCACCTTCTGGATGATATCGGGGTGAACAGGCAGTGGCTCGTTTGGTTGTTGTCCTTGATGATCGTTTTGGCCTTCCTGTGACATTGGGTGGTGTAGGCGTTGTGCAGACCTCACTACCCCCTGGAGAGCCTTACGGTTGTGGGTGGAGCAGTTGCTGTACCAGGCGGTGATACAGCCCGACAGGATGCTCTCGATTGTGCATCTGTAAAAGTTTGTAAGTGTTTTCGGTGACAAGCCAAATTTCTTCAGCCTCCTGAGGTCTTTCTTCTTCCCCACGCTGTCTGTGTGGGTGGACCATTTCAGTTTGTCCGTGATGTGTATGCCGAGGAACTTTCCACCTTCTCCACTACTGTCCCGTCGATGTGGATAGGGGGGTGCTCCCTCTGCTGTTTCCTGAAGTCCAGGATCATCTCCTTTTGTTTTGTTGACGTTGAGTGTGAGGTTATTTTTCTGACACCACACTCCGAGGGCCCTCACCTCCTCCCTGTAGTCCGTCTCGTCGTTGTTGGTAATCAAGCCTACCACTGTAGTGTCGTCTGCAAATTTGATGATTGAGTTGGAGACGTGCATGTCCACGCGGTCAGGGAATACAGGAGAGGGCTGAGAACGCACCCTTGTGGGGCCCCAGTGTCAAGGATCAGCGGGGTGGAGATGTTGTTTCCTACCCTCACCACCTGGGGGCGGCCTGTCAGAAAGTCCAGGAGCCAGTTGCACAGGGCGGCGTCGAGCTTAATGACAAGTTTGGAGGGTACTATGGTGTTGAATGCTGAGCTAATTGATGAACAGCATTCTTACATAGGTATTCCTCTTGTCCAGATGGGTTAGTGTGCAGTGTGATTGCGATAGCATCGTCTGTGGACCTATTGGGGCGATAAGCAAATTGGAGTGGGTCTAGGGAGTCAGGTAGGGTGGAGGTGATATGATCCTTGACTAGTCTCTCAAAGTACTTCATGATGACTGAAGTGAATACTACGGGGCTTTCTTGGGCACAGGAACAATGGTGGCCCTCTTGAAGCATGTGGGAACAGCAGACTGGGATAGGGATTGATTGAATATGTCCGTAAACACACCAGCCAGCTGGTCTGCGCATGCTCTGAGGATGCGGCAAGGGATGCCATCTGGGCTGGCACGTTTAAATGTAAACACGTTTAAATGTTTTACTCATGCTGGCTGTAGTGAATGAGAGCCTGCAGGTTTTGGTAGCGGGCCATGTCAGTGGCACTGTATTGTCCTCAAAGCGAGCAAAGAAGTTGTTTAGTTTGTCTGGGAGCAAGATGTTAGTGTCCGCGACAGGGCTGGTTGTCTTTTTGTAATTCGTGATTGATTGTAGACCCTGCCACATACGTCTCGTGTCTGAGCCATTGAATTGCGACTCTACTTTGTCTCTATACTGACGCTTAGCTTGTTTCATTGCCTTGCGGAGGGAATAGCTGCACTGGTTGTATTTGGTCATGTTTCCGGTCACCTTGCCATGATTAAAAGCAGTCGTTCACGCTTTCAGTTTTGTGCGAATGCTGCCATCAATCCACAGTTTCTGGTTGGGGAATGTTTTAATAGTCACCGTGGGTACAACATCACCGATGCACTTGCTAATAAACTCGCTCACCGAATCAGCGTATAAATCAATGTTGTTGTCTGAGGCTATCCGGAACATATCCCAATCCACGTGATCGACGCAATCTTGAAGCGTGGAATCAGAGTCATGGTCAGATTTGCCGAAAGGAGTGCGAGGGAGGGCTTTGTATGTGTCGCGGAAGTTAGAGTAGCAATGATCCAGAATGCTGCCAGCCCGGGTCGCGCATTCGATATGCTGATAAAATTTAGGGAGCCTTGTTTTGCTTTTCAGATTGGCTTTGTTAAAATCCCCAGCTACAATAAATGCAGCCTCAGGATATGTGGTTTCCAGTTTACATAGAGTCCAATGAATTTCTTTCAGGGCCGTCGAGGTGTCTGCTTGGGCGGGATGTACATAGAATTTAAAGAGCAATCGAAGAGAATTCTCTTGGTAGATAATGCGGTCGGCATTTGATTGTAAGGAATTCTATGTCAGGTGAACAAAAGGACTTGAGTTCCTATATGTTGTTATCATTACACCACGACTCGTTAATCATAATGTCACGTCCTGACCAGTATAGAGGATTATTTGTATTATTTGGTCAGGGCGTGGCAGAGGTATGTTTGTTTTGTATGGTGTTTTTTTTTTGTGTATAGCTTAGAGGGGTGTGTTATTTATGTGTTCCGGGGTTTTGTGGTGTATGTTTTAGTATGAGTAGGTTCTAGGTTAAGTTTTCTATGTGCAGATTTGGTTGCTGGACTCTCAATTGGAGGCAGGTGTTTCTAGTTGCCTCTGATTGGGAGTCCTATAAGTAGGTGTGTTTTGTTTGTCCCTTGTGGGTAGTTGTATGTTAGCACTGCTTTTGTTTAGCCTGCTACACTGTTCCTGTCGTGAGTTTTGTTTATTGTTTTTTCCTCGTGGTCACATTTAAAATAAATGATGATGAGCACGCAATCCGCTGCATATTGGTCCACTTTGTCCGACAGCGATTTCAACATATCTTCTGACGAAGAGGAATGTGACACATAAGGCATACACCCCCGCCCTTTTTCATACCGGAGTGATGTTTGTTTCTGTCGGCGCAATGCATGAAGAAACCAGGTGGCTGTACCGACTCTGATAATGTATCCCGAGTGAGCCATGTTTCCGTGAAACAGAGAATGTTACAATCTCTGATGTCTCTCTGGAAGGCAACCCTTACTCGAATTTCGTCTACCTTGTTGTCAAGAGACTTGACATTGGCGAGTACTATACTCGGGAGCGGTGAGCGATGTGCCTGTCTACAGAGCCTGACCAGAAGAGTGCTCCGTCTGCCCCTTCTGCGGCGCCGTTGTTTTGGGTTGCCTACTGGGATCCGATCCATTGTCCTGGGTGGTGGTCCAAACAAAGGATCCGCTTCGGGAAAGTCGTATTCCTGGTCGTAATGTTGGTAAGTTGATGTTGCTTTTATATCCAATAATTCTTCCCAGCTGTATGTAATAAGACTCTGCACTCACCTCTCCCAAGGTTCCATTTACGTGGTCCCCAGCTGCTGACCGGGTGTTCCAAGATCTCAAACACTGCTTCACCACAGCTTCAATCTTGGTTCATCCTGACCGGTCCCGCCAGTTCCTGGTGGAGGCCGATGCTTCAGATGTCGTAGTGGGGGCTGTCCTGTCCCAGCGTTCTGCCCTGGAACTCAAGTTACATCCCTGCACCGCCTTCTCCCACGCCTCAACGCCACAGAGAGTAACAATGATGTGGGGAATCTTGAACTCCTCGCGGTTAAGATGGCATTGGAGGAGTGGAGGCACTGGCTAGAGGGGGTGGAACATCTGTTCATTGTGTGGACTGACCACAAGAATCTGGAATATCTCAGTGCCAATCGCATCAATTCCAGGCAAGCAAGGTGGGCCCTGCTGTTCACCCGGTGATTGCCACCGGACCCCGGCTCCCAGGTATTCTTGGGCAGAAGGTATGGCTGTTTACCCGAGATCTGCCCCTCCGGGTGGAATCCCGCAAACTCTCCCCCCCGGTTTATCGGCCCTTTCCCCATCTCCAAGGTCATTAGCCCCTCTGCTGTTCATCTTCTGCTGCTTCGTACCCTCCGTATACATGCCAATTTTCATGTTTCCAGAATTAAAGCCATGTCTCACAGCCCTTTGTCTCCTGTTTGACTGGGAGGGTTATGGCCCAGAGGAGAGGTGCTGGGTCCCCTCTAGTGTGGACCTAGGCCTCATCGCGGATTTCCAACTCTGGCACCCTGGTCAACCAGGTATGTGCCCAGGGTACTGTCACACCCTGATCTGTTTCACATGTCTTTGTGCTGTCTCCACCTCCCTCCAGATGTCACCAATCTTCCCCATTATCCTCAGTGTATTTATACCTGTGTTCTCTGTTTGTCTGTTGCCAGTTCGTTTTGTTTCGTGAAACCTACCAGCATTTTCCCCCTTGCTCCTGTCTGTTCTAGTTCCTGTTTTCAAATTTTTCCCGGTTTTGACCATTCTGCCTTTCCTGACCCTGAGACCGCCTGCTGTTCTGGACCCTTTGCACTTTATCTGGATTGCTGACCTCTGCCTGTCATTGACCTGCCCCTGTACTAGTAATAAACTTTTGTTACTTCGACATTGTCTGCATCTGGGTCTTACCTGAAACGTGATACATTGAGCTGGGTGAATGGAATATTAATGACAGTCATCCAATATGCTTTAATAGAAATAAGGCCATGCTCATAATAAAAAATTGTCCTTCCTCTTATTTTTTGTCATTCGGATGAAATGGTACAGATCAAATTCAGATTTACACCTGGAACCTCCATGAAAAAGAGAAGCCAAACTTCTATATGTGCTATGTAGATATGCCAAGGCCTACTATTCCATGTGTAGCACATAGCAAGGCATCTCTTACTTAGACATTATTATCAGGGTAGCTTATAGTGACAACACTGATTCACTCACTATAGCGTCTCACCTAAGCTCCCAGAGCTATCTCTTCATCTCTGTTATTTCTGACCTGTTGCCCAGGGGTCACTATCCCCACATGTCACTTTTTTCCAACCCCTTGATGACAACATACTGGATAACCCCATAGATTCTCAGTGTAGTTGGTTTTGGGGCATGTGTGCTCCCCGTTTAATGGGAAGTCATATAGGCAGAGATCAGAGAGAGCTCAGGTATAGGATGGTTTACTTATCTCTTTCTCGCTCCGTTTCCCCTGCAGGTACTCCGCACCACTCTGTGATCTAACAACACACTGCATGCCATGGGTGCTGACGGACATCACATGAGGAAATAGGTGTGTGTGTGATAGAGCGAGAGAAGAACTGTCTTTTGGTTTGGAATGTATTTACAAAAATGCCTTCCTAAACATACATACCTGACTTCCACATCACCTGTGGAAGAGGAGTTAATAGGCGCGCTCTCACATCTACAGTCCGCCACTTCAGAATTTCTCTCCTAGCCTCAGTTCTAAGCATGCAAGCACAGTAGTACTATAACGTTCCGTAACAAACACACCTCCACACACACAGGTTTGCAGGCTATGTGTGAAATACCTGTATGGTGTACTACTGTATGTTATCGCAGGCTGCATAACGGACAGGTCCTTTCTTGTGCTTATCGCATCAGATCAGGTGCCAAGGCTCCAGTAGCCAGTTCTATTACAACGCATGTCCCTTCTTTGACCCCCCCCCCCCCACACACACATCCACACACACACACACACACACACAAGGAACTCCCCCGTCGCCACATGTCCCATCGGCCCTGCCTGATGGCCAGATTGTCTTATCTGAGAGGCCCAGGACCCAGCCTGCAGATGGAGTGACAATAGAACACTTCATAGGACATCTCTTGCACGCATATTTGTGGTAGTGCAGCTGCTGGAATTCTACAGTTGATGCCTGTGGGGGCAGGGGTGGTTGACACACTGAGGGGTGTGTGTGTATATAATGTCATTTCTTTGAAATGTGTGTCTATGCAAATGAAACGTAATTATTCAATACATAGATGTATTGGAACTGCATTATGGCATTTCATGTTTAATAGATTAAATTTAAGTTTGAGCCTCTTATCAGAACAAAGGAAATGACAACCGAGATAGTGTTTGTGCCAGCACGGGACAGGCTTGCATCTGGCTTACGAAACTGTTCGGACACCATGTGTGTCTCCCCACTATGCTGCCTGAGTGTGTGTGCAGGAATGACAGGGATTCCTGGCATCGCACGTCTATCACACATCTCTAGCCGTGGTTACACCTTGCATTAACATGTGGTTGTCGTCATCCGATCAAGACAAATAAATTCCAAGATGGCATAGCAGTCGGACGTGTTTGTCTCGTCTTGTCCCGTGTAAATAGTCGTTTTTCTTAATCTTTTCCGTACATACACTGCTCAAAAAAATAAAGGGAACACTTAAACAACACATCCTAGATCTGAATGAAAGAAATAATCTTATTAAATACTTTTTTCTTTATATAGTTCAATGTGCTGACAACAAAATCACACAAAAATAATCAATGGAAATCCAATTTATCAACCCATGGAGGTTTGGATTTGGAGTCACACTCAGAATTATAGTGGAAAACCACACTACAGGCTGATCCAACTTTGATGTAATGTCCTTAAAACAAGTCAAAATGAGGCTCAGTAGTGTGTGTGGCCTCCACGTGCCTGTATGACCTCCCTACAACACCTGGGCATGCTCCTGATGAGGTGGCGGATGGTCTCCTGAGGGATCTCCTCCCAGACCTGGACTAAAGCATCCGCCAACTCTTGGACAGTCTGTGGTGCAACGTGGCGTTGGTGGATGGAGCGAGACATGATGTCCCAGATGTGCTCAATTGGATTCAGGTCTGGGGAACGGGCGGGCCAGTCCATAGCATCAATGCCTTCCTCTTGCAGGAACTGCTGACACACTCCAGCCACATGAGGTCTAGTATTGTCTTGCATTAGGAGGAACCCAGGGCCAACCGCACCAGCATATGGTCTCACAAGGGGTCTGAGGATCTCATCTCGGTACCTAATCGCAGTCAGGCTACCTCTGGCGAGCACATGGAGGGCTGTGCGGCCCCCCAAAGAAATGCCACCCCACACCATGACTGACCCACCGCCAAACCGGTCATGCTGGAGGATGTTGCAGGCAGCAGAACATTCTCCACGGCGTCTCCAGACTCTGTCACGTCTGTCACGGGCTCAGTGTGAACCTGCTTTCATCTGTGAAGAGCGCAGGGCGCCAGTGGCGAATTTGCCAATCTTGGTGTTCTCTGGCAAATGCCAAACGTCCTGCATGGTGTTGGGCTGTAAGCACAACCCCCACCTGTGGACGTCGGGCCCTCATACTACCCTCATGGAGTCTGTTTCTGACCGTTTGAGCAGACACATGCACATAATTGGCCTGCTGGAGGTCATTTTGCAGGGCTCTGGCAGTGCTCCTCCTGCTCCTCCTTGCACAAAGGCGGAGGTAGCGGTCCTGCTGCTGGGTTGTTGCCCTCCTACGGCCTCCTCCACGTCTCCTGATGTACTGGCCTGTCTCCTGGTAGCGCCTCCATGCTCTGGACACTACGCTGACAGACACAGCAAACCTTCTTGCCACAGCTCGCATTGATGTGCCATCCTGGATGAGCTGCACTGCCTGAGCCACTTGTGTGGGTTGTAGACTCCGTTTCATGCTACCACTAGAGTGAAAGCACCGCCAGCATTCAAAAGTGACCAAAACATCAGCCAGGAAGCATAGGAACTGAGAAGTGGTCTGTGGTCTCTACCTGCAGAACCACTCCTTTATTGGGAGTGTCTTGCTTATTGCCTATAATTTCCTCCTGTCGTCTATTCCATTTGCACAACAGCATGTGAAATTTATTGTCAATCAGTGTTGCTTCCTAAGTGGACAGTTTGATTTCACCGAAGTGTGATTGACTTGGAGTTACATTGTGTTGTTTAAGTGTTCCCTTTATTTTTTTGAGCAGTATATTTCGTATATATTTTACTCAGTCTTTCCATCTATGGACTGAATATACTTTTCCTGCAACCTGCCTCACCCAATGTGGTAATGATCTGCTATTTTTATACTTTAGAACCGGAACCCCCATCAGAAGCTAGCCAGCTAACTAGCTACTATCTAGTAGGCAGTTAGCCACTGCCAGCGGTCTTCACCGTTAACACAGACACCAGCCAGCTGCTGCTCAGTCAATAGCTGCCAGTCTGCACAGCGCGATGTCAACCCAGCGCATATCGGACTGCTTTTTCTCTACCACATCACCGGAATCCTACTGCAAGCTCAGAACCAGTACACCAGATAATCGCAGTTAGCTAGCTGCAACCTGAGTGGCTACTGCTGGCTAACGCCTCTGTCCCGAAGAAAGCACCAGTTAGCCTTGAGCTAGCTTCAAGCTAGGCCCATCTAGCCGAAGAGGTCTACCAGCTAATTCTTGGCTATAATACCTCTTTTGCCAATTGGCCTGGACCCGTTTTTGCCGACACGGAGCCCCGTTGATCCATCACGACTGGTCTGCCGACGTAATCGTCCGAGGTTTCAACAGGCTTTTCTGTTGCGACGTCGCCATAGACCCATCTGCTAGCCCTGGCCCACTAGCTTTCTGAGTCACCGTGTCTCCAGCTCGCCTAGTGTTGTAGTGACAACCGAACGGCTCCCTGACCCACCTATTGCTGCTCAATGGACCCTATGATCACTCGGCTACACATGCCTCTCCCTAATGTCAATATGCCTTGTCTACTGCTGTTTAGGTTAGTTATTGTTTTATTTCACTGTAGAGCCCCCAGCCGTGCCCTAAATGCCTTAGATGGCTCTTTTGTCCCACCCCCCACACATGCGGAGACCTCACCTGGCTTAACTGGTGCCTCCAGAGACACTACCGCTCTCATCGTCACTCAATGCCTAGGTTTACCTCCACTGTACTCACATTCTACCATACCCTTGTCTGTACATTATGCCCTGAATCTATTCCACCCTGCCCAGATATCTGCTCCTTTTATTCTCTGTTCCCAACGCACTAGATGACCAATTCTTATAGCGTTTAGCCATACCCATATCCTACTCCTCCTCTGTTCCTCTGGTGATGAAGAGGTTAACCCACGCCCTGCAGCCCCCAGCACCACACCTATTCCCAGGCCCCAGGCACTCACATTTGTTGACTTCTGTAACCGTAAAAGCCTTGGTTTCATGCATGTAAACATCAGAAGCCTCCTCCCTAAGCATGTTTTATTCACTGCTTTAGCACAATCTGCCAACCCTGATGTCCTAGCCGTGTCTGAATTCTGGCTTAGGAAGGCCACCAAAAATTCTGAAATTTCCATCCCCAACTACAACATTGTCTGACAAGATAAAACTGCCAAAGGGGGCGGAGTTAGCCTGCAGAGTTCTGTCATACAAGCCAGGTCTGTGCCCAAACAATTCGAGCTTCTACTTTTAAAAATCCACCTTTACAGGAAGTTTGGAAAGTCTTTCCAGAAGTCTCTCAACGTTGGCGCTTGTTATAGACCCCCCCCCCCCTCAGCCACCAGCTGTGCCCTGGACACCATAGGTGAAATGATTGCCCCCCATCAATCTTCAGAGTTTGTACTGTTAGGTGGCCTAAACTGGAATATGCTTAACACCCCGGCCATCCTACAATCTAAACTAGATGCCCTCAATCTCACACAAATTATCAAGGAACCTACCAGGTACAACCCTAAATCCGTAACCATGGGCACCCTCATAGAGATCATCCTGACCAACTTGCCCTCTAAATACACCTCTGCTGTCTTCAACCAGAATCTCAGCGATCACTGCCTCATTGCCTGCGTCTGTAATGGGTCCACGGTCAATCAACCACCCCTCATCACTGTCAAACGCTCCCTAAAACACTTCAGCATGCAGGCCTTTCAATTCGACCTGGCCTGGGTATCCTGGAAGGATATTGACCTTAATCCATCTTTAGAGGATGCCTGGTTGCTCTTTAAAAGTTCTTTCCTCACCGCTTAAATAAGCATGCCCCATTCAAAAAATTTAGAACTAAGAACAGATATAGCCCTTGGTTCACCCCAGACTTGACTACCCTTGACGAGCACAAAAACATCCTGTGGCATATTGCGTTAGCATTGAATAGCCCCCGCGATATGCAACTTTTCAGGGAAGTCAGGAACCAATATACACAATCAGTTAGGAACGCTAAGGCTAGCTTTTTCAAACAGAAATGTGCAACCTGTAGCACAAATTCCAGAAGGATGGAATGGAGAATAAGAGCACCTCCTCCCAGCTGCCCACTGCACTGAGGCTAGGAAACACCGTCACCACTGATAAATCTACGATAATCGAGAATTTTAATAAGCATTTTTCTACGGCTGGCCATGCTTTCCACCTGGCTACCCCTACACCGGCCAACAGCTCTGCACCCCCTGCAGAAACTTGCCCAAGTCCCCCCTGCTTCTCCTTCACCCAAATCCAGACAGCTGATGTTCTGAAAGAGCTGCAAAATCTGGATCCCTACAAAGCAGCTGGGCTAGACAATCTGGACACTCTCTTTCTAAAATTATCCGCCAAAATTGTTACAACCCCTATTACTAGCCTGTTCAAGCTCTCTTTCGTATCGTCTGAGATCCCCAAAGGTTGGAAATCTGTTTCGGTCATCCCCCTCTTCAAAGGGGGAGACACTCTAGACCCAAACTGTTATAGACCTATTACCATCCTGCCCTGCCTTTCTAAAATCTTCGAAAGCCAAGTTAACAAACAGATCACCGACCATTTCAAATCCCACCGTACCTTCTCCACTATGCAATCTGGTTTCCGAGCTGGTCATGGGTGCACCTCAGCCACGCTCAAGGTCCTAAGCGATATCATAACCACCATCGATAAAAGACAGTACTGTGCAGCCGTCTTCATCGACCTGGCTAAGGCTTTCGACTGTTAATCACCACATTCTTATCGGCAGACTCAATAGCCTTGGTTTCTCAAATGACTGCCACATCTGGTTCACCAACTACTTCTCAGATAGAGTTCAGTGTGTCAAATCGGAGGGCCTGTTGTCCAGATCTCTGGCAGTCTCTATGGAGGTGCCACAGGGTTCAATTCTCGGGCCGACTCTTTTCTCTGTGTATATATATCAATGATGTCATTCTTGCTGCTGGTGATTCTCTGATCCACCTCTAGGCAGACGACACCTTTCTGTTTACATCTGGCCCTTCTTTGGACACTGTATTAACAAACCTCCAAACGAGCTTCAATGCCATACAACACTCCTTCCGTGGCCTCCAACTGCTTTTAAACTAAAGGCATGCTTTTCAACTGATTGCTGCCCACACCCACCTGCCCGACTAGCATCACTACTCTGGATGGTTCTGACTTAGAATATGTGGACAACTACAAATACCTAGGTGTCTGGTTAGACTGTAAACTCTCCTTCCAGACTCACATTAAGCATCTCCAATCCAAAATTAAACCTAGAATCGGCTTCCTATTTCGCAACAAAGCCTCCTTCACTCATGCTGCCAAACATACCCTCGTAAAACTGACCATCCTACCGATCCTTGACTTTGGCAATGTCATTTACAAAATAGCCTCCAACACTACTCAGCAAATTGGATGTAGTCTATCACAGTACCATCCGTTTTGTCACCAAAGCCGCATATACTATCCACCACTGCAACCTGTATGCTCTCGTTGGCTAGCCCTCGCTACATATTCGTCGCCAAACCCACTGGCTCCAGGTCATCTATAAGTCCTTGCTAGGTAAAGTCCCGCCTTACCTCAGCTCACTGGTCACCATAGCAACACCCACCCGTAGCACGCGCTCCAGCAGGTATATTTCACTGGTCATCCCCCAAAGCCAACACCTCCTTTGGCCGCCTTTCCTTCCAGTTCCCTGCTGCCAATGACTGGAACGAATTGCAAAAATCACTGAAGCTGGAGACTTATATCTCCCTCTCTAACTTTAAGCATCAGCTGTCAGAGCAGCTTACCGATCACTGTACCTGTACACAGCCCATCTGTAAATAGCACACCCAACTACCTCATTCCCATATTGTTATTTTCTTATGTACTTTTTGCTCTTTTGCACCCCAGTATCTCTACCTGCACATCATCATCTGCACATATGTCACTCCAGTGTTAATGCTAAATTGTAATTATTTCGCCTCTATGGCCAATTTATTGCCTCACCTCCCTAATCTTACTACATTTCCTCACACTGTACATTGATTTTTCTATTGTGTTATTTACTGTACGTTTGTTTATTCCATGTGTTATTCCATTCTGTTGCTGTTTTTGTCGCACTGCTTTGCTTTATCTTGGCCAGGTCACAGTTGTAAATGACAACTTGTTCTCAACGGGCCTACCTGGTTAAATATAGGTGAAAATAATATATATATATATATATATTTTTAAAAGACAATCCGATCGAGATTTGTTTTGTCTACACATGGTTATAAAATGTATCTACGTAGCTGCCCACTGTGTTCATATTGTGACCAGATTCCCTGATCCCTCCATATATGAAAATGAATCCAACCTGCCTTGAACCTCCCCTTATAACTCAAGCTGTAGAAATCGACAGAAAACAGCAGACTTTTATAGTCAATAGTTTATACTCTCATCATTAGAGCCTACCTTTGTTATCCAACGATTGGGCGTAATAGATAGTTTATACTCTCATCATTACAGCCTACTTTTGTTATCCAACGACTGGGCGTAAAAGACTACTGTCCCGATAACCTTGACCTGTCCACAGAAATACAAATAAATGTTATGAGAATCCCCGCCATCCCTAAAAAGTCACCACACAAACGAACTGTATCTGGATGTGTGTACAAAATAGAATGAATGCACAGTATAAATACAAATGAAACTTAAGGGCCTTATGCACACAGTTGAAACAGAAACAGGTTAAGTTACGGAGTAGGCTTCAAAGCGCATCTCCAAACAGGTCTGAACAGGTCGATCTTTAAGCATGGATGTTTACATACTTTGTCTTTATGATAATGTTCATTATTGAAAAGGCAAATATTGTACGCTCTCTAAAGAAACTGGCATGTGTAGGCCTACAAAAGAGCATGCACGTAAAGAAAATATTATGGAGGAATAAAGTATAAATCTAAAGGAAGCCTAGTCCTTTGTATTGTACACAGGACCGTGCACAGACCTTTGGTTGTCCAGCCACTCAAAATAAAAAAAGGGCACTCACACAATCACACTTTAATTCCATTCATGGCAAACATTTCTACAGCTTCTGTAGTCAAATTCTGCGTCATTTGTTTTAATATAGGCCTTCATTTTCAGCAAAAACACACTCACTCGTCACATACAATGAGTATGCTAAGCAAGCTAGAACAAAAGATGAAAGGTTAGTTAAGTATCTTTGCTAGAACAACAACTATGGGTGATCATCGCTAATCAGTGTTTCCTCTGGACATTTTTGTAGCAGTGTCATTTGTCTGGTATCTTCTTCACGATTCTTTCTTATTTTTTTCAGGGGCCCCCCCCAAATAGTATATGAACACCTCAAGCCATGGTCAAATGTTTAAAAATACAGTAAATTAGCTTCATAACTGCCATGTTTTCTCTCTGCTTCATGGCAAAATGTGTAGAATAGCATGAGATTAACTATAACTACTTCACATTTTTCTCTCTGTCCCATGGCAAAATATGTAGAGGTTTTTCTCGAACCTTGCAAAACCACACTAAGCCAGTTGATACTTGACTAGGGAGGGGTGAGGGTTGAGGAGGAGGGGTGAAACTAGACTAGTGCAGAGTTTAGACTTGACTAGGTGATGGGTAAGGTCTGAGGAGGACAAATTACAATGTTCCTAATATGTATTCCATACCAGTGTCATGTGCAGGCAGGTTTGGCTGACAGTGGCATAAAGAGCTAAATAACCTTTAGAACGGTGTTGTACCCAGATAGCGCTAAATGACAGTGGGGTGGCAGGGTAGCCTAGTGGGTAGAGCGTTGGACTAGTAACCGAAAGGTTGCAAAATCAAATCCCTGAGCTGACAAGGTAAAAATCTGTCGTTTTGCCCCTGAACAAGGTAGTTAACCCACTGTTCCTAGGCTGTCATCAGAAATAACAATTTGTTCTGACTTGCCTAGTTAAATAAAGGTAAAAAAAGAATTGTTGTACCCAGACAGAGCTAAATAACCTTCAGAATGGTGTTGTACCCAGACAGAGCTAAATAACCTTCAGAATGGTGTTGTACCCAGACAGAACTAAATAACCTTCAGAATGGTGTTGTACCCAGACAGAACTAAATAACCTTCAGAATGGTGTTGTACCCAGACAGAACTAAATAACCTTCAGAATGGTGTTGGACCCAGACAGAACTAAATAACCTTCAGAATGGTGTTGGACCCAGACAGAACTAAATAACCTTCAGAATGGTGTTGGACCCAGACAGAACTAAATAACCTTCAGAATGGTGTTGGTCCCAGACAGAACTAAATAACCTTCAGAATGGTGTTGGACCCAGACAGAACTAAATAACCTTCAGAATGGTGTTGTACCCAGACAGAACTAAATAACCTTCAGAATGGTGTTGGACCCAGACAGAACTAAATAACCTTCAGAATGGTGTTGGACCCAGACAGAACTAAATAACCTTCAGAATGGTGTTGGACCCAGACAGAACTAAATAACCTTCAGAATGGTGTTGGTCCCAGACAGAACTAAATAACCTTCAGAATGGTGTTGGACCCAGACAGAACTAAATAACCTTCAGAATGGTGTTGGACCCAGACAGAACTAAATAACCTTCAGAATGGTGTTGGACCCAGACAGAACTAAATAACCTTCAGAATGGTGTTGGACCCAGACAGAACTAAATAATCTTCAGAATGGTGTTGGACCCAGACAGGACTAAATAACCTTCAGAATGGTGTTGTACCCAGACAGAGCTAAATAACCTTCAGAACGGTGTTGTATCCGGACAGATTATTGAAAATAAAGTATACTACTGTTCAAACGTTTGGGTCACTTAGAAATGTCCTTGTTTTCCATGAAAACATACATGAAATGAGTTGCAAAATGAATAGTAAATATAGTCAAGATGTTGACAAGGTTATAAATAATGTTTTTTTTTTATTGTTTTCGTCAAAGAATCCTCCATTTGCAGCAATTACAGCCTTGCAGACCTTTAGCATTCTAGTTGTCAATTTGTTGAGGTAATCTGAAGAGATTTCATCCCATGCTTCCTGAAGCACCTTCCACAAGTTGGATTGGCTTGATGGGCACTTCTTACGTACCATATGGTCAAGCTGCTCCAACAACAGCTCAATAGGGTTGAGATCCGGTGACTGTGATGGCCACTCCACTATAGACAGAATAATATCTAACTGCTTGTTCCCTAAATTGTGCTTGCATAGTTTGGAGCTGTGCTTTGGGTCATTGTCCTGTTGTAGCCGTCCACAGGGTATGGCATGGCGTTGCAAAATGGAATGATAGCCTTCCTTCTTCAAGATCCCTTTTATCCTGTATTCTCCAAATCATTGCTCAGTGATAATTCACTAAAAGAGTCTCTTTCACTCATCGAGAGTTGATAGACTGATATAGCATTACAGAATTTAAATTGAACTACAAATGTATTGGGGATGCACTACATGTCACGCCCTGATCTGTTTCACCTGTCCTTGTGCTTGTCTCCACCCCCCTCCATGTGTCACTTATTATCCCTGCTGTATTTATCCCTGTGTTTTCTATCTCTCTGTGCCAGTTCATCCTGTTTTTTCAAGTCAACCTGCGTTTTTCCTAGCTCCTTTTTCCCGGTCTCTGTTTTTTCTAACCCTTCTGGTTTTGACCCTTGCCTGTCCTGATGCTGAATCCGCCTGCCTGACCACTCTGCCTGTTCTAACCTCGAGCCTGCCTATCCCCTTGTACTGTTTGGACTCGGACCTGTTCACTGAACCCCTGCCTGTCCTGACCTCAAGCCTGCCTATCGCCTGGTACTGTTTGGACTCGGACTTGGTTTATGAACTCTCGCCTCTCCCCGACCTGCCTTTTGCCTACCCCTTTTGTTATAATAAATATTGGAGCTCAACCATTTGCCTCCTGTGTCTGCCTTTGGGTCTCGCCTTGTGCCCTTATACTACAACTGTATTACAAATAAGCATGCACCCATTAAGAAAAAAACTTAAATACCGTGGATTGATGAGTAATTGAAAAATTGTATGGTTGAGAGGATGAGGCAAAAGGAATGGCAAATGTACTGCAAATGAAGAAATCATGTGACTAAACAAAAAGAAGAAACTGTACTATGAAACAAAGAAATTATATAAAGGATGATAGTAAAATGTTTTGGACTGCCTTAAATGAAATTTTGGGCAAAATGGCAAACTCCATCATTCATTGAATCAGATGTCTCATTTATCACAAAACCCACTGATATTGCCATCTACTTTAAGATTTTTTTTAATTGGCAAGATTAGAAAATGTAGGCATACCATGTCAACAACAAACTCTGAACCCCCACACCCATGAATAACTGACCAAATTATGAAAGACGAGCATTGTAATTTTCAATTCCGTAAAGTGAGTGTGGAAGAGGTGAAAAAATGATTGTTGACTATGACAAACCACCACGTCCTGACCAGTATAAGGGGTTATTTGTTATTTTAGTTTGGTCAGGACATGGCAGGGGGTGTTTGTTTCATGTGGTTTGGGCTAGGTATTTAGGTAGAGGGGTATTTGTTTTATATGGTTCGGGGTGTGTGTGTACTTAGAGGGGTGTTGTATTTATGTGTTCCGGGGTTTTTGGTTTATGTTCTTGTTTTGTATTCTAGGTTGTCTATGTTGTGTATTTCTTTGTTTGCCTGGTGTGGCTCTCAATCAGGAACAGCTGTACATCGTTGTTTCTGATTGAGAGTCATACTTAAGGAGCTTGTTTTTCACCTGTCCCTTTGTGGGTAGTTATCTTTGCACTGCTGTTAGTTTAGCCTGCAAAACTGTCATTCTGTTGCTTCTTTGTTTTCTTGTTTTTTCGTGTTCACGTTTAAATAAAATATGATGTGCACGCAACCCGCTGCGCCTTGGTCTAATCTCTATGACTACCGTGACACTAAGGGTTGAACTAGCAACTCTGCATTATTTTCAGTTAATTCTATGAGTAGGAAGGGTATTCAATTCATTTTACAGTACAAGGGAAGGGTCATGTGAAGAAAAAAATACTTTGGGGAGGGGTGTGCATCTTTTAATGAAACCTTGAGTTGGACATATGTAATTACACTATAAAAAGTGTTGTAATTATTGTAATATTCATAGTTACACTGTAATAACATGTAACTGGTGGTAAATCCAGTCTGGGAAATACAGGTATGTCTGTCTATTTTGCCAAATATCTCACAATGTGTATATTTAGATTTTTCGAATTGGACACCATTTTAACGTGAGAATCTCCTCTTTCGAATTATGGAAGGCTGGGCAGCGTACTCCGTTGTCATCAAACACTAGCCCAGAAATACCTTTTGCCCTTGGAACATTGAGCTCCCCCCATTGTTTTCCTATGGAGTGGCATGCTGGTATACTTAGCCTAATATCTCGCAATGTGTATTTTAGATTTTTTCAAGTTGGACACCATTTCAATCAGCATAATCTCCTCTTTCTAATTACATAAGGTTGGGCAGCGTACTCTGCTGTCATCGATCGCTTTACCAGAAATAGTCAAAAGTTGTCATTTTTCCCTACTTCCTCGTTATGCAGACATAAGCACACTTGGCACCATCGAGGAGCGGATGTTTACTTTCTACACAAGTTATTTTTAAGTTTCCTCCTAAGAAAAGACTGTTGTGGTAAAATTAAAGGGATACATTTTTTTGGTGCCATTTAGGCTAAATGGAATTCTAAGTGTCACTCCAGTCAAAACAGGCTCTGCGAACGTTCGATTCCATTCATTTGCTAGTGTTCCAGCTTAGCCAACGTTTTTTGCCATTTTTCAGCCTTGGGTGAATTTTGACTCGTTCTATTGTCCAGCCTAACTGCAAAGTAGGCTTACTTGGCAGAAGTATACATGAATAAGTATATTATTTGTATCGTTATTTGTAAACTTTGGCATGAAATGAGCAGCAGCAGTACAGAACCATCGCTAGACATTAGATTCCTCACTGGCTAGAGGAACAATTAAAGGTCCAGACGCGCAATTAAAGGGGAATTACATTAAAATACATCTACATTTGTTTGTTTTCTTCCAGACAATTTGTTCTTCTTCTGATGTGATTTAACCATTGACATTGACTCAGAACAGAACATCCAATTTCCTTGTTTCTCTATTAACAACTGTAATTTTGAGAGTGAAAAACAGAGAAAACATAATTTTGGAAAATATAAAATGTAATTTGGGGGGGGGGGAAATCACATATTTTATGGGGCCCACATAGAGTTGTCTATTAACCAGTATTTTACCAGGTACATTGACACAAAACAGTGCAGTACTTTCTCTTCTACACTAAAGACCCGGGGAAGAGTTGCAGGGGGGAGGAAAAGAGAAGAATGTGCATATTTGAAAGCTAGAAAAAAATGTGTAGCTCGTAACATGTTTCATTTTTTTTTTAAGTAGCTCTCGTGCTAGAAAAGATTGGAGACCCCTGATCTACAGAATATACTTTCAATACAACCTGTGAGTTTTTTGGGGATTAGCTAGCACACTAGGTAGCTAACGTTAGCTAGTTTTCTAACCTTGCCTATCTAGCTACCTAAAGCTGGCAATTATGGTTTTGTCGGTACTCGCTAGTTAACTAGCTAGCTAACGGTAGCCGGGCTCAATGGCCTTATTTTCCCTGAACCTTGTTCTCAGGGTATCAATACCCCAAGGGTATTACGTGAGACACACCTAGCATGTTAACTTCGGTTAGCTATGTACTTTTGTCAACGCACCGAGTAACGTTAGTTCCTTTTCAATGTAACTAAACACCAGCTAACTTATTAGTGTTAGCAAGCACTAATTATTGCTAGTGGGATAACACAACTAGCTAGGTAGGCCTAGCTACTGTATATGCCTAAACTATAGAAATCATGACGATGACAACTGTGGGTAATAGTGTTTATGCTAAATTGGAAAGTATTCAGACCCCTTCACTTTTTCCACATTTTGTTACATCACAGCCTTATTCTAAAATGTATTAAATTATTATTTTCCCTCATCAATCTACACACAATACCCAATAATGACAAAGCAAAAATTGTGTTTTAGAAGTTTTTGCAAATGTATTAAAAATAAAAAACTGAAATTGCTTATTTACATAAGTATTCAGACCCTTTGCTATGAGACTTGAAATTGAGCTTAGCTACATCCTGTTTCCATTGATCTTTGAAAGCCAAGTTAACAAACAGATTACCGACCATTTCGAATCAGTGTGTCAAATCGGAGGGCCTGTTGTCCGGACCTCTGGCAGTCTCTATGGGGGTGCCACAGGGTTCAATTCTCGGGCCGACTCTTTTCTCTGTGTACATCAATGATGTTGCTCTTGCTGCTGGTGATTCTCTGATCCACCTCTACGGAGATGACACCATTCTGTATACTTCTGGCCCTTCGTTGGACACTGTGTTAACTAACCTCCAGACGAGCTTCAATGCCATACACCTCTCCTTTCGTGGCCTCCAACTGCTCTTAAACGCAAGTAAAACTAAATGCATGCTCTTCAACCGATCACTGCCCGCATGTCACGTCCTGATCAGTAATAGGGGTTATTTGTATTGTAGTTTGGTCAGGACGTGGCAGAGGGTATTTGTTTTATGTGGTTCGGGGTGGTGGTTTGTTTAGAAGGGTGTTTGATTTATTATTTCCGGGTTTTGGGTTATGTTCTATGTTTTTTGTATTTCTATGTTCTCTCTATTTTAGTATTTCTATGTCTAGGTAATTGGGTGTTGGACTCTCAATTGGAGGCAGGTGTTTTTAGTTGCCTCTGATTGAGGGTCCTATATATAGGTATGTGTTTGTATTAGTGTTTTGTGGGAGATTGTTTCTGTGTATAGCTTCAAGCCTTACAGGACTGTTATTCGTTGTTGTTTCTTTTTGTGTACGTGTTTATTTTTTGGTTCACCTTCTTTGCCAACTAAATAAAAAAGAAGATGAGTGCACATTTCCCCGCTGCGTCTTGGTCCGCTTTATCCGACGACAACCGTTACACTGCACCTGCCCGCCCGTCCAGCATCACTACTCTGGATGGCTCTGACTTAGAATATGTGGATAACTACAAATACCTAGGTGTCTGGTTAGACTGTAAACTCTCCTTCCAGACTCACATTAAGCATCTCCAATCCAAAATTAAATCTAAAATCGGCTTCCTATTTCGAAGTAAAGCATCCTTCACTCATGCGGCTAAACATACCCTCGTAAAACTGACCATCCTACCAATGCTCAACTTCGGCGATGTCATTTACAAAATAGCCTCCAACACTCTACTCAACAAATTGGATGCAGTCTATCACAGTGCCATCCGTTTTGTCACCAAGCCCCATATACTACCCACCACTGCGACCTGTACGCTCTCGTTGGCTGGCCCTCGCTTCACTCTTGTCGCCAAACCCACTGGCTCCAGGTCATCTACAAGTCTCTGCTAGGTAAAGCCCCGCCTTATCTCAGCTCACTGGTCACCATAGCAGCAGCCACTCGTAGCACACACTCCAGCAGGTATATCTCACTGGTCACCCCCAAAGCCAGTTCATACTTTGGCCGCCTTTCCTTCCAGTTCTTTGCTGCCAATGACTGGAACGAACTGCAAAAATCACTGAAGCTGGAGACTCATATCTCCCTCACTAGCTTTAAGCACCAGCTGTCAGAGCACCTCACAGATCACTGCAACTGTAAACAGCCCATCCAACTACCTCATCCCCATACTGTATTTTTTTTTTTTATCTTGCTCCTTTGCACCCCAGTATCTCTACTTGCACATTCATCTTCTGCACAGCTACCATTCCAGTGAACCTGTTGGGGCTAGGGGGCAGTATTTTCACGGCCGGTTGAAAAACGTACCCAATTTAAACAGGTTACTACTCTGGCCCAGAAAATAGAATATGCATATTATTATATTTGAATAGAAAACACTCTGAAGTTTCTAAAACTGTTTGAATGGTGTCTGTGTGTATAACAGAACTCATATGGCAGGCAAAGAACCTGAGAAAAATTGAATCAGGAAGTGGGAGAAATTAGAAATGTAGTTTTTGTTTTGAATCCCTTGAAAAACTACGGTGACATTGGATTTACGTTGCACCTCCTAACTCTTCCATTGGCTGTCAACAATCTTTAGGAACTGGTTTCAACCGTCAGCTGTTACCGGGCAGATAATTATGGCTCAGTCAATCATTGGCCAGTCTGAGGAGAGGTGTCTTATGATGCGCATGCACGTGACTTCGTCGTTTTTACATTTTTCTTCTGGGATGAATACCTATTGCCCGGTTGTAAAATTATCGCAATTTTACGTTAAAAAATACCCTAAAGGATTGATTGTAAACATCGTTTGACGTGTTTCTACAAACGGTAATGGAACTTTGAACATTTTGTCTATGGATTTGCGTCCACGCCACATGGCATTGTAAAGTGTTCTGGATGGGTCAACAAAACGGACGTATTTGGACATAAATTATGGACTTTGCAGAACAAATGAACATTTCTTGTGGAAGTGGGTGCCCATCCGAGTGCATTCCGCCGAAGATCAGCAAAGGTAAGTAAATATTTCGAACATATTGTTAGAGATTTGTCGACGCCGTGGTTGTAGGCTAACTGTATAGCTTAGCATTGAAGGCTAAGTTCTGTACTCAGAATATTGAACAATGTGCTTTTTCTGTAACGTTATTTTGAAATCTGACAAAGTGGTTGCATAAAGGAGTAGATTATCTCTAATTCTTTAAATAATTGTTATACATTTTTATCAACGTTTATGAGTTCTTCTGTAAATTAAATGTGTCCATTCACCGGGAGTTATGGGGAGAAAACATTTTCTGAACGTCACGCGCCAATGTAAAAATTGTTTTTTTGGATATAAATATAAACTTGATCGAACAAAAAATGCATGTATTGTCTAACATGATTTCCTAGGAGTGTCATCTGATGAAGATTGTCAAAGGTTAGTGCTTAATTTTAGCTGTATATCTGGTTTTGTGATGGCTATCGTGCTTGGAAAATTGCTTTTTTTTTTGCTGAGGTGCTATGCTAAAATAATCTAATGTTTTGCTTTCACCGGAAAGCCTTTTTGAGATTGGACAATGTGATTGGATTAACGAGTAGAGTATCTTTAAAATGCCGTATAATACTTGAATTTTAATTTTGAGATTATTTTGTTTTGAATATTGTGCCGTGCTATTTCACTGGTTGTTGTCCAACCAATCCCGTTAGCGGGATTGTATCTCGAAGGGGTCCTCAATTAATTGCTATATTGTAACTACCTTGCCACCATGGCCTATTTATTGCCTTAACTCCCTTATCTTACTTCATTTTCACTCACTGTATATAGACTTTGTTTTCTTTTTTCTACTGTATTATTGACTGTATGTTTGTTTATTCCATGTGTAACTCTGTTGTTGTATGTGTCGAACTGCTATGCTTTATCTTGGCCAGGTCGCAGTTGCAAATGAGAACTTGTTCTCAACTAGCCTACCTGGTTAAATAAAGGTTAAATATTATTATTTTTTTAAATCATCCTCCAACTTGATTGGAGTCCACCTGTGGTAAATTCAATTGATTGGACATGATTTGGAAAGGCACTCACCTGTCTATATAAGGTCCCACAGTTGATAGTGCATGTCAGAGCAAAAATCAAGCCATGAGGTTGAAGGAATTGTCCGTAGAGCTCTGAGACAGGATTGGGTTGAGACACAGATCTGGGGAAGGGTACCAAAAAATTGCTGCAGCATTGAAGGTCCCCAAGAACACAGTGGCCTCCATCATTCTTAAATGGAAAATGTTTGAAACCACCAAGACTATTCCTAGAGCTGGCCACCCGGCCAAACTGAGCAATCGGAGGAGAAGGGCCTTGGTCAGGGAGGTGACCAAGAACCCGATGGTCACTCTGACAGCTCCAGAGTTCCTCTGTGGAGATGGGAGAAGGACAACCATCTCTGCAGCACTCCACCAATCAGGCCTTTATAGTAGAGTGGCCAGACAGAAGCCATTCCTCAATAAAATACACATGACCAGCCGCTTGGAGTTTGCCAAAAGGCACCCAAAGACTCTCAGACCATGAGACACAAGATTCTCTGGTCTGATGAAACCAAGATTGAACACTTTGTTCTGAATGCCAAGCGTCACATCTGGAGGAAACATGGCACCATCCCTACGGTGAAGCATGTGTGTCACGTTCGTCGTATGGAGTAGACCAAAACGCAGCGGGAATGTGTATGCTCATCTTCTTATTTATTAAAGAAACAAAACACTTGAACCAAAACAACGACGAAAAACAGTCCCGTAAGGACAAAATGACTATACGGAGAAACAACTACCCACAAATCCCAATGAACAAACACCCCTATAAATAGGACCTTAAATTAGAGGCAACGAGGAACAGCTGCCTCCAATTGAAGGTCAACCCAATAAACTAAGCATAGAAATAGAATAAATAGACACAGACGTTGAAATAGACTAATATAGAACATTGCCCAAAAAACCCCGAAACACACTAAACAAACACCCCCTGCCACGCCCTGACCAAACTAAATAACAAACAACCCCTTTTACTGGTCAGGACGTGACATGTGGGTGGCAGCATCATGCTGTGGGGATGTTGTCAATGACAGGGACTGGGAGATTAGTCAGGATTGAGGGAAAGTTGAACTGAGCAAAATACAGAGAGATCCTTGATGCAAACCTGCTCCAGAGCGTTCAAGACCTCAGACTGGGGCGAAGGTTCACCTTCCAACAGTACAACAACCCTAAGCACACAGCCAAGACAATGCTGGAGTAGCTTCGGGAAAAGTATCTGAATGTTCTTGAGTGGCCCAGCCAGACATGAACCCGATCAAACATCTTTGGAGCGACCTGAAAATAGCTGTGCAGCGACGCTCCCCAGCCAACCTGACAGAGCTTGAGAGGATCTTCAGAGAATGGGAGAAACTCCCCAAATACAGGTGTGCCAAGCTTGTAGTCATACCCAAGAAGACTTGAGGCTGTAATCGTTGCCAAAGGTGCTTCAACATAGTACTGAGTAAATGGTCTTAATTCTTATAGAAATGTGATATTTCAGTTTTTTTTTAATACATTTGCAAAAATGTATAAAAAAAAAAATGTTTTTGCTTAGTCATTATGGGGTATTGTGTGAAGATTGAGGAGAAGAAAAAAAAACAATTTAATATATTTTTGAAAAAGGCTGTAAAGTCACAAAATGAGGAAAAAGTGAAGGGGTCTGAATACTTTCCGAATGCACTGTATATTATTCTCTACCACAGATTTCTACAAGGTCTCAGACTCTAGGATGCTTACAAAAAAGAATCAGATGAAGACCGAGACAGTTGTCGATTTTCATTTTGTAATGTTAAAAAGATTTTAAAAAAGACAATCCCGTTTTCGAAATTATCTATCTTTTATAAATTGTTTAACCTTTATTTAACTAGGCAAGTCGGTTAAAAAACAAATTCTTATTTACAATGATGGCCTACCCCGGCCAAACCCGGATGACGCTGGGCCAATTGTGCACCGCCCTATGGGACTCCCAATCATAGCCGGATGTGACTCAGCCTGGATGCGAACCAGGGACTGTAGTCCTCTTGCACTTAGATGCAGTGAGTTAGACCACTGCGCCACTCTGGAGACCTATCTAGGCTAGTGTTTCCCAACTCCGCGAGTACCCCCAACAGTACACATTTTTATTGATGCCCCCGACGAGCACGTAGATGAGCTTCCCTGAGACAGTTTCTGACAGTTTCTGAAATTCTTCAGTTGTGCAAACGCACAGTTTCAGCTGGTCTCAGACGATTTTGCAGGTAAAGTAGCGAGGAGGTCCTGGGCTGGTTTGGTTACCGCATGGTCTGTGGTTGTGAGGCCGTTTGGACGTACAGTACTGCCAAATTCTCTAAAATGCCATTGGACGCTGCTTGTGGTAGAGAAATTAAGATAAAATTCTCTGGCAACAGCTCTGGTGGATATTCCTGCAGTCAGCATGCCAATTGCACACTCCCTCAAAACTTGAGACATCTGTGGCATTGTGATATGTGCCAAAACTGCAAATTTGTGGCCTTTTATTGTCCCCAGTACAAAAGGCACCTGTGCAATGATCATGCTGTTTAACCTCTTAAGATTTAGACTGATCCAATGAACAATTGCATTTATGTTCAAAATGTTGTATCAAGACTGCCCAAATGTGCCCAATTTGTTTATTAATAACTTTTCATGTTCAAAATTGTGCACTCTCCTCAAACAATAGCATGATATTATTTCACTGTAATAGCTACTGTAAATTTGACAGTGTGTCACGACTGTGTAGGAACGGACCAAGGCTCAGCGTGAATATCGTTCCACATATTTTATTATAATGTGACACTATGCAAGACATACAATAAACAAAACAACAAACCGTGACGACAGCGGTGCAACATGCACTAACTCAAAATAATCTCCCACAAACAAAGGTGGGTTAAACAACTACTTAAATATGATCCCCAATTAGAGACAACGATGACCAGCTGCCTCTAATTGGGGATCATCCAAAACCCCAATATAGAAAAACAGAAACTAGAACCAAACAACATAGAAAAATAAAACTAGAATAATCCCATATCTAAATGAAAATGATACATATTAAAAAGTATTTTATATTGCGTTGCCAACTATGTAAAAATAGCCTACATAAAGCCAACACATAAAAACATTGCAGACTGCAGGTAGAAAATATCTTGATAAAAATAAATATCCTATAACTCACATTGGCAACACATGGCCTGTCTGCAACGAACTTCAAACATTGTATCAACTAATGAGTCTGGCCTGAAGTATGCACTCTGCAAACTATATGTCCACTCCAACAATGAGAACAGGAAGACTGGAAGAATAATATTGAATGCATTAACAGAAATTACTATAACCAAAGTAACAAACATTGTATATTAAAAATTATAAACTGGGTGGTTCAAGTCCTGAGTGCTGATTGGCTGACAGCCGTGGTATATCAGACCGTATACCATGCTTATGACAAAACATTTTGCTGCTCTAATTACGTTGGTAACCAGTTTATAATAGCAATAAGGCACCTCGGGGGTTTGTGATATATGGCCAATATACCACAGCTAAGGGCTGTGTCCAGGCACTCCACGTTCTGTCGTACTTAAGAACAGCCCTTAGCCGTGGTATATTGGCCATATACCACACCTTCTCGGGCCTTATTGCTCTGTTTATACAACGGGTGGGTCTAATCCTGAATGCTGATTGGTTAAAACTGCATTCCAGCCGGTGTCTATTCCACAAGTTACCACTGGCTAAATCTATTAAGTTAAAATGCCTATTTACTCTGTTCCATCTGACTGCGCAATCCACTGTCTCATCAGCCCAGCCAGACAACTTGATCTCCACTATAAAAAACATCTAGACATTATCTCACATTTCTTTTAGACTAACATTTAGTTTTCAACAGCGGAGATTTGTATAAACCTTGCAGTCGGCCAGGGCAATCATACCTGCTCTTCACGGAGCAGTGCAGAGATTTTGTCAAGGAAGTGAGTTTGTGTTTATACAGGATATACCGCCCCCATCTTCCGTCAACCAATCATATCAATGTGGAGCTATAAGGAGCCCTGCGCATTGTTATAAAATTTGTAGGTGGCATGGATACGGTACAGAGCTCGATTTGGCCTCTGCATGCCTCTGGCGGCACCGCAATTGCGTCATACCCTCCATATGGAGCATCCGACCACATTTTCTGATCAAGCATTAATTGGCTTTTAGTCCAGGCCTCGGCAATGGATTAGTTCACTGAGATGGGCGCAAATTTACACTATATATATTTGTTACTGCTCGACTAAAACACCCGGTCGACCAACAGCCTAACGACCAAACAATCGACCAGTCGACTAATTGGCTCAGCCCTAAATGTACTCAATAAAACACTGCCCTCCTTTATAAATGACTATAGGGATCCCTTACACCAGGCTAACCTCCATCAAATTCATATTTTGCCCATGATCCAGGGCTTTTGTTTGTTGACTTCAAAAGTCACATTAATCAAGATGGCGAGACACTATGTACAGACCATGGTCAATATATTTCCTCTCTGCCCATCAGTGTCCCAACCTGGGCAAGCATGTAATTTACTAATCTGAGTATATGCAATCAGTTTAGAGAAGAATGCTCCTGAGTTAAACTGTGGGGCTAAGTAAGTGAAACTCAATTGTTTTGAAGGGGCTAATGATTTAGACGTGCCCTGTAGCCCACCCTGTCAACTTACCGTGGGGAGGAATGGTAGTGGGTCCCACGTAAAGACAGGATGAAACATGTTACACTAGGAAAATCACAGTTTACTTGTTTACTTAAAGCTCTGCCTACTCCAGACTACTTGTTTTCTAAATTTTGAGTAACAAATATTTCGCTTTATTTACAACGGTAAGCCAGACAAAATTAAATGTGCTTGTTTATATAATGTATGCGAGTTTGGGGGGAAAGTATTAAATATTAAAGCATTAAGCCTCTCACCCTTTCCTGCAGTCAAATGACCTAGTGGTCTCATGGGTGGAATGTTATTCATATTTTTCATTATTTCATAATTAAACATTATTTCCAAAGAAATCTGCCAACAATCTGGTGTTTCTATGCCAAACAGTTTTGTTATATTTTGGTCTTCTGTGATGTATATAAAGTGTAATATTGGTATGCAAACTCAAAATTGAATACATGCCAACTCTATATCTGACATGGTACAAGACGTGTGTGAGGTGTATACTTTTGTTTCAAAGTGGATTTGTTTTAAGACTACCAAGAAACACTTTGTGTGACCCTGATTTAGCCCACGGCAGTAAAATGTTATTAAAGCGTCAGTCATACAACAGGTATACTTAAACCAAACTGGTATTCCAGTAGAGTAGTAAGAATGGCTTTTTATTGCCTTTTTTCCTTTATCCAGATAACAACCTATCTGTTTCGGTTAGTTGAACATGAACATCAGCAGTTTTCCTCTTGTTATAGGTGTCTGACTGACAGTAGCTCAATTAGCCCATACCAGCAAAAAATATTTAGATTGGTAAATTAGGAAAGTTAGTCTAGCCAGCTATCTAAACTTGTGGTAATCACATCCAAATTACCGGCTGCGCACGCAGGTGTCACGTCCTGACCATAGAAAGCTGTTATTTTCTATGGTAGAGTAGGTCAGGGTGTGACAGGGGAGTGTTCTAGTTTAGTTTTTCTATGTTGTCATGTTCTAGTTTTTTATTTCTATGTTGGGTTTTGTTTGGGATGATCTCCAATTAGAGGCAGCTGGTCATCGTTGTCTCTAATTGGAGATCATACTTAAGTAGGTGTTTTTTCCACCTGGGTTTGTGGGAGATTGTCTTTGAGTTAGTGTATGTTTCTACTCTGCGTCACGGTTTGTTGTTTTTGTTCGTTTAGTTTATTGTATATCTATTGCATAGTTTCACATTTCAATAAAAATGTGGAACGATAATCACGCTGCACTTTGGTCCACTCCTTCCTACGACAACCGTGACAGCAGGGCACATGTCCAGAAGGGCTGGGTTCAATTTGAAATGAAGGCAGTCAATTCAGGAAATAAACTTAAATACCTCCGTCCCTCCCAAACTGTTCTCACTAAAACTCAAACCCTGGTTACAGCCCTGGTAATACTGTTATTAGAAGTACCAGGTATGTGAAATGTATGAATAATGTACAGTATATGACACAAAATAGCTGTAAAAAATGTCATACAAAAGTTACCTTTGTCCTCCGAAGTGGTGGATGGGCCAATAAAATCCATAGTTACTGTAAATTCTACTTGGATTTTGCTGTGCCTTAGCTACAGTAGGTCTACAGTATGCTATCAGTCATCATTAGTGGAATTCTTGAATTTTAATTGACCTTCATTGACTGAATTATGTGTGAAATGACCCCAACTCTTCAGACAGTCATACAGGCACAAAGGTAGGCAGGAAGCTTGACAGACATTCACAATTCAACTTCATCGATTGGCTTTGTGCCTGTGGTAGACTTTTAGTTGAGATTCTCTAAACCATCACAGCATTCCTGCTAGGTGTTCTTCTCTATAGGAGAAAGATAGCGTACATAGTGAGTGATGGCTGCTCTTTACAGGAGAAAGATGTGCACAGACCTGCCTCCATCCCCTCTCACATCCTACTCCCCCAAAACCTGTCTCAACACCCCCACCCACACATCCCAAACCCGATGTCCCACAACCTTTCCAGTTGCGCCTGTCCAAACATCTCAACTACAGTGTGTGTGTGTGTGTGTGTGTGTGTGTGTGTGTGTGTGTGTGTGTGTGTGTGTGTGTGTGTGTGTGTGTGTGTGTGTGTGTGTGTGTGTGCGTGTGTGTGTGTGTGTGTGTGTGTGTGTGTGTGTGTGTGTGTGTGTGTGTGTGTGCGTGTGTGTGTGTGTTGGTCTTGGCACATTATCACACCTGGTTGCACAAACTATTCTGAACCCAAGTAGTTTTGTTTTTATTTTACTTTTTGTCTCACTTTGAGGAGTCAATGGCATAATGGAGAGACACTGCTTACATTCACAGAAGCAATATGTTAGATCCTATGCGTGTGCATGCCTGACTCTCTGCATGCATCTGTTTGTGTTTTTTAATTCACCGTGGGCCTTGAACCATCAACCTAATGTTTTACCGTAGATAAGGTGTGAGAAATGATTTCAATATGAAGGGAAACCCCATGAAAATAGTTTTTAATGGGTCATTTTCCTTCTCTATGAATCTAGAGGAGTAACTGATCATTTTAAGGAGTCCTAACTCATTCCAGACCACCTTAACAGCAGCTATAGTGAAGGGGAGGAGCTGAGATTGTCTTGCAGCCTCTGATTGGAGGCACACAGAAAGTTGGTGGGCATGAACATTTGCAACCAAAACGCACTAATTAAGTCAGAGCAACTCATGTGTCAGCTTGAGTCCTCACTCCCTGCTCTCCCACTCTCCCATTGCATCACTGCATCCACCAGTGCTTGTGAGTGTTAGTGTATGTTGCTGTGTTCCCTGCTCTGGAACTGAGTTGGACTTCTAACCATTCACCGCTAAGGCCATAGTGCAGAGCCAGGAGAACACCCAGGTAACCCCACAGCCATGACGAACTCGGCGACTAACTTGCGGCTGAAGCTGCCCATGGCCTGCATCATCCTGGAGGTGATCATCATCATCCTCTTCGGCATTCTGGTGCAGTACGACGATGAGACAGACGCCAAGCTCTGGCATAAGGAAATCGCCAATGGCTCTTCCAACTACGACAACGACTTTTACTACCGCTACCCCAGTGAGTGACCGCAGAGAGAGGGGTAGGGTTGGGGTAAAGAGACAGGTGGTGTAGTAGACATCCCTAACCACTGACACAGGGTCAGATACGTTCTCCTCCTTTTAATGGTTATAGTTAGGTAGTATGGTGATCTGACCCTAAATCTGTGGATAAGGGTAACTATTACCTTGTGAGGGTGGAGAGGATGGGGGATGTGGAGTCCATCTTTAGAAATGAAATGATTGTCCTTTTCTTTCTTTGTTATGGTTTGTCAATGTGTTGACGACTTGCATGGTAGCAGAAGCAGATATGTTTGTTGTTTAGGCAAGTGTCTTGTGTCATTCATGCAATACATGTATGTTAAGACCATGAACATGACAGAAAAGTTGTCTGAAGCTCAAACGAATCTGACGACTAAATCGGAAATAATTTATTTTCCTTCTGTGTTACGCCGCATGTCTTACTCCAGTGATGTGTTGGATATTGCCTTCCCACCTAGGGAGTCTTCCCCATCTGTCTTTCTTTGGGATGTTACATACGGTTGTGTGGAGGAGATGGGGAGGTGGATGGTCATGGTCATGGGTAATTGAGGTGAGCTGTTTGTAAGGGTTTGTAGAGGGGCAAAGCAACCCTGTTTTATGTTTGATCTGTTCTCAATGCTGTAGCATTCCTACTCTGAGACTCTTTGATATATAGGGCAGAGTGGGGTAAGATGAGCCAAAGGGGTAAGTTGAGCCACCCTTGTTTCTAGGAAACCATAAAATTAATAATATGACCAAATATTTAGGAAGAGATCATGGATTCTGTGAAGGAAGAAATCACATGGAAAAGTGGTAAGCAAGTTAGGTCCAAAAAATGATTTTCACCAAGTCACATGAATTTGTTGTGTTGGAGTTTTCATGATGCTTGAGTCTAACCCAAAGATACTTTTAAGATTATACATCAGTTGGGGTGTCTATAAGCTTCAGTATGAGGTCCTAAACCTAGCATGAAAGTGCATCCTTTTAGCTGTGTGGGCTAATATAGTCAAAATGTTTGTCCTTCGGTAAATTGAGCCAATGGCCATGGGGTAAATTGGGCCAATGACAAGTTGAGCAAATTGAAATGTTTTCTTCCCAGCTATAATGCAAGGCCTTATCGCTGGGAAATGAGGTAACAACAGAGCCTGGCCTATGTTAAAAGTGTTTGTTAAGTGTTGAGCCTGTGTTAAAAGATGCTTAAAATGATTAAAAGACAAAAAAAGTGATTGTGTTTAATTGTGTTTGGGACATAAATATAGACATGGTTTTAAAAAGGTAGTGGTAATATTTAATTCAGTACAGAAATTTGTTGGCAGCTTAATTTACCCTGTCCCGGGGTAAGTTGTGCCATAAGAACACTTTTTTTGGACACACTATGTTTTCAAAACTGTAATGTTTACATGAATTCTGATTATTTCCAGGGATACACAGCATCCTGAAATATATGTTAATATCTTTGTTAGAAAGAATACTATATTTCCCTTGATGGAGTAATGCTGAATGTAAAATGTATCAACTTACCCCACTCTCCCCTACAACCCCTGAGCTCTTCAGTGTTCAATGTGCGTTTTCCCTCCTTTGCTTTGACATTTGGCTGCAAGCAGCAAAGCAACAAATGGCTAATTCGTTTCCTAATTAGTGGAGGTTTTGGTTGCCAAATGTTTTTGGAGAGATCTGCAGAGAGATTACTGTCCTTTGATTTAACCCTTTAGTTTCTCAGATCTTTCCGTCAATGTTTCTTTGATCAGCGTCAAAACCCTTTAACTCATAGGCTACTTTGAACAGCAAGAGGGAAGGAAGTTTGGTCTCTGAATAGGTTATAGCATGTCTGTTGTAGTGGGTGTCCAATCAGTCACCAAGGGCAAAGGTATACTTTTCCTCCTCTGAACGTTGCTGTTCCACGTTCACAGATCAGTAATGACATGCAAAGGAAGACTGCTGGGGGGGGTGGAAGTATTGGGTGTGTCCAATTCTTAGCCCTTTTGAAAGTTCCTGTGTGCAACTAGTCCTAGCTGTCACCACACCTTGAGGCTTTCCCAATACTGTCCCTGTACTATATGTCATGCAGGTGGATGGGTGCAGGTAAGCCCCAGGGTAGAATGAGTATGAGAATGTCTGATATACAGACATGGGAATGTGTAGGAGAAATGTTTAATTTTCACATTCACCCCATCACTGCCCAATTAGTGAAAGGCCAGTGGGATAGGGGCTTCTGCGTGAGAAAGGGGCACCGGGGGGAGGAGCGTGAGGGGAAAAAGTTGAGTGAAAGATGGGGTACAGAAGGAGGGAGGGTGAAAAGGAGAGAAGGGGTTAGGAGGGAGAGAGTGATTGTTTTCAGAGAGAAGGAAAAGTTTGCTGTGGCAGTCTGATTTATGTGTTTATTGTCATGCCAGCAAGGCTTGTCATATGGAGGACTGAGATACACAGAAAGAGAGCTAGGGAGAGAGAGAAAGCAAGAGAAAAAGACTGTGTGGCACAAAAAGGTAATTAAGGAACCAAAGATGAGCTGTGAGCTACTTTGGCTGGTAGCATGGTTTCCAATTTTTCCATGGTTTTCCCTTGTTTAGGCCTGCTAGTCATAGCCTGGTCAATCACACTGACCACTGTGGTCAGTGTGGTTGACCAGGCTATGGGAGTCATGAGAAACTTTGGGAGTTGAATTATGTGAATCTCTAAGAGTTGGATCATGTCTGTTTGACTTTGAATTCAATTAATCTTTGAGGTTGAAGTCTGTGACTTGAGATTTGAATGAATTGAGCGTTTGAGGATTGGACCTTCACTTAAGCAGGTGAAGCTGCTGATGCACGTTATGCCAGGCTCACTATTTATGCTCTTGCCTCAAGCTATTGAGTGATTGAGTACACTGATTTTGACACAAAGTAGAAACCTGTTCAAGGTTGGGTAAATTGAAAGAGGATGCACTAAAGGTCCATTGTAAGTAATTATTTCAGATAATCTTTAACCTGTCACCTTCACTGATGAATGGAAGATCACCTTCAAGAATGAAACACACATACATACATACATACATACATACATACATACATACATACATACATACATACATACATACATACATACATACATACATACATACATACATACATACATACATACATACATACATACATACATACATACAGTACATACAGTACACACGTGCACATCTGACTACTCTCATTGATCATGTTCTGTTTGGAACTTCAAACGTTTTACGGTGTAGTAATACGAATTACGGGGAGCTCAGCCCCCCGAATGAGACATGAGCTCCCCTAAATGCAACAAAAGTCAAACTTTGGGGGGACTCTAATTTAACCATTCTCCTATTTGTTTAAAATACAATTTTGTACTGCTAAAGTGGTACATTTTAAAACAAAAGCTTATTCCAAATTAAAGGAACACCCCCACCTCTCTTGTCATGGTTTAAACCAGTGATGGTTGGTTTAGGTTCTTTCAACCGCATTCATCTATCTACTCCGCCTGTCTGCCTCTCCATCTGTCTGTCTTGAGCTTTCGCTAGCAAACTTGCAACATCGTATCGACTGGGTCCAACCCTTTAGCGAACTTGCAACATTGTTTCAACTGTGCGCTCAATTTCCCCTGCGGACGAGCTCGGGAGAGACAACTGTATTTGCGTCCCCATTTGTCAACAATACGCATCAATTCATTCAGGTCGTGTACTGTGTACTGTAGGCTTAATGACAATCGTCCAATGCCATTAGACTTTTTGATGTTTTGTAACATATGTCTCTTTACCTTCATCAGATGGCGGGTGCACAGGGCACTGTTTGGATGAATGTGTGCAGGTAGCTGACTTTTTAAAGTGATTTGTTATATAATAAAACATAATCACTGGACGTGTTCATGCCACATTTAAAGGTAATACATGTTTACTGTTAAAATACATGTCTTTACTATTAGCCCCATAAAAATGTTGGTGCACAAATAGGAAGTCCCGTTAATAAAACTGAGACCGCCAAATGTCACGATATAATTCTCCCTCTGCTGCTCTATATTGTCTGGGTGTGTAGGGTGACCTCATTGCTATGATATAAGAGATTTGCTGTTATATCAACATGTAGTAGAAGCCTACCATCTCCCTTAGAATTATTGCTGCTCCACATGATAAATGTCTAGAAAGCAAATGATATCTGATTGAAAGATGCAGTCAGAATTAAGAGAACTGTAAATAAATCATTAGATTAAAACTGGTCTGTCTGTATGTTGGTTCATGAGTGCAGGTGATAGACTGCCTTTAGGGCTTTTACAATAAATGTCAATGTGTGCAATTTAAAAAAATATATTTACATCCTCATAGGTGTTGCCTGTGTGTGTGCATGTTACATTGTCTCACCTATCTGTAGGTGTCCTTCTAATCTAGGAGGTGGCACAGGGTATTTGGGCCAGCCTGCCAGTGGGGAGTTGGGCAGTGGGAATATCCTCCATGCCAATGATCAGTTGCCAGGCAACGACCAAGAGATATTGTCCCTACTCCCCAGTGCCATGTGGATGGTCCAGTGGGCAGGGGGAGGTGTAGTCGGCCGGGTTAACAAGGCCAGATAGCAGGCTGAATGGCGCTATGAGGCACAGGGTAACTTCTCTGTGTCCTTCTATGTAGGTCAACTGAGGCTCCCAAAGCCCCTGTCCCACTCAATTTAAATCACAAAATGTTGACTAAAAGGGGTTGTTGGTGTTTCGTGGGGGAGTCACCAGAACTTTCAATTAGTTGAAGATACTGCTATACTACTGTCATAAGACAGATAGTCTTTCTCACCAAACCATAAGAAGGGGATTGTTCATGTGTTTACGAGACTGACCACAAAGGCACTTCAATAGTGACAATGTGCATCCAAAGTAATAAAATAATCTGTAATGTGTTCTCTTCCTTTGTTCAGGCTTTCAGGATGTGCACGTGATGATCTTCATTGGCTTTGGTTTCCTCATGACGTTCCTTCAACGTTACGGCTTTAGCAGTGTGGGCTTCAACTTCCTCATCGCAGCCTTCGCTCTGCAGTGGGCCACGCTCATGCAGGGCTTCGTCCATGGCATGCACGGGGGCAAGATCCATGTCGGAATAGAGAGGTAGGGCTCATGCACACACTAACCTACATTTCATACTAAAATAAGCACAACACACCAGCAGATACATGTGATGTGTATACATGGCATATCATACGGGTGTAAGTGTATACTGTAGTGTATTCCATAATAAACCCTATCATTAAGAGTTGTTTGTCCCTCCTGCAGTATGATCAACGCTGACTTCTGCACAGGCTCAGTGCTCATCTCGTTCGGGGCGGTCCTGGGGAAGACCAGTCCGGTCCAGCTGCTGGTCATGTCTGTGATTGAAGTCACCCTGTTCGCAGTCAATGAGTTCATTGTGCTTTCTGTTCTGGGGGTGAGTGTGTGTGTGTTTAGGTGTACCATTAAATGTACAATTCATGTCTTACAGCCTTAAGGCTTAATACTGGATATGTCTGTATACAAACCTACACTAAAACTGCTTTTTTACGTACTATTATGCCTACTCTCCTATTAGGCTTTCTCCTCACTATTGAATAATGTACTTATAGACTAAGCTTTTTACACCCCTTAAATTAGATCATTTCCATCTTTAGGCCAAGGATGCTGGTGGCTCCATGACCATCCACACCTTTGGAGCTTACTTTGGCCTGATGGTGGCTCGTGTTCTCTACCGCCCCAACCTGGACAAGAGCAAACACAAGAACTGCTCTGTCTACCACTCTGACCTCTTCGCCATGATTGGTAAGAATACCTCCTGCTCATCGTTAGCAGGAAGCCCGTACATTAGATACAAATAGCCACCATCAACAAGTCGGACAACTTAACCTTCATTTTCTGAAGACGCCAGTTATGTTTTGACTGTACATACAATGCATGCCAATGTATGGGAATCTGTGTCATAATTGAGTTAATCCAACTCCCCAGGAAAAAGACCTTACCTGTAAGCTTGCTAAACTAAAGGACTATATTACATACCGGTATGCTAATACTTATTTTTCCCTGCCTGCTCAGGCACCATCTACCTGTGGATGTTCTGGCCAAGCTTCAACTCTGCTGTGACGGCCCACGGAGACGACCAGCACCGCACGGCTATGAACACCTACTATTCCCTGGCTGCCTGCACCCTGGCCACCTACGGCCTGTCTGCCGTTGTGGCCCATGATGGCAAGCTCGATATGGTGAGGGAGCTAGTACAGTGTGGGGACTTAAGAGGAAAATCAGGTCCCTAAAAGTAGTATAGGGCCAGACAGGTGATGCAGAATTGGGGAGACATAGTAGGGAGAGGTAGGATTCTACAGGGACTATGCAGTGGAAATGAGGGGCTTAAAGTCGTCTTCCCAGATCATTTCAAGTGGGAGTCAGGGACGAGACATGATAGGGGAAGGAAGGTTTCTCCCAGTGATTGTTGTCAATACAATCCGGTTCAACTGTATTTTGCATCATAGGCCTACTAGCTATACTGTAGCCCTATTTGATGTTAGATGTTATACATGTAAGTAAATATTTGGAATGAATCATGACTCCTTTGGGATTAAATCCTTATTGGCCAACTCTGAATCATCATACAGTATGTTTGCATATACAGACTGGTTTTTCAACTCTTGTCAACAGATGTAGTCAGGCGTACTTGGTGAGAGTAAAACACAACTCTAGATTTCTTACTTAGCTACACTATTATCATTATTATATTTACTCCCCTCGCTCTAGCGCTTAAATGATTTAAGATATTAACATGAAACTTCCAAATGTGCAGACTGCACCAACTTAGATTGCTTGAAAAACGTTTTGATAGCATTTAACTCACCAGCAGTAACTCCTGAACCGTTCAAGCTAGACACCAAACCAACTTTCACATGTTCAGGCTATCCTACCAATTAATCCAATCAATCAATCTTTGCATCTACCCACCTTTTCAACTATAACCAGTCACTACCATTACTAATGCAGTCACTACCACTTCTTTAACTTATTTCAAAAACATAAATACTTTAAAACAAGCTAGCCTAGCACACACATTTTCTTCTGAAAATGTACTTTTCTAGTTTAGATTGGATTTATCTATTCTAAACTTTCAAACTATGGAACATCAAACATTTTCACAAGATACGATTTAAGAATGGCAAGATTGGAAACCATCCCCCCCAAAAATCCATGATGAAGCATCACACCATAGTTACTATCTACCTTTAGAGTATACAGTCATGTGAGCCAGACAATATATCTAGTTGCTATGTCCCTTGAGGACATGGCTGTCATCTGCATCTCATTCTGAAATCAAGACTGTACATTCCTGTCTAGATGGCAATCAATCTGAAGTTGTCTTTTCTATACAATGGAGGGAGTGTAGGAGTCAGTGAACATACCACATGACTTGGTGTTAGTAGTATCGTTCTAATCAGCTCAGATTATCTCATAGTTGGTGAAAGGGTAGTGTTTCAGCAGCATATCATAACATCTGTCTGCAATCTAACAAGCGTTTCGCTACACCCGCAATAACGTCTGCTAAATATGTGTATGTGACCAATAAAATGTGATTTGATCTCTACACGGTCACACACCCCCACTTTGCATGATGGCAATAGCAAATTGTCACACAATGATCCTTTGGTTGAGATGTTTTATTATTCAAATATTACATAAGTCATCCTACCTTCTCGTTCCTTGACATTGGTACCATGCAAAATTTGAGAACAGTGATAATTAAAATAAAGGTATGAATGGACTCTGACAATCAACCATTTTGAACACCATTTAAAAAACGTCTCCTCTCTTTAGGTGCACATCCAGAACGCTGCCCTTGCCGGTGGGGTTGCCGTGGGAACTGCTGGTGAAATGATGCTCACTCCTTTCGGCTCCATGATTGTGGGCTTCCTGGCTGGAACCGTCTCTGTGCTGGGCTTCAAGTTCCTCTCGGTAAGGCCAACCTGCCATTGGTAAGACAGAATATAGGACATAAGTGTATGGAAATTAAAATGTTTTATCCTCCTGAGACCCGGCAATAAAACATATCTGTAAATAAAAATAAATTATATTACATAAGCAGTGTTTGGGGTGAAAAATACTGTTTACAGAAAAAGAAAACAATTAACAAGTATAGGTTTATTTATGTTCTATTGTATGTGCACTGTAGTGGACTTAATACATCAGTTGATAGTAAATATGACCAATTTAACATTACAGTAAAAAAGCTCTTATTTGAAAAATGATTGCACTGCTCTGAAAACTCAAACTATTCCTGAGATATTTACTTACTAAAAGCAATTGAATATAAAACTCACAAAAAATGATAATTATACACACTTACCTTTCCATAAAATGTGCTAATTATGTTGGCAGCCATTTTGACAAACCTGGAAGAGAAAGTCATCCAGGTCACACTCCCACATGAAATATCATTGAAAAGCCCAGAATGTCCTCTCAAGGGGTCTCAGTAGGATATGACCGTTAATGATGCCAACAGAACAAGAGTATCTATTTACAACATAAACAGTCATGTTGAGAAACACATCCACTTATGTGTATATGGCACCTTTTGAAGGACATAAGGGTGCTAGGGTACATAGACATCACAGACACAAACATCCGCACTCATGGCACTGCCAACTTTCCACCCCTGTCCTCTCAGCCTATCCTGGAGGAAAAGCTGAAGATACAGGACACGTGTGGCGTCCACAACCTGCACGGCATGCCTGGAGTCCTGGGAGCCATCGTTGGAGCAGTTACTGCTGCTCTGGCAACCAAGGACGTCTATGGAGATGGGTTAGTCTGCCTTTTTTTGACAAGTTTGGGAAAGTGTGCCCTCTCCTGGTTTTATGGTGAAGCTCCCCCTACTGCGCAACAGACAGATGCCATCAAAGCGTGTATTCACACAACAGTTTCATTCAACACTCCCTGCTCTCTGTGTTGCAGGATGGCTGATGTGTTCCCTGACATCCACTCTGGTGAAGTGGAGGCCTCGTTCCAGGGCGTACGACAGGCCATCTCCCTGGCCGTGACCCTGGGCATCGCCCTCCTGGGCGGTCTTATCACCGGTATGTAGAGAGACTAGCTAGAGGATAAGGGGGATTTAAATATTACCATTTTACAGAATGTTGTAAGCACACATAGGCATTGCCTTGACTTGTTTGTTTCACAAATGCATGGTGATATTATAACTATGCTCTTTTGTCCCTGTATATAGGCCTATGCCTTGTGTCTGTGTGTAATTGTATCATGTCCTTGTCATGCAATTCATATGTCCTTGTCTTGTAGGTTTTATTCTGAAGCTGCCAATTTATGGTGCTCCTCCTGACACCATATGCTTTGAGGATGGCATCTACTGGGAGGTAAGTTTAGCTACTACACCCAGTCACTTTGTATGGACGAATGAACACACAGGACTCACAAATTTGTACATAGTGTTTGTGTGAGAGTGCAGGGCCATTCAGGCCCATGAAGGGTTAAAGATTGCCAACGATGGCATGCAGTTGGGCCCAATGTTGTGCAATATGATATGTGGCCACAAGGTGTCATGCTTGCATTTGGTTACTGAACTCAAATAACTGCCTTTCAGCATAAGCGAAGCAGTCACCCTCGGAACACCAGGTGGTGCCATTTCACATGGTCAATGCATGTATGATCAGTAATTGATAATCAGTAATTCTCTTGATTAAAAAAAAGATACAGATTTAGGAATGTCTTGAAATTAGCTAGGCAATAGGTATACTTGCATTTTTATGACTAGATAAGTCGAAAATGAGGTCTAAGTACATCACCACTACATATTTTTCTCTATCCATTTATCTCTGTCTCTCTCAGCTGCCTGGTGAGGAGGGCTCACATGAGGAGTTGACCACTGTCAGGACACCAGACGAGGCAGAAAAGCTCAACGCATAAACACATACACACACACACACACACACTTGAGATCCACACATAGTAGATTGTACAACCAGGATGTGGCAGCACATGGTGCTTGTGTATGTCTGCCATTTTTCAATGTGCCAATACCATATCTGATTCACTAGTATGGTGGTAGTGTGTGTTCAAACACTCCAGACCATCAGCAGAAGTGCCTTTCACTCTCAGAAGATAACAATCTCAAGGTAACCCATAATGTGTTTATACCAGACAGAAGCATGCTATCCTCCAAGCAGCATGGGCCATGGACAGTCCATTGCAATATACCTCATACCAGCTGCCTTATGTTATGGTCCTAGATGATGCTATGAAGCTACAGTATATGCGAGCGGACGCAGCTGAGAATTTGGATACGACTGGTGAAACCTGTTTGATGATACAAAAACAATGGATTAAGCAACTTTTTAATTTAGTGTTTTTGAGATCTTTTTGGCTTCTCCGCTCTTCTAAGAGATGTTACATGCACCAATGTTAAGGGAATTACACTTTTAGCCACTTTTAATCATCCGATTGACTAAGGGAAGACAAATTCGCAGTAGGCCTATGTGTTGTAAATTCTATATTAAAACCAAAGAAAATTGTACCTCGCATGTGATTAATGTAAATCGCAGATGTTATCATGAATAGACAATCACTTTTATAGGTGCATGTCCATCACTAAAAATGAAAAGTATTCCAGACTAAAGCTATGCATAGATAGTTAAAGTAGAGTTTTGACAATTGAATATTCTCTCTGGGTCAGGATTCTCCTTTTGTAAATTTCTATAGTATGCAATGTATTGGGTAGAGTTGCTATTGTACAATTATGTACAGTTGTGTATTGTACATAAATGTTTAGACAACATAAAATGTGATATAATTGAAACGACTAGCTTCACCACTACAGACAAACCATTGAATCAAATGGATTATTTGCTACAGGGGGGGAAATGGTGCCCAGACTTTGTTACACTGGATTGCTGTGAATTGAAATGATAATTGAATAACACCTGTAGCATATTTTGGCAGAAATAAATCTCTCAAATGTGATATATATATATTTTTTTACATTTAATTCTTTTATCTTGTTCATTGGACATTTTGAGTAGTTTTGTCTGAAACGTCCCTTTAATCTGTTCCTGAATATTTAATTGAGCCTGTAAATACCTCCGAGTTAATGCCCAAAATCCAAATGTTTTTTTTTCTTTCATATACCCAGTGGCGGTTCTAGACCATTTCAACTGGCGGGGCCAAGCTGGGGCCAGTTGTACTGTTAGAGGGGCCAGTTATATTAGACGTTATTGTTGTCATATCGTTTTCTTCACTGCATTGCAGGCATTAGCAGGCAAAAGACCATGTTCATAATGCAGATGCATGTGTTGCGATACTGTTGTGTTCCGCCTAAAGCGGTCCCTCTAGAAAATGTGTGGGTTAAATTAGTGTTCCGCGTTGCCACTGTCTAATAACGGATGTAAAAAAAGAACGATAGCAAAAATGAGTTATGTAAAAATTATTTTATACTCCGCATTTAAAGGGGGAACACAAGGGGTCCAAAGTTGTTGTCACAGGGGCACTGCCCCCCCCCCTCCCCCAGAACCACTACTGCATATACCACATGATTAACACTTTCTGGGATCAAACAGCCTAGGGAAGCAGGTGTGTTCGGCTGCATTTAGACAGGCAGCCATATTCAATTTTAATCAATCAGATGAGCTGAAAAAGAACTGTTGTGAAAAGATCTAATTCGTCAAAAGACCAACTAGTGGAAAATATAGCCTCGTTAGAAGTGCCCGGAGACAGTTCATGTTCGTGCGAGGGGAAAAAAAGGTTCCTGCAATGACATTTAGGGGTTCCTCCGATTGCATCACCGATTGCATCAACTTCTACTCCAGTGATTGGTAAAAAAAAAGTAAAACACTTGTGATTGGTCCATGTTTTTTAACTAATATATATATATATATATATATATATATATATTTTTTTTTAAGTGTGTATATATATATATATATATCTTATAAATAAATTCATTAGTTATTCTTTAAATGCTCATAAAAGTTTGGTGAATGTGTACATTTTCCTGTTTCAAAAACAAGCTGTTCAGTTACTACTCTGCCCCTCAGCAACTGCCAGCAGCAGAAGCTTTGCCTCTGTGGGCGCATAGGCCATGTGAACACTGCTTGGATTGGTTTTCCAGCTATTTTCTATGAGGGAGAACTGCCCCAATGAAATCACAGGATTTCATAGCATAAATTATAACAGAACAAAGTGAATGGACCATCCTGGGGTGCTCAAATGTGAGTCCGTTCAGTCGGAACTTGTGAGTCTGCTCTAGTCTCCATCCCAATGAGTCTCTGACGCCAGATGGCTTACTTCCGCACGTGAGACTAGATGACAGATGACGCTAAAGCAAAAAAGCAAGCTGTAAATAAATCATCATAACGGTCATGGGAGCCTAGAACCTGATAAACTACATCCAGCGAGTCAAAGAACAGAGGCCGGGGGATACACAAGCTAGAACCAAAGATGTTTATAACTAACCTAAGATAGACCACAGGCTGTCATTTCCAATGGGAACAAATGAGTCATAGTGGGCAGAACAAGCAAGGAGGGGGGCAGAGCCAAGCACCAGCTAGCAAGATCCTATTGGCGCATTTTAGCATGTATTTGCATATTTCCATTAGGAAAACGCCTACTCTGTGAAGTGCGGGTGTGCAATAACTCAATTTGCCCTCATACTTCTTCTAAACAATGCCATTTTTGGAAACTTTGGAAAAGGGTAAAGTCCACAAAATGTAGTCCACTCTGTTCATAATAGTTTCTAGCTTTGGGAACAGAAAACTGTATTGCGATCAAATCTTTCATCGATGAGAACATTTGCAGAATGTAGGCCAAAATCCATCTTGTTCCATCTTCTCCCACTGCCAGCCACTGGGCTTCCTCTCACCACCATATGTGGTAGTGAGTGGAAACGCCAAGCAGATGCTTCACATTTATACAGCCGGTGAAATATCCGTCTCATTGTTTTATCTGTGCTAGAACATTTTCATTGCAGATCTAGCAGGACAAAAAAGCATGGACAATTTTGTTTCGCCCCATGTTGTACATCAAGTTCTAATGTAGGTGACAGGGTGACATGTTGTGTGACTAAAACAGCATAAAACCGGGTGCATCACAAAGCATAATCAAATTAATTAGTCAGTTACAGTAATTTTGAGCTAGTTGGTACCTTGCTAGCTAATTAGCTCCCATGCCAATTTCAAGTCTTTCTAAACTAATATCTGACTAATATCTGACTAACTCGGAAAAAGTTATTTCAGAATGAAAGTTTACTGACTAGCGCATCATGCTTTGTGACATTATGTTAGCTAGCTATCCCCAATAAGATAATGTTTTCACTTATTGCATCTGCATGCTTGTTGCGTTCTCCCTGGTTTCTACTAGTTATCACAGCCACAAAGTCAAAATTGGCTATATTGTTCATGAAAACAAAAATGCATTTAAGATTGGGCATAAGGTTGGCAGTGTGGTTAATGTTAGGGGTAAGGTAAGGTTCAAAATCACATTTTAAGAAGATAAATTGTAGATATAGGCAGACTTTATGAATTTCTAGCTGTGGTAACAAGTGACGACCATTCACCCTGCGCTGCTTGTTCTAAATCTGTTCAAAACAGTGGCAGCATGTGCAGCAGTGGTCACTCGGTTTTTGACATGCAAAAGTGAAATAGATGTATTTATGCTGTTGTTCAAATGCAGAGATCATTTTCCTTTACTGACACGCTACAGGGGGGGAAATGACAACACACAATTAGAATTCACTAGAATTATGAACACTAAACACTCACACAAATAATAAACAGGGGAAAATTCCCAAAGGAGAATGTAAAATTCTGAGGACTCTATTAACTCATTATGTTCTATTTTAGATTGGGGTCAAGGGGGTCTGACATCAGTAGAGCGCAATAGGAGGCCTTAGCTGGCTAGGACCCCTAACCTCCAAAGGGCCCTGAGGCTCTCAATATCGTTCCCACTGCCTGGTAGCCAATGGGCAGAGGCCATGATCATCTTACCCCAATTCTCTCACTCTGTCCAAATGCCTGCAATTAACATGTTGGCCAATTATTGTATTGTTGTTGTAATATTATTGTTAAAACTTACGTTTGTTTCTCTTAGCTGTATTTACCCTCTAAATGTGTATTCATTATCCTATTTTAAGCTCTCCATAATCCATCAGTTTAAATGATATTGATCCAGATTTTGAGTGGAATATTTTGGTGATAAAAATCTAAATCATTACACATCATATCTGCATTGGCAATTGAATGTGATCCTTTGAATGTGGCCTTTGATGCAATGTCATCATACTTGATTTGCATGTGCATATGCAATTCTTTTTTCCAAAGGTATTACTAACCATGTTTCTAGAAACGGAGGAAAATTAAATAGTTAGGCTACCATAATCATAATCATCATAATTACTTTCCACATTTGAATCGGCCCAATAAAGCTCCATTAAGTACTTCAGCATTAGCGCCTATTCAGTAAACAGCTGTCCCCTCCTTCCTGGGAAAAGACCATGGTGCCTGTTTATGTCGAGGTACCCTCACCAAATATGGGGCTACATGGGAAGAATTAAGGACAGTGCTGCTGAACGAAAGCCCCCACCGCCAGGTGTGCTGTATGTCACAGTCAGGGTGTGTATTTCCCAGAAGACAAACAAATCATGCAGTTGGTAGGGTGTCCAATCAAAACACATGTTTTGACCAATGACTAAAATAATATATTAATTGTGTATATAATCCTCAAAGAAAACCAACAGTCCAAACCTCTTTTCTCCATCATAATCAGTTCAGAAGTTATTGTAGTTTTTACTAGGGCTGGGAAGATACCAGTATCGCGATACTCATTAGTAGGAAACAAAACAAAACAGGAAACAAAACATAAAACGGATTTAACCTTTAGGAAAACAGCCCTAATGTTGGAAACAAACATCATTATGTTGTCATCCAGAGTCACATTTATTTATTTCCAAGTTATAGTACACAATATTTTACATACAGCAGGTTTTTAAAGGACCAAAGAGTCTGCATCATGTTTTCATTTTTGCCATGGAAAAAATATTGTGATACTGGTATTGTCACAGCCATAGTTTTTACCCTTGTAGGATGACCAGAATTAGAGTGACTAAATCAATGGAGGCCAGAGAACAAAGGTGGTCACAAATCAGGAAAAGTGCATCTCGTCAGCTAGGCTGGATGCCGTGTAATAATTAAAGCTACTGGCGACCTGACAGGCTCGCTACAGTTGAACTGGTCATCTTTCTTCTTGAACCCGCCGGACATAAAACAATATAGAGGTAAGATTGATATCGATTTTGAGACATGACATGTAGTATTTTCATATTTTAGTATATGCCTTTCATATTAATTTGAAATTCCTCACAAAAACAAGCGTATCTCTGTGAAATGTCAACGGAGCACTGAGCATATAGGCAGTGGTGTAAAGTACTTAAGTAAAAATACTTTAAAGTATTAAGTAGTTTTTTTGGGGTATCTGTACTTTATTTTACTTTTACTCAAGTATGACAATTGGGTACTTTTCCCCCCACTGCTATAGATCTACCAAGCATTTTATTTTCAAAGCCTTTTACATTTATGTCATGCTAATTTTGCAAATTGCAATCCGCAGAAACAACTTTGAAGACAACGACCACAAAATGTAAAATCCTCAAAAGTTATGAAAACCTGCACCGCTATGTCAATATACTGTAGCTCAGTCTTATTATTGGATGTTTTAGGTTACGAAATCCAACTTTTTGGATATAATGTTAATGATATGTTAAAGACCCCACTGAACAATTCATAACATGAATAATCATATTTGGCTTGGTAAAATGTATTTAATAACATAAGAAAGTGAAATTTCCTCACCAAAGCGCCCTTTCTGGGCAGAGTAGATGGACTGTCACGTCCTGACCATAGTAAGTTGTTATTTTCTATGGTAGAGTAGGTCAGGGTGTGACAGGGGGTGTTTGTCTGTTTTTGTATTTCTATGTTCAGTTTCTAGTTTTGTATTTCTATGTTGGTGTTGTTTGGGTTGATCTCCAATTGGAGGCAGCTGATCCTCGTTACCTCTAATTGGAGGTCATATTTAAGTTGATGTTTGTCCCACCTGTTTTTGTGGGTGATTATCTTTTGAGTAGTGTGTTTTCCTCGCTGCGGCACGGTTTGTTGTTTTTGTGTTTCAAGTATTTAATGTATTGCATTTAGTTTCACGGAATAAATAAATATGTGGAACTATGAACACGCTGCATTTTGGTCCGATCCTTCAAACAGCTGTGACATGAACACCCTAAAGTAAATGCAAAGGAAGTTGTGATACTGTGTAAGGTGTGCTCAGTTCATAATTTACTGTTTTAAATATTACTTGAATAATCTTTTTCTCTCTTAAAAAAAAACCACTTCTTAGTGTGTATAGTTCCCTTCACCTACAACGAGAGACACATCCAGCTCTTCCTGGATGGAGAGGAGCTACTAACTGATGAGCTGGAGGGCATCTCCATGGGATTTTTTAAAAGATAGATCATTAGCAAGATTTCAGTCATTCAAGCTTTGTCAGAACCAGCTGGACGGTAGCGCCAAAGACAGCAGTAAGTCTAGTGCTGGACTTGGGCATGAACTCACCGGAGCTGAGTACTGGCTCCTCCATTTTTTTTACAGCTTGAGTTCCTGCACCTCTTATAGAATCCTTCAAAGTATTGTGGAGTAATTGCACCTAAATATAAACATTACCTGCACACAAAATTAGTATCGGCACCTATTTCAGTCCAAGTCAAGCACTGAGTAAGTCTCCATAAGCCTGGTGGCCTATAGAAGGAGTGAGCTGCTGTGTGTTTGGTGCTGATAAATAGACTGTATACATTTAGGTTGGGGGTGAAGAGGTTTGGACACTTGAATGAATGGGAAACTACCTTGGTGCTCTAGGAGTACTTACAGTAATTCACTTGAATTTCCTCCCAGAAAAAGGCTAGCAGTGTGAATGGGAAATCAACAAAAGTACATGAAATCTTACAGTTTTCATTTCTGTCCCACCATATAACTCAGTGTTTAATTCAGAATGTTTAATTCAGAGATTGAGTTAATAGTCACATGTACAGGGTTGTAGGTGTGATTGTTACGTGCACAACGTTGCAAAATAAATGTACACATACATGTTATTCAATCATTTAATCCAAACTTGGTTCCATTTTTGACGTGTGAAGCGCTGGAAGTCCTGCCTCCCAACCTCCTCATTGGTTTTTAGGAGCATATATCCACATGGATGATTGAAAGATGAATTGAGGTCCACACTCCAGTCGGTGGTGGTAATACACCTTAAAGTTGGTTGCCAACCGCTATATAAAGTCCACAGAAGAAGAAGACTGACGGAGGAGAGATTAATAGAAACTAACTAGGTTTCCCTTTTTATCTGTGGATTAATTGACGGAGTAGAGAACACACAATTTTGTGTGACTCAAAATGGGTAAAAATTCTACAAACATCCAGAAAAGGTCCTTGTGCATTTCAGGTAAAATAACAAGTACTGGCATTCCAGTTGGTATGGTGGCATCGGCTCTGGGTCGCCACCGATGGAACCGGGGGTGACTAAGTCAGCCCGTCGGGCATTCACTCCCTGGCTGGCTCGAGAGGTTTCCTTGCCTCGGTTGGCTATGCAGCTTCCTAACCCACATCACACTCCACCGGATCTTCGGGCTCCTTCTCTGCAGCGGGGTCGACAGGCGTCTTGCCTCAGCCGGAACGTCCGGCTTCCATGCCTCAGCCGTCTCGCCAGGCTTTCACGCTCCTGCCGGTTCGTTGGGCTTCCACGCCCCAACCGGCTTTCCCAGCGCCCATGTCTTGGCCGGTTCGCCCAGGTGGCACACCAGGTGGCGCCCCTAGAGGGGGGTACTGTCACGTCTGCTCCCCCCCCCCCCCCCCCCCCCCGGTGCTCGAGGGCGCCAGGCTGCCCTGCATCCCACTAGTTTGCTGACGCTGTTCCTGTCTCGTTCCATGTCCGTTCTTTATTAAATGTTTGACTCCCCGAACCTGCTTCGTCTCTCCAGCGTCAACTCATGTGACAAAATCAATGAACAAAAATGAAAGACAGGGCTACGTTCAAGAACACAAAGAAACAGGGCTACGTTCAAGAACACAAGGTTGACTAAGAAAATAAATACAGAACCTTACACAGGTGGGTAAGGGCAGTGTGCAGTGCAATGGCAACTGTTGTCCATGGATCTGTCAGGGCGAAAAGTATATTTTATCAATTACATTTACTTTTGATACTTAAGCATATTTAAAACCAAATACTTTAAGACTTTTACTCAAGTAGTATTTTACTGGGTGACTTTCACTTTTCCTTGAGTCATTTTCTATTAAGGTATCTTTACATTTACTCAAGTATGACAATTGGGTACTTTTTCCACCACTGTGTATAGGCCTACCAATCTTTTTATATTAAAATCCTTTTCATTGAATAAAGATTGTGTCATGCTCATTTTGCTTACTGCGGAAACAACTTTGAAGACAACAACCACAAAATGTAAAATCCTCAAGTGTTATGAGAAACATGTCTTGTTGTTCATCTGCTGTTGCTAAAGAATGTGGATGTGTGAATGCCAAGAGGTCTTCAACACCTGCCCCTTTTATTAATGCTAGTTTAGTATGAAGATGTTATTTATTATACTGGAATGATAGATATGGAATTAAAACAGGAACACGCCCACTTGGCACAGATATCAATTCAACGTCTAGTTCTTTGAAATGACATAAAAACAATGTTGATTCAACCAGTGTATGCCCAATGGGACACTGATGAAATAACTTGGCTATAGATAATCACCTTAGTAGTAAAGAAAGAGACATATTTGAGCTTAACAAAATAACTTGAACTATATGAATAAATAAAAGGGAAATTAAAATGTCTTCAAATATAATTCAATATTCACTTATGAATATGAATATTAGAGATCACATTTTGGAGAAATATCCTAATTTCCAAGGTCTTGATAGGTCACCTGGCTGTAGTTTATCACCCTTTGTACTAACAGGTCTCCCACTGAAACCAGCACAACTGAAAACCAACAAAGCAATTTATTACACACTCCCCGTGAAAGACAGGGGCAAGCTGGACATAAGGGGAACAAAACCACTGACCACCCCTCCCTTTGCTCTGCCGCATCCTCATGCACGCCTATAGCGACACAGCGACATTGTGGAGGTGCGTGACCTGGGGGTCACCGGAGGTCAAGAGAGGTTAGCATTCATGGCCAGTTAATTGAGTGGGTCCATTCAGGGAGCATGTGGCTCTGCAGGGGCCTCGCCGAGTCCCCATGGGGCTAAGTTGGCTCTGCTAATAGAGAAGGTCATAAGAAAGTCATGACATGAGTCTCTCCATCCGATCTAAATTCCACCGCATGCATGCAGGCATACACATGCACACACACACACACACACACACACACACACACACACACACACACACACACACACACACACACACACACACACACACACACACACACACACACACACACACACACACACACACACACACACACACACACACACACACACACACACACAAAGACACACATGCACACACACACAAAGACACACGTGCATATGGACCCATCAACCCCTCTTCCTATGCTCTACACTTTTTTGGAGGCACTGCTGAAATTGAGAGCTGGCTGGAATTATGAAAACCGTGGAATTCCATTGAATTATGACAGTACAATTAATTACAGTTTTTTTTCACCCTCATTCAAATCCAGTCGGGTTAACAACCTATTAAAAGTCACAACAGGAGAGCCCTAAACGGAATGGAGGTCACTAGAGCATTGTATAAGCCCACTGCACTGTAGTGCATTTAAATCAGATGACTCTAACATATACACTCAACTTGGCTATTGATTCATGGAATCTACCTCCCCTTAACTGAGGTGGCTGGAATTACATAGACGTTTGTAAGGCATAATCAATGAAGTGCTATGGAGTCCTATAGTTGGAGGGAATCTGAATTCTGGGAGATGTAAATGAATGAATAGTAGTATGAAAAGTTCACATCTCAAAATGTGAGCATTCTGTGAAATGATGGAGCGTGTGCATCATCAGCAGAGCAAGTCATGGTGGTGTAGTAAACTATGGAGAATATAAGGGAAAGCAGCGGTGCGTTGGTTCACACTAATTCCATAGCTAACGTTGAAACATGAAATGTTCACTATCTGTCCTGGTCCTGTGAGCTAACGGAGAGAATTGGGCACCACTCCCTATCCTCTTACCCCCATACCAACACTAGTTCAGTCTCATCGGTAGAAGAAGAAAATAAAACTGATAAAGAATTAAAAAGACAATACAACCGAGAGATGAGAGTGAGAGGAAAGACGGGGGGCGTGGCTTAATTAACCAGTGACTAATCTCAACCAAATGAATAACCGGGTCATGGCTGTGAGGCAAAGGGTGGAAGAAAACAAGGGAGAGAGAATAAAAAGGGAGAGAGAGGAATGCAACGTAATGGCACCCAAGTCCCTCCGATGGGAATTTTGTCCCTTTCCTTTCCCCATAACCCCTCCCAACCTCTTCTATTCTCCTCTGTGCTCCGATCACAAACAGTCTTTGTGGCTCCCAAACCTTTATCGGATGCCAATTTGCATGAAGGCAACAAGCAGCCACACTGTTTTGTGTGATAGGACAGCAGCTGCACCTCCCCTCACTGAACACACTGCATGTCCTCTTGTTTTAAGACCCCTGAATGCATTCACACACACACACACATACCAAATACACACACGTGAACTAGCGCACATACACACTTGATTCTGCTTGTTTTACAATTCTCTGAACATACGCACGTACATGCATGCAAACACACATAGACACACACACACACACATCCGGTCATTGCTCGTGACCCTTCAAAAACGTTCACACACACAGCTTACACACACAAACTCGATCGTGGCGCACACACACACACACACACACACACACACACACACACACACACACACACACACACACACACACACACACACACACACACACACGGCTCCCCTTTGAGCGTAATTAAAACAGGAGGTGCCTACACAATACTCTTTTGTCTTAGGGGAGAGCAGAGGGAGGTGGGGCCGGGGCCGCTGCATATTAATTAGGAGACTGTAGTGTAAGAGGGAATCAGGCGTATTAAACAGATGACATACTGGGACAAATATGGCACTACTTTCTCTCTGTTCTCCCACAGTGGCGCAGGGATACAGCATGCGCAGAGCGACTTCATGCCATGGCATGCAGCCAGCAGTTGGAAATTAGCAGCAGGCACTGTGAGAATTAATTAGCAGCATGAACAATGAATGCATGGAGCTGTGCTCAAGCCCCTGTGCTGGAAGAAGAGAGGTGTGAGTCGATTCAATATTTGAGCACTAGGTGGAATCATTGAGGCGTAGGAGGTGGGAATCTGATTTGCTGGTCTGACTGGCATCATCCTCCCTGTGTGATTGTAATTGAATGCATAAATTGATGTAGAATAATTTGAAAGATATATTTGTGATTAGGAAAAACTTTAAACAATTCCAAGTTGGCAGCCATTCAATATTTAGTCTGCGTTTGCTCCTCATTAGCAGAGCACTGAGAATTATTAGACAAAATGAATCTAACAGAAATTACACATTGAATTGATTATAACCCTGTAATAGCAAATTACCCCGTTGAAATATATGTATCTCCTTGACGATGAAAAACATTATTTCAGATGTTCATTCCAGTCTCACCACATCTGTCTGGCCATTTGCAACACAGAGAGCGTTCTGACTGCCCCCCCCATTCATGACTTTTAAATGAAACCAATTCAGCTTTAATAAATCACTAGCAACAGGGCAGTGAACAGTTGACAGACCATACAGTGGTGTATACCACCAAGATCCTGGACTTTTATTCCTAAGGGCCACCCAGCATCAACCAGCTCTTCGTGGGCGATCTCTTTGGACTTTCTTTGTATCTTTCTCCCTCCATTTCTCTGTATTGCTCCTCGCTATCTCTGTGCCTCTCTATTTCCTTGTTCAATATGGTTTTATTTAGTCCAACCCTGTCAATCTCTCTTTCTCTCCCAGTCTCTTATTCTATCCATCTCACTCATCTCACTGTCTCCCTCCATCTTTCTCATTTTCTTTGTCCTTCTGCATATTTATCGCTCTCATGCTCACCCTCTCCTCCTCCCTCCCTCTACCCATCTTTCTCTCTTTCCCCCTCTCTCTGTCTTCCCTCTGGCCGTCCCTCTCTGCCACTTCCTCGGTGGGGCATTTGCAGCACCGTCTTTGAATCTCCGCTCCTGGCACCCAGTTCTAAGCAGCCGTCCGTGCATGTGAGGAGGAGACTGTGTGTGAGCAAACGGGTGCCCACTCCTGCCCCTTACGCCACAATGGGCCCTTTATTCCCCCTCAATGGGCTCCATTAACGCCGGGCCCTTTGCCTCTGGAGGGGATGTCAGGCTTCCCGACATGGCACACAGAGACGGCCATTAGAGGCAGGAAGCCGGGGGCAGGGGCATGGGAGAGGTGCCAGGGCGAGGGGGCAAGCGGGTAGAGGAAACGTTTGTGTAGAACACACACAGAAAAGGACACATTCACCCAGTCACACAAATACTTGTGCACGCGCATGCACACACACAAACACACACACACACACATTCGCTCACAAAAATGCGGGAACACACACCAATCCGGAGAGGACTGGCAAGCCCGAGCCTTTGTGCCGCTCTCCTTTTTCCCATGCTTGCCACCAATAAACATTGCTGTGTCGATCCTCCATGGACAACCTCTCAATTTCTACTGTCTTTACGAAAGTTAAAACTCAAGACACCATAATCCAAAAAAGTTTACGAGAAGTGTATATGTTATTTAACAAAGATATTCTAGAATGAACATCAGAGACCAAGATATGGATATGGGGTAGCAGTGGTACATTACTCTGAGGCAGATTACAACTGACACTGTTATGGTGGTGACGCCTGCCTGGGTGTGAAAGGAGTCAGGTCGGCTTCTCAAGACCTGAGAAGGCTCCACAGGACAGAAAGGGGAGGGTCTACACCACAGGGGTGCGTTGTGAGAGCAGGTGGGGTGGTGGTTTGTGAGGGTGTATGTGTTCGTACGTGTATGTAAGGGAGTGTGTGAAGGGGGGGGGGGGGTTCGTGGGGATGGACAACATTCAGTGATCTAATGACGGCCCAACTTCTGAGCGTTGTCGAACAGAGCGGCTCCCTTTGCACAGGGCCAATTAACTCCCAGAGTGGGGACAGTTGATGGACAAGTCTATTATTAGCATCCGAGGAGCGCTGCCATGACTCAAAGAAATCAAAGAAGAAAAGTCCTGAAGGAAATGGCAAATGCAAAGTGAATGAGCGTGATACGGTTCATTGGCTCAATTGTGCCCACGTCGCTTTCTTCTCCTGTCCCCCTATGTGCAAAAATACACCACAACTCTGCAAATGATGTAATTTGTGGCTATGTGGAGCAGTAGCGTCCTCTGGCATATTCAATTATGTCTCCTTGGAAAAAAATGGTCTTCATTCAAATAAATAAATCAAAGCTGTTAGTCCTACCTATCTTTGTCTTCAAGACCAGATTGCTTACACATTGACTGGGCTCTATTTCAAACATATTTGCATATTTCAAATAATCTAAAGCACATCATTATGGAAGCCAGGCATATGCTATCCAGTTGTGATGTTCCTGAATGCAACAATAAATTATCATTTTCTTTTTTAGACAGTTGTGCATGTTTCAGGAAAGTCTCAAATTGGTTTATATATGTAAACGAAAACTGAGTTATAATAACTTCAAGCATTTGAGAAGCTCTAGAGAAAGAAACCTTTTAACAGGTGTACAATACAGACAGACATAAAGCAATGTTTCAAAAATGATCAAACACTAACACAAAACTATCAAGACATAGTGGATTATGCAGTGACAGAGTAAATCTTACATGAACAATGGTCTTAACATCCAAGCCTATATCAAATGGTGTAATTCTGGAATCTAAATTGATGTTGTATTCATATTCACCAATAAATGGCTCAGCAACTTTTAAATATTAAATTCATTTCTTTGTTTTTAATCTCAACTTATTCTTAATGTCAGCACAGTGGCTGTCTGACATAAGGCATACATATGCATCAATTAAAATGTTTGACATCAAATGTAAATTAGTAGCCTACTAACCAAATAGCCTACTGAATTATTATGGTATTATATTTATACCATTACATTCAGTAAGATACTCCCAATAATAAACATCAGAAACCTACCAGACACAAATACTTCTTGAAACAATAGTCAATGTGTCAGTATTTTTTTAAATTAATATTTAAGACAGGTTGTAGTTTATTTTACACATCAGAATATGTTCCTATCATTGAAGTATTCATTATATGGAGTAATTTACCAAAATGCCCCGAAATACCCAATCCTAAAAAGTACAAACAGATCCTATAAGCATTGATATAGAACCCTGATATCTTTAGATGATGTATAATAGCCTAACCATTAACATGCACCTAAGCCAACACTGCGAATAGTTGTGATTGACTAACACTCATTAATTCGTTCAATCATTCCTTCACTTACTTATTCATACACAAAATGTCTTGTGCGCTTCAATCTATGACTGTGAATGACTAAATTGATGTAAAACCCCAAGGTGATGTCTCCAATAAACTATTCTTTAAATAACGAATAAAATCGAAAATAGTTTTGAAAAAGTCAATCGGCTGACCAACACTTGGGGAAAAAACACTGATAGGGGTTTTGAGTTCAGAGATAAACGAGGAATAGGCTAACGCAGCCTACAAGCTAAATGGAAAGATTAGAGACCATCTTGGAAATATGACGGTGAGCCCTAACGTTACTTGCTAAGGAGAAAAGAGATGTAAGGTTTTCCGTCATTTGCGGGAATGGAGGAGGCATAAAATAGGCTAATCTTTCAGCGTGTTGCAATTCAGGCCTCCAATCCACTTCCCCGCTCCCGAGCTGCCAGTTTGCTCTTCCACTTATGCAGCTATTCATGAGAAAGGGATGTGAAACAACAAAATGCCAATGGCAGCTGTTTGTTTACGCTTTCCCACGACTCCATGCCAATTAGCCATCGTCATTCCGTCAGCCGCTTGTCTTCCCTCATTAGACACCCCTCAACAGACAAGTGAGGCCCTGGAAAGGCGGGCCCACGCAGGGATAGGAAGCTTGCGGACGCCTTCACTCGTCCGTTTAACTCTCCTGAATCCACAGCCTCGATTTCTAGGTACACTTGGTACAAAGAACCAGACTGCATCGCAGATAATTCCAAATGTGCATGCGTAATGAGGCACGTTCGCTATTTCTGGATACCTTTCATGGTGAAGCACTTAGCCTATATCAGGTGTAGGCCTAGCTTATAAAGATATTGAGATAAATAGGGTTTGAAAATGTTCTCCTTTTGTTACCCAAGGTGTTGGATTACAGGTTTCATAAATAACAGCAGAGCACCTCTGGGCCTACTAGTTAAATTCACAAGATGAATGAATACTACTGATTGGTGTTTGTCTGCACCACTGGCATGCATCCACAACACTGTTCAGTGGCGTGGGGGAAAAGGAAAGTTCCAAATAGTTTGATTATGATTATGATACATTTTTTGCCCAATGAACTTTAGTCCTATGAACTCGCTAAAATGAATACATTATTCAAATGCATTTGCATGCTATTATTAGTATTATTATTGTTATTATTATTATGACTACTACTACTAATACTACTCTGCGTTAGTGTTGCTGTTCAGAGGGAGTAGCCGTCAATTACATTGGAAGTATACGTCTCAGTGAATTTACATCTCAGTGACAAAGAGTAGCCTAATACAATAAAATATTGTAACAGCAATTACAGAACAAAAATGTATAATTCATCCACATGGAGTTGGGATTCAAAATATTAAACTTGTGTTTGGAAATGTGTTTGGTTTGGTTTAGAAGATTGTGTGGTGACTGTGATCATAGCTTCTGCGGTTGGGTTTGCTCATTGTTGAACGGAATGTTTACATGCATTGATTCCACTATAATCACGATGCCAGTCCAGGCCTGTGATAGGTGGGCATGACCATGAATTAGCGCGCGGGCGCCACATGACAGAGTATTCTTTTATGTTTCTCATTTTTAATTGAGTCCAAATGTGAATAATTGAAAGGAGGGGACCCAGAATGCTCAGTCATAAAGAGACACTTCACTTTGTTGAGCAGAAATATGTGAGGGATGAATTACATCAATCAGCTCAGGACCTGGGGTGACGTAATGTGTTTTTCAGTGTGCAGAAAATACCCAAGAAAGATGTGAATCAGAAGACCGCCGATAATGGGACCATAGTCAAGTGTCAGATAATAAAGTGTGGGAATCTGGGTTCTGTTTGTTATGTTTAAAAAAAAAAACTTGGATAGGCTACAGTACACATTTATTTATATATTTAAGTAGGCTACAACTTTTAAGTGGGAAACACATTTAAACAGATGTTTCCTTGAAGGGAACACTGAAAACCTATTATGCAACTGTTCTTCAGTCCAGTTCCAATTGATATAATGCCTGTGTCAATAATTGACCATGCATGATCCCTAAGGCATGACTGTCATCATGAGTTTTTGGTGAATTTATAATGGGGGCTGAAATAAGCCATATGTACATACCTTAATGTGATTGTAGCAATGGTGTTGTAATAACACATTTATTACATTTATTACATTAACAACATAAATGTATGTAATGTACAGTATAGGCCTATCTGGGACTTGTATTATGGCATCGTCATTGAGATTTTATGTTAGAGATTTTTATTCACATGCTTTGGGTGAGGGGGATTCACATGATAGATGAGTGACTGAGAAAGAGATGGCGATGTACTGTTATGCTACTAAATGTTGTGCTGCTGCTACTTCGATTAGGATTCAACTATAGAAAGGAAATGTATTGTAATCTTACTCTTTATCATCAAACCCAGGCCCGTCAAAGAACTTGATCGATACAAAATTAGGGATTAGGGATAAATATAAATTACAGATACACGAGTCCCCCTCCTCCCGAAAAAGCAACACATAATGAACAACGCTGCCTGGCTGATGACTGAGAAAGACCTATTGGTGCTTTCAAGACAACTCGGAAATGTAGAACCTCCGAGTAAAAATTAGCGTAGAGCTTCTATTGGTTGATTTTGATTCTTTCCCAGTGGTAAACTCGGAGTTCATCTTTCTACAAGGAGTTTCCAAGTCGTCCATTTCTGAGTGTCCGAGTTCCGAGTTGTCGTGAACGCTGCGGATAAATTATTTTCGGTGTGTCTACTTTTGACATGTGCTAGCAACATAATGCACAAGCAAACGAAATCCTATCTAGAAAAAAACTAAAGCTTTAAATGGTCACGCAAAATATTAGTATGACTGATTTGTGATCAATTGTTGTAATGATTGTTCTCATGGGATGTCATTCATTGAGCACTAGCTGAGAGTATCATTTAAATCAAGTGCTTTTGTGAAAATATAATTACAATTTCTCAATTTCTCTTGTTTACCTTTTGCTCTTGGCCTACTCTTGGATGGTATATGGTCTTAGTTTTCGATGCATACATTTAAATTCAAATTCAGTCTTCAATGCAGTTTAGTTGCACCAAATTACCAAGACATCTTATAGGAAATGAAATGGAAATTGGTAATCACTTCAAAGAACAACCATGGTGCCATGAATTGTGACACATACAAACGCACACACACTCGCACTGTCACACACACACACACACACACACACACACACACACACACACACACACACACACACACACACACACACACACACACACACACACACACACACACACACACACACACACACACACACTCTCTCTCTCTCTTAACATACACCCTCAGACCTCAGTGTCACGAACGTCGTTCAAGGAAGACCAAGGCGCAGTGTGTGTATCGTTTCACATTTTATTTAAACTGTGAAACTATGCAAGACATACCAATAAACTACTAAACAAAATAACAAACCGTGACGAAGAGGTGCAACATACACTACCTCAAAATAATCTCCCACAAACCCAGATGGAAAAAACAACTACTAAATATAATCCCCAATTAGAGACAACAATGACCAGCTGCCTCTAATTGGAGATCATCCCCAAAAAACCAACATAGAAAAACAGAAACTAGAACCACACAACATAGAAAATATAAACTAGACAAAACCCCCTGTCACACCCTGACCTACTCTACCATAGAAAATAAAAGCTTTCTATGGTCAGGACGTGACAGTACCCCCCCCCCCCCCCCCCCCCCCCCCTAAGGGAGGGTTAAGGTGGGTGTCTAATGTTGGTGGCAGTTCTGGTGCAGGACGAAGAACCTTCTCATCCCACGGATCCTCATGCATCGAAGGCGGTTCTGGTGCGGGACGAAGAACCCTCTCATCCTGCTTATCCGCCAGCATAGGAGGCGGCTCCGGTTCGGGGCGTAGGCCCCGCTCCGCCAGCTGATCCCTCCGCTTTTGTGTCACTGGACCGTGGATCATCGCCAGAGGCTCTGAACTGGTAACCCCCGATGGAGACTCAGGACTGCAGACCGCCTCTGGAGACTCTGGACTGCAGACCGCCGCTGGAGACTCCGGACTGGGGGATGTCGCTGGAGGCTCCGGACTGGGGGACATCGCTGGAGGCTCCGGACTGTAGGCCGTCTCAGGAGGTTCCGGACTGGGGGCCGTCTCAGGAGGTTCCGGACTGTAGGCCGTCTCAGGAGGTTCCGGACTGTAGGCCGTCTCAGGAGGTTCCGGACTGTAGGCCGTCTCAGGAGGTTCTGGACTGGGAACTGTCACCGGAAGCTCTGGACTGGGAACTGTCGCCGGAAGCTCTGGACTGGGAACTGTCGCCGGAAGCTCTGGACTGGGAACTGTCGCCGGAAGCTCTGGACTGGGAACTGTTGCCGGAAGCTCTGGACTGGGAAATGTCGCCGGAAGCTCTGGACTGGGAAGGCGCACTGGAGGCCTGATGCGTGGGGCTGGCACAGGTGGCGCCAGACTGGTAACACGCACCTCAGGACGAGTGCGGAGAGCAGGAACAGGACACACCGGACTGGGCAGGCGCACTGGAGGCCTGATGCGTGGGGCTGGCACAGGTGGTGCCAGGGCGTACCAGGCTGGATAGACTCACTGGAGGCCGGGTGCGTGGGGCAGGTACAGGATATACTGGGCCGTGGAGGCGCACCGGAGGTCTCGAGCGTAGAGCTGGCACAACCCGTCCTGGCTGGATGCTTACTTTCGCCCGGCAAATGCGGGGCATTGGCACAGGACACACTGGGCTGTGAATGCGCACTGGCAACACAGTGCGCGGAGCCGGCGCAGGATGTCCTGGACCGAGGAGGCGAACTGGAGACCAGGAGTGCTGAGCTGGCACCACCCTTCCTGGCTGAATGCTCACTCTAGCCCGGCAAATGCGGGGCGCCGGCAACGAGCGCACCGGGCTGTGAATGCGCGCTGGAGATATAGTTCACATCACCGCATAACACGGTGCCCGACAGGTCACATGCTCCGCACGGTAAGCACGGGGAGTTGGCTCAGGTCTGAACCCTGACTCTGCCAATCTCCCCGTGTGCCCCCCCCCCCCCCAAAAAAAAAAATGTGGGGGCTGCCTCTCGTGCTTGCCTTGATGGTATAACGCCTCGTAATATCACCGTTCTGCTCTCACGGCTTCAATCTCCTCCTTCGGACGACGATACTCCCCAGCCTGCCTCCAGGGTCCTTTCCCGTCCAAGATTTCCTCCCATGTCCAACTCCTCTTCCCCATAAACGCACGCTGCTTGGTCTTTTTGTGGTGGGAGATTCTGTCACGAACGTCGTTCAAGGAAGACCAAGGCGCAGTGTGTGTATCGTTCCACATTTTATTTAAACTGTGAAACTATGCAAGACATAGCAATAAACTACTAAACAAAATAACAAACCATGACGAAGAGGTGCAACATACACTACCTCAAAATAATCTCCCACAAACTCAGGTGGAAAAAACAACTACTAAATATAATCCCCAATTAGAGACAATGATGACCTCTAATTGGAGATCATCCCACAAAAACCCAACATTGAAAAACAGAAACTAGAACCATACAACATAGAAAATATAAACTAGACAAAAAAAACCCTGTCACGCCCTGACCTACTCTACCATAGAAAATAAAAGCTTTCTATGGTCAGGACGTGACACTCAGATTCCCTTAATTGGCATTCCAGTGGTGAGGCATTAGCTGTAACCTCCACACTGTCCTCCAGCCAGGCACATGCCCACAGAACACATGCAGGCCTCAGTCAGGCCTCAGTCAGGCCTCAGTCAGGCCTCAGTCAGGCCTCAGCCTGGCTAGACAATGCATCTCACCCAGCTCCTCATGTCTGTGTGTGGAGAGGGCCTCTCACATGGGCCCCTTATTGAGAGGGAGAATGTGGAGGTCCTGGAAGCTAACTCCCAGATGGGCCCCATGGCCTGCTCCCACACTCCCCTCCTGGGATGAGGCAGACACACTCACACACTGCACACAGGAGGGTGGTATGTGTGTGTGTGTGTGTGTGGGGGGGGGGGGGGGGAGATAGAGCAAGAGAAAGAGAGAGCAAGTGTGAGAGAGTGGGTGAGAAGGGGGTTGCTGGGGGTTGGGTGACGTCTCTTTGAGATCCAGTCTAGGTTGGGGATAAGGCAGGTTGGCTTTGGTAGGCAGCTCCCACACACAGTCACAAAAGCAGCTGACTAGACTAGTAGAGATTTGCATGTGTCTGCTACTTGTTTGGTCTGACTCTAATCTACAGCAGCTAGCCAGGCCCGGGTCAGTAGGACCATTCATAGAGAGTGTGGCTCCATTCAGGGTAGACTGGGGTTTGCATGAAGCTCAGTGTATGCAAAGGATAGAAAGACTGTTTAAAGGTAGACTGAATTATGGGCTTGTCATGGATCAGCTTATAGATGTGAGTTTTTAGCATCTTCCAGCTTTAGACTGAAAACCGACTTAATGTGTATCGTTCGTTATTGGAAGTTGCATTTAGAGGAAATCAGTGACTTGTTTCTCATTGCCAAAGGTGTTGGCGTTGAAACTGGCAGTGTGTCCACATGGCATCACCTACTGCACCCGCTACCTTCAGCATGAGGTCCCTGATGGTGTCCTAACACACCAGGGCCAAAGGGAGTTGTTGGAGATAGCATTAGCATAAGAAAGCAGCCCTATTTCAGTGCAGTTATTTGACCTCTGACCTCCCCTTTGTGCGTCCCAGACAGCAAATTGCTGCAGTGGTAATGGTTGCCGGTCCCATACAGGCCCCCCCCCACCACTACCTCTCCATCCTGTCATGACTCTCCCACCCTCCTCTCGCCACGGGAGGGAGGGACTCTCAATCAAGTCGTTTAATACCAAAGTCAATTCCCATACACCCCCCTTATACACACAGACGTCCACATACACACTCTCACATACATGCTCCCACACTCCTAACCAGACATGCTGGAGGACTCTCTCATCAGCTTTTCTTTCCCTGTTCCCTCTGTCTACACCCCCTTTTCTTGTCTGTGTTTTAATCAAGTGGAGTCAGGGACCCCCTAAAAGTACTGTGGGTGGGGGACATCAGACTTGATGTGCATGTTTGTGTGTGTGCATGTCTGGGTTTTTAGGGTTAATCCTGTGGAATTGCCATGGGTTGGGAAACATATGCATCATATTATCAGTTACTAGTGTGCGTCTTATTCACCCAGCATCAATGGCATCTGTGTTTTACCACCAAAGTCTGGACATGACTGTGTTGGCTGTTGTTGCCATATGTTAATGAATATGTCTGCTCCCAAGACTAAGGCACTAAAGACATTACTGATTGCAACAATGTTGTTTTCAGATTTGTAACGCTATAGATACGGCCTCTCAATGACTCATTTTAATGCAAGACCCTAATTACCATGCACTGAGGTTAGGCTGTTTCCGAGCTAAAGTAGGGTTGATTTCTGTGGCTTTTCGGGTTTAAACCAGAGATGATTCTGGTTCAAACCTTTGTTGATGTTGAGGCTTTAAGTTCACAGCTTATTACAATGAGTGTCATACTTAATCATGTAACATTTAATCCCATTTATAATACATTTAGTGTAATTCAATTTTTTGGAAAATAATATACCCATGTCTGCCCATGTCATAGTACGTGAAATTGTCCTGCTTTTACAAATATATCTCTCTACCTAAGCATTGACTGTTGTTTAGATCTTCCAATTGACAAACAAATAGGTCTTTCATTTTAATTAATGCATGCATTTGACTTATATATATTTGTAAAATTTACACCATGACGTGTTGAAGACACTTTGTGCTTGGTGCCACTTATGACACTGTAAATCAATTGTATTGAGACGGTTATACCTCTTTTAATAAGTATTTTATTGTGAAAATGTTCTCTTCAACATGGAACAGAGACACTAGCCAATGGTACTTCGACTTCCCTGAAAGGCCTGTTTGTCTCCCTTCACGCACAAGTGTTGAGGATGTTTAGTTAAGTCCCAGAGATGCTGTGAGTGTCCTGTTAATGACCAACACTTCCTCTGATTACCCATTGTCCCTAGCAGGACTAGAGCTTGATGGAGGGGTCATTAAAACGGAGGTTAGAGGAGCTGCTGGTCTTTCCTCAGCTTCCCAGGGGACGAACACTCACACACGTAGAGGTCAAGTGACCTCTAGCCTCCACCCCCTATCTATTAGCAGGGTGTAACCCCCCCCTCCACATTAGCCACTCCATCTCAGACTGAGTGGCCATGTGGTGCTTGTTTTAGCTTTGACCTCTTGTGTCACCTCAGCAAAGTTTGGTGTGTTTAAGCAGTGGTTGCTTCCTCTCCTAGTCTTCACTCGTAACTCAGGTGGACTGTTTTTTTAGTGTTTTTTTTTTAGCAAAACAGTTCCCATGACTCTATTAAGAGACAAATACATTTCAGGAATCTGAAGGTCTTGAAAGAAATCCCATCCTATTTTTTCTAAATAGTTCTGGTCTCTCATTGTATTTAGTGTAACCATGGTGCAGAAGTGATTTCGCTGCTGCCATTTTATAGTGTGTTATGACAGTTAACCATTTTCAGAGTGCTTATTTTATATGCCTTCATTTTGTTTTATAACAGTAGCTAGTGAGGAAAAAGACAGGCTACCACGTTTGGTTAATTGGACTGTGAATATTCACACTAGAGGTGATGTCAATGCCTGAAGAGTGTCACATTGTGGCTGTCAATTCAAGACCTGAAGTGGCAAACATCTGCCATATAGCCAAATCCTCCCGTACTTTCTCTGTCTTTTTTCTCTTTCTGCCTCTCTTTTTGTCTCTCTCTTTTTTACAAACACATACCCAACCTCTTGCTATTCATCGCCTTCTCTCCATCTTTGTCTTTGTCTTTGTCTTTGTCACTGTCTGTCTGTCTGTCTGTCTGTCTATCTCTCTCTCTCTCTCTCTCTCTCTCTCTCTCTCTCTCTCTCTCTCTGTCTCTGTCGTTCTGCGGTGGTTGGGTCTAGGCTGTGCTAGGAACAGGAGGCCTAGCCGGGACCCGAATGAGGGAGCAGGGGTATGTATATGTGTGTGGATTAAAGGGGATGACAAGTTACCTGAGGGGGATCAAATACACCCCTCCTCCCAGACTACTAGAGACACAAGGCCAAAGAATAACCACAGTGACTCCGTGAATTGTGGAACACACACACTAAATGTAGTGTGACACCAACAGTGTTTGTACACTAATGCTTCTAATTGTATTGCATCTCTACAAATCAATACAGTTCATAATATGTATGCATGGGCACATAACTGCGGGAAGCTGTTTAGGGGTGGGAGTGCTGCGATTTTTAGGCTGCGCTACATTTGCCCGCACTACAGATGGCTATATCGGTCTATCGTTCTGCTAATACAGGACTAGTAAAGGATTCAAAAAATATTATATATATATTATTGATATTATACTTTATTTGTATTTTTCAGGGGGTGCTGCAGCACCCTCAGCACCCCTACTTCTATGCATATGCACACGTTTTTGTGTGTAGCTGCATTTTACAGTGTTGCAACCTCTTTCCATGCCCTGCCTGACTCAGTGCCATCACACACACATGCACAGAGCCAGTTGCCAAGGCAACCAGGAGCTAGCATGAAAGCTGTAGGGAGAGGTGGAGCAAGGCACCATTCCAACAAGTAACTGCCACTGTGTGTGTGTGTGTGTGTGTGTGTGTGTGTGTGTGTGTGTGTGTGTGTGTGTGTGTGTTGTGTGTGTGTGTGTGTGTGTGTGTGTGTGTGTGTGTGTGTGTGTGTGTGTGTGTGTGTGTGTGTGCCTTTCCACTGCAGAGGAGAAAAAATACTTGAAATCACAGTTAATATAAATAACAAAGAATCCATGTCCATTAACACCACGCACCTTTCCATTAGAGCTTAGTGTGTTTATATTGAATAATTAAAGGGTGCTATGTGCCATAGAAAATGATGCTCACCCTGCATTTACAGTGCCTTCAGAAAATATTAACACCCCTTGACTTTTTCCACATTTTGTTGTTTTACTGCATGAAGATTTTGTGTCACTGGCCTACACACAATACCACATAATGGCAAAGTGGAATTATGTTTTTACAAATTTTACAAATTAGTACAAAATTAAAAGCTGAAATGTATTGAGTCAATAAGTATTCAACACCTTTGTTATGGCAAGTCTAAATAAGTGCAGGAGTAAAAATGTGCTTAACAAGTCACAAAGTAAGTTGCATGTGCAATAATAGTGTTTAACATGATTTTTGAATGACTACCTCATCTCTATACCCTACACATCCAGTTATCTGTAAGGTCCCTCAGTCGAGCACTGAATTTCAAACACAGATACAACCACGAAGACCAGGGAGGTTTTCCAATGCCTTGCAAAGAAGGGCACCTACTGAATAACCATTTAAGCATGGTGAAGTTATTAATTACACTTTGGATGGTGTATCAATACACCCAGTCACTACAAAGATACAGGTGTCCTTCCTAACTCAGTTGCCGGAGAGGAAGGAAATAGGTTTGAATATTTTCCCCGGATTTTACAAATGTTGCATCCTGAGAATAAATCACTTTTCTCCCGGATAACCCGGTATTTACCGGCAAAACTGGAAGTGTCATTCAAAAGTATTATAAAGCATATAAATATGTCTGGATTTGATTAGAGCTTTGATCAGCATGACAATTCAAACCTGATGCGACCTGAGCCTGATGAGCAATATATTAAATACATTTTATGAGCCCTACATTCATGACATTTAAAGAGCTCAAGCCCAAAAAAAGCCCAAATTATTGTGTAGTTATCCAATACATATACAGTGGCTTGCAAAAGTATTCACCCCTTGGCATTTTTCCTATTTTATTGGAATTAAAATGATTTAACCTGGAATTAAAATTATTTAACCTGGAATTAAAATTGATTTTTGGGGGTTTGTATCATTTAATTTACACAACATGCCTACCACTTGAATATGCAAAATATATTTTATTGTGAAACAAACAAGAAATAAGACAAAAAAACTGAAAAATTGAGTGTGCATAACTATTCACCCCCCGAAAGTCAATACTTTTGTAGAGCCACCTTTTGCAGCAATTACAGCTGCAAGTCTCTTGGGGTATGTATCTATAAGCTTGGCACATCTAGCCACTGGAATTTTTGCCCATTCTTCAAGGCAAAACTGCTCCAACTCCTTCAAGTTGGATGGGTTCCGCTGGTGTACAGCAATCTTTAAGTCATACCACAGATTCTCAATTGGATTGAGGTCTGGGCTTTGACTAGGCCATTCCAAGACATTTAAATGTTTCCCCTTAAACCACTCGAGTGTTGCTTTAACAGTATGCTTAGGGTCATTGTCCTGCTGGAAGGTGAACCTCCATCCCAGTCTCAAATCTCTGGAAGACAAACGGGTTTCCCTCCAGAATTTCCTTGTATTTAGTGCCATCCATCATTTCTTCAATTCTGACCAGTGTGGGGATGAAAAACATCCCCACAGCACTGTCCCCCACAGGGACAGTGTTCTCGGGGTGATGAGAGGTGTTGGGTTTGCGCCAGACATAGTGTTTTCCTTGATTGCCAAAAAGCTACATTTTTGTCTCATCTGTCCAGATTACCTTCTTCCATATGTTTGGGGAGTCTCCCACATGCCTTTTGGTGAACACCAAACGTGTTTGCTTATTTCTTTCTTTAAGCCGGTCCTTTTTTCTGGCCACTCTTCAGTAAAGCCCAGCTCTGTGGAGTGTACGGCTTAAAGTGGTCCTATGGACAGATACTCCAATCTCCGCTGTAGAGCTTTGCAGCTCCTTCAGCGTTGTCTTTGGTCTCTTTGTTGCCTCTCTGATTAATGCCCTCCTTGCCTGGTCCATGAGTTTTTGTGAGCGGCCCTCTCTTGGCAGGTTTGTTGTGGTACCATATTCTTTCCATTTTTTTAATCATGGACTTAATGGTCCTCAGTGGAATGTTCAAAGTTTCAGATATTTTTTTATAACCCAAACCTGATCTGTACTTCTCCACAACTTTGTCCCTGACCTGAGCTCCTTGGTCTTCATGGTACCGCTTGCTTGGTGGTGACCCTTGCTTAGTGGTGTTGCAGACTCTGGGGCCTTTCAGAATAGGTGTATATATACTGAGATCATGTGACAGATCACGTGACACTTAGATTGCATACAGGTGGACTTTATTTAACAAATTATGTGACTTCTGAAGGTAATTGGTTGCACCAGATCTTCATTAGGGACTTCATAGCAAAGGGGGTGAATACGTATGCACGTAGCACTTTGTAATGCATCAAAATAGGAAAAATGCCAAGGGGGATGAATACTTTTGCAAGGCACTGTATGATATAGGCTACTGCACACTACACAAGACAGAAAGACATAAAAGCCCATAGATGAAGCTAGCTATATACTTTCTTGGGTAAATAAATGAAACTAGCTCCAGTAGGCTAATCTTTTTGAGTGTGAATTGTATTACTGTACTGTATTGTATTGTACTGTATTATATGGACTGGAATTATGTAGGCCTACGTCATTCAAACCATGATAAACCAAAAGAGAACATGCGATTGTGGCTTCCAAAGTTTAGGCTAGAGAATTTGATTATAATTTTGAAATATAATAGGGCCTATTTGTATAATTAGTAGGCTGACACATACAGTGGCAAGAAAAAGTATGTGAACCCTTTGGAATTACCTGGATTTCTGCATAAAATGCTCATCAAATTTGATTTGAACTTCATCTAAGTCACAACAATAGACACACACAGTCTGCTTAAACTAATAACACACAAACAATTACAAGTTGTCATGTCTTTGTTGAACACACCGTGTAAACATTCACAGTGCAGGGTGGGAAAAGTATGTGAACCCTTGGATTTAGTAACTGGTTGACCCTCCTTTGGAAGTAATAACCTCAACCAAATGTTTTCTGTAGTTGATCAGACCTGCACAATGATCAGGAGGATTTTTGGACCATTCCTCTTTACAAAACTGTTTCAGTTCAGCAATATTCTTTGAACATCTGGTGTGAACCACTCTCTTGAGGTCATGCCACAGCATCTCAATTGGGCTGAGGTCAGGTCTCTGACTGGGCCACTACAGAAGGTATATTTTCTTCTGTTGAAGCCATTCTGTTGTTGATTTACTTCTGTGTTTTGGGTCATTGTCCTGTTGCATCACCCAACTTCTGTTGACCTTCAATTGGCCTTACATTCTCCTGCAAAAAGTATTGATAAACTCCGGAATTAATTTTTCCATCGATGATAGCAAGCTGTCCAGGCCCTGAGGCAGCAAAGCAGCCCCAAACCATGATGCTCCCACCACCATACTTTACAGTTGAGATGAGGTTTTCATGTTGGTGTGCTGTGCCTTTTTTTCTCCACACATAGTGTTGTATGTTCCTTCCAAACAACTCAACTTTAGTTTCATCTGTCCACGGAATATTTTGCCAGTAGAGATGTGGAACATCCAGGTGCTCTTTTGCGAACTTCAGACATGCAACAATGTTTTTTTTGGACAGCAGTGGCTTCTTTCGTGGTGTTCTCCCATGAACACCGTTCTTGTTTAGGATTTTACGTATCGTAGACTCATCAACAGAGATGTTAGCATGTTCCAGAGATTTCTGTAAGTCTTTAGCTGACACTCTAGGATTCTTCTTAACCTCATTGAGCATTCTGCGCTGTGCTCTTGCAGTCATCTTTGCAGGACGGCCAGTCCTAGGGACAGTAGCAACAGTGCTGAACTTTCTCCATTTGTAGACAACTTGTCTTACTGTGGACTGATGAACATCAAGGCTTTTAGAGATAATTTCGTAACCCTTTTTTAGCTTTAAGCAAGTCAACAATTGTTAATCTTAGTTCTTCTGAGATCTCTTTTGTTTGAGGCATGGTTCACATCAGGCAATGCTTCTTGTGAATATTAAACTCAAGTTTTGTGAGTGTTTTGTATAGGGCAGGGAAACTCTAACCAACATCTCCAATCTCATCTCATTGATTGGCCTCCAGGTTAGCTGACTCCTGACTCCAATTAGCTTTTGGAGAAGTCATTAGCCTAGGAGTTCACATACGTTTTCCAACCTACACTGTGAATGTTTAAATTATACATTCAATATAGACAAGAAAAATACAATAATTTGTCTATTGCTGTGACTTAGATGAAGGTCAGATCAAATTCTATGACCAATTTATGCAAAAATCCAGGTAATTGCAAAGGGTTCACATACTTTTTCTTGCCACTGTATATATCTTTCACAATATTTCCCCTAATGTTATTAGCCTACCTCCTCTTTCTCGATTGTTGCTTCATTGCTTTCTTGCTTTCAACAGTTACATGAAACAAGTTTCATTGTCCTTAACTTTATCATTCTAATGACATCCTTAAATAATATAGGACTAGAATTAGATGCAGAATGCTTTCCCTTCTCTTTACGAGGATTGGATGGTTATGGGTCTGAATAAATAACTGCTATAGCCTACCACCATCGCGCGTTCGCTCTTCTTTCAAACAATCCGTGAGTTCTATTGGCTGCTGTTTAACATTCAGAAAAAAAGAGCTTGCGTCCCTCTTCGAATAGTCCACCTATGTATAAGAAATGCAAAAGAAATAATGTCCAGCAAGCTATTCTAGTCTAGCTTTTCCTGCATGGGACTCCAAGAGCTAAGGAGCGTTTTTTAAGGAGAGGCCTTCGGTGCACAGGTGCTTGCATAAAGCGCAAGAGACAGAGGCTATAAGTTAGAAAGAAGCTTATTATAACTAACCTATCACTAATTACAGAGTTTACATAGTTTAAGCGCTGTGATAGGAGAAAACTGAGGATAGATCAAAACATTGTAGTTACTCCACCTAAATGACAGAGTGAAAATAATGAAAATTGTACATAATATTGCACATATAAGGCACTAAAGTAAAACTACAAAAATTGTGGCAAAGAAATTAACTTTATGTCCTGAATACAACGTGTTATGTTTGGGGCAAATCACTGAGTATGGTGATGGCTGCATCACGTTATGGGTATGTTTGTCATCGGCAAGGACTAGGGATTTTTTTTTAAATCAAAATAAATGGAATAGAGCTAAGCACAGGCAAAATCCTAGAGGAAAACCTTTCAGCAGGACAATAACCTTAAAAACAATGCCAAATATACACTAAGGTGCTTACCAAGATGACATTGAATGTTCCTGAGAAGCATAGTTACAGTTTTGACTTAAATTGGCTTGAAAATCTATGGCAAGACTCGATAAAGCCAATAGGAAAATCAAGGATGATATCTCTTTTTTATCATCTTTACAGTATGTCTCCTAGACAAAACTGAGTACTATTCAACACCAAAGAGAAATGTTGAGTATTTTCTCAAATAGCTCAAATTTTGCTCCTGAGAAATAACCATGGATTGGTCTCACATTGATCAATGTATGAGTTCTCTAAATTCTCTTAAACGTGGTTCCTTTCAACTCCCTCAATTCATGCAAGAAAGAAAAGAAGAACAAAATCTCCACAAAATCTCCACCTGACTCCAAATAATTAGAATCCATCACAAACATGCTTCACTTATCACAGACAAGTATCACCACATATAATCTAGGATCTATCTCAGAATGATCATATATGAGTTCTCTCAATTGTCTTAGAGCAGGTAGCATAGTGGGTAGGAGCGTTGGGCCAATAACCGAAAGGTTGCTGGATTGAATCCCGAGCCGACGAGGTAAAAATCTGTCATTCCTCCCCTGAGCAAGGCGGTTAACCCCCAACAACTGCTCCCCGGGTGCCGATGATGTTGGTTAATGTAGACCCCCGCACCTCTCTGATTCAGAGGGGTTGTGTTAAAAGCAAGAAACACATTTCAGTTGAATGCAGTTAAATTATTACTATGAACCTCAATTGTTTATCCTATTGCTCAGATTTAGCTCTTAAGTATATGATAATAAGATGTCCTTTAATTCGCTGTACATCTCAAATACATATCAAATTTACACTCTCAATCTATCATATGTTTCAAATAATAGCTTCTCTTTTACATCTTTTTATTTCTCCTAAGGGGCCATTAGGAGAACGAAGTCACACATGAAGGAGAAACACATGATTCAAAATTGAGAAGATCAAATTAATCTCAGGTGATCAGAAAAATGCCTTATTGAGCAGCACATTTTTCCCATGGGTGGCTGTTTAGAAATGATCAACAACCAACTTGACAGAGCTTGAAGAAATGTAAAATGAATAATGTGCAAATATTGTACAATCCAGGTGTGCAAGGCCTTAGAGACATACCCAGAAAGCTTCACAGCTGTAATCACTGCTAAAGGCGATTCTAGCATGTATTGGGGTGTGAATGCTTATAAAAATTAGATATGTGTGTATTTCATTTTCAATAAATTTGCAAAATGTTCCAAAAATGTTTTCACATTGTCATTATGGGGCATTGTGTGTAGATAGTGAGAATGTTTTTTTAAATTATTTTTAATTCAGGCTGTAACACAACTAAATGTGGAATAAGTCGAGGGGTATGAATACTTTCTCAATGCACTGTATTGTCAAAAGGAAGCCGGTGACGTCGATCGCCGAACGCCGCCCGAACAAGGAGAGGAGCCGACTTCGGCGCAAGTCGTAATATGTATATATAATACTTGTTTTATCCTTAGAAATAGTTCAAATTTCTCCACAGCAAAACACTTCTCTCCTTGGGGACCATTCAGAGTTCTTAAACAGGGTTGGGTGGTGGGGTTACAGCCAGTCCTGATTGGCTAATGTGTGGCCAGTGAGCCATGGGGTTATGGGGTCAGCTTGTGGACACCTTGCGGTCGATTGGGCGCTTGAGACAAACACAAAGACTAGGGTATGCAAAGTTCCACTCAATTGACCTTCCATTGTAGCCCCCGGGTTAAGAGGTGACAAGCGGGCAGTGATGATATTCTCTTTATGGGGTGGTGGTGGTCAGGGTGCCCCCTAACCCCAGTCTGGTCACAAGCAAACAAACATATGCTCTTTCTCAATGGAGGCGACGCCGATCTGAAAGCACACATGGGGTTCCAGTTCATTAAATGAACTTGAACTTCTGCTCTGGTCAAGATTAGTCAGTATTGATGTAATGCCATAGTGGATTAACTGAGCCTAATGTAGAATCCTATAGAGACTATTGTCTGTCGTGCAGTGTGGCAATGCCTCAATGGAAACATTGCGGAAATAGAATGGTAAAATGTATGATTGTTTTTGCAAATATCAACATTTTCAAAATGAAATAGGCTATGTCACTATCCTATGGCATTATCTGACTGTTTGATTTACTGCTTTGTATATCTAGATTCCTTTTATTTAAAAAAAATGGGTCTGCTTCAAAATGGCCACTATTTTGCTGTGTAGCTAGCTGTGGTAAAGATCTGCCTGTGTTGCACAGCTTTACACAATTACTTAGCCTCTCAAAATGAACAACCAAATCAGGATAAGAACACGGGTTTCCACAACAACCATCAGCTCTATGAAGACCCTTCCCTTATAGAATGTAATGGTACAACCTCTGACTCGTAAACACATATCATGCATAAGTCACTGAACATTTCCCATTCTTGCCACTAAAATACCACCCACCTTAGCGAAACGCACAATAAGCCCCTTCCCACTCTCCCACGGAAGCCACAGTTCAAAATCACACACATTACCATAAGAGTCACCAAGACTAATCCTGAAACGATGCATTGTTTGACTTCCACCTTTATTTTGCCGATAGGGCAGCAGTGAGACAAAAGGGAATTTGTGTTTAGCCTCAGATTTAATGTTGGGAAGAGGAGAGAATGGGGGTACCAATGGGAGTACAAGAACTGGGTGGGTGTGGTACGGCACTTAAAATGCAGACAGTGACAGTTGCCTTGAACTTGAACCCCCCTGAGTTCCCCTTGACCCCGGCTCTTTTCCCGTGCTCCTCTCTGCCGATGGCGGTGGATGCCTTTGTTGAACTGTCTGCATTAACTCTTCGCACCTCTCTTCGCAACCCCCAGCCCCTCTCTAGTCTCCTCCGCCTATTAATGGGTCCTTCCTCAGACCTTCCAGGGCTGCTTTCGGGACACCCTTCTGGTCCCATCCAACGCCACTGTGCGTGTATGCTAATTTGACCCAAGGGTTCTATTCCAACACACTGGATCTCAGATTTATTATTTTGTTTTTAAGGGATTAAGGGAGAAGCTCCACTAGCTTTCTGCCTTCCCATGATAAGACACTAGACACACGTTTCAGAATCTGTCGAAAGTGTCAGATTTGATTCAGTATCTAATGACATTGATTGGTATTCAAACAGCAATCAAATCCAAACGGCACTGTTTAATATAATTCTCCATAATTAACTTACTTTATGGTTTCAACATCTGACGCAAAAATATTCTACGTTAAAGAGAAGCTGCGATTGGAGTGGAGGCACAGTTAATGTAGGTCGAAACCAAAGACAAGATGATAGGATTTCTGTAAATCAAGGAGAGATCAAGACCGTCAAGACTCTTTCAACAACAGCAATGTTGATTTGTGATAGTTATTGAGTTAACCTAACCCCTCAGTGACGTTTAAACTTCCCCTCCACCACACCAATTGAAAGTAGAGTGCTTGAACTGAGCAAACATGGCCGAACGCCGTTTAATTTTACGAGATTGTAAAACCAACCTTTTGAGTTGCATTTGGCCTTCCACCAATTTACTTTATAAATGCTATTGTCATAATTAAAGACAGAAGGAAACTAGATCCCTCTTGTTAAATAGTTATAGCAGGCTATACTTAGTTAGCCTCAACAATCCAATGCGTCCCTTTGAGAGCTTTAAGAGTGTTCATGTATAAGATTGCTCAAGAACAAATGATACGTTATACTTTAATAACAGAATCCAAATAAGGCTTGCGCCAAAAGAACTTGATAGTGAGGATGAATAAGTGGAGGTGGGGGATGGTGGGAGGAGGGGGATTTAGGTCTACACATTTTTCTCAGGTCGCTTGGTTAGTGACAGGCAAGTGTAATGGTGCTTCAAGTAATGGAATCAACCACTCGAGTAACATGTGCATGCACACACTCACTCATTCACTCACTCACTGAAAGCACGCCTCTTTTGCATATGAATGACATCACCATAAAGTTTGGAGGGACGGGTTGAGAAGGATGCAGGGGGTAGGGAGGGCTGTGAAAGAGAAGACATTACTCACATTGCTTACTGCCTCCATTCGCCAGCTCTGGCCAAACTGGTTGACATTCCAGGACAGGATTCACTTGATGCACCCAAAAAACCAAAGACAGTGGCCACAATTAATCAGATATCAATGCTTTTCACTTGATCCATTGATATTTCAGCCCAGTGCTTTGTTACTTTATTACATTTCCTGTTGATAACATTTTTATGTTGATTAAATATTTATCATATTTTTAGCATGCACCTCTGGCCACTGTCTTTTTGCTCACTGCATGGAATGGCCGTCAAACGAAAGATGGCAGTGCAGCGAAAAAAAAGCAGCAAACTGTGGACAAACAACCGCTTAAAGAGGTCAAAATTATACTTGGCACTGACCACAGTTGGATCTAAGGACACGCATCCTCGGTCCATAGTGATGGGTTGAGAGCGCGTTTCCCTCCAAAACCACACAGAATGGACTCCTAGGGGCACATTCCTGCATGGTAATGATGATGCTGAGGAACCTATGAAAGGAGCAGCACCCAAGTTCCTGCCCCAAAACACGCCATTTTCCCCTCTGTACTCCCTTGGCACTTGCCCTGGTGCCACTGTCCATCAAACAGCTATGGTCAGAAATGTGAATCTTCCATTTTACGTATCAGGTTAAAGCTATGTTGACAGACCATTGCCGCCGTCTTGGAATGCCTAAGAGTCTGTATTCATACATCGCTCTCATGTTAGACGTAGCTAACTCATGCTTCTCCCGAAAGAAGGCTACACCCTCTAAATGTTAACTAACTACAGCAACTCCTTATTTGCCCATGCTAATCCTTTGTTTGAAGCATTCACATTATCAGGCGATAAAATGGCAAGTGACCTCAAGTATTGTAAATCAACATTGTGCGTCGTCAAATGACGCTCACAGAGCCAATACGATTTGTAGCCCATATGATTTTAGAACATTGAATTCTTCCTCTATTTTCCATGGCTCCATCTTGTTGACATGATGCCAATGGATGACGGGGCTACAAAAGAAGCCGAGAGTATCTTGGCGAGTAGCAGGAGCGTTCCACATTACGTTCCACAAGCTGGGTGACTTTACCCTGGATCTGACCCTGACCAACCTGTGAGTCCAAGCAGCAGCTAGCTCAGACCATAATCCACCATCAGTCCGACAACAGTTCCGTTGTGTAACTAGCATTGCTCAAATGTGCTTAACATCACGGCTCAGTTCATTAAAGCCTATAGCGCTCAGCTAATGCAACTTGTCTCTTGGCAGGTTGACAGAAACCAGTGAATTAGATTATGAGAACGATAACACCGCCAAGAAACATGGGGGCGAGGGCAGATGTCACAAAAGACTGGATGTTAACGCCTGGAACATAATGTATTTGCAACCTGGCCCGGTTAATAAGGGCACTATAATATTTGCATGGAGTGGATGTTTATTTGTACAGCCAATTGTTTTCTGCTGGCCATAGCTATACAAAACAGTAGAGTTTCTTTCAGAACTCCAACACTATCCAACGTGGATATCAAAATCCTGTATCGGCATGCTTGCAGTATTCAAATGTTTACATTAAACTGCAAAGATTCCTAAAATGAAAACAACTGCTTGATAAACCTATGCTGTTAGGGTTGCATTTCATTTGTTTTAAAGTATATATACAGTCCTATACACTAGGGTCAGCAGACTCTTTTACATGACAATGGTAGTGACTTGTGAGGGCCCATATGCCGATTGTTGGCACATTGGTGGTGTCAAACATCTCAGAGGGACGGTACACTGTAACATGCAGTACACAGAGGACTACACACCTGAGTAGGGTTGTGTGTGTGTGTGTGTGTGTGTGTGTGTGTGTGTGTGTGTGTTGAGGGTTCTTTGTGTGAAGTAAACTTAAAATAAATGAGAGCAATTATGGATTGCGTTTACAAAAAAATCCATCTCAACCATGTATTGAATTGGAATTGTTTGAAGATTTGACTTTTTATCACAACTATTATGACGGTTATTGTGATCTCAAATAGCTCAACACTAAACGTATAAAATCCTTAATCCTGTGGAATTTGGCAATAGAATCTTCCAATCCTGGCTCTGAGTTATCAGTAAATCTGCTAACCGCTTCAAATTAGGGCAAGTATGTCTTGTGATATACTGTCAGTGATTTATTGGTGGGTCTTCCACCTTCTCTTTCTTACATGCCAATAGATTCATGAAGATGGACAGAAATAGAACAAAACTGTTGTTTTCTGTTTGTTTTCAATGTAAACTTTTATTACTAATCCATGACAGGACACAGTTTGTTTTTCATACAAAGGCACGTGGTTCATTCAGTGCAATCTAGCATTACATAATACACACTAGATTGCATAACACAAACAACATCGGTTGCTTAAAAATATCTGAATAGACATTTCATCTCGGTGCAAAACAAAACAAGAAACATATAATTATTTAATCATTTCAGCGACCACAATTTGTTGATTGTATGTGAATAGACTGGTTTTAGCCATCCCTCAAGTGACTTTTAGTTACGGATTAAAAATGTTTTTCAATTTCAAGCTTATCCAGGCAGATGTAATAATATAGCATTGTGATGCTCAAAATTATCAAAAAAATACATTTACAAAATCAGACCAAGATAGTCTCCTTCAACTCAATTGCACAAGCGCTGAATAGATTGTTAAAATGAATATTAAAAGATTTGCATACATTATCAATTGGAATAGAAATGTGCCACTTCCTGAAAATGTATATAAAACAAACTAGTCTATGATAGTGCTTGCATCATTGCATTTGCTTGCGTGTGTGTGCGTGTGTGTGTCTGTGCGATAATGTCAAGGACAGGAAATGAAGGAAGCCTTTGAATTCTCTGTATTTATCATGTCTTACTCTAAAGTACCTTGTATTACTCTGACGTGCTTTGCTAGGGAAAGCCAGGCTACTGCATTCAAAGCCTACTTGGAAAGCTTTAGTGGTTTAGAATGTTCTGTCCGTGCAGCCTAGCTTACTCCCTATAAACCGCACTCCTGATCAAACAGAGCTCTGCCATCAAGAATATTAGATGTGTAATTCCTACACTGATTTGCGCTGGCAGAGGCTTAGGGCCAGCATATTCAACTCTGTTATTGAAAAATTCAAACTAAAATGTCTCTCCAAAATTTGTTTTCTAAATCAAATGTGTTATGTTCATCTGTAATGTCTAACTTTCTCTCTAATGTTCTCTCTCTCTCTCTCTCTTTCACACACACACACACACACAAACACACACACACACACACAAAAAAACAATCTACATGGTGAGAGAAAACTGAACAAACAGTGTAATATTTCATGAGATTGTTCGCCCAAAAATAATTCAGTTGAAGGCTTGCCCAATATATTTGGTAGCAGGCCAAAAACAGTTGCATAGAGTATAAAGACAACAGCTCTCCCATTCGCCTGTGTGTCATATGACACACGGAGCCGTCCAATTGCAGTGCAGTATTCTTCACTGCTGCCGTGGGTCTCACATTCATGTGTCTGTCAGTCATAGCAACTAGTAAGCAATAAAATATAAACACAAAAATGGGCAAAAATTCTAACCAATATGATCTAGGTAGGTCTATGTTATTTATACAGCTTGTTATACAACATTCCCATGAAACACCATGGACTCTATTTATACATTGTTATTTACTTTAAATTAAAGTAGTAGTAGTAGTAGTAGTAGTAGTAAAGTGCTCTATGCTATTATATAAATGTTTGCACCTAAGAATCTGTATTGCAAGGAACATTTCCTCACATGTAACACACACTGAGTGTACAAAACATTTAAGGACACCTTCCTACTATTGAGTTGCAGCCTCAACTCGTCGGGGCGTGGACTCTACAAGGTGTTGAAAAGCATTCAACAGGGATGCTGGCCCATGTTGACTCCAATACTTCCCACCGTTGTGTCAAGTTGGCTGGATGTCCTTTGGCTGGTGGACCATTCTTGATACACACGGGGAACTGTTGAGCGTGAAAAACCCAGTAGTGTTGCAGTTCTTGACACAAACCGGTGTGCCTGGTACCTATTATCATACCCCATTCAAAGGCACTTACATTTTTTTGTCTTGCCCATTCACCCTCTGAATGGCACACACACAATCCACGTCTCAATTGTCTCAAGGCTTAAAAATCCTTCTTTAACCTGTCTCCTTCCCTTCATCTACACTGATTGAAGTGGATTTAACAAGTGACATCATAAAGGGATCATAGTATTCACCTGGATTCACCTGGTCAGTCTATGTCATGGAAAGAGCATGTGTTCTTAATGTTTTGGACACTCAGTGTAGATGTTATTGAGGCTGCAAGCAAATACTGTAGGTACACTGCACATGCCATGTCTCTCATTCATAGCACAGTGTATCCAAGAATCAGTGCTTCTCTGTTCATCTTGGATCCTGAGATATTTGCTCTTGTTTTCCACACCACCACACCACTTTCTTATTGGCTTAATGAAAGGAAAGAAAACCAATCCTGATTGGCCCTTGTTGGATATGTTAGGGCACAAGTCGGAGTGTAGTGGGTGAACATTGTTGTAATGGGCCTGTTCCATTGCAAATACTAGGGATGGGTTGGTAGTTTGTGGGCAACTTCTCTTCTCCCAATGGATTACTGTTTGCTGTCATTTCTGCCCTCTTTCAGTGTTCTGGACAATTATTTGCCTGGAGGGAAAAACAGATAGTATGTTAGAAGCAGGGGTTGGGATGCAAATTATTTTCCAATCATTCTTAACTGAACCCCAATATTTTTTGTTCCGTTCCAGTGAAAATAGCGATTCTGTTCCGGAAACATGAGAGATGACTTTCGTTCCCAGTTCTGTTTCCATTCTTGGACATGTTTTGTTATTTTCTGGTTTTCGGTTCTGTTCCCTGAACCGGTTCCAACCACTGGTTAAAAAATCACGATAAATAAAACAAACTCACAATAAAGCCAGTACATTATGTGTTAAAATCTTTTCTAGTGAACGGACAGTCTCTTTCATATAACAAAAACCATCAGGGAGTTTCTGACAAGTGGCCTTAGGTGCGCCTGGTCTGGTTTTAGCTGAGGTAAGCCCGGCTCTGTGTGCCGGGCGCAGACTGCCAGCTAGCCAAGTGGATTGAGGGTGAAGTTGAAAGCCACTGTCGGGAGCCTGGTACGCTACGGGGCCATAATGCAAAGAGGAAGCATGTGACACACCCTAAGCTGTAGGAGCTGAGCCTGAGGGACTTCTGAGATCTGGGGGCCCTTTTATTTTAAAGCCACTCAGACAAGCAACTTAAAATCTTACACAAGGGTCATAGAGTACATAGAGAACCAGCCATGATGTTTGCGGTTTTCTGGGTTCAAAACTACAATGGGTAGAGCCAGCATGCTAACTAGCTAGCATCATGTTAGCCATATTAGCTATTAGCTAGAATTATGTTAGCCATATTAGCTATTAGCCAGAATCATGTTAGCCATGCCAGCTAGCATCTTGATAGCAGTTTAAACTGTACTGTATGTCAATGGGCTAACTACAAGTCAAGGAAGGACATTTCTAATTAAACGTAAAATGTAACAGAAGTGGTGTCACAAAAGGGGTTTAGGGTATTGGTGTCGGTTTGAGTTATTGGGAATCATGGTCTTGTTTTTGTTGAGTGGCCTACGGTGAATGAGCTAGTTAATGGTAAATTTACAACCACAGCATGTGGGCCAATAAAACCAGGGGGACAGGGGGACATAGAGGACGATGAGAATGATTGTGAGAGGAGGAGAGAAAGCGAAAGCGGGGGAGAGAGTAGAGTGGAGGACTCTGGTAATTAAGAGTCTAAGGGAGTGTGAGAGGGGGCACACACTGCTCAGAGCAAACTTTGTGCACAGAATCCTCACTCTTATTTATGCACCCTGTCTATTCTCCTTCCCTTCTACCCTTTATCTTCTTCCTGGCCTTTCCTCTCTCTCCATTCACTTGTCTCTCCCTCTGAATGAATAGTCACAGCGCTATGGTGTCCCCCCCACCAACACCAACACCCCCACCCTACACCCCTTAAACTCCACCTCTAGCTCAGTCTTGAATAGGGAGTCGAATTGAGCAAACAGTCAGCCTGTCAGCTCAATAGGAGGTCTGGCCGTGAACTTCAAGTCCTTCCCAGGCCCCCAGCGTCACATTGGGGAGAGAGGCAAGGAGTGGGGAGGGAGGTGCGGGGTTGGGAGGCTGTGGGGAGACAGGAGGGAGGGGGTGAGTGAGTGGGAGCCACAGACACAGCCAGACTTTAGGGGGCCCCTACGTGCCAATATTGGGGGGACCTCTGCCTGCCACAAAAGTTCCCAAGACTGGAGCTTTCACTGGAGCTATGGGGGAGGGTGCTCCAGGTCCCAGCTGCCTCCCCCCCACCCCCTAGTCTAGGCAGGAGGGGTGTGTGCAGACGGGACAGTGTCTGCCCCTGCCCAAACTCCAGCCCTCCAGACCCGCACACTCAGACGCAAGCTGCTGACTGTGCCCACCCACCCCCTCGACTCGCCTCGCTCCCAACCCGCACAGGCCACACATCATCTCATTACCCAACGCCAGCCACTCCACTGTCTACTGTTTGTATTGTTTTGGGCTCTGCATAATTTACACAGTAAATTGAGAATGGCCCTGGCCCCTGCTCAATCTACCACCTGTTTACAGAGACTGCCCGTGATTAGTGGCTTTGCATTAGATTAGACACTGTTACTACTAAGGCTCTCATGCGATGTTTTGTTAGACTGGCTCCCCAACATAGAAACTTAGACAAAACAACTTTAATTAAAAACTGCTAACAGCTAATGATCTGATGAAGCTCCAATGTGAATGTGGTGGTTTTGTCAGGATTTTCTTCTCTCTCCACATTTGGCTTAATCAGATGCTATAATTTATTTTAATATCCTTAATAAATTCATTATGTCTAGTCCTAACAGCAATGTCTCTGTAGACCTCATGCAGCGGAATACCTTGGCGGGATTGGCGACGAGACAGACTTAATAGCACTCTAGTGTTTCACCACCCATATGCATGGGTAGTAACTCAGTAGCCTATCCATTAGCAATGCTATGGCACCGTACAGTATCTTAGCGATAGCACTGTCTCGACCTCCAGTACGCAGACACAAACAAAGGGAGTTCTCTCCGTGTGGCACGGACAATGGCACACATTGTTTACCGGCTGCCTTATTTAAACGGGCCCAGCCGACTCTAATTGGTGTTTTGGTTATTAAGCGGTTTTTAAACTTGCAGCTCCCTGCTCAGAATAAAGGAGGGCTACAACAAGCTTGCTTAGGAGAACAATACACGACTTGTCTCAGCACCAGCTCCCCCAAAACCTCACCCCCCAACACAAAGACAGCTTTCCTCTACTGAGACCTCGCTATCATACTCTCATTCGGCCTCTGCCTCTCTCGCTCCCTCTCTCTGTCTCTCAACCACACTCACTCTCTCCTGGTCCCTTTCGCTATGTGTTGGTGTTGTACTGCAGTGGCTGTCTGAGTAGCGTACACTGACTCGTGGACGTCACCGTTTTGTCCTTTAAAGATATGCTCTGAGCTGCTTTTAGAATTTTTAAGTAAACAGTCATTAGCGTAAATCTTTACATGTCAGCAAATCAGGATAATTAATTACAAAAAAGGAATGATAAGACTTTGTAAAAATAAATATTGCAAAAAGCATACTGTGTCTTTGATTACTAATGATAATAAGAATAGTGATGATATAATATAGCCCTAGCTAATATTCGTTAATAGTCTCTGGGTGTAACTATCTAATATAATATGCTAAATTTGGAACATTCATGTCTCGGTTATTCTGACCAGGGAATACGGCCCGCGTATTTCAACCAAAATGGCAGCCGCCGCCATGTCGGGCATGTGTGTGAAGGGGATGGCACAACAATTCCCAAACGGGAAGAAAACTGGGCTGTTCAGAGCACAGATGCCCACTGAATGCCTGAGAGAGAGCAAGAGCGAGGAGGGATTTAATGCAAGCACACACACAAAAACCCCAGCCTTCCTCCCCCCTCCATCAACGCGTCTCGTGATTTCTGCAATTAGCAAACACATCTGAGGTGCTTAAAGGCAAGGCCAGCCTGGCAGAGGGAGGGAGCGAGAGAAAAGGGAGGGTCCGGAGGAGGAGGAAAGGATGGGGTGATGGTGGCGGTGGTGGTGTTATGGAGGCGTGATGCAGCATGGCGGGCGCAGGGCTGTTGTTGTTACCTGCTCTCTATGGTCCTCACTTCCATTTCATGCCAGCGTGCGTCGTCCTAAGATGGTGGCGTGGGCTGCGTCTCGCGGTACAGGAGAATGGGGAATGCAGCTGAGGATGAAGCGAGGGAGGGGAGGAGGGGAGAGGCGATACGGAGGAGGGCGAGAAGAGGGAGTCAGAGTCAACAGCAACCTCTCCTCCTCTCCCTGTTTTTCAGCTTCATTTTGCCAGCATTCTGTCATGGTGGTGTTGGTAGTCTGCACAAAAAATAAGAATAGGGAAAAAGATGAGGCAAAAAGAGAAAATGTGAGTATGCAGTTTAACCAGCCGAGATACACATACATGCATATGTACGTATACACACGCACCCACACACACACCTTTTCATGTCTTTTCTCATGGTACAGTGTGCCCCTGAGCATGCAAATGACTTTCATTATGCAAATGCATGCAAATCAGATCCAACCATCTGAGAATCAAGACTGGGAAGAAAAAAATAGACACAGAGATTGAATGAAAGAATGAAAGAGAAAAAGAACATGGGGAAAATCCTTTTGAGTGGCAGGAGGCGGTAAGTTAGGTAAATGGTATGTGGAGGAACAACAGTGGCCCCAATTGGACAAACAAGATTACCTTTTGTATTATAAAGATTTCTTATCTTTTTTCTGACTGCACTGTATTTTAACATCATACTTGATATCATACAAGTTTCATATGAAGTTAAGTTCAGACTCACATCATCTGCAATAGTAAGAAAAGAGATTGCTCCAGCTAACGCAGGCTTTTCAGCCATTCCACAATAAATGTCTTTACTTTCATTCAAGGACGCAACAAGAACTTGAGCTCTGTTATGGAAAAAACACATGAATTTCACATGTGATCATGTGATCTTATGTGAAGTTAATGTGATAATGTGACAACATGTAAAAGCAACATGTGAAAACATGAAGCTACACGCGCAAAAACATGATCTCGTGAAAGAAATATGACAACATGAGGATGCAACATTTTTACATTTATGAACATTTTTCACATGTGAAACTGCTTATTTCACATGTTGCTTTTACTGCAAATCACGTGAGGTGAAAACTTTCTTCTCCACACGTGAAAAAGTGGTGTTAACATGTGAACTCTAAATGTAATACATGTGAACATATTGTTTCACATATGAATAACTAATCTCACGTGTCTCTGTTCATGTTTTTTTTGTAAGAGAAGTAATGAAATAATATTGGAGTTTTAAGGTAAGCGGTACGCTGTTCAGCTAAAATAGTGTAATACTGTATATTTAATCGATATGATTACATTTGATCACTTAGTGCTGACTTTTCAATATGACGCACCTGGGATTTGAAATCACACTCTCTATATTTGGAGTACGCTGATCTTTCTGCTGTGTCACAAAGTCTGTAGTATTCTCAGAAGTCCTCTACAGATTAATTACCTACAATGCATCTCTGCAATTAACTAAAGAGTGCCATCTGCGCTGCTATTTTAGTTCTAAATTAATCTGACTATGATCTCATCATTGATTTCCTTTACTTATTTCATCAATTTGGGGGTTTTCTATATAGTTGTCTAATGTTGGTGGGGCATATTATTTACTTACTCCTGAATCACAATGATAAATATAATAGTAATTATTGTGTGTGTTTTTTTTTAATAACAAAGCTGTGATTTACTTTGAAGTCCAAAGTGTAGGAATAGAGGTAAAATCAGTTATTGACACAGACGTGGTGGCGTAGCAGGAAGATCGTACGTAATGTCTTGAACCAAGAGGTGGTGAGTTCATATCACAGGTGAGGACATAAATAAACATAAACAATGTAATCATGTGTGTCAAATATGTCATTTCAAAACACTGTGACTGTGGGACATTTTGTTTGCGGGGCATGATCTATGTAATCATGTGAAATAACCCAAAATGTACTGTATGTCCTACCAAAACCACATTAAAGGTTATGTGAAAATATAATATAATACAGTGGGAGAAAGGCTGTGACCTAGAAGGGGATTGTTGTCCAAAATATGCTGTTGGAGTCCCAGATGGTTTGCTGTATGAGATCAAGTGTTGTGAAACTTCATTATAACAAAAACAACAATGCTACAGTATCAACATGCTAGGTTGATGAAGAGGTTGCTGGAGATATTGTATCAACATGCTAGGTTGATGAAGAGGTTGCTGGAGATATTGTATCAACATGCTAGGTTGATGAAGAGGTTGCTGGAGATATTGTATCAACATGCTAGGTTGATGAAGAGGTTGCTGGAGATATTGTATCAACATGCTAGGTTGATGAAGAGGTTGCTGGAGATATTGTATCAACATGCTAGGTTGATGAAGAGGTTGCTGGAGATATTGTATCAACATGCTAGGTTGATGAAGAGGTTGCTGGAGATATTGTATCAACATGCTAGGTTGATGAAGAGGTTGCTGGAGATATTGTATCAACATGCTAGGTTGATGAAGAGGTTGCTGGAGATATTGTATCAACATGCTAGGTTGATGAAGAGGTTGCTGGAGATATTGTATCAACATAATAGGTTGATGAAGAGGTTGCTGGAGATATTGTATCAACATGCTAGGTTGATGAAGAGGTTGCTGGAGATATTGTATCAACATGCTAGGTTGATGAAGAGGTTGCTGGAGATATTTTTATCAACATGATAGGTTGATGAAGAGGTTGCTGGAGATATTGTATCAACATGATAGGTTGATGAAGAGGTTGCTGGAGATATTGTATCAACATGCTAGGTTGATGAAGAGGTTGCTGGAGATATTGTATCAACATGCTAGGTTGATGAAGAGGTTGCTGGAGATATTGTATCAACATGCTAGGTTGATGAAGAGGTTGCTGGAGATATTTTTATCAACATGATAGGTTGATGAAGAGGTTGCTGGAGCTATTGTATCAACATGCTAGGTTGATGAAGAGGTTGCTGGAGATATTATGTTAGCCTTCACATTCTTTTAGCACAAAATAGTCAAGCATTTTGTAGTGGTGCTTTTCCATGTCATTCTCCAGCCAAGCTACACATGCAAGTAACCCAAGAGCTACAAACTAACTCCACCAATCTGGGTTGGAATCTACTAACTAGCTACCAGCCTAGCCTATACATGACATTTGGTGAACCAACGAAGAGAGCAGACTAATCGAGGAGGAGAGAGCTGCTGTCTGTTTTCACTCTCAGGCTAGAGGAAGGAGGAAGCTTTTGTTTCAGGGTACCAGTAGGGAGGCACAATTTTGTAGGCTGTAATGGGGGAGTAGGGATAGGGGTGAAGGGAAGGGCCTTGGAGTATGAGACAGTAGGTTAGGAGGAAGGGAGGGGCAATAGTAGAGGGGGTGGGGTACCACTGAATGGTGGCAAACCTCTCCTAATTGGCACTTGACATTTTTCTGCCATTGGCACTAAAGTGGGCCTGCTTTCAAACCCGCTCCGAGTCCTTGTTGGAAAAGTGCCATATGCAAATATGGCGAATGGGCTCCATTATGAAGCCTCTGATATTAACAGCTCGGGGAACAATGAAATTGTGTGCTTACTCTGGACTCGTAGGTGTGTGAGCGAGAACAAGACAATGGCTGCCAAAGCAGCTTTGGTCTGAACAGCCCCTTCACATAACGTTCTGACAAGTCATTTCACCAGAATGGCCTTCTGTGGACTGGGGCTCTGTCAGGCTCTGTCCAAAATCTTTGTTCAAGACTGAAATAGTTTGTTTCAGTTTGTGCAATATTTGCCAAACTTCTGAAAATGTAATATTTATCTTTTTGTTGAGAGGCTCTTTTTCCTAAATGTTAAAATATACAGAAGATTATTAGCTTTTTCAAAAAATGCATCCTATGTTAAAGCATTTCCAGTGGAGCACATTGTTCTAAATTCTAGAATGTATAGTGTTCTGTAATCCTTCTGATATTTCTCTATTTGGATTGTTTACCCTTCACTAGTTCCCTGGGGCAACAGTGGAGGGAGATCTAAACATAACTCCTGTCTCCCTTTGGAGACTTCTTGGCAAATCAATGATGAATTGTAGCAAAACTGAGAAGCATTTTCAAAGACCGAGAAATGATAAGAGACTGATCTTGGACAGCTAGGCCAAACAAACTCCCAGCACTAACTTCCAAGAGGAAACATATAAAGCAGATTGTCAAAGGCCATAAAGCAGTTCCATCTTTATCTCCACACAAGTCGAAACTGTCAGGGAGGAAACAGAACAACGGGTCCAACAATAGCACCCAACTCCGGTGTGGTCCGAAACACACCTGTTACTGCTAAGTTACCAAACTTGATCTCCTTTGTCTGGGTGGGCCCATTGACTTCTGTAAACGCCTGAAATACATGAATTTCTCTGTGAGCGACAGGGAGGCGGGGGCCACTTTAGAAATGGCAAAGTCTGCCCCTCTGTACCAGCCCAACAGTGAAGCCATTTTCCAAACTCTGTTGGTGTGTTCTGTTGAGAGAAAGGGAGGCAGAGAAAAGGGGTAAGAATCACTGGGCCTTTTTCAGAAACCCATCTGGCTGCTAGGACCCGAGGTGCTGAAATGGTGGTAAAGGAGCCAGGCCATTGTCTCACCTGTGACAAGTGGACTAGCTCTATTGACTGTAAAGTCTACTGGTGTGGGGCCGCCAGGGCCCAGCCACAATGCCTGTTTTTCTACTTGACACTTGGAGTCTAAATCTGCTTGCCGAGTGCCTGAAAGCTTAGACAAATCCAGCAAACCCTCCCTCTGCCTCGCTTCCTTTCTCCTCTCCCTCCCTCCATCCTTTCTCTATCCCCCTCTCTCTTTCCCTCCCTCCACTCCAGACAGGGCTACAGTAGAGTCCTTGAGGTTTTGTGGAACTCCTGTTTTTGTGTCATTTTCAGGCAGGCAGTGCTAAGGCCGTCTTTCCTCTGGGGTAGGGTTGCAAAATTCCAGGAACTTTCAATGAATTCCCTGGTGTTCCAGAAATCCTGGTTTTGCAACTGTACTCTAGGGTCCCTAGTGTGGACTGTTATTGATATGACTGTGCCACACGCAGTTATCCCCCTTATCGCCACCAACAAAACAGCTGCACCAGTGCACACATCTTCATGGGCATCTGTTACTGACATCATATAATCTTTTCTTGAAATAGTATTCATGTTTATCATACAGTGAGGGAAAAAAGTATTTGATCCCCTGCTGATTTTGTTCGTTTGCCCACTGACAAAGAAATGATCAGTCTATAATTTTAATGGTAGGTTTATTTGAACAGTGAGAGACAGAATAACAACAAAATAATCCAGAAAAACGCATGTCAAAAATGTTATAAATTATTTGCATTTTAATGAGGGAAATACGTATTTGACCCCCTCTCAATCAGAAAGATTTCTGGCTCCCAGGTGTCTTTTATACAGGTAACAAACTGAGATTAGGAGCACACACTTAAAGAGAGTGCTCTTAATCTCAGCTTGTTACCTGTATAAAAGACACCTGTCCACAGAAGCAATCAATCAATCAGATTCCAAACTCTCCACCATGGCCAAGACCAAAGAGCTCTTCAAGGATGTCAGGGACAAAATTGTAGACCTACACAAGGCTGGAATGGGCTACAAGACTATCGCCAAGCAGCTTGGTAAGAAGGTGACAACAGTTGGTGCGATTATTCGCAAATGAAAGAAACACAAAAGAACTGTCAATCTCCCTCGGCCTGGGGCTCCATGCAAGATCTCACCTCGTGGAGTTGCAATGATCATGAGAACGGTGAGGAATCAGCCCAGAACTACATGGGAGGATCTTGTCAATGATCTCAAGGCAGCTGGGACCATAGTCACCAAGAAAACAACTGGTAACACACTACGGCGTGAAGGACTGAAATCCTGCAGCGCCCGCAAGGTCCCCCTGCTCAAGAAAGCTATATACATGCCCGTCTGAAGTTTGCCAATGAACATCTGAATGATTCAGAGGACAACTGGGTGAAAGGGTTGTGGTCAGATGAGACCAAAATGGAGCTCTTTGGAATCAACTCAACTCGTCGTATTTGGAGGAGGAGGAATGCTGCCTATGACCCCAAGAACACCATCCCCGCCGTCAAACATGGAGGTGGAAACATTATGCTTTGTGGGTGTTTTTCTGCTAAGGGGACAGGACAACGTCACCGCATCAAAGGGACGATGAACGGGGCCATGTACCGTCAAATCTTGGGTGAGAACCTCCTTCCCTCAGCCAGGGCATTGAAAATGGGTCGTGGATAGGTATTCCAGCATGACAATGACCCAAAACACACAGCCAAGGCAACAAAGGAGTGGCTCAAGAAGAAGCACGTTAAGGTCCTGGAGTGGCCTAGCCAGTCTCCAGATCTTAATCCCATAGAAAATCTATGGAGGGAGCTGAAGGTTGGAGTTGCCAAACGAAAGCCCCGAAACCTTAATGACTTGGAGAAGATCTGCAAAGAGGAGTGGGACAAAATCCCTCCTGAGATGTGTGCAAACCTGGTGGCCAACTACAAGAAACGTCTGACCTCTGTGATTGCCAACAAGGGTTTTGCCACCAAGTACCAAGTTATGTTTTGCAGAGGGGTCAAATACTTATTTCCCTCATTAAAATGCAAATCAATTTATAACATTTTTGACATGCGTTTTTCTGGATTTTTTTGTTGTTATTCTGTCTCTCACTGTTCAAATAAACCTACCATTAAATTTATAGACTGATCATTTCTTTGTCAGTGGGCAAATGTACAAAATCAGCAGGGGATCAAATACTTTTTCCCCCTCACTGTACAAACTGTAGCTAATTGGAGAGAAGAAAAAAAAAATTCTGCCTGAAAAAGAAATACAAACTGATGTCAGAAAGCTAATCTAACTTTGCTGAAATCTCTACCTAGAAATGTTGTCAATCAATCAAATTTTACTTGCATAACACTTTGTAAAAGCCAATTTGTCACATTAACAGCCACAACGGCATGCATATAGCTATACAACCACAGATAACAGCCAAGAACAGTCGTTGGGGCCTTGTTCCAGTTTCCCTGGATTCTTCCGTTGGTAATGACAGTAGCTAGGGAAAACAGACAAAGAGCCAGGTACCACTGTGCCACCGGAGGAGGTGACATCACCGCCTGTCACTTCCTGTCAAGGCCCTCGTCTCTCTCGCTCCCTGGCTGAGCCCTGAGCTCAAATGTCACACTCAGCATCTGCAATGCAGCAGGCAGGGACCGCTGCACAACCCGCTAAGATTGACATTGTGAGTGTTGTTGCTATACAAACGCTCCAACAGGAGTTTCAGTCTAGTCCAACTTGCCATATTGGAGTCAATATTGTGTTTGTTATCAAACGAGAATTCAAATGTATAAATTTAGCCGAGTGCATGTGATTGAAACCCTGTTTAGGCCATTGATCACCATATGAATAACATGTTTTTCAAACATACTAGTGCTATAGTATACAATTTACTCTCCAATTTCTCTGTAATGTCTTGAAGCTATGGAAGGCTGATTTGGCCAAAAGACAGAAAAATCATACTAGAGGCTTCACTCGACATGATTCTTTTTCTAGTTGAAAAGAAATCAACGTCATTGCCTTGATGGCTGATTGAAGGTGTGAAGATCTGATTGACCAATTACTCCCCACTATGGGCTGAGGCCCAGATTGTTCCCTCTCTCATGGCTCTGTCACTGGGGGCAGTTTCTGGTTGATTGCCCTCGGACCACTCCCCCACAGAGCCCCACACAGTGGCATTCAACAAGATCCATCAGGCCTTTCCACATGGTAGGAGCTCATGCAATGGAGGCTACGCCATGGCACATTCACAACCAAGCCAACTGTCACCTTAAATCAAACACCCAAACAAAACCAAAATCAAACTCCTTCCCATATGAAAGAAAGAGGGGGAGAAATCAAATAAACAACCGTCTAGCTTAACAAAACTGGCCTCAAACAAATCTGTCCATTCGACTATGCGCTGGCAGGGGACATGATCATGGGATTAACTTAAAAAGTCCATTGTAAACTTCCACAATCCAAATAACGTATGACATTAGAGGCTATAATCAGCAACCATACTTTCTATTCATTTCACCTGTTTTCCAACAGCCTTAACTAAAAACCCATTAGCCGAGTACAGAATTGCTACAATGGTAGGATGGTGTTACTTGCAGCTACTGACTGGCCAATTTGTTAAGCATTTCGGCAAAGTCCGCAGTCAGCACCATTCAGGTTGGTGTTGGTTATTTGGGACCTGCCCACCACTGCTGGCCATGTGATTGGAAGGATAAGCTACTGCATGCAGCCCCACACAGAGGGATCGGGGGCTTATTAGATTACAAGGGCTCCTGTTGGACCAACCAGCTTGCGAGGGACCAATGCCACCGGCCATGTGCAAATATGAGGAAATATGTGTATGGCATTGTGTATAACTCATTATTTTTAGAGATCAATCTCAAAGCGATCAGGATTTCCCAACTATATGGCTCAGGGGAAAATCTCAATGCCTCAAAAATGTGAATACTCAAAGACGTAAATTGATAAGAAACTCAACAAATACTCAAACTCTCAAATCTACTGCTAAAATTCTCAAAGGCAATTGTGATATATTTCACGCAATAACAGAGACCAGATAGTTGTAATTGTCAAGCTGAGTTAAAAAGACACACACATGTACACATACACACATAAACCTGTGTAATTGGATGACATCACACGACTTACTTGACTTTTTCTTCTGCTCCCGTGTCCTATGATGTCGGCCATGTTCGTTGCTTGTTTTGCTGTGAATGGTAGAATGGGGTGGTGCGGCATGGGGGATATGTGTTGGGGATCTTGATGCCTTTCAGGAGCGTAATGGGATTCTTGTTACTTTCGGTTATCTAGCTTTATGAAGAATGTACATCACTCATACAGCTAGATAACCAAAGATAACAACCAACCCCTAAGGCTGCCCATCCTCTTGTGCCACAGGTGATACGCACAGGCCAGATTCTGACCTATAATCAGGAAAAAGACAGTATAAACAATCAGAAAAATTAAGACTTGAATTTCCCTTTTCAAACTTAAGTGCACAGTGAGTAAACTGTAGCAGTTCTATAGAGGTCTGGTCACGTTCATGCAGTACCTAAAATGTAAGAAATGCTGATTATTTTAAATTAATCAACTTTAATCAAATGTGTACTAACAGTTCACAAACATACCAGAACCTCCTGACCCTCTGCTTAAAGTACTCATCAGCAATTGGCCACTTACTAACTGTAACATTTCCCTGCCAATCCACCCTCACTGTTCTGCTGTTACAAAGCCTTTGATTGGATGGCCAGCCCGTAACATGGCAGCCAAAGCCTTGACTCCTCCAAATGAAATAATCAGCGTGAGGCTTGATCAAAACACCAGTCCAAACTGGTTACGGCGCCAGTCTTCCCAGACCACCCCTCTCTGCCCCTGCGCCCACCCCTATGGTGAGGCAGTCTCTCACAAGGACTGGCTCCATAGGAGGGTGATGTCTTCAAACGCCGCCCCCCGCCATGTCCAAAAATGTATTTTTTAAATGAAAACTGTTTTACTGTAAGATACAGAGAGAAGGGTTTGTCTCTTGCGTTTGCATATCTATCAGAGATTCCACACTAAATTGGAGAGGGCATGTTCAAGGTTGGGGTCAGAATACGGCACAAAAGCACAAACACACACAAGTGCAAACCTACACACACAGATACACACACACACACACACACACACACACACACACAGAGTACACACAGTTCTGGCACATGCACAAGGGCCAATTAAAAGTTTTTCTGTGTGCCCAGCCCCACAACGAGGCTCCTCCCATCTATACATGTTCTAATGACTGACAGGAGAGAGATGGAGGGAGAGCGAGAAAGACAGAGAACATTCTCACCTTTAGTGTTCACATCTTTACCTGTAGTCTCATGCTGTTGGCAGACAACACATCCTCTCCTTACTGTCAGCTAGAACAAGGATTCAAGCTCGAAAATGTCTTCTATCTTATTTTGGTTCATAATCTACCAGTCACCATAAGGATTTCTAACCACCTTTATCATTTCTTACTACATTATGATACACAAGGACAAAGCAAGGCTCTTTGATAGCATCCGCACTCGCAAACATGCATATTCCATACAGTGCATGCACATACACCCATGCATGTAAGCACACACACACGTGCAAACCAAACAAAAGCATGCACACATGCTGGAAATAAGAATGCCACTATCTTTCCTGAAAAAGTGACTATTCACTCAAAAAGGTATTTCTTCCTGCCAAGGACAAAATGCCATCAAAACAAAATACTGATGCAGTTACAGAATGTCCCGATCTCTACGGGTTTTTTGTCAGAGAGAGAATTTACATGTTACAATATCATTTGAAATTATATCTGACATGGATATTGGATAAACTTTGTTAAAATAAGACTTGATTATATAAGCATAACGGGTTATCAGTACATCTATAGCAGTGATTAATTTGATTGTACTTATAATGCATGAAATTATTTTGAATTATACTGTCCCAGGATTAATATTTGAAATTCAACAAAATAGTAATAAGAATTTACTGTTTTTGTGATACTGTACACAGTATGTAAGACAGTTGTGTGATTTTTTGGTGTTGAAATTGCTAAGTTATTAGATAAAATAAATACTCATAATACTACCTCCAATGATAAGTAACATTATATTCTCAACATTATATTGAAAACAATCAAAAACATGTATTTTATGTAATTTTCAAGAAATTACATTTAACATGTATTTCATCGTTTGCAGTGGAGAGTTGGAATTGGAAAGTTGTTGTTTTTATCAGCCTATTTTATTAACCTATATTATTATCATTATTACTGCTATTATTATACTGTGCAAATTCCAAATAGTTTGATACGCAGTTGTGACGATTCCTTCTGATAATGTCAATGCATTTGACCAACTTTATTTCAAGTAATAATAATATACATTATTTAAGGAAATAAAGTAAGATATAATATGTTTGATATTAGGCCTACATTGCGCCAGATGCGATTACAAAGAACTCACACTGCGCATCTGTAACGAAGCTCATCTCAGATTCAGCACCACAACAGTGGACAGCGGCCTTGTCTCTTAGAAGCCTTCAGTGCCAGGATTTCAACACCAAAATCCCCGATAAGCATATTAACTATCATACAATCACTTTGTTAAAAATAACTGCATTTGTCTTCTTGTTTTAACAGTTTAACCTAGGCCTACCCATTGGTAAATTCAGATAGGCTTCTATGGCGCAGTAACATGCCAAGGAGGGATCCGGTTCGACTGTCTATTACTGCATCTTGCCAACCACATAATTGTCAAGGGGTATAACTCATTCAGCCATTCATTCATTCATTCATTCATTCATTCATTCATTCATTCATTCAAACAAACCTAATCAATCCTCGCCATTGGATAAGACGTTGGTGACGACCTTCAAATGTATGCTTAGGAATGATTGAAAATGTTTGATGAACCAATACACAATGCACATATTTTCTGTAGATGTATTTTAGGTACAAAGAAAGTAGTTATAGCTTTATAATAAAGTGATCAATGTATGCCATTGAGAAATGACGTGAATCGATGTAATTCAATCCAACCTGATCCGTAATGTATGGGCACAACGCTGTTGCCCAGGTCTCAATGCTTATGCACGAGGCACGAACTGAGGTCATTTCTAAATGTTCATCATATGTAATTGGCGGGGTCGATGCAATCTGTTGGCAGAGGGCCTAAGCTACTGTAGCCTACCGCTGCACACTGGAACCGTGTGGCGTCGTTATACCAACAGCGTCCACTGCTACTGAAAAATGACGAGCTTGACAAGTATGAACGCAAATGTGTAGATAAGCAGTAAAATAACATTTCATTTCTGTATTCTCTTGTGAAATGATGATTGATTGATTCAGTATTAATATCCATAGGCTTAGTCAATTTGTAATATTTTAACTATTGAATCGAATTGATTAAGTTTTCAATGGGTACTTGCACTGCACTCTGATGCACAAATAATATCATATAGGCTAATATAATTACAAAAGGTTGGTGCTATCGAGTATACTTGGGGCATCCCTACCCTAAACCCTAACCCTAACCTTAACCATATCCATAACTATAACCATAACCATAGCCATACCCCATTACCTAACCCTAACCTTAACCCTTACCTTAACCATTTTACATTTCGACTTCAACGGGGTATGGACGTTCCAAGGATCCCGAATAGCACGAACCAACTACAAAAAGTTACGATTTTAGCAAAACACGTCCCACAATGTCTCTTCCATTTGGATTTTGTGCAAGTGATTTAACTGAGTTAAAGTGATCAATGTCTAAGCCATACCTGTCCAGTTATTAAGACTGTAAGAGTGTGTGGTGTATTTATATTACCTATGCCACCTGCTCTGTTGCGCCTATATGTCTCTCCACTGAAACCTGGAGAAAAAAAAAGAAAAAAGAAATGCTTATTTTCCAACCCAACTGCAGTCCTATGGTAACTGTCCGGTTAAAGTCAACAATTACAACAACCCAGTCTCGTTTGAACTGAGTATATATATATTTTATTGTGCCTACAGACAGGTGCGAGGCCTCAAGCCTGACGTTGAGGCGACATAAAACCACTACATGGTCCATGATAGTGGGCTAAAATTCACGAGAGCGTTATTATGTAATCTACCTGTATAATGGCACCTGAGCTAGATAGGTACCCGAGTCTAGAGGTAGGACACGCCTCAGATGACATCTCCAAAAGCTCTTTAAAAGACATGTAGGCAATAGGCAGGTTTTTAGACAAGGCCTTCAACAATACTCGTCAAAAACCGAGTCAGACCTACATTACGCACAACCCACAATCCAGCTAGGTGCTTGGAAGAGATGTGCACATTAAATTATTTGCAATTTAATAAAGAAAACGCGCACGTTTTCAGATGTAGCACGACCTATAAAACCAAACCAAACAACAACCTGGCTGTGCAAAACCAATTCTCTTTTTGATCTTAGGCTGCAAAATGCAAGCGTTACATTTCATATAATTCTGCAGTCTCTTTACTTACACATCATACCATGGCCTATGACAATAATGTGTACGCAATGTGCTATTGCGCATTATTACCGTATATATAAGTGTCCCGTACAGGCATACCAATGTCACATATATAGTACTACTTCACAAACCATAATGAAAGTGCATATCCATGGTCTATGCTTCCGTAACGCGCACACGTGTGCTCAGAAGGTCGCGTATTCGGCGTGCACGTGCGGATTTGATGGCCTTGTGATTCCCCATCCACCCGCTATAGGTGTGAGCAGTAGTACTTTATACTATTGCTATTAAGCATTTTCATCATCTGGACTCGAATCTCAATTAATCAACTGATCAAGGCCTTGCCTACATTTTGAATAGGCGACTTTTCCTTAAAACTATAGAAGTTGAATAATAGACTACATTATGTGGCAAATTACACGGCGGATGACATGCAGACCATTTTATTGTGATGTTTTAGAAGTACATCTGGCTACATTAATAATGTATGTAGAAATGGTATGGTATGTAAAATGACATATGCGTTATATTACCTCTGTGGGTCTGCGTCTGTCTGTGTTGATGCATGTGGAACCTTGCAGTGTGAGAGGCATGGTTAGTCTACTCCATAGTGCGTAATGGAGGTCGTTATCAAGCCCCCTAGCCTAAGATTGACCATATCCCATCTTTCTTTGTTTGTGCAAAACTATTAAACTCTAATAGGTGAAGTGTTGGGTGTAATGAAGGAGAGAGCTGTGTCGAAACTAATACATTGTAAGCCTGACCTTCCAGTCATTAAATTCAAGAGAGCCCAAATCCAAAATAATGGATATTCGAAATGGTTGTTTCCATATGCTACAAACATAATTTCAGCCTACAATATGAAGCCAAGCTGTAATGGATAGGCTAGTTGTTTTTTGTCTTGTAGGCTATCTAATGTGCAATAGAAATTATCATACACAATCTTCAAATGAGCATAACCATTTGAATTGATAGCTATTCGATTGATACAGGAAAACCGGTGCCAAAGACGCCTTTATCGTGGCCGATGCACGAGTAGCATACAGTGAGTGCCAAACCCACCAGGATAAAACGATGCGCTAGCGTGTTCTTTTATTTGTTCTGTTTTATGCTATACATGCATGCAAAATTACGACTGCGTTGGCCGCATCCGCTTCAATAGCACGCAACAGAACATACATTTTCTAATCATATAGGCCATACTCACCCCGGTGTCTGCCAGCCACGGTTACAAACGCTCTCCACAACAATCAACCGAGCGAGTCAAGAGATGTAGAACAACTGAGCGCTTGTAGGTTGGCTCGCGCCTGGTCTTGAGCTTCATGGCTGCAACTCGCTGTGACGTCGCGCTGGCCCCATCCATTCATCTTTTCGCGGCTGGGTCCCCCTTGTTTATAATCGAGATTATTTCCCATAGAGATGGTGTTCGCCTCCCCCCGCGAAGAGCGAAGTGAACCGTTCGCTGTGCCTCGCGCTCGCCATTCCTCTTGTACAATGCATATGAACTTAAACATGCCTGCCAAAAAACATATAGCATCACCAAGACCCTCCCCGTATGACACGACAGTAGGGGCCTCTCTGACACGATGCAGCTCTATTGTGTCCCCTCCCCTCTGAAATTAAGAAAACGGGCTGCGATATGAATATATTCAACATCTCTCCCAACCATGGTTTTGTATAACGGTAAATGTTATCGCCCTCAAGAGTGCACGTGTCCAAGATATTCGTCTCATATAGGCTAAGCTACTACAATCCTTTACGTTTGTTCATGGCGTCCATTTCCTTGTGATTTCATGCCAATGGTACGAGGTTGAGTTTATATGAATCAGTGAGATGGGCTTCAATAATCCACTTGGGATACATTTCTAATATTGAGTGAAATAACTCTATAACTCTAAAGTCTAAAAAGTTTGTCATGGCTGGTTGGAGTGAGTTTTAGACCCTGGCTCCTGTGGGATTATATGAATTCCATGTAATCTTGTCTAGTTACCAATATTCGTTTGACATGAAGGCCCCTGCGACTATGGACTAACTCCTGCGCCTGAATCAATTGCGCGCATTCCCCATTCCCTTTGTCTGTCTCTTTGATACAGAAGACTCGTGGAATGTGACCACTGGATCGCCAGGGTGAGACCGTGCAAATCAGCTTTTACCGTCAGCACCGAGTCCAGACCAGCAGACAAGAGCCAAGAAAGGGGTCTAGGTCGGTTGATTATCATAATAATCAGATCGTGGGGAGGAAAATCTCCTTTGAATAAATTACTTCTTCAATAGGAGGCGCGACTGCCAAAGAGACAACTTTGTCAGCCACAGTTGTTGTTGATTTCTCTCTACCAGTGTTCAGGGGTCCCCATTTCTTTCTCTCCAAATTTTGGACGCTTTACTAGAGATCAAACTATAAATACGGCTACTGTTCCTCTCCCGGGCTTAGCTTGGTAAGCTTGTTTTCGTCTCTGCAGCACACAACGATGCACAGGTTACCAAGGGCAAGCCTAAAACCGTCCTTTGGTAGCGGCTAATGGGCTATGGGTTGGGACAATGGCTTCGTTTCCCCCCAGCGACCGCATGATGGGAACCCGGGGACCGTGGTGGACAAGAGATTGTTCAGAAATGTATGATGGCAATTTGCACGTCTCAAATTCATTATCACTCGTCAGGCAACTCTAGCACGTCTCCCAACCCCCTCCTGGCAGTACAGTCTCACTGTTTGCACACTTTAGCCTAAAACCACAAAACAATGTACACTCTTCTTATAGGTGCCTATTAGTCGTAGCATATTTTAGGCTAACATATGAGAGAAATTCACCGTGCGTAATTTCTTAATTATCTTTAATTACGCATAAATCGAATATGTCTTGTAGTGCTCATTCTGTGATGTGTCTACTGACGGGTTTAATCTCTTGAACAGCTTCCTGTGAACAACTAGCCCATCAGTTTAGGAAACACCCATTTTTGGGCTGGTAAATGCTGTGGTAAATACATAATGTCATCATTCGTGGACTTTACGCATTGGTTAACAAAATGGAATATGATCGCCAAGGGAGGATTTTGATAATGAACTTATTTTGTGTGACACCACACCTGACTTAACCATTATGTAAAGGACAAAACACCTGTTATATCATCCAGATTCCGTGCATCCATAGACTAGGGTATCCTTCTTCATTTGCTTCTGGTAATAGATTGAGATTAAAATTCAGAAAATCTTTATTGTCCAATTAGGCATATTGCAACAAAAACCCAAACATACAAGGAAAACACACATAGGCCTACATAAAAATATAAACCATGAAAACGTGAACTCTCTCTTGCAGAACGCGTGTGTGTGTGTGTATATGTGTGCTTAATGGGAACCCGCCTGAGATCCATTTTTTCTCTTGCTTCTAGTGAAGCAATAGACTTCATAGTCACCGATGTCTGAGCATGGAAACGTGTTGATTCAGACTCCCGATGTGATTATAGGCACTTTGGGCATTATGCAAACCTGATCCATTCATCTCTATGCATATTTTAGACTCTTCTCAAGCCGATGTGAGAGCGTCAAATACAATGCTAAGACAATGTATGATTTTGTATCGGTTTGAACGTAAATTACAGAGCCAAAGTCTTATTCACTCTTTTTCACGAATAGCTCCGTACCTATACAGCGAGGCGTCATGGAGCCACATTGCAAAGGTAAGACGTGGCACAACGTTTATAAGAGCAGTGTAAATTCTATCTGCACGGCGAGAAATTAAAAAGGAGATGAAGCAACAAAATTGAACAAATACCGACCATGTTTTCGTGGCCTTATTCCTCCAAAGAACATCTTTTTGTTATTCACACTTCAAGGCACATTAAAGTATAGCCTGTAGGCTACGAGCCCAAATCAGCAGAGGTGTGTTTCCGGCAATAGCAAGGTTTGCCAGCGCAAGAGCTTTGGGTCAAAGGCACAGGTCACTCCCAATCCCTTTAGGGCGTGTACGCTATTTTTTAATTGAAATATGTGGCAATTATTGACTACAAGTGCAATGCAACTTTGATAATATTTATGCAGTGTGTGTGTGTGTGTGTGTGTGTGTGTGTGTGTGTGTGTTTGTGTGTCTGCGCGTGTGAGAGAGAGAGAGCGCGCGCGCGAGAGAGAGAGAGAGATACAGACATGGAGTGTGGAAATTGAAAAACCACAATTCCTCAATTGTTTTTAAACTTTGCCCATAATACGTCCACTCGTATTTATCAATTATTTTTTAACGATATCACATTTCCCCGATAAACAATCATATTTGTGTGTCAGGGCTTCAAATGATGCGCTTTGCAATATATTCCCAAATCCAACTTAGCTCTTTCTAGTTTTCTCACCACTGCTAATAAATTGCCTTGTCTTGGCAAGCTAGAATCTGAGACGTGCTTAGCAACTCAAAGCTCAACGATCTTTTGTCCCCCTAAATCTGGACATATTGTCAAGACTCCATGGGAGTCCATTGCGCGAACACACCCTCCTCGCTCCACACGAGACAATCCCTTCCCCCTATATCATTCATCAACCGAGAGGAAGTTTTTACATCAGGTATTTTATATATCGAGAAACAAGGCGATATATTATCGCCTACACATTTCTGTAACACGGATATCAAATATGTCTATTGCAAATAGGCTACAAATGTTACCTACATATATTCTTACCTTTACATTTGCCATAGGGCTGCACCTGTGCGCCTGCACTTTTTGATATACAATGTTAAAAATAATCAACATTGAATCTGCTCGGGAATGTGTGAATAGCATTACGTTGAGATAATTCTAACCGAGCGTTTCAGTTGTAGCGAACATCCCTCACGCAGATAAAAATACAAACTTGCAGGTCTACTTACAATTACATTTAGTAGGCCTACATTATTTGGTATTAAGTGTAGGAATGTCTTATGAATAACAAAGTAATCCAGATCTGTTTATTGAAAAATGTTTCCTGTAAACCATGCAGGAACAAAAATGGCGTGTTGAAAAATCTCACACGCAAGAGTCATTACGCCTGCAATTAAAAACTCATTTGCATATGCTAATCAGTACAACATTAATCTTGACGCTCAATTGGAGTAGAGAAGGAGGCCCTTCGTGTGGATCAAAAGCAAAACCATAATATATTTTTGGTGCAATCGGTAAAGATAAGGTTCAGAAAGCATTAAGAATGAAAAATGCCAATACATTTTACAGTAAGCTTTTCACTTCACTGCAGGTCTACTTATCATTGCACTTCAATGCACATTTGCACACAAGAAAAAATGCAGTCCAGGCCTATATTTCTGATGTCAGTGTGTGTTCAAATTCCGAAAATGATTTCCTTATCTTAAATAGAACAATCTAATGCATGTATATGGTCACATTGCAATGATGCATAAGTTTAGTTCATGATTCATATCTTAATTAAACAATGTTTATGGACCATATACGTTATAGCCTATTAACAATCACAATGCATGTATTGTGGTTTTACAGGAGTGAGAGCGCTTTATTTCACTCCAAGTGTGCAGGAAACAGCCTATCCCAGATGCACTTCTGACGTTGCAAAACTTGCGGGGCAGAATGCTTATATAGGCCTTACACAAATCATGTTCAGTGTTCATGGAAGTCCAATGGTCCCGTTTATTTTGTAAAGAGACAGATTGGTGGGACAACACAAAACGCAGGGTACATCATGATTGAAGAAATAATTGATAAGAAAGTAAATACTGCACCAAAGTTACGTAACAAAATGTATTTGCTTTGCACTGGTGCAGACGCTCAGTAAATCTGTCCCTCTGAGTCAAAAATCTGTTTCCCCAATGCATTAGACATATTTCAAAAGAAGGCTCTGCTTGGAGATAGTCTCTCACTGACCAAAAGTAGTTTTTCTGGTGGATCATGTTAGCACGCAGGTCGGTGGCGACTGGTTTCTCCTCCCGATAGCAGGACTCTCGAAATGATGAAGAGTGATGCGTAGGCCCTAATGCCAAATTAATTGCTTAATTAATGCGTTCATAAATATGAATGCAAAGAGGCCCCAATATGCTGACATGCGTGTAGGAGCTTTACGTAGCTACACGATGTCATCATGGGGAACACAATGTGCTTCAGAATGACAACGTTACAAAAGCTGGTAGCCTATAGATGCCACTCTCGTAATGGTATAATAATGTGGCTGAAAAATCAGGATTTACTTCCTCACCACAAATATAAGGGTGTAGGCCTGGTCCATAGTTGCCAAGCTCCTTTATATTAGGCATTGCTCATAATGTCGAATATAATATAATACAATACAGATCTTATATTGTAGGCTGGAGGTTTATATTTAATATTCGTTTCTACAATGTTGTGTTCTAAAAAAAATGTTGCCACTTGCTTGCCTGTAGCCTGAATTATTCTAGAATAGTGGGAGTCTTTTTTGAGTATTTTAGGGAGACGTTTGTGGCCATGGCAAATCAATGGAAAACATATTTTGAAACTGCTCTACAATTTTAGAAACAATAGGCCTAACAAGCATTTAAGGCTGTGAGTAATTACACTTGTATTATATTTTACAAAGTAAAAATAATGAAGGTCTTGTGAAGGGGGCGATCCAAGCCTTCTAACGTTCCAATCTTGAATTGCATGAGCTTTGCTAAATCCGAATACCCCTCGTTCAGCTGAAGTATTAATCAACGAAATTATTTTGACAATAACGAATACAGAAACACAATATAATATGTATGTATGCATATTATGTACCCACAGCTCAAGAAAATAAACACAGGCAATTGAGGCGACTTTAATACCAATGTAACTTGATTAATTTGTATAGGCCTACAAGCCAGTGTACTGTAAACTGTACGCATTTCAATTGTCGAATTCCTGCACTATTCTGGATATGTGCAGATTTGTGTACAATATTTTGATTGAGCAGATGAATTTGTTGTACAGGCATTTGGCACAATTATAACCTCGTTATCGTATGCGTTCGGGCTAAACAATCATTTTGAACGACAAACTTGTGAAAAGAAGAAATCACAGGCTATGTTTCTGAGGAGGAAAATCAACAGGTGCCAACACATAAAATGAGAAAGAACTACGAATGTTTACATCGATCTCTAGCGTGTCATACCCGTTTCCATTTATTTTACTGAAGAAGTTGAGGTTATACAGGCTATATGGAAAATGCCAAAACATTTAATGCATTTCTCTAGGCTCGTTCTGTCGGTTTTGTCCTACTCTGTCCTCATTAGGACTTGATACCAAATGCTTTATTGTAGAGTAGAAATGTATGATGGGCTGCATATTGAACACACATTGCCATCTTCTTACATAATTTGCTTGGCCGAGAATTTACTTGGAGTAAATCCAATGCGAGAAGCACTAATTGGGTTTGGGGATTAGGGTTCAGGTTACCCTTTGCGTTCTGACGGTGTCAGTGGTAAAAGACAGCTCGATGTAAACCTTCTCAGCACCGAGCACTCCTATACCATACCTGACAGGAAGGCTTTGTAGCAATTATTTCTCTCGGCCTCCCTTCCCCATTCATAACCTTAAGAAAGAATCGAATGAAAAAAATAGGATTTGCAATAACACGACCACGCCCATCATGAAACGAGATGTGTTTTTTTAGAGATCAAAGTGCAGGGGGCACAATGGTGAAAATCGGTCTTTTGAGCACTGTTCACCCCTGCGATTGAGTTGTCATCGTGGTTGTATGCCTACAGTATTAAAGAGCAGGAGGTCGATGTGTTAATAAAAATGCACTGGGCTGCACAAAACCGAGCTTATTCGTATTAAGGTGACGCGCGAGCGTGAAGATGGGACCATTTTCATCGTTGGACCTCTGGGCTCGTGGGGTTTTTGAGCGCTTATTGAATGTATGCCTGGGGGCGTTTAGACAACGTTAGAGATATTTTCCTAGCACCAACCCCCTCCTATCCTTTGAATATGGCCTCATTTAAAAGAGGTTAGGCCTATGTGCCTGCACCAGTTGGTCTGGTTTAGTTTAAGTGCCGGTAGCCCTAAGTGAAGGGGGTGGAGATGCACTTTGATTATGATATTAATCTGGGAATCATGTGTGAGAATCAATGGGAGTTAAACCGTTCAGATTTAACTGAACTAATGATGGAATTCAATGGGATTATGGGCTCTCAGGCTCCCGAGTGGCGCAGCGGTCTAAGGCACTGCATCTCAGTGCAAGAGGCGTCACTATAGTACATGGTTCGAATCCAGGCTGTATCACATCCGGCCATGATTGGGAGTCCCATAGGTTGGCGCATAATTGGCCCAGCATCGTCGGGGTTTGACCGGTGTAGGCCGTTATTGTAAATAAGAATTTGTTCTTAACTGACTTGCCTAGTTAAATAAAAAAAATATGGGTTAATTATAGTCTTAACTAGGACTGCTATTGGACTGAATAGATCTCAATGGACAAAAGGTTTTAACCAAACAAGTAGACTAGCCTTTATCGCCTGTATGTTCAAATGGATAGGATATCAACAACCTAATTTGAATTAAATCCATGCGGTGCCTTGTGAGATCAGAGCAAAAATGCAAGGCTGTATTTTCATAATTTTAATCGGCGGAGCGCATCACAACTTGCTTTATTTGTCGATGCTATATTATTAAATAAATTCAATGTCTCGTCTATTGAGAAAACAAACCGTTTACTATTGACAATACATCAACGTCCAGCTGCATTATCTTCCTGAATAAAAGTAAATGGAATTATATGGACTGTTTGTCCCTTCTTTGCAGGAATTAAACGTCCCCTCCTGCATTCAACAAATAGGCATATTCTTGGAGAAGAGGTAAGATTGTATAATACGAAGTATGTAACTGAGTGCGCCACCGCACCTGTATAGTCTTCAGTCAACAGGCACTGTCCCCCATGCATGGTCCTGAAGTTACGCGTCACTAAAACTTCAGCCCTAGAGCACAGTGTTGGTATTTTTTATGTAAACTTATTCTTGTCCTGGATCTAAATATAATTTGTGGAATATATAGAGTAGTGGCAATTATTAGTATCACATTTAAGTAAATGGATGCTGAGGCCATTTTTTTTTTTTTTTTTTACTGAACCCTCATCACACATGACAGTCTGCACCCCTTTAAAATACAAAAAACATGTAACATGTGCTCAATTATTGTTTTGTAACTAGAATTGGTCTAATATTTTTGGCATTACTTAAAGGCAACCCAAAGTTCCAATTAGGTTATACATATGTAAAGCCTATTATATATTAAAAAAAATGAGTTTATGTGTATCCCACATGCTCTTTTTGAATCAAGTATCATATGTGGTAACCAGGGCACTTAATTGTTTTATTCCAAATAGAAGGCTCTATTCCAAATGGAACAGAGGAATTTCAACAGGGAAAACCTACACATATTGCATGCACCATGTATAATTAATATAGTCTAGAGCAACATTGATAACGTGTATTCGTCTCTCCATTCGGCATATTGATATTTTACTTCTTACTTATTTACATACTTACTTATTAGGATTAGGACTAAAAGTAGTCCATCTCCAGTAATGGTAGTTGATCATAGGTTACCTACTTTATGAGGATGAGAAAAAAATCGCATGTTGGCCATACACGTTAATAATGTCCTTTAAAACTCTTCCATATAGATAGAAAAATTATGAAAGATAACCCCAATATTGTTAAACGGAAACCTCAACGATCATTTAAAGGAAACATGAATGTAAACTATAGGCCTATATATGGCTATACATAATTCTGGGATTGGAATTTACCTGCATATTTTCTTTAAAGGCCCAGTGCAGTCAAAAACGTGATTTTTCTATATGTTCTATATGTTTCCATACTGTGAGGTTGGAATAATATTGTGAAATTGTGAAAATGATGATAATGACCTTTTAGTGTAATAGTTGTTTGAAAAGATTGCCTGAAATTTCCGCTTGTTTTGGTGGAATGGAGTTTTGGCCTGCCTTGTGACATCGCCAGGCAGTAAATAGGCTAATAGACCAATAGTAAAGAGAGTTCCAAACCTCTCTGCCAATAAAAGCTCGTTTTCAGATTTCCCTCCCCACTCCCCACTCAGACCACTCCTAGCTAAATTATTGCTTGTGAAATTGTCCATTGCTAAGAAACTATTTTGGTTTCTTTTTGACCATTTTAATTGGAAACAATCACAATAAGGTTGTTACCCAAAAATGATTTGATATTGAAATTAAAACAGCTGCATTAGACCTTTAAGGCTATTTGTATGTTCATTCTGAGAATAAACAAATATAAACTAGTCACTTAAAGTGTTCCATTGAACATTTTAAATAATGAAATGTCCATAATTTTTGACTTGGAAGAAGTCAATTACAGCTTCTCCCTTGATATCAAATATTTTGTTAGTTGTTTTCAACGAAGACACTGTCTTCAGTGGGCCTATCATGTTCCATATTGGCTTTACTCCGTTGTGCTGCCAACGCTACATTTAGCAGAAATAATGGAATTTAAATAGCATATTTCAAATATGAAAATATGGAAACATCCCATGCTGATGTAGCCTATAGCACTCTCTACACTTAGGCCTACTATTTTAACATTATGTAAAAAATCAGCAGGTAGCTTTTTTCAATTACCTTGGATCCTATTGAATAAACATTGCCTTCTGGTTGCTTACCTATGCCTATAATTATTCCTAATATTTGTATAAAAAAAAAAAAACGTAATTTGCACAATTTTCATTGATGGGAATATTAATTTCATGACATTTCCATGCAACCAAAGACCGATAAGAAAACACCACTAAGCATGGCAGAAACGTGCTAATTGAACCAACTGCAGTCATAATTCAGAATTTGTTTTATGTCCATTGGCAGGGGTATGCGGGCTACTTACGATGTTTCATAATTATGGGCATGTGGGTTGGTTTTAGAAATATTCCTCTCTTGCGGTAGTGCCGGATTAACAGAGGAGAGAAAAATCAGACAAACACACACTGTTCATTTGCATGTTGTATCCCACGGTGGAAATTACAATGGCGTTCAATTAATATGCACATAAATTAAAAGTGAGAGAGTTCTAAATTCCAGGCACAGGCGGTCTTCCTAGAGGAAGAGAAAGGCCTCCGTTGGCGGAGTAACAAGCAGAGTGTTCACACGCTAAATTAGGGAAGGAGGGAGGAAAGTGTTTCTGCAAGTAGACTACATCAGCCCTATACCACCCCCCACCAGTCTTCCCAAGGACAATAGTAGGCCTATCGATGAAATGACGATATGCAGAATACCTAGCTCCTTATAAAGGTGGGCGTTTCCACTTAACCACTCCATAAACAATATTATATTAAAAAACGTATAATTATGGAAATTGTTTGCAGTTATGTTATTGCACTATAAATGGTAATGTTCAGATGGTCCATTTAAGTTTGACATATTTCCCCACCCCTTATGTCGTATATAATTGTATGGATAAAGGTTTACAAAAAACATTTTTTTGATTACCCCATACAGTGCCTAGTGAAAGTCTACACACCCTTTTCACAGTCTTCACATTTTGCTGTCTTAAAATTGAATTTACATTCGATTTTTTCCCTACAGTTGGTGGAAGCACTTTTTGCGGCCATTAATTACAGTTGTGAATCGAAAATACAGCAATATTCAAACCTTGTCTATGATTTTCAAGCATATTCAAATCAGGACTGAGACTGGACCACTAAGGGACACTCAATACCTATTGGAAAGCAATTCTGGTTTATTTGTGTCATTGCGATATTGTCCCGCTGAAAAATAGAACTATCCCTGTGGTAGGTTTTCAGAAAACTTAAGAGTGTTTTCCTCTAACTTTTTAGCTTGCCACCTCTATACTTTAATATACAGAAGGTTTCACTCTGTGTTGTGCTGTATTGAATGTGATCCAAATCTGTCGTTTTTAATTTAAGACAAAAAGTTAATTTCCGTGTTATCTTGCAATATTCCTTAACAGCCTTGTTGCAAACAGAATGGATGATATGGAGTGGATTTTTAAAATACAGGCTTCCTTCTTTGTCATACAGGCCAGTAATGTGGAGTGAATTCAGTGTTGTTGATTATATTTTCAAGAATTGTTGTGGCAGCATCATGGTATGCTTGTCACCAGCACCAGGATCAAAATAAATATGAAAGGAATAAAGCCCAGCTAAAAAAATGTAGGAAACCATCCATAGACTTCTGAAAACCTAATCCTGGGGTACAGTTTTATTTTTCAGCAGGACAATTACACACATTTTAATGGCAAAGACACACCAGAATGGATTTTCAAAATGTTAGTGTTCCTGAATGTTCCAGTCTCAGTCCTGACTTAAATAAGCTTGAAAATCAGAAACAAGGTTTGCATATTTACAAATTTACTGAGCTTGAGGAATTGTTACAAAAACAATGGATACACATTGAGTGTACAAAACATGCTCTTTCTATGACATAGACTGACCAGGTGAAAGCTATGCTCCCTTATTGATGACACCTGTTAAATCCACTTCAATCAGTGTAGATGAAGGGGAGGAGACAAGTTAAAGCAGGATTTTTAAGCTTTGAGACAATTGAGATATGGATTGTGTATGTGTCCATTCAGAGGGTGAATGGGCAAGACAAAATATTTAAGTGCTTTTAAATGGGGTATGGCAATAGGTGCCAGGTAGACCATTTTGAATGTGTCAAGAACTGCAACGCTGTTGGGTTTTTGACGCTCAACAGTTTCCCGTGTGTATCAAGAATGGTCCACCACCCAAAGGACATCCAGACAACTTGACCCAACTGTGGGAAGCATTAGTCAACATGGGCCAACATCCCTGTGGAACACTTTCGACACTTTGTAGAGACCATGCCCCGACGAGTTAAGGCGGGTGTTCATAATGTTTTGTTGCCCTGAGAGTTGAGCAAGGTTGGTAGAATCCTATTCAAAATTATTCCCAGCTACCAATTATTAACTCGGGGGTAATATTTTATTTTTTTGTAATAATTTGGAACATTTTTCATAATTCTTTCACTTTGAAAATGTGGAGTAGGTCGGTACTCCCCATAGGAGAACCCTTTTTAGTTCCAGGGGTTCCATGTAGAAAGAGTCCTACAAGGAACCCAAAAGGTTTCTTCAAAGGGTTCTACTATGGGGACCACCAAAGAACCCTTTTGGGTTCTAGATATAACTTTTTCTAAGAGTGTAGTGACTGTATATGAAGTGCTTACTCATTGACCAGCATCTATTATTTATTCACAAATGACAATGCAAGGTAAATATAAAAGTTGGTCTTATAGACTCAACCCTATATGGATATGTCTTATAAGTTTCAGTTATTGGGCATCATCTGCCTAAAGATTTGTAAGTATTCATAATGCTGCAGATAATGAAACCTCATATTGAGGTTTAGTTCTGTTATGGATCTACCTGTAGGCAAATCTTATTGATAGGCCTAATATCAACATGGAATAATATTATAAAGAATGTATATCTGTCATTTTTCTAACTTTTTTTAATATGCTTCTAATGAATTATAACTTCTTCATAGCCTAATTGCCGTGGTTATTGTAAGCATGGTTTGAGCCTAGGGGTGTTGAATGTGGAGAAATGTAGCTCCCATCCTTGATGCAAAAAACTGCTTGTGCAGGATAGGCCAATTCCTTGATAGAGGTCGCCACCAAGTGATTTTATTTGATCATTACATAATGTCTCTTCCAAAAAACAGTGTTTTAAAAAAAAAATAGGCCTAATTATACCGATTTCCATGATATTAATTTGCATGCAGTATCCAAGCATTGTAATAAAAAAAATGTATGGGCTCATAGACTTTGTTTAAATGGTATAGGCCTTTAAGCCTAACACTATATGGCCATTCTATATCCATCAGCTGCTTTAAAATGGGATACTTCAAATAACATCAGCAACTGAGAGAGTAGGCATAATGTACTGACTGTGTAGAACCAGAATCAATCAAACCCTAAACAACAGGGGTGAAATGGCATGTTTACAGGTGTGTAAATACTGCATGCGGATTCAATTGAATGAAGCCCACACACAGTCATGTCCTCATCTCAATGTGAGCATATATCAAACCAGTTAAAAAGTAATGTAAAAATGACATAAATGGTGTAAGCCCTCAACAGTGAATTCATGATATCTTTGGAACAGGTAAACTACGACCTTGCTGTCAATTTTGTTGTTATAGACCCCCCTCAGCCCCAAGCTGTGCCCTGGACACCATATGTGAACTGATTGCCCCCCATCTATCTTCAGAGCTCGTGCTGCTAGGTGACCTAAACTGGGACATGCTTAACACCCCAGCCATCCTACAATCTAAGCTTGATGCCCTCAATCTCACACAAATTATCAATGAACCTACCAGGTACCACCCCAAAGCCGTAAACACGGGCACCCTCATAGATATCATCCTAACCAACTTGCCCTCTAAATACACCTCTGCTGTTTTCAACCAAGATCTCAGCGATCACTTCCCCATTGCCTGCATCCGTAATGGGTCAGCGGTCAAACAACCTTCACTCATCACTGTCAAACACTCCCTGAAACACTTCAGCGAGCAGGCCTTTCTAATCGACCTGGCCCGGGTATCCTGGAAGGATATTGACCTTATCCCGTCAGTAGAGGATGCCTGGTTATTTTTTTTAAATGCCTTCCTCACCATCTTAAATAAGCATGCCCCATTCAAGAAATTTAGAACCAGGAACAGATATAGCCCTTGGTTCTCTCCAGACCTGACTGCCCTTAGCCAACACAAAAACATCCTGTGGCGTTCTGCATTAGCATCGAACAGCCCCCGTGATATGCAACTTGTCAGGGAAGTTAGAAACCAATATACACAGGCAGTTAGAAAAGCCAAGGCTAGCTTTTTCAAGCAGAAATTTGCTTCCTGTAACACAAACTCAAAAAAGTTCTGGACACTGTAAAGTCCATGGAGAATAAGAGCACCTCCTCCCAGCTGCCCACTGCACTGAGGATAGGAAATGGTCACCACTGATAAATCCACTATAATTGAGAATTTCAATAAGCATTTTTCTACGGCTGGCCATGCTTTCCACCTGGCTACCCCTACCCCGGTCAACAGCACTGCAGCCCCCCCACAGCAACTCGCCCAAGCCTTCCCCATTTCTCCTTCTCCCAAATCCAGTCAGCTGATGTTCTGAAAGAGCTGCAAAATCTGGACCCCTACAAATCAGCCGGGCTAGACAATCTGGACCCTTTCTTTCTAAAATTATCTGCCAAAATTGTTGCAACCCCTATTACTAGCCTGTTCAACCTCTCTTTTGTGTCGTCTGAGATTCCCAAAGATTGGAAAGCAGCTGCATTCATCCCCCTCTTCAAAGGGGGACACACTCATGACTCAAACTGCGACAGACCTATATCTATCCTACCCTGCCTTTCTAAGTTCTTCGAAAGCCAAGTCAACAAACAGATTACCGACCATTTCGAATCCCACCGCACCTTCTCCGCTATGCAATCTGGTTTCAGAGCTGGGCATGGGTGCACCTCAGCCACGCTCAAGGTCCTAAACGATATCTTAACCGCCATTGATAAGAAACAATACTGTGCAGCCGTATTCACTGACCTGGCCAAGGCTTTCGACTCTGTCAATCACCACATCCTCATCGGCAGACTCAATAGTCTTGGTTTCTCAAATGATTGCCTCGCCTGGTTCACCAACTACTTCTCTGATAGAGTTCAGTGTGTCAAATCGGAGGGCCTGTTGTCCGGACCTCTGGCAGTCTCTATGGGGGTGCCACAGGGTTCAATTCTTGGGCAGACTCTCTTCTCTGTATACATCAATGATGTCGCTCTTGCTGCTGGTGAGTCTCTGATCCACCTCTACGCAGACGACACCATTCTGTATACTTCTGGCCCTTATTTGGACACTGTGTTAACAACCCTCCAGACGAGCTTCAATGCCATACAACTTTCCTTCCGTGGCCTCCAACTCCTCTTAAATACAAGTAAAACTAAATGCATGCTCTTCAACCGATCGCTGCCTGCACCTGCCCGCCCGTCCAGCATCACTACTCTGGATGGTTCTGACTTAGAATATGTGAACAACTACAAATACCTAGGTGTCTGGTTAGACTGTAAACTCTCCTTCCAGACTCACATCAAACATCTCCAATCCAAAATTAAATCTAGAATTGGCTTCCTATTTCGCAACAAAGCATCCTTCACTCATGCTGCCAAACATACCCTCGTAAAACTGACCATCCTCGACTTCGGCGATGTCATTTACAAAATAGCCTCCAATACCCTACTCAATAAATTGGATGCAGTCTATCACAGTGCCATCCGTTTTGTCACCAAAGCCCCATATACTACCCACCACTGCGACCTGTACGCTCTCGTTGGCTGGCCCTCGCTTCATACGCATCGCCAAACCCACTGGCTCCAGAACATCTACAAGACCCCGCTAGGTAAAGTCTTATCTCAGCTCGCTGGTCACCATAGCAGCACCCACCTGTAGCACGCGCTCCAGCCGGTATATCTCACTGGTCACCCCCAAAGCCAATTCCTCCTTCGGCCGCCTCTCCTTCCAGTTCTCTGCCGCCAATGACTGGAACGAACTACAAAAATCTCTGAAACTGGAAACACTTATCTCCCTCACTAGCTTTAAGCACCAGCTGTCAGAGCAGCTCACAGAATACTGCACCTGTACATAGCCCATCTATAATTTAGCCCAAACAACTACCGCTTCCCCTACTGTATTTATTTATTTATTTTGCTCCTTTGCACCCCATTATTTCTATTTCTACTTTGCACTTTCTTCCACTGCAAATCTACCATTCCAGTGTTTTACTTGCTATATTGTATGTACTTCGCCACCATGGCCTTTTTTTTGCCTTTACCTCCCTTATCTCACCTCATTTGCTCACTTTGTATATAGACTTATTTTTCTACTGTATTATTGACTGTGTGTTTGTTTTACTCCATGTGTAACTCTGTGTTGTTGTATGTGTCAAACTGCTTTGCTTTATCTTGGCCAGGTCGCAATTGTAAATGAGAACTTGTTCTCAACTTGCCTACCTGGTTAAATAAAGGTGAAATAAATAAATAAATATGCGAATGGATTGCCCCCCATTTATCTTCAGAGTTCATACTGTTAGGTGACCTAAACTGGGATATGCTTAACACCCCGGCCATCCTACAGTCTAAACTAGATTCCCTCAATCTCACACAAATTATCAAGGAATTTACCAGGTACCACCCTAAATCCGTAAACATGGGAACCCTCATAGATATCATCCTGACCAACCTGCCCTCTAAATACACCTCTGCTGTCTTCAACCAGGATCTCAGCGATCACTGCCTCATTGCCTGCATCCGTAATGGATCAGTGGTCAAACGACCTCCACTCATCACTATCAAACGCTCCCTGAAACACTTCAGTGAGCAAGCCTTTCTAATCGACCTGGCCCGGGTATCCTGGAAGGATATTGACCTTATCCCGTCAGTAGAGGACGCCTGGTTATTCTTTAAATGTGCTTTCCTCACCATCTTAAATAAGCATGCCCCATTCAAAACATTTAGAACTAAGAACAGATATAGCCCTGGGTTTACTCCAGACTTGACTGCCCTTGACCAGCACAAAAACATCCTGTGGCGTACTGCATAAGCATTGAAAAGCCCCCGCGATATGCAACTTTTCAGGGAAGTTATACACAGTCAATATACACAGTCAGTCAGTAAAGCAAAAGCTAGCTTTTTCAAACAGAAATTTGCATCCTGTAGTACAAATTCCCCAAACTTTTGGGACACTGTGAAGTCCATAGAGAATAAGAGCACCTCCTCCCAGCTGCCCACTGCACTGAGGCTAGGAAACATTGTCACCACCGATAAATCTACGATAATCGAGAATTTCAATAAGCATTTTTCTACGGCTGGCCATGCTTTCCACCTGGCTACCCCTACCCCGGCCAACAGCTTTGCACCCCTCGCAGCAACTTGCCCAAGCCCCCCCCCTCGCTTTTCCTTCACCCAAATCCAGATAGCTGATGTTCTGAAAGAGCTGCAAAATCCGGACCCCTACAAATCAGCTGGGCAAGGCAATCTGGACCCTCTCCTTCTAAAATGATCCGCCGCAATTGTTGCAACCCCTATTACTAGCCTGTTCAACCTCTCTTTCGTATCGTCTGAGATCCCCAAAGATTGGAAAGCTGCCATGGTCATCCCCCTCTTCAAAGGGGGAGACACTCTAGACCCAAACTGTTACAGACCTATATCTATCCTGCCCTGCCTTTCTAAAATCTTCTAAAGCCAAGTTAACAAACAGATCACCGACCATTTCGAATCCCACCGTACCTTCTCCGCTATGCAATCTGGTTTCCGAGCTGGTCATGGGTGCACCTCAGCCACGCTCAAGGTACTAAACAATATCATAACCGCCATTGATAAAAGACAGTACTGTGCAGCCGTCTTCATCGACCTGGCCAAGGCATTCGACACTGTCAATCACCGCATTCTTATCGGCAGACTCAATAGCCTTGGTTTCTCAAATGACTGCCTCGCCTGGTTCACCAACTACTTCTCAGATAAAGTTAAGTGTGTCAAATCAGAGGGCCTGTTGTCCGGACCTCTGGCAGTCTCTATGGGGCTGCCACAGTGTTCAATTCTCAGGCCGGCTCTTTTCTCTGTATATATCAATGATGTTTCTCTTGCTGCTGGTGATTCTCTGATCCACCTCTAGGCAGACGACACCATTCTGTATACTTCTGGCCCTTATTTGGACACTGTGTTAATAAACCTCCAGACAAGCTTCAATGCCATACAACTCTCCTTCCGTGGCCTCCAACTGCTCTTAAATGCTAGTAAAACTAAATGCATGCTTTTCAACCGATTGCTGCCCACACCCGCCCGCATGACTAGAATCACTACTCTGGACGGTTCTGACTTAGAATATGTGGACAACTACAAATACCTAGGTGTCTGGTTAGACTGTAAACTCTCCTTCCAGACTCACATTAAGCATCTCCAATCCAAAATGAAATCTAGAATTGGCTTCCTATTTCGCAACAAAGCCTCCTTCACTTATGCTGCTAAAGATAGCTTCGGAAAACTGACTATCCTACCGATCCTTGACCTCGCAATGTCATTTACAAAATAGCCTCCAACACTCTACTCAGCAAATTGGATGCAGTCTATCACAGTGCCATCCGTTTTGTCACCAAAGCCCCATAGACTACCCACCACTGCGACCTGTATGCTCTCATTGGCTGGCCCTCACTTCATATTCGTCGCCAAATCCACTGGCTCCAGGTCATCTATAAGTCTTTGCTAGCTAAAGCCCCGCCTTATCTCAGCTCACTGTTCAGCATAGCAACACCCACCCGTAGCACGCGCTCCAGCAGGTATATTTCACTGGTCATCCCCAAAGCCAATTCTTCCTTTGACCGCCTTTCTTTGCAGGTCTCTGCTGCCAATGACTGGAACAATTTGTAAAAATCACTGAAGCTGGAGACTTATATCTCCCTCACTAACTTTAAGCATCAGCTGTCAGAGCAGCTTACCAATCATTGCACCTGTACACAGCCCATCTGTAAATGGCCCACCCAACTACCTCATCCCCATATTGTTATTTATTTTTTGCTCTTTTGCACCCCAGTATCTCTTCTTGCACATCATCATCTGCACATCTATCACTCCAGTGTTAATGCTAAATTGTAATTATTTCGCTACTATGGCCAATTTATTGCCTTACCTCCCTATTCTTACTACATTTGCACACACTGTATATAGATTTTTCTATTGTGTTATTGACAGTACGTTTGTTTATCCCATGTGTAACTCTGTGTTGTTGATTTTGTCGCACTGCTTTGCTTTATCTTGGCCAGGTCGCAGTTGTAAATGCGAACTTGTTCTCAACTGGCCTACCTGGTTAAATAAAGGTGAAATAAATTTTTTTAAAATAAAATAAAAATGTCACTTGGGTGTAATGCTTACTTATAGCCACTAGAGGGGGCACACTACCTCTTACCCAGGGCGCTCCAACCCTGTTCCTGCAGAGCTACCTTCCTGTAGCTCTCCACTCCAACCCTAATCTACCCTGATTCTAATAATTAGCTGGTTGATAAACTGAATCAGTTTTGGATTGGAGAGAAAACCTACAGGAGGGTAGCTCTCCAGGGACAGGTTTGAAGAGCCTCCTCTAACCAGAGCCATAAATGTATTGTTCACATGAATTACAGTTTTTCTCAATTGCTAAAACACTAAAACCCATTGGCTGAACAAAGTTCTCAGTTGCCTGGACTCATTTAGCTAATTATGCAGTCTGTTGTCAATACCTTAAACCATTTCACATGGTAAAACACAATTTGCAGATCTCACTCAGCAAAACTCTAAACACATTCTCATTCTCAAAACACATTCTGCACTCTAATGCACATGTCATCCATACTGGTAAACACAAGTGGCAACATTCAAATACAAATAGAAATTGATTTAACCTGTTTCAAATGATGCAACACAACCAATATAAGCCAGTTCAGCGAGCAAACAGGTTGTTGAAGGTATGAAGGATTAAGTCTGAGAATGTATAGAAGAAACAATGTGAGAGGACGAGGACGAGTGCGTATGCGAGGTGGGCGACGAGGAGGAAGAGGAGGAGGAGGGCAAGAAAGAGGAAGAGGATGACGAAGAGGAAGACAAAGAGTGGAAATATCTGATGAAATTCGAGCAACAGTTATAGACCATGTTCTTGTCCATGGACTGACAATGAGGGAAGCAGGACTTAGAGTGCAACCAAATTTGAGCCGATTTTCTGTGTCCACCATAGTAAGGACATTCAGAGAAGAGAACAGGTACAGTATACTACTGTATTTTTGTAATTGCAAATTTACTGTACTACACTCTATGCAGCTGTTTTAATAGACATTTGTAAAGTTAATCACTGTATGTATTGTACTGCATGAATATGTTTTGTAAATGCACAACTACTTTTTGTAGAATTGCAAGGCTGCCACATGCAGATGGAAGGACAGCTATATTCACTCGGGAGCAAGAGGCCGTTATAGTTGGCATGGTCCTTCAAGATAATGCAATATGACTCAGAGAAATCCAGGAACGAGTGATACAAGACAACACACACTTCCAGGGAATCGACAGTGTGAGCATTTCCACAATTGACCGTGTCCTCCATCGTAATAGGATGCGAATGAAACAAGTATACAGAGTACCTTTTGAGCGCAACTCACCAAGGGTGAAAGAACTGCGAGCTCAGTATGTGCAAGTAAGTGTACATTCAGAAACATTTACTGTAATCCAGATTGTCTACAGTACTAACACATACTACTATATGTGAATGACATTACTCTTCAGTACATACAATGTATGTGAATCAGAAGTGCATACAGTAGGCCTAATTGTACTCTACAGTATAGCACTGTCTCTGTACGACTTACAAAATCCTACATACAGTATATTGTATTTCTACACAGACAATATTTGACTTGGAATCCTTGGACAAACCCCATGAGTTCATCTTTGTCGATGAAGCAGGCTTCAATCTAACAAAGAGGAGAAGGAGAGGCTGAAACATGATTGGACAGCGGGCCATTGTTGAAGTCCCTGGTCAACGAGGTGGCAATGTCACAATCTGTGCTGCTATCAGCAACCATGGTGTTCTACATCACCATGTTACACTCGGGCCATATAACACCCAGCACCTTCTAAGATTTATTGCCAATCTAAGAGATATTTTATTTGAGCAGCAGGTTCAAGAGCAGCAGGGTCAAGAGCTAAATGAGAATCCCATTCCCACCTATGTGATACTGTGGGACAATGTCAGTGTCCACCGAGCTGCTCAGGTAAGGGAATGGTTTAACATCAATGGGCAGTTTATGAACTTGTACCTCCCTCCATACTCGCCTTTCCTGAATCCGATTGAGGAGTTTTTCTCCTCTTGGAGATGGAAAGTGTATGATAGACAACCCTACACCAGAGTAAATCTGCTGCAAGCCATGGATTTAGCCTGTGGTGATATAGGTGAGGAATCATGTCAGGGCTGGATACGGCACACAAGAGGCTTCTTCCCCCGTTGCCTCAGGAGGGACAATATTGCTTGTGATGTCGACGAAGTGCTCTGGCCTGACCCAGCCCAAAGACAAGAAGAAGCACATTGATCACATGTTTACTCCTTTGATTTTTGTCCCTTTTAGTATTGTATACTGTAGTACAGTGCATTGTAGGCTGTATACTGTACAATGGACAAATTGTATGGCCCTGAACATTGTGCTTTCCATTTATTAACAGTACTGACTGCTCAATAGATTTTGACTGGTTGCAGGTTCATATCAACAAAAAACAAGAGTTACAGTATCACAGAGACAAAGGACAAGTTTTTGAGATGCAGGGTACAGTACTGTAAAAATAGGGGTACAAGGAGGAGGAAGAACAAAAAACAAAATTGCAAAGGGCAAAGCAGAGTAGTAATTTCTGATCAATTTTGAACTACTATGATAGAACATGTTTTCGTTCATCAAAAGACAATGACGGAAAAATATGAATATTTTTTTAGATTAAAAATGTACTTTTCCCTGAGAATTGTATGTTTTGAACAATGTGTTTTCAAATTTTTTGTGTATTGTTTACTGACTGCTTGATCATTTTGATCACTTTGTTTATGATTTGAGAGCAGTGTTTGATTTTGAACACAGGTAAAACTGTTTTGAGGCGAATGTTTCATTTTGTGAGAGGAGTCAGAGGTTATGTAAATAGTGCTTGAAGATGAGGTTTTGTGTTTAATGTTTTCAGGAAACAGAGCAAGGTTTCAGAAATTGTGTTTTAGCAATTGAGAAAAACTGTAATAGGCCTATATGCATCCATGTCTGTCTCTAATCAGAACGAAAACTCAGGTGGGCTTCTGTAGCATCTGTTAAGACAATCTCAATCATAACTTATTACATTTTTTTCATATCGGAATGAAAGACAAAAAGGTAAAAGTTGAAAACGAATTTGACCCTGGCTTAGTTACTTTTTATGTTGTATTCTCTTTACAAAATAACAGATACAACCTCTGCACTTTGGAAACTCTACACTGGTGCAATTACTTGGCCTCCCTCTAGTCTCTTATTTGGGCATCCTGGTTCTCGAGAACCTATCACCCTTTTTGAACCCTCAGCAGTTTGGTAGTCTTAGCTGAAAATTGGTGGGCTCTCATCCCCCAAAAACAACTAGTATTAAGACATGGTGATTGCTTTACTGTAACATTTGACTCCACCTGTTCACTATAGCCCAGATACAGGATTCTAGTCCTGCTCCTGATTGCCACATTTAAGCTCTGATTGTGGGGGTACAGCTGATGGAGGTGGGAGGGTTTGTTGGCTCCGTTGCCATGGACACTGAGCGTTGCTAGGCAGCCGACAGGATGCTTTGGAAGCCAAGTGCGGCGGAGCAGCAGGTCACTGCAGAGAGAGGGAGCTGCACCCACACACCTTTCACGTGGACTAACACACTCTCCACACAAAGAGAAAGAGAGGGAGAGAGGAATAGAAGGGAAAAAAGAAAGGAAAAGATTGGCTTATGAAGAGGGAGCGAGAGGAGAGAGCAAGGGTGAGGAAGTGAAAAACAATGTTTACAAGTATGTCAGATAATGTCTGACCTCAAAAGTGGTCCAATATCAAGATAAATCCATGTCTCACAACATCTATTGAAAAGTTTTAGCTGTAGCCAATGCCTAAAAAATAAATATGGGCACCACACACACACACACACACACACACACACACACACACACACACACACACACACACACACACACTGATTGGTACTTATTCTGGTCTGCTGGACACAATAGCTCTGATAAAGAGCAATCCGGTTACATCACTATAACAGCCTGTTTCCATCCCTCAAAGCCTCTTGTTGCTAATGTGTGTGTTTGGATGGGATGAGGGGTCTCTAGCCTGCGAAAGTCTTGGGTGAGAGACAGTGGCGGTTCTAGACCATTTCAACAGTTGTACTGTTAGAGGGGCCAGTTACATTAGACGTTATTGTTGTCATATCGTTTTCTTCACTGCATTGCAGGCAAAAGACCATGTTCATAATCATCATCGTTGCCACTGTCTAATAACGGATGTAAAAAAAGAACGATAGCAAAAATGTGTTATGTAAAGATTATTTCATACTGCACATTTAGGGGGGCCACAAGGGGGTCCAAAATTGTTGTCACAGGGGCACTGGCCTCCCCCCCTAGAACTGCTAGAAATTGAGAGAGGCAGCTAGGTCACCAGGGACACTGCATTTAGCTTGAACGCCAAATCAACTGAGACAGAGACACCATAATATTAGTTCTGTAGACAATACGCAGGCAGCACTATGTGGAGGATCCTGATTGTGGGGACACGTATATGATCATATTGTTGCATGAGGTTAATGTTTTTAGTTGAAAGAAAAAGGGTTCCACAATGACACTATGAGTGACTTTTGAAAACATTGCTTATTCGTGAGAAGTAACTATTGTGTGGAATGTGCTTGGACACTTACCTGATCTTCCATAACATTACATATGTTTCAGAATAAGCAAAGTTTTCTAACTGCAAGTGAACCTCTTACCAAAATAATAACATATACGGAACAAAAATATAAACGCAACATGTAAAGTGTTGGTGCCATGTTTCATGTTTCATATGCATAAAAAGCTTATTTCTCTCAAATGTTGTGCACAAATAAGTTTACATCCCTGTTAGCAATGAGCATTTCTCCTTTGCCAAGATAATCCATCCACCTGACAGGTGTGGCATTTCAAGAACCTGATTAAACAGCATGATCATTACACAGGTGCACCTTATGCTGGGGACAATACAAGGCCACTGTAAAATGTGAAGTTCTGTCACACAACACAATGCCACAGATGTCTCAAGTTTTGAGGAAGCGTGCAATTGGCATGCTGAATGCAGGAATATCCACCATAGCTATTGCCAAATAATTTAATGTTAATTCATCTACAATAAGCTGCCTCCAACATCATTTTAAAGAATTTGGTAATACATCCAACCGCCCTCACAACTGCAGACCACGTGTAACCACGCCAGCCCAGGACCTCCACACCCAGCTTCTTCCCCGGTGGGATTGTCTGAGACAAGCCACCCGGACAGCTGCTGAAACTGTGGGTTTGCACAACCGAATAAGTTCTGCACAAAATGTCAGAAACCATCTCAGGGAAGCTCATCTGCGTGCTCGTCGTCCTCACCAGGGTCTTGACCTGACTGCAGTTTGGCTTCGTAACCGACTTCAGTGGGCAAATGCTCACATTTGATGGCCACTGGCACGCTGGAGAAGTGTACTCTTCACAGATGAATCCCGGTTTCAACTGTACTGGGCAGATGGCAGACAGCGTGTATTGCGTCATGTGGGCAAGCAGTTTGCTGATGTCAATGTTGTGAACAGAGTGCCCAATGGTGGCAGTGGGGTTAAGGTATGGACAGGTATAAGCTACGGACAACAAACACAATTGAATTTTTATCGATGGCATTTTCAATGCACAGAGATACTGTGACCAGGTCCTGAGGCACATTGTCGTGTCATTCATCCACCACCATCACCTCATGTTTCAGAATGATAATGCATGGACCCATGTCACAAGGATCTGTACACAATTCCTGGAAGCTGAAAATGTCCCAGTTCTTCCATGGCCTGTATACTCACCAGACATGTCACCCATTGAGTATGTTTGGGATGCTCTGGATCGAAGTGTACGACAGCGTGTTCCAGTTCCCGCCAATATCCATCAAATTCACAGAGCCATTGAAGAGGAGTGGGACAACATTCCACAGGCACAATCTACAGCCCGATCAACTCTGAAGGAGATGTGTCGTATTGCATGAGGCAAATGGTGGTCATACTAGATTCTGACTGATTTTCTGATCCATGCCCCTACTTTTTTTTTTAAAGGTATCTGTGACCAACAGATGCATATCTGTATTCCCAGTCATGTGAAATTAGGGCCTAACTGGCTCCAAGTCCAACTGGTTGAACGTCTAGGAACAGGCCAGTGTGAGAGGCCAACAGGGTGCCCATCTGTTTGCATTAATTATCCTTTGCAAAACCCCACTACGTAAGCTCCTTACACAAAGCATAAAACAGTGTAATCTCTCTACCTACAGCCTACTCCTCCCCACTACTACTACTACTGTTGCTTGATTACCCCCCAATAATCTCTCTTTCTGTTTCTCTGACTGCTTGTTGATGGATCACAAAACGTTCAATGTACATTTAGGGATACACAGATTAAAGTGTCAGGCAAGTAAATAGTCCATTTACCGAGTATCCCTGGCTGGGGGTTTCCATATGTCGCTCTGCATCGACTGTGGCAGCGCAGAATGAAATACGACACATTATTGGTGTGTGTGTGTGTGTGTGTGTGTGTGTGTGTGTGTGTGTGTGTGTGTGTGTGTGTGTGTGTGTGTGTGTGTGTGAGAGAGAGAGAGAGAGAGAGAGAGAGAGAGAGAGAGAGAGAGAGAGAGAGAGAGAGAGAGAGAGAGAGAGAGAGAGAGAGAGAGAGAGAGAGAGAGAGAGAGAGAGAGAGATGGGAAGTTAAGAAGAGCCCCCAAATGTGACTGGAAATATTACAGCAGGCAAAAAAAGGCACATTTGATCTAATAAGAGGAACCTCATCTACTGTTTGATAAAATGCTAAATGTGGGAAAAGATTAAAGTAGGCCCATTAAACGTTTTCTTCAATTTTTGTGTCATCAAATCAAATCAAATCGTATGATATTGCCCTTGTAAATCAGTCTGTCATCAGTCTGTCTAATAATAAACAGACACATTTGTTTCAATTATGGAGATACTGATACTGTAGGCTACTTCCAGATACAATATAATTTAATATTTCTGTGAAACCATGTCCTGTGACTTTACATTTGACAGCCCTGACCATTTGCTTCATAGGCTACTGACTAGGTGGTGACGTAGGCTATGTGCGACAGACTGTAATATGAAACTAAATAAGATAGAAATACTGTATTAATATTTTCATTAGTCTGGAATAAATAACATTACGTGTTTATACTGGTGAAGTAGCCTTAAAACTTTACAGATGATTATGAGCAAATGAACATTCAAGCGTGTCACGCGCTTCACACTACATCCGTACATTTTCATTCTATGCAGACCAGCATCACACCTTTCCTCACTGTAAACAACATTTTCTTCCGCAGCCATGAGATAAAGTAGTTCATCATTGAAACGCTGCTGTGCTTTTCGCTCAGTGCGTAACCGACCCTTGAAGTCTGCAGAAATCGAAGTTTCCAATTCGACCTCATTGGGTGATACCCATTGTACAGGATTTGTATGTTACTTTCCGTAGGTTATGCTATACCTATATACTACTTTATAGAGCTTATGGATGCACTTTTGTCCAACAGCATATAGCCAAATAATAAGACTAAATGCAAGATAAATGTATTGGGTGAAAACAGACACTTTTAAAGTCAGATTATTGGCCATATTCAATAGCCTTACAAGAGGAAAGAGAACAATTATTTTGCTATTAGGCTACAAGGCCAACACATAAAAATCACTGGCGTCACAATTGAAATGACACACTGCATTGTTTCAAACGCTGTGCGTAAATTCGAGAAGTAAGACAATATTGACAATGGATATCATGATTCAAATAGAGACGTTATTTCTTACAGTAAAACATAAGAGGCGGAGGGATACACTCACACATGATCTCACCATTAGTCCTTCCTACTTCACGGATCACCTTCTACTAACTTCACGTTGACGAGTCAAATTCTCTGACGTCTCCAGTGATTGGTTAAACAACACGAAAATCTCTTGCCTATTGGTCCGGCTAGTGTCAATCATGAAGCAGTGCCAATCATGATAGATTGGGCAGCAGCAGCTACATTGCATCGTTTGACAGAACTAAATAGTTACCTTGTACTTAAAGAGGAATGATTTTTTTTAAATTTATACTGACGTCGGTAGACAGCCTGTTTACATAATTTTTATTCCTCAATCAACATTTTAAATACATAGTCATATATTTTTGAATCTCCGGTTTCACTAGACAGATGTGGATACAGTTCTACAGGGTAAGTCACTCTTCACAAGCTCGCTAACGTTACCCAGGTTAGCTACCTGCTATTGAATATGTTTGTTCAGTAACATTAGGCAACTGTTTACTTTGAATAACTTATATTTAACAACATGTTGCTTTCGAATGGCCACTTTCTGATGTCATTGAACTGAGGGCAACTCCAAGCAACCATAATTCGGTGTGGTGGTCGCGCGCTGTCTCGTGCTTTATTTTGAGTGTCAAGGGTAGACTACATGATGGAGAGTTTGCTTGCTGGTTTGTATTACTTGCAAACTAGGGATTACTTTATGTCTCCTCAATGGTATGATACTGGCACAGTTAATAAACGCTAATAATTGGTGATTGTATGGATGCTGGGATTCTCTTCCTTCATGAGCGCAACAGCCGTGGTGACCGTTCACCAGGAGCTGTCAGAACGATTTATGAAAAGTGTCACCGAGGTTTTGACACGATTACTCTTAATTTCTATGAATTGATTTCACTTAAGTGAGTAGAATGAATAGTTTACTGCATACTTTATTCCTATTGAGAGGCTATTGTTGGTTGTTCCTTCATGGCAGACACGCAATTCGATGGTCTCTTTCTCCATCGGCAAGAGAGTTACAGCATAGCATAGCGCAGAGAGAGCATCAATGTGTCAGAAAAAAAGTAATTTAAGGAACCTTTGCTATCAACGGAATGCGCATGTAAGCCAATTTAAATGTTTTGCGTTCATCAAATGGTAAACATTGGCAAAACACTTTTGACCTGACTGTATATGAATTTAACGACATAAAAATGGTTGCCTGTGGTATAATTGCTGTTTTCTCAAGGGAAAAGTGTCAACAAACTATTGATTTATTCTAAAATCCGGAATCCATTTTGCGCGTGAAAGTGTTGGAGATAGGATGTGTACACTAAACCTTCAGTGTAACTAGCGTGTTGTAATAGGAATTCTTTCCCAATATTCTTTGAGGGAGAAATTATATTCTGTCAGTTTTTCCATTACCCTGGCATGTTGTTTTTACAGTAACATAGGAAGTCTAGTGATTTGAATTAATGCTCTGCCTAAACCTCAATATGTGAGAGTTTAGTGTCTCACTTGTGGGATTAAATGTATTCATGTCTTTCCCCTCCCCCCATAAATGAGGGGCATAAACTGATGAGTGTTTCAGCTATGCAGGCAGGTATAGTGCAAGTCGTGATTCCCGTCAGGGTGTCACATGGCAGAGACAGGATCCTCAGGGACACAGTCCAGATAGTGGTTCTCACCAGCCCTGGCAAGCCTCAGAGCAGTCAGAGACCGAGTAGGAGATTACAGGACAATGAGCTGTCCCCGTAAGGACATGCCCCTGTGTTTCCCGCTGAGGAGTACTTACAGGTAAGACAGGGAACACGATCAGAAACAAATAACAAAAGGTAAATTATACTTTTCACCCTGCTAAAGGCCAATCTGTTTTCATCGTTGAGACGGTATGGGTCAGGACCAGTGCCATGGACTGGGTATTCCAACCAATACAAAATAACTCTGCTCTCTCTGACATTGTCAAGATGTCAGAGCTAATGGGAGCTTTACACCCCTCCCCCTCACAGCTCCCCCCACCTTATCTATTCTTGTCTCTCTGGAAGACACTGGCCCTCATGAGTCTCCTGTGCTGGCCTCAATTTTGACATCATTAGAGGCTCCCGCCATCATTCCCGCATGTGCCACAGGACAGAGTAGGATGTCATGAAATAGTTTAAAGTATTTGGGTATTGCAATTGGATGATTTGCTCTTTCTTTCTCAACACGCACACACACTTTTAATTAGATTTTTTTTTTACCTTTATTTAACTAGGCAAGTCAGTTAAGAACAAATTCTTATTTTCAATGACGGCCTAGGAACAGTGGGTTAATTGCCTTGTTCAAGGGCAGAACGACAGATTTTCACCTTGTCGGCTCAGGGATTCGATCTAGCAACCTTTCGGTTACTAGTCCAACGCTCTAACCACTAGGCTACCTGCTGCTAGGCTACACACGGCCTAAATTGGCAGATTGAGTGTAAGTAGACTAGTGTACTTTCTCCTCATACAGTGAAAGAAAAGGCTTTAGCGACAAATAACTTTTATGCTCAGCAAAGTAAAAGCCTTTTGTGTGCTTGAGAAGCGTGACTGCAAGCAAGGGTGCATCCTACTAGCCTCTGCCAGAGAAGTCTCCTACTGTTTAATAACGGGCCACTCAAAAATCTAACTTAAGTTATATTAAGGCAAATGGGTAACACTTTAGATTAAGTTGGTCTTATACCTATGTAATAACACTGTAATTACACAAGTAAAAACAATGTTTATATGGCACCCTTAGAATAGACATGGCACATGGTGGCTCCAGTCAAAAAAATAAGATTCCTCTTGTTAACTTAGTCTCCAAGGAATAACAATCATCCTCTCATGCTGCAGCGTCCTTCTGAATTGCAAACACAGATGGTCAGCTATTGTGCTCTTCAGACATCTCATGTGGCAGTCTGTATGGAATAATGTCTGAATATGTTTTCATTAAAGTGTTTGAGTATGTGCCCATACAATGACTGTATTTTTATGTGTGGTACGTGTGTGTGTTTGTAAAATATTTGTTTTGGCGTGAGCATCTGTGTAGGGAGGGAGGGGAATAACAGAGACACAGAGAGAGTAAGGATACTTGAGAAGGGATAGAAGTGGTGGTCTAGAAATCTATAGATTAGACTAAAGAGCAAGTGAACAGCATAGCCCTAAATCTGCTGCCCAGAACATTCAATTGGTCAAAGCCTTCTCTCCGCCAATTACAGTGTAATTTCAATTAAGTATTAATCTCTGGGACAATCAATGGTGTACTGGCCACCCCTTGCCTGACACAAATATCAATATGATTTAATCACTGCCTAACCCTAGGCTGAAATAATGCCTGGATAGTTCAAGTTAAATGTCTGTCTGACCCCCCCATACACTGTCTTACAGCTGACCTCATGTTATCTCGCTCTATCGCGAAGGAAGACGTCTTATCTTCACTTCAGTCAGGTCAGATAAGTATAGGTCAGATAAGTTTAGCCTCTGCTTATTGTAATGCCGAAGAACCCAATTGTTCCACCTGTAACAAACCAACAGCTTTGGAAAGAATGAGAGCATTTTAGTTATATCAAGTGTCACATAAGGAGTGTGTGCTTTCGCCGTGATCGTTTCATGGCCTCTTTTGTGTTCATTTATTCCAAGGCAGCTTTGCCAACTGCTTTTCCCACACTGTGTGTGGAGAGCAGGAAGAACTCTGCTGCACAGCAGGGTCCTACCTTCTGCCATTATGGCTGTGATTCAATCATCACAGGGCCTCACTTTACTCCAGCACACTACACTGTAAGGGAAAGAAATGTCACCCTCTCTCTTCACTTAATGGAGCCACAAGCCAACAGTGCTTTTCATCATGGCTAAGACCAACAGTCGCTTAAAGTGAGAAGTATACTGGCAAGCTTTGCCTCTCCATCCCCTTTCTTTCCATGTCATTTCAAAATGGCCTCCCCTCAATGCTTCATCCTGAAATTGCAGCCAGAGGATCTCCACACAGGGCAAAGACCTACAGAGGTGTAATGTGGGAAGCAGTCCTGGCAACCTTTGTCTCCCAACCGTCCCTCCAAGGATTAAAGCCCAGTGAGCTCTGCTTCTCCTCGGCTATAGGGCAGAAAACTCTTTACTTACCCAGGACTAATCTCTCCTCCAGCAAGCTCTTAATTGAGCCATCATCAGCAGCTGATTCAGGGGTTAAACATCAATTAAGGTAAAATGCAGAGAGGCACAGCAGAGAGAGTAAGGGCTCCAGTCCAGAGGGCAGGGGAGGTCAACTAGGCCCTACGGTCCCTGAAGGAAAGAGGGGGATGGAGTGGGCCAGTGGAGGGGTTAGGATGCTCTGGGAGAGGTGGAGATCTGAAGTGCCCCTTAGGGATGAGTGGTTTGGACAATGGAGTGGAGCAGGTTGATGGTGATAATGCTAGAGCCTGAGATTCTCTACCGATCAGTGGTAACTAGTGTTGCACAGTATGCTGAAACTAAAGTACTTTTTCGATAATAGAACATGAAAAACGGTTCAGTACTAGAATTTGTTGCTTTCGGTACTTCTGTCAAATGTGTCTCCCGTTGTCTACTGATTGAGAGAGGATTAAGTCTATCAGCACAGCCGATGTCCCCTTATAGCACGAGAGCACCGTGCATGCTCCACTTACTCTTTGCCAGCTTTAGCCTGTCCTGCGGAACCACTGTTCTCACTGGTAGTGTGGGCTGCATCTCCACTTATGCTGCACAGAAGTTTACACACTTAGAAATGTTCAAACTGTTAATTACTGTTCGCAAAACAATGTCCATTACAGGTGAGAACACTTTACAATGCAAGAAGATGATATCAGTAGCTTCCAGTTTTGTAGACTATCTTTCCTTGCCGGCTTACAGTTGAAGCTAACATCAATTCACTTACCTAGTGCCTTGTTTGTGGTAATATGCAAACCATAACGCAGAAAGCAGATTTTCACCAAAAACTTTATTAATTCATTTCGTGTCTCTCCCAGTCAATATCGTCTTTGCTGGAGCCTTGAACTGACTGTGTGTGACGTCATGGGTCTTAACTACAGAGACAGCGCACACTTTTATTTTTATAGAAGAAGAGATTGCTTCTTCTATTCAAATGTTGTTGATCAGTTAGGGCTGGGCTTAGATTAATTCTAATTTAGGTTTTAGTGAAATATTTCAAATGCCTATATCGCAAGAATCAAGTTTTTATTTTGATGAGTGTTTGTCTGCTTGTTCTCATGTTGTCTTTTTGGCCTAGCCTCCTCTGCTCCTTCTGTGCTGTGTGCACCTTTTACTTACATACCAAGCCCCTGCCACTCACAACAACAAAAATGAGAGATCACTTCTTCCTCTCTGACAAGCGGTTTCAACTCGCTATTTGCATTTGAGGTTTGGTCAACAGAATTGGTCATATGTACACCGAAACACATTGAGAGATTATTGTACTGTAATAGAGGAGAAGTGAACTTTTCTAACGATACCATTTGTATGTCTCAATTCCTTGCATGCAGAGCAGACACTACTCAAATGGGAGTATCAATGAACATTGATTCAGGAAAATGTATGCTCAGTTTGTCGCATGCGGCATTACGGTAACACGTACTGCTAGCAGCATTTTAAGCAATGACTGTTATGCTAGCTGTCTAGTCTGTTTTTTATAAATGTGCAATAACCATAAAAAGCACAATTTATGTAAGGAATTGGCAACTCGTTCTCATTATGAGAAAAGGGTAGGTCACTTGATTTCAACTTCTGAACAAAGTGGACGGGCTAGCATGCTGTCCAAACAGTTGGAGACAGACAGAACGGTGTGTTCATAACAATTCAACTGTTCTACCTTGTTAGCTAGCAAATAGATCCAAGTTGGCTAAACTTAAAGTATAAAGATTAGATGGCTACTCACTATATATAGGGCTGGGAATTGCCAGGGACCTTAAGATTTTATCACGATACTTAGGTGGCGATACGATATGTATTGCGACTCACAATTTTAATATTTATTGCGATTTAATGTTGTGATTTTATTGCGATTCGATGTTCCAAACATGTTGTTTTGATCAGTTATATAAATAAAAGTGCTGGAAACAAATTGGCTTCCTATTTAGAAATAAGATGGAGAACGAGCTATGAAGGGAAAATACTTGTGTTTTGGTGCAGGTACAGCCAACTAGCGTAAAATAATATTGCTATATTGTCAAAACGATACAATATATTGTCAAATAATATCCCGATATGTAACTATCGATTTGTCTCCACCCCATCACTAACTTACTAGCACCTGGGCTTGTGCTTGAGAGATTGTTTATGAGACCTGTGTTAATCTATAATGCCTGCTACAAGAAGTTAGTCATTATTAGTGAATGTGCATTATGTGTGGTTCTAGTTAAATCTAACAAAAATTGCATTTTCATAGACAGACTTGAAAGCCAGATCAGTGATTTATAAGTTCCAAATGGAAGGTGAACATATTTTTTTTCTTTTCTGTAACCCCATGAAATCAGCCAAACAAGCTCAATAATTCAATGCATACACACACTCCTATTGAATATGATTAGCCCATATTGTGAATAGGCCTAGGCTACATCTTGATTTATCCAGTTTATCGATAGACTAGAGATTTACCATTCAAATAAATGTGTTCAAATTATGTGGTTAACAAAGTAAAAAAATTATAATAATCAAATGTAATGATATTGAACTCAAAGGTCTGGATCAAGTGCCATTCTGTGACTTTGGCTAATACGCCTTATTTCTTTGACATATCATTTGGGAATCGAGTATTGTGATTCTAAACCTGGTATTGGTATCGAAGTCAAAATTCTGGTAACGGCCTGGTAGAGTTGAGGTCTGATGGAGTAGAGTGTTATTTTAAGTACCCAAGGGTGGTTCTTGGCGTACCCCCAATCTAAAGGTGAAGTAGAGAGGATTGCCATATTCTCAACACGATTGTAGGTAGCATATTTGATGCTCCCATTAAGCATCTTTTACTACCCTTCAGATTTGATTCCCACCCACCTTTCTTGGTCATTTCGAATAAGCAGAGGTGATTGAATGTTATAAAATAATCTGAATAGCAGTGAGAAACATCTGAAATCCTCTCATATTATTTAGAAATACCTGACATTTTATTTGACTTGAAACGGCTGCTTGCTCTCTAGCGGAGGTTCAAACACCTTCGACCTGAGCATGTAGAACTTCGCACCAGTTAATTGGGTACAAGGACGCAATGTATCAAACGGCTCCAACACACCAAAGAGTAATCTCATGAGCATTTGAATCTGTTACATCCGTTCTCCAAACTGAAAAACTATGAGAACTGACTGGTGTCACTCTGAAAAACTAGTTCCCTGAAACGAGGTGGTTGCTTTTGTGCGACCACCGGTGTCAGCTTACAGCAAAAATAGCAGCTGCTCGCCTCTTGAAGGGGAAGTTAGGTTCCACATCTCTGCTTGTTATAATTCAACCATAGACTTAAAGCCATAAATGGTATAGCAATTAGCGTTCCATTGAACTGCCGGTCATAAAAGCATACCAATGATTCCCTATTCATTTGATATACTGTAGCATTCATAAATTCTCACTGGAGCCATAGCTAAAATAACATGTTTTTTTTATGTATGTCTCTGCTCTAAATGGTCACTCTTGATCCTTATTGCGGTAATGGCATTAGTTAGCATGTTAACATCTCGCATTGATTAGATGGACTCCTAAAGATGAAGAGATCTTCCGTGGTTCTTGTAAGGGCAGCTAAATTCACTGAAATGACCCATCTCAACAGGTCTTCAAAAGTTGGTTTATTATCAGATACCATTGTCTTGTGATTGGTTTGCGCACCATGTTTCTATATGTATGTCAATCATGCATTAGGTTATAGCTTACAGTGATCAATCCATGAGGATCTGTTTCGTAAAAATATAGCTGAAGTGAAAAAAATGAATGGTAAATCCTTACACCCAGTTGTTGCTTTTCTCAAAACAAAAATACTCTGCTCAGGGCACTACATTTATCCAATCTGCCTCTAAAGACATTGCTTGAAATATACAGCTTTGGAGCAAAACATTGAAATCTGGGTTGACCTCCTTTTGGCTAGTAGGTAGAAACAGATGAATAAATCAAAATGGTGAATGCACGTAACATGTATTTTTATCTGGGATTATGGAATCTGTAGGAGTATATTAAAACTCCCTCATTCCGTTTCATGACGGTGTCCATATCCTTTTGTTTTCATTCTTCTTCTCTATCACTCAGTTGTTTTGCCAGAGGCTTTATCCAGATTAAGTCAAATTTCCCTCTTAATATACTCTTTGCGAATAGAAAGGGTAATCTTGCATAAAGCCAACCGAATGGGCTTTTTTGGGGGTCTTTGGTGGGATCAAGGGGCGGTGGGATCAAGACATCACAACCTATGTAGGCTAAATGCAACTTAGCTGTACACATATCCAAGATTATCATTAACAAATGAGTCTGAGATGAGCAAGGATTTGGAACTCAAAGTGTTACACTACACCACACTGGGGCCAGCGTGACCTTGACTGGTGTCAATGTAATTACATTTGTGTTCATTCAGTTCAAATCAGGCAAGCCTTTTATCTGTTATTTTCTACATAAAAGATGTCAAAGAAACAAGGTAATGAGAATAGTATTTAGAAAATCTATTGAGTTGTGCACAAATGGAGGAGCTTTTTAGAGGAATCAGAAAGAGGCCATCTTCCCTCAATGCAGAGTAATTATGGTGATGGTCTTGTCCCCTTTATTCACTGCGGCTCCCTAACAAACATGGTTCATAACTAACCTGAACCAGTGTGTTCAGGTAATGTTAGATGTAATGTAAGGGGACAGGACGGTGGATCAGGATCAGTGACCACCAGTGAACTGTATTTAATCAGAGTATAGGATGAAGCCTTTGGGAAAACCAACCTGTGTTCTTTGGAAAATACAGCTGAATCCATTGGACAATGTGAAAACGTAAAGCACAGTGGGAAGGTCTGTCATTGTTACGAGAGTTCAAAAGCATCCAGGAGAGAGACAAAAGTAGAAAGGGAGAGAAGAGACTTCCACAGCTGTAGAGAACTATAATAATCCCAATTTTGAGACTGAAAGAGAAAAAGAGCAAGTGAGACCAAGCGCCAGCTATGCTGCTGTGCTGACGGGGTTACCGTGGTGCGAGAGCAGGGGCTGGCCATCACTTCGGCACAGCTGAAACGGCAAGCGCCCGGCCCAGGAGCTGAAACACTACACCTCCGCCTCTCACACACCTCTCTCCTTCTTCTCTCCCTCTTTCCCTTTGATCTCAAGTCCTGCCATTACTTGGTCTTCATCTTTTCCAAACTCCCCTCCCATCTTATTCCTCCCAAACCTGTGTCTTACATTTCTCATGTCACTGATTTACAGCATATGCTGTAAGTTGTGCCCTCAATTGAATGTATATCACCCTTTCCTCACTGGGGCGTGGTATAGTTTTATGGTTGTACAATAATGGGGCCATCTGCACAGGGCTCATTGAGTTAGCTGTGCGCTCCATGCAGGGTGTGTTAGGATACGTTGGGAGGGAAGATGACTGGCTTATTCCTTTTCTCTTGTGAAGCAGCCATTACCCAGAGCTGGGAATGGTTCCAGTGAGTCAGAGATAGAGGGAGAGTAAAAAATCCCCTCTCCACCCTTCCAAAGTGACACACTTCCCATTTTGTGTGTGTGTGTGTGTGAGAGTATGCTGGTCTGGTACTGATCCCCAGCAGCAATCTGAGTAGTGTGGACAACAACTGGGAAGGCCAATCTGATGTTACCATGGAACAAGTGTTGAAATGGCAGACGACTTGTCATAATACAGCCTTTGGAACACTGAAATACAGTCTACAATCAGATTTACATCCAACCTTTTTATGCGAGTAAAGTACATGTCATGACATGCCTGATGGAAACAGCTAATTTGTTGGTCAACTTTCCAAATGTAGACCAAACCTTTAATAAGGTGGGATCTGTTTGTCTATAAAATTAAATATGTGTGAAATGGCGGTGGCAAGTCTGTGTGGTCCTCCAACTACGACTTGGGAAAGCATGCAGTTTATTACTCTACAGATGAAATAAATGATGATGAATTTCACAGGATGGTGCACAGTGATGAGCTTGATGCTCCTTTCCAATAAATATCTAGGGTCTTATTCTGTTGAAAGATGGCGCCGAAGAGGATGGCTGACGTTTTACATGCTCCTAACCAACTGTGCTATTTTGTTGTTGTTTTTGCTGTGTTTGTAACTTATTTTTGTATTTATTTTGTACATAGTTTTGCTGCTACCGTCTCTTATGACCGAAAATAACCTCTGGACATCAGAACAGTGATTACTCACCACAAACTGGAAGAAGCTTTTTTTTAACAAGTCCGATGAGAAGGATATACTGCTTTCCCGGGAACAGGCCCAAATCCCCGTCATTTGCGTAAAGAAAAGATGGAGGAAAAGGGGGCACAGGTCAGGCTGCCCTCTGAGAATCCGTAGGCGAGCGAGTAAACTCCCACTGCGATCTGTTCTACTGGCTAACATGCAATCAATGGAAAATAAAATTGATGACTTACGATTATCTTACTAACGGGATATTAAAAACTGTAATATCTTATGTTTCACCGAGTTGTGGACACGGATAATATAGAGCTGGTGGGATTTTCCATGCACCGGCAGAACAGAGAAGAAGCTACGTCTGGTAAGACGACTGGTGGAGGTGTGTGTCTATTTGTCAATAACAGCTGTCTAATATTAAAGAAGTCTCAAGGTATTGCTCGCCTGAGGTAGAGTACCTTATGATAAGCTGTAGACCACACTATCTACCAAGAGAGTTCTTATATATATTATTCTTAGCTGTCTATTTACCACCACAGACCGATGCTGGCACTAAGACCACACTCAACCAACTCTATAAGGCCATAAGCAAACAAGAAAATGCTCTTCCAGAAGCGGCGCTCCTACTGGCCGGGGACTTTAATGCAGGCAAACTTAAATCACTTTGACAACATTTTTACCAGCATGTCACATGTGCAACCAAAAAACTCTAGACCACCTTTACTCCACACACAGAGATGCATACAAAGCTCTCCCCTGCCCTCCATTTGGCAAATGTACCATAATTCAATCCTCTTGATTCCTGCTTACAAGCAAAAAGTAAAGCAGGAAGTACCAGTGACTCGCTCAATACGAAAGTGGTCAGATGACGCGGATGCTACGCTACAGGACTGTTTTGCTAACACAGACTGTAATATGTTCCAGGATCCATCCAATGGCATTGAGGAGTATACCACCTCAGTCATTGGCTTCATCAATAAGTGCATCGACGATGTCGTCCCCACAGTGACCGTGTTATTGACTGTACGCTTCTTTATTCCATGTGTAACTCTGTGTTGTTGTTTGTGTCGCACTGCTTTGCTTTATCTTGGCCAGGTTGCAGTTGTAAATGAGAACTTGTTCTCAACTAGCCTACCAGGTTAAATAAAGGTGAACATTTTTTTACATATCACAACCAGAAGCCATTGATTACAGGCAACATCCACATCGAGCTAAAGGCTAGAGCTGCCGCTTTCAAGAAGCGAGACACTTATAAGGAATTCTGCTATGCCCTCAGACGAACCATCAAACAAGCAAAACGTCAATACAGGATTAACCTCTCTTGGGTAGGGGGCAGTATTTAGAATTTTGGATAAATGAGGTGCCCAATGTAAACTGCCTCTTACTCATGCCCAGAAGCTAGGATATGCATATGCATGGTAGTATTGGATAGAAAACACTCTAAAGTTTCCAAAACTGTTAAAATAATGTCTGTGAGTATAACAGATCTGATATGGCAGGCGAAAACCTGAGAGAAATCCATCCAGGAAGTGGCATTCTTTTGAATTTAATGTTTTTCCATTGAATCCATATAAATGGATGGGACCTAGATTGCAGTTCCTATGGCTTCCACTAGATGTCAAGTCTTTAGACATTATTTCAGACTTTTATTCTGAAAAATGAGTAAAAATGACAACATTTTCTGAGTGGTCGGTCGAATGAACCAGAGCTTTTTGCCCGCACGACCGGGAGCGCGCCCTCCGTTCTTTTTCCTTTGTATTGAATACGCTATTGTCCAGTTGAAATATTATCGATTTATAAAGACAATAGACAACCTGAGGATTAATAAAAAACATCGTTTGACATGTTTTGACGAACTTTACCGGTACTATTTGGATCTATTCGTCTGCTTGTTGTGACCGCCTTTGAGCCAGTGGATTACTGAACAAAACGTGCCAACAAAACAGAGGTTTTTTGTATATAAAGATGGACTTTATCGAACAAAACGAACATTTATTGTGTAACATGGAGTCTTGTGAGTGCAATCATATGAAGATCATCAAAGGTAAGTGATTAATTTTATCGCTATTTCTGACTTTCGTGACTAATCTACTTGGCTGGAAAATGTTTGTATGTTTTTGTAAGCGGGGCGCTGTCCTCAGATAATCGCATGGTATGCTTTCGCCGTAAAGCCTTTTTGAAATCTGACACAGCGGCTGGATTAACAAGAAATTAATATTTAAGCCGATGTATAACACTTGTATGTTTTATGAATGTTTATTATGATGTTTAATACTTCACCGCTACCTGTACCCCCGCACACTGACTCAGTACCGGTACCCCTGTATACAGCCTCGTTATTGTTATTTTGTTACTTTTTTAAATTATTTTTTACTTTTGTTTATTTGGTAAATATTTTCTTAACTCATCATGAACTGCACTGTTGGTTAATGGCTTGTAAGTAAGCATTTTTAATTAAGGTCTCCACTGTATTCGTCACATGTGACTGTAACGGCTGTTGCAAGGAGAGGACCAAGGTGCAGCGTGGTACGTGTTCATGATGGTATTTATTTTATCTGAACACTGAATCAAAAACAAAGTGGAACAAAACGCACAGCTCTGTCAGGTGAAAAACACAAGACAGAAATCAACTACCCACAAAAACCCTGTGGGAAAAGGCTACCTAAGTATGGCTCCCAATCAGAGACAACGATAGACAGCTGTCCCTGATTGAGCCATACCCGGCCAAAACAAAGAAATACGCAAAACATAGAAAACGGAACATAGAATGCCCACCCTAGTCACACCCTGGCCTAAACAAAATGTAGAACAAAAACCTCTCTATGGCCAGGGCGTGACAGTGACAAATAAAGTTTGATGTTTGGCTGCCGTTTGACAAATACAATAATCTTGCTCTTTTGTCCATAATAATCTCATCATGTTGGCTATACCCACACTGTATTTGCGAGCTGTTGGTTTAGGCGCACATGCCAATACCAGAGTTGGCACATTCACTATATAACGCTACATTTGTTGTGACAAAACCGTCAGTAGAGTAGAAAATGCGATGGAAACCCATTTAACTTTTTTTTTAAATCCGGTACATGGGAGTATAACCGCAAAAGTAATTTTTATGTGCGCTACGTCATCACACAGTCTTTTATCCACAAATAGTCAATTTGATGGAAACACATCTCTGGTGCATATTGTTTTTATGCAGACTTTAAAAAAAATATTCTTATGAAAATCTTTTTCCAGTTCGATGGAAACCTAGCTTATGACTCTCAAAACCTTTCCCCTATTCACCACAATGTAATCCCACAGGAAATCCATTGAATTCTAATTCGACAGGCATCCAGACTATAGCAATGCAGGTGGTCAGTTAGTTTGCCATGGGGCAAATGCAGTGACGTTATAGATGGTGAGAAAAATACACTATTTTTAACCGTCAGCCTCACCGTTCCTCTCCATGTATTAGATAACATTTCATTTCAGCGTGTTTGCTGACTGAATCGCCCTCACCTCTCTCTCTCCCAGGCCTCTTTATGCTCTTCATCCCACACACAGTCATATGTTCACACACAGAGACATCTATCCACTGAGACACACACACACTCACTCACTCTCTAACACACACACACTATGTGTTTACAAGTCAGCTTCCATATGCGCTTTGGCCTCGACACTCCAAGTGAATCTTAACCACTCCTTCCTCTGGAGGAGTCTGGCTATTGTTTATATAATTGAAATGGTTATCACATTACAGCTAAAAGCCAACAGACTCATTTCCTTCAGAAAGAAAGAGAAATAGAGAAGTATCGAGAGGAAGAAAAATAGTGGGAAGATGGAAGAGATTCAGCAAGGATAGATAGAGAAATTGGAGGGTGAGAAGGTAAGTGACGAGTGAGAGAGTTTTCTGCTCCGTTTTGCACACACAGCAAGAATGCCTAAATCCTAAATTATTTTTTCACCCCATGGCTGGTTTTCCCATCCAATCCAAAGAAGTGCTGTGCTTTCAAATCCCCCCTCTTCTAGAGCTTTACCCCTTTACAAACTGTCTACTTGTCCTAAATATGAAGACAGCATTCCCTCACAATTCAACCTTTCACGAGTCTTTCAGTCAGTCTGTCACCCTAGATACTCTGTGATCACAGCTCCCTGTAAGAAGAGCACTGCAACCACTGGTAGTTTAACTGCAGCCAAAGGCCTCTTCAGCTGCTTTGACCTACCACTACCTGTAAAACTGGCATCTTGCTGCAATTCATTTTGGACATTCTTTTCTCATAAGGCCACTGTTGTCCATTCTCTTTTGAATGTGAACTTCATTGTGTGTCAGTCTAATATGCTCCTGAGAAGGTTAAGAACATCTTGCTTGTATACCTGTAATTCATGTATTATTTCATAATTGAAAGCAAAAATGTAATACAAAATTGGACGTCATGTAACATTATGTCTACAGATTACATAAAAACATTGAGAAATGATTGTGGATTAAAACCGTAGTCAATGATTTATTTCCATTGTAGTCTTGCTGTTTGGTAATACCACTGAGGACATCCGTAAGGGAAGCAGAAAAGGAGCTTAGCGGGTTTGCTTGTACCATAGTTATAGTCGACACCAGAGTAGCATGTGTTGCTGCTCTCACATACTGTACACAGTGCCCACACACTGAGCCGCATGGTCAAACCAAGCCTCTCCAACACATGCTGTCAGGTCTTAAAGTTCCAGAGAATAGGTGGGTTAGAAATGGAGAGGTCAACTGAGTTGGACGGGTGGTTACTGGTAAAGCTGGGTTTTTCATGCAGTACAATTCCTATGGAGTCACAACAGGTGTGGAATTGGGACTCTGTGTGCGTGTGTGTGTGCGTGTGTGTGTGTGTGCGGCTCAGAAGAATTATGGAGCTGGGGACTAAGAGAAGAGGAGAGGTAGGGGGGTTATAAAGGGTCCCCTCTGACCCACCTGTAGCCTGTCAGCTGTTAGAAGTCTGTTAAAACGTCAGCTGTTTCTGAGGAGAAGGGGGGGGGGGGGGGGGGGGGGTGTGTGTGTGTGTGTGTGTGTGTGTGTGTGTGTGTGTCGTGCTAGATGGGGGATAAGGATGGGAGGTGTTTGTGTGGAGGCCTCTCCGTCCCAGTGTGTACATCAAACGTCTCGTTGCCTGTGTGATTTGTTTGTGCACAACACAGCGCCTCATCTGCATTGTGTGCAATGACAGTTGGGACGTGTCTCGCCGTGCCATGCCGAGCAGCTCATATACCCCCCAGTCTTATTTTCCCTTGGGGTCAGCTGCCTCCATCTTAAATACCGAAGTAGTCATCTAGCACAGCTCTTGTGGTCCATACCAGTCCATGGTGCTCTGAAGGACAGACTTCTGGACCCAATATGAAAAAGGTTTACACTGGTTTCCTCTTCTGTTAAATCCTATTTTGAATCTTCTAGGACAATACTTTCCCCTTGAATCTAATGGCTAGAAATATCCATTAGGGTTGGGCGGTATCCAAATTGTCATATCTTCATACCGTCCTTCTCTCACTGAGATTTATGGTATTACAGGCTTAGTACACAAGAGGGCACCAAAAAGCACATTGGGTGTCTATTCCCAGAATGCTAACAAGTAATGGCGAATTTCCATGAAGGCTGCTAGCTAAATTTGATAATGAGCGAAAAATGAAAATAAACGAATTGCAAAGACAAGCAAAATGGCTCATAAAGTTATACATATATATGTAGGAGCTACCACATGTTGTTTTTGGCGAGTTTGGGCATTTTACAAGTGAATGTGAACGAGAGACATTGCAAAATGAACAAAGTTTTGATGCATGCTTGTCTGAAGGAAGAACAGTACTGGCTCTCCAGCAGCATGTCTATACACTGTGTCTGTCTGGAGTTGCTAGGGCAAAGGAAATGAAGATGGCAGTGGCAGATGTACAAATACCTCATCCAAAGGGCTTTGACTTCTCGAACATGGCAGAAAGCTAACACAATATGATGACCCGTCACCTTATTAATTCAGCCACTTACTTAGATAACAGGACCCTAAATTTTAACTTGCTAAAACATAATTATGCATTTTTCACGCAGGGAAAAAATATAAAACGCATAAATATTTTGCTGTGTTTTGTAAACGCTGATCTAAAATGTTTCTTATTGTAATTTCTGTTCGGCATCAGACAAATTTTGTGCTTCAGTTCCATTTCTAAACTCGGATGACAATTCACGGACGGGCATTTTATCAGCAGACAGCACCCTGACTGATGTGTAGCTACTTTTCTCCATAATTTTCCCAGTGTAGCCAACCAATTTTTCTCTGGTAAAATGCAAGATTATCTTTAAGCAAAACATTAAGAAATGTAGCTGTGTACATTCTTTCTATGATAGGCCTAAACATTAGAAATATAATGGCCATGCATTGTTTTGGAGAAAAAACCTTGCTTTTTCATTGTAAGCTCATTTACTTGTGTGGCTGCCAGCCAAATAGCTTTGCACTTCTTTTGTCATCTGATGAAAATGATGCTATTTTCTGCTGAATGTGTTGCACTAATGTATTTAGTAAAAATGTGAAGTAAAAAAACACTGACTTTCAATATAAAACGCGACCCCTGTCAATGCACAGCTGGACTCACCTGCTCCCGCTTTCTCCCGTGCTATTTACAAACACACACATGACTGTCTCAACTGTTCTGGGGAACTTAAGGTAAGCTTCATAATATAAAATAAGGTGAAATGAAGAACGCAATCTGCTTTATTTCCTAACGCATTGCACAAGTTGACCGCAGGTATTTACAAAACAAAAATGGCTACAAATATTAAAAAGTATTAAAACACTTAAAATAAATCATTTTTCAACGGTATTGAAAAACCACCTTGTGGCTATTTGCAAATACCCCGGTATAAGGTATACCACCCAAGCCTAATACCCATCACCACAGATTAGAATGTGGACTCTGTATCCTTTCTTGTTTTCGGCACTTTTTATTTTTTTATCCAGTGATCATGTATAATCTGAAGGCTGTAGTAGATTCATACAGATATTCAACATCAAGTATACTGAAATTGGATTTCAACATATGCTCAATTTAAGCCGATATCATGATTCTATTTTTACATTGATTCCATTATTTGTCTTTACAAAAGAATGAGACCACAGGCATTGGTTTTATTGAAATATCCTACTCTGTTCACAATCAAAACAACTTCTTGAGGACGCGGTTGATAAACCTTTGCGTATAAATGTTATGTCTCATTCTGTCTCAGCCTAGACTAAATGTCTGTCACCTCCCAGGTTGGTCATTCTGGTGTGTGGTAGTCTCCGAATGTCATGGCTGGCGACTGCCTCAGTGTGTGAAGGCAGGGGACCTTTGTGGTGGCAGCTGAGCGAGGCGTGGCTGAAGGGAACAGGTTGACATGTCTGTTAGGACTCGTCTCGCTGCTCTTGACCTCTACCCTTTAGCTGTGACTGCTCCCAGGGCTGGGAGATACCAAATTTCCCCTGATTAGGAGAATGAGGCAAGGCTCTCAGGGAGGGACACTAACAGAAATCCATGTTGTTGTTGTTGGACAGTAGTCTTGTTCAGAGAATTTGGGTCAAGTCCTTTGGTTGTCTCTCCAAGCACTGTTGATATTCATGAATGAGATCATATTAGTTACTAAATGTTAATGATGTTGGAAGGCTGTTTAGGGTAAAGTGGGTCGGATGTGTTGGCGTCTTTCTTTTGAAAATCCATAAATATCTTGGTGGCAGCTGTTGCCGCCTAGCACTGAAAATTGTTCTGAATGGTCAAACCTTGAAGGAATGTCTGTCAAGTCTCACCTCAGGTCAGAGTTTCAGGGTTTACTACTTTTACCCTGCAGATTATTCCCCTATAATAATGCATTAGAGTACATTGTTTTCACATGTTACTTATTGTTATAGTTGACACAATTGTAATATCAATTGTCACGAAATTAAAATGCTGTACTGCATTTTTTTTTTTTTGTGCGGTCCCTGAGAAGGAAGCAGATTTGCATAATTAGGGTATTCATTGTCAAACACTTGAAAGCATATGATGTTTGTTCACAAATCTTTTAGTCACTTACAAAGAGAGTACCAAATGGGCTTGTATTGAACAAAGCATCTGTGAATTTCCTGTTATACTGTTAGAGCAGAGAGTTCCTTCTAAAGACACACCTTTCATGGTTAATTTTCTATTCCTTTATTTTATTTTAAAAGTGTACTTTGTAAGTTAGTGTTGTCAAGATACCAGAATTTTGACTTTGATACCGATACCAGGTTTAGTATCACAATTCTCGATACCATCATGATACTAAATACCAAAACGGTACCATTGCAAAAACAATATTGCATATTAGCAAGTCACAGAATGGCACTTGATTCAGACAGATAAACTCAGCTACTGTTCTGTTCAATTGTTGGGCATCTTTTGAGTTCAGTATCATTATATTTGCAAATGTTTGTAAACATTTTTTTTGCCATGTATTCATTAATTGAATCAATTATACAATGATACAATCAATTTGACTTTGGTAAACACAATCAATTTGACTTTGGTAAAACCAATCTAACTACAAAACAACAGGGTAAATCAACATGTAGCATAGATCTTCACTATACAGGTGAATGCATATTATTCAATACTGTGTGCATGCATTGAGTTATTGAGCTTGTTTTAGCTGATTTCATGGGGCTACAGACTTATTTTCTTGGCAACTGCTAGGAGAACATTACTTTATTGTACTGATCATCCATATTTGCATATGGGCTCTGCGATGCAGTGGTCTAAGGCACTGCACTGCATTGCATTGCTAGCTGTGCCACTAGAGAACCTGGTTCGAGTCCAGGCTCTGCCGCAGACGGCCTCATCCGGGTTAGGGGAGGATTTGGGTTTCATCATCCAGGTTAGGGGAGGGTTTGGCCGGCAGGGATGTTCCTGTCCCATCGTGCACTAGCGACTCCTGTGGTGGTCCAGGCGCAATGCACGCTGACACGGTCACCAGGTGTATGGTGTTTCCTCCAACACATTAATTGGTAGTTACAATCCTGTCCTGTCGCTGCAACTCCGGTACAGACGAGAGAGAGAGAGAGAGGCGACGGTCGAGAGCCATGCGTCCTCCAAAACACAACCCAGCCAAGCCGCACTGCTTCTTGACACAAAGCCTAATTAGTATACCACGAAAAAGGGGTGAAAAAAACAAACATTTGCATAGAAGCAATCTAACCTTTTATAAATGTGTGCGCTGCCTCTTTAAGAAATGTAATGAGGTCATTTGCTGAGGCAGAATGTGGCTGTGGAATCTGACTTTATAGCTATGGAGTCTAGTGTAAACCAGACGGGAGGCAAGGGAGACGAAGAAGTGAATGAGTTTTTGGTGGCGAGGTAGACGAAGTGAATTAATAAAGTTTTTTTTTTGGTGACAATCAGCTTTGAAATCAGCATATTTTGCATTATGGTTATCACAAACAAATTACTAGGGTACTGAATTCAGCTGTAGCCTAAGCTAGCAAGGAAAGTTAACCTACAATTTAAAGCTGGATTCTACTGGTGTCTTCTTGCATTGTAAAGGTATTCTAGCCTGTATGGACATTGTTTTATGAACAGTAATGAACAGTTTCAACATTTCTACATGCTGTGTTGCATTTTTCAAGTGTGTTAACTTCTGTGCAACATGAGTGGGGAGCTAATGCAGCCCAGACAGCTCTAGCAATGAATAAGTGGAGCAGGTGCTTTACTCTGCGTGCTCTAAAGCCATAGCGCAAAGAGCAAAGAACCTGCTTTATTACAGGGGCTGCGCTCAGTGCGCTGATAGACAGACTTGATCCTTTCAATCATCGTTCAGGTAGACCCTGAACGAAGTGAATCTGGACTCCTAGGGTAAGCAGCACAGAGAGGTGGAAGAGCTCTATGGATGTTTATTTGCATGTCCTTTTCTAAAACAAAATGTCCCTTCCAGTATATCAGTATACTTCCAGTATACATACAAATCATTAAAATCCAGACAGAAAATATTTACACAAGAAGCAACCTATTATCACACAGTCAAACTCTCATTTCATTTAGTAAGTTCACCATTCTGCCGTTCTCACGGGACCTTACGATACGATATTATCACGATACTTAGGTTCCGATACAATATGTATTTTGATTCTCACAATTCTTTATGTATTGCTATTTCATTCTGTGACTTTATTGAGATTCGATGTTCCAAACATATTGCTCACCAGATGTCTTCGACCTAGGGACAAGAGAGAGTTTTGGAAAAAGGAAAAATACTGGAGTTTTGGTGCAGGTACAGCCAACTAGCGCAAAAATAATATTGCGATATTGTCAAGACAATACAATATGTCGCCAAAAATAATATCACGATATGTAACTCTATTTTTCCCCCATCACTATCTTCGAGCATAATAATTAAATGATACATTTGGTATGTGACTTTATTCAGGGAAAAAAAATAAATGCCTTCGTTCTTTAATTCTCTCCATACTCTCCATACTGCAGCGTTACCACCATCCCTCTCCCTTCTTGATGCCCATACTCCACCACCACACGTGGGCCAGCAGCACCACATAGTCCTGGGCAGCGTTCACATTAGTCACCGGAAGAGAGGAGGCAGTCACATGGATCCCCTTATTAGGCTTTGGGCCAACACAATGTGTTTAACATGGAGAGCCCCAGTCTGCCTTGCTAGCACATAGATGATAAGAGGAGAGGAAGGGAAAAACCTGGAGAGGGGCAGCGAGATAAGGCCATTACCAATCACTGGTGTTTGTTGTGGAAGTAATTGTGTCCTCAAAGTGTCGTGTTGTGTTTAGGGCTGTTGTGCATTTTTCCCATCCATGTTCACATTTCTTCTCTGATACTCAAAGGGAGCCATTTCTTTTCCCTCCCTCAGATGTATCCATATGAGTTATTGCTTCAAGATGAGATTGCTCCTCGGAATTTCAACCCTTTGTTAACCAGTTGGGTTCTGGACATAGACGTGCCTTTACCAATAAAGATATTTGCTGTATTTTGTGGAAACTCAATGACACAACTGTCCAACAGACTCCTGGCCTCCCATTTCCCACACCCTCTCGAACCCCTCAGAGATTTGAAGGTCATGATAGGGCACAGCCTGAGATTTACTCCTTGGGAAGCGGAGTCATTCTTGAAAACAGACACAAATGACAACTTGTACATATAGGCATTACTTCTCAACTCTCGTGTAGACTCCGTTTTCCAGCTTTTAATTGGGCTTGATTGTGAGATTATAGCTAATCAAGTCAGAGCCTAATCAAGTCAGAGCCAGTTGTACCCTTGAAAGTTTTGCCTTCTTGCATGACACAATAGCAATTTTAGAGGCAAAATATGTGACTACACGCAACATGTGTAAAAGAAACGATAGGTCAAAAGACCATTTCAGAACATCTACAGATTTGGGGCTGCATAGATAAGCACTAGTCCGGTGTGCCCAACCTTTCAACAGCTGAGCATGTGTGAGGAGATGGTAGGGGGAGAGGGGCTGTTGGAACAAAAGGTATGTAGGGGCAGCTGCCACTGCACTTACAGCAGCTTGTGAATCTGAAGGGAGAATGTACACACACGTGTACAGGCCAGGGAATAGAGGGGGGGTATAGAGGATCTGATAAACTACACAGCCTGACTGCATATTAGGGCAAAGGGTGACCTGGGAAGAGTATGATAAGGGTTTGACCGAGGGGGGGGGGGGCCGGGGGGGGGGGTTGACCAGGGGATAGAAGGGGAGTTGGTTGTCCAGAGGGAAAGCGAGCCTGGGGAGTGGGTCTCCAGCGTGAGGGGCTCTGCTGCAGTTGTCATTTCTACCAGTTGTGTGCAGGATGGACACACCACACTTTGTTTGGACCCCTGTCACTGGGAATATCCCTGAACTTTGACTTAGAATGCTCTGGGTGCCACTGTAACTGAGAGTCTTTTGGATTCAATTCAGAGTGCTTGCTGGTGCTTTCTGCTTTTTAAAGAGTCGTTTTAAACTTGCGCTTCTGTTTTTTGACTGCGGCCCACTGATCAGCCAAGGGTAAGGGCAACCAATACTGGCATTGCATTTTCATATAAGATTTGTTACTTCCTTACAACGTGACTTGTGCATTAACTCAAATGTTGCTCCAGCTAAATGCCTAATGAATTTTAACAGAAAAATGTCCCTCCTGAGCATAGTCTGAGGCCGCTCTAGCTTAAGTTCAAATGAAAAAAAGTTGTCTTGGTGGAATAATATTACTGTAAGACTGTGCTTTCAGCATATTCTTTCACAGAACAGCCACACGTTCAGGGTAGTTACTGTGTTTTTATGTTTTGCTTTTGTGGTTTAGTAATCAGTATAGGAAGCTAGTGATGGCAGATGTCAAAGACTGTGAGGTGACTTACTGTGTGGCTTGTGCTTCACTGTCAGTTTCACTAACAGTTTCCACACTGGTGGTTTGGTAAAGCCAACTTTGAGTTCCCCACTTCTTCTACATCAGCTCATGTGGCTCAGTAGGCCTAAGTGACATATGGTTTATTTGATAGAGTTTTGGTAGCCAGTTTTCATCCAAGTGCCATCTACATACAGTAATAGCCTAAGGGTATGCTTTTTCACTTTGAGAGTTTTTAAATGTTAGCATTGTGCTAATATGCTATTAAATATGGCCTTACATGATTGTTTATTTTTGTCTGTTCTTTCGTGACTCGCATAACTGTGAGACGAATAACTCTTTCAAGCTACTGATCTGTGAAGTATGGTTAGTTAACTCCAATTTTCAACATTTCCATTGCAATTTGCTGCTCACTGCAAGGCTGTGTTTTCAGTAGGCGTTAGTGTCTCAAACTGAGAAGGAGTTGAGTTTTTCAAGACATGTCAATTCTACTTCCTTTAATTATATTCATGTAGCACGCTTAATAAAGTCACTGATCATATACTTTTGAGCAAAAGGCCTTGCTAATGATCATACAGCCTCAATAAATGCTCCTACAAAGAATAACAGCATGATGAGAAATCTTGTGAGAGTCACTGCAGGTGCATAGAAGATGTGCAGGATACAATGGAAGTAGGTTGAACTCTTCAAATGAGGTTAGTGAAAGAACCTTGGTTGTCTAACCAAAAATGTACAATTATTACACGTTTGGCAAACGCATTGCAAGCTCCTTCTATACTTAGAGTTGTGCAAAACACGGGTAATCTCCTGAAAACAACATCACAAGGTTTGTTGCGCCGTTGAGTATTTTCAGACTCATTATCATGTTTATGTCATAGAAACATGGTACGGTTTTATGTACATTAGCTTTAATTCACTAATGACTGTAGTCTTAAAAATAAACAAATGTGATATTATATAATGATAGATGGCGGTACTTAAGTGCCAGTCAACTATCTTGATCTTGTCTGGCTAGCTCTTTTGTGAGGCCTCATTGACAGAACATGTTCGACTGGTGACAACCAACGTTTGCACACACAGACCTGTGCACACACACCCTCTCCTCTAATGTCACATTGATGTCATCAGTGTTTTGTCTAGAGGGTGTTTTTCTGTCAGACCTTCAGCACTGGTTGGCCCTCATCTGATGCGAGGTGAAAAAAGGGATGTTTGGGGGAGGGGCATCCATTAGGTTTCTCTAACCGAAAGGCTGAAAATAAAGAGAAAGAGGATGGGTTGAGTGTTCCCATTAGACATATTGGGGGAAGAACCTGTGGAAAGCAGCAAGGGATACTTTAACCTAGGCACCTATTATTATTTTGTTCTGGCATGGCCCCACGAGCGTTCCAGGTGAATGGGAGCAGTTGCCAACTCCCAGGGCTGGGTGAGTGGGTGTGGTCCTGTTTGTCTGTGATGTCACCTGACAGGTCAAACCACATCGCCACAGGAATGGCGTGACGGAGACGAGCCTCTGTCAACAACAAACCTGACTACACCAGTCTTGTGGCCCTCTTTGTGCATATGAATGTGTGTGTTTGTGCACAGTTAAGTGAGAGTGCCTTCTGCGACAGACTTGTGTTTGTGATTCGTTGTGCACTACCGGTCAAAAGTTTTAGAACACCTACTCATTCAAGGGTTTTTCTTTATTTTTACTATTTTATACATTGTGGAATAATAGTGAAGACATCAAAACTATGAAATAACGCATATGGAATCATGTAGTAACCAAAAAAGAGTTAAAGAAATCAAAATATATTTGAGATTCTTCAAATAGCCACCTTTTGACTTGATAACAGCTTTACACACTCTTGGCATTCTCTCGAATCAAATTTTATTGGTCACATACACATGGTTAGCAGATGTTAATGCGAGTGTAACGAAATGCTTTTGCTTCTAAACTCAGCAAAAAAAGAAACGTCCTCTCACTGACAACTGCGTGTCAGCAAACTTAACATGTGTAAATATTTGTATGAACATAACAAGATTCAACAACCGAGACATAAACTGAACAAAAACTGTCAAGAGGGTCATGTCAGGATGAGCCTGCAGGAAGGGTACCACATGAGGGAGGAGGATGTCTTCCCTGTAACGCACAGTGTTGAGATTGCCTGCAATGACAACAAGCTCAGGCCGATGATGCTATGACACACCGCCCCAGACCATGACGGACCCTCCACCTCCAAATCGATCCCGCTCCAGAGTACAGGCCTCGGTGTAACACTCATTCCTTCAACGATAAACGCGAATCCGACCATCACCCCTGGTGAGACAAAACTGCAACTCGTCAGTGAAGAGCACTTTTTGCCAGTCCTGTCTGGTCCAGCAACGGTGGGTTTGTGCCCATAGGCGACGTTGTTGCCGGTGACGTCAGGTGAGGACCTGCCTTACAACAGGCCTACAAGCCCTCAATCCAGCCTCTCAGTCTATTGTGGACAGTCTGAGCACTGATGGAGGGATTGTGCGTTCCTGGTGTAACTCGGGCAGTTGTTGTTGCCATCCTGTATCTGTCCCGCAGGTGTGATGTTCAGATGTACCGATCCTGTGCAGGTGTTGTTACACTGCGAGGACGATCAGCTGTCGGTCCTGTCTCCCTGTAGCGCTGTCTTAGGCGTCTTACAGTACGGACATTGCAATTTATTGCCCTGGCCACATCTGCAGTCTTCATGCCTCCTTGCAGCATGCCTAAGGCATGTTCACACAGATGAGCAGGGAATCTGGGCATCTTTCTTTTGATGTTTTTCAGAGTCAGCAGAAAGGCCTCTTTTTTAGTGTCTCAAGTTTTCGTAACTGTGACCTTAATTGCCTACCGTTTGTAAGCTGTTAGTGTCTTAACGACCGTTCCACAGGTGTATGTTCATTAATTGTTTATGGTTCATTGAACAAGCTTGGGAAACAGTGATTAAACCCTTTACAATGAAGATCTGTGAAGTTATTTGGATTTTTACGAATTATCTTTGAAGGACGGTCCTGAAAAAGGGACATTTCTTTTTTTGCTGAGTTTAGTTCCGACAGTGCAGTAATATTTAACAAGTAATCTAACAATTCCCCAACAACTATCTAATATACACAAATCTAAAGGGGTGAATGAGAATATGTACATATAAGTATATGGATGAGCGATGGCCCGAGCGGCATAGGCAAGGTGCAATAGATGGTATAAAATACACTATATACATGTAATATGAGTAGGCAGCAGCCTCTCTGAGTTAGTGATTGCTGTTAAGCAGTCTGATGGCCTTGAGATTGAAAAACAGCTTCTATGTCTCAGTCCCAGCTTTGATGCACCTGTACTGACCTCGCCTTCTGGATGATAGCGGTGTGAACAAGCTGTGGCTCGGGTGGTTGTTGTCCTTGATGATCTTTTTGGCCTTCCTGTGACATCGGGTGCTTTAGGTGTTATGGAGGGCAGGTAGTTTGCCCCCGGTGATGCGTTGTGCAGACCGCACCACCCTCTGGAGAGCCTTGTGGTTGAGGGCGGTGCAGTTGCCATACCAGGCTCTGATACAGCCCGACAGGATGCTCTCGATTGTGCGTCTGTAAAAGTTTGTCAGGGTTTTGGGTGACAAGCCAAATTTCTTCAGCCTTCTGAGGTTGAAGAGGCGCTGTTGCGCCGCCTTCACCACACTCTGTGTGTGTGGACCATTTCAGTTTGTGATGTGTACGCCCAGGAACTTAAAACTTTCCACCTTCTCCGCTGCTGTCCCATCGATGTGGATAGGGGGGTGCTCACTCTGCTGTTTCCTGAAGTCCACGATCATCTCCTTTGTTTTGTTGTTAAATGAGAGGTTGTTTTCCTGACACCACACTCTGAGTGCCCTCACCTCAGCCAACTTCATGAGGTAGTCACATGGAATGCATTTCAATTAACAGGTGTGCCTTCTTAAAAATTAATTTGTGGAATTTCTTTCCTTCTTAATGCGTTTGAGCCAATCAGTTGTGTTGTGACAAGGTAGGGGTGGTATACAGAAGATGGTCATATTTGGTAAAAGACCAAGTCCATATTATGGCAAGAACAGCTCAAATAAGCAAAGAGAAACAACAGTCCATCAATACTTTAAGACATAAAGGTCAGTCAATGCGGAACATTTCAAGAACTTTGAACGTTTCTTCAAGTGCAGTCGCAAAAACCATCAAGTGCTATGATGAAACTGTCTCTCATTAAGACCGCCACAGGAAAAGAAGACCCAGAGTTACCTCTGCTGCAGAGGATAAGTTCATTAGTTACCAGCCTCAGAAATTGCAGCCCAAATAAATGCTTCACAGAGTTCAAGTAACAGACACATCTCAACATCAACTGTTCAGAGGAGACTGTGTAAATCAGGCCTTCATGGTCGAATTGCTGCAAAGAAACCACTACTAAAGGACACCAATAAGAAGGGACTTGCTTGGGCCAAGAAATACGAGCAATGGTCATTTAGACCGGTGGAAATTTGTCCTTTGGTCTGGAGTCCAAATTCAAGATTTTTGTTTCCAACCGCTGTGTCTTTGTGAGACGCAGTTTAGGTGAACGGAGGATCTCCGCATGTGTATTTTCCACCGTAAAGCATGGAGGAGGAGGTGTTATGATGTGGGGGTGCTTTTCTGGTGACATTGTCTGATTTATTTAGAATTCAAGGCACACTTAACCAGCATGGCTACCACATCATTCTGAAGTGATACGCCATCTCATCTGGTTTGGGCTTAGTGGGACTATCATTTGCTTTTCAACAGGACAATGACCCAACACACCTCCAGGCTGTGTAAGGGCTATTTGACCAAGAAGGAGAGTGATGGAGTGCTGCATCAGATGACCCGGCCTCCACAAGATGGTTTGGGATGAGTTGGACCGCAGAGTGAAGGAAAAGCAGCCAACAAGTGCTCAGAATATGTGGGAACTACTTTAAAGACTGTTGGAAAATAATTCCAGGTGAAGCTGGTTGAGAGAATACCAAGAGTGTGTCAAAGGGTGACTGACTGCTTTGAAGAATCAAAAAGATATTTTGATTTGTTTAACACTTTTTTTGGTTATTACATTATTCCATATGTGTTATTTCATAGTTTTGATGTCTTCACTATTATTCTACAATGTAGAAAATAGTACAAATAAATAAAAACCCTGGAATGAGTAGGTGTTTGAAAACTTTTGACCGGCAGTGTATGTGTAGTGACGGTAGTTCCGTGGCAGTTGGGTGCTTTGACGATGTCTTTGTGTGTGTGTGTGTGTGTGTGTGTGTGTGTGTGTGTGTGTGTGTGTGTGTGTGTGTGTGTGTGTGTGTGTGTGTGTGTGTGTGTGTGTGTGTGTGTGTGTGTGTGTGTGTTGTTGGGGTAGACTGCAGTATTGACAAGACTGGCAGCGGGGGCGTGATTCACGAGCCGAGTAGCGCAGATCTATTTACCGCCCATCCCAAACCTGTCCAACCTCCTCCAATTTCCCAACCCTTTCTAGAAGTGCTGCTCTTGCACTGCAGCTACCCCCTCACCAAAAACCCACTCTACGATTGGTGAAGAGGAGGAGGGGGGTTGGATCATATTCCACTGCCAGTGTTGGCAGCATGCACACAGGCACAAGCCCAGTCACAAGCCAAACAGCAAACCCAGGTCCAGCCCCCATCCTTCCTTCCTCTCCTCAAAAGAATCCAAGCCCACCACCATACATTTCTCCACCATATCACTCACACAGATTCACCTTCACACTGAATACTTCGGTTAATAAGGCACAATGCACACCCGTCTAACCAAACAAGCGGTCAGTCAACAGGCAGAGTGGAGCGGGCCAGCCGAGCGGAATGGCTGTGCTGGAACATGAGGCAACAGGCTGTAAATATCCCACAGCTGGTGCTGGGACTACAGCCTAAGGTTGGGGTGAAAGCACAGAGTCCCACTGGGCAGGATGAGAGAGAGATCAGTAGCTAGTTACTGCCTGTGTTTGCAGATACGTCTTCCCCAATGAAAGGCTAACTAATCAGACTCCTGCCCCTCTGTTCAGGTGGCTTCCATGCCTCAGGTGTGGATTGCAATGATTATACGCAATACCGTGGTGGCACTCTGGTTTGATTGAATTAAATTCGATTCTGAGTAGCAATTTCATTTGTATGGAGCAGCCAGACTGTCAGCGTTCATACAGGGAGAAGGGATTTTACCTTTACCCTAGCTAGGGTGACCATGGTGATACTGAATATAAGTATTGATTTGCCTGGACCACAAACTGAGAGAGAGATCTGTCTTGTTGATAGCCTCCCCAGAGCCCGTAGTCCCATGCAACCAGAGAGGGGAGATTCTGGCTGCTCCCAATGAAACCTGAGTCCTCAGCAGAGCTGTAGGTGACTCCCCTGATATTGGTGATGTCTGCCAACAAGGCAGCGTAAGCATATACACAGCGAAGCTTGTAACTGCTCTCAAACAAATCTGGATACATAAAACAAAACCATGAATTAGCTGCCAATGAGAGGTAATTTAATTGTAAATGTTAGTTTTCTCCTGATATTGGTGTAAGTAACAGTTTCCTAACTATGGTATAGCTGTGTTTGTTATGAGCAGACTGTTGTCAGTCCTGGTAGGCTCTGTTGCTGAGTGGGAAAGGTGATGGATTTCTCAGCAGTGCTTTGGCCTGACTCCAGCAGCCTCCACCTCTGACTGTTGTCTCTGCACCCCAGGGTGCTCTGATCCAACTTACAAAGAGATATGTGTGTGTGTGTGTGTGTGTGTGTGTGTGTGTGTGTGTGTGTGTGTGTGTGTGTGTGTGTGTGTGTGTGTGTGTGTGTGTGTGTGTGTGTGTGTGTGTGTGTGACAGTGCGTGCGTACATACATGCATGCATGCATGCATGCATACATGCATGCATACATACACAATTGACAGCTTGACACGTATAGCCGACTACACAGACAGGCTGACACACAGTCATACATACACGTATATACAGTATGCATTGACAGAAGGACATACACAAAACCTCTCCAACACAAATGTGCTCTGCTGCTGTGGCATGCAATTGTCGTTTGTGCTATATGTTATGACTCAGTCGTGACCCCTGTGCCTCTGCACTGTAGGCTATGACAAATGATGCAGGATGGATAAGGTGGTGGCAACTCTATGCGACACTGTGGCTCCTACTGTGTTGCACCACCTTGTAGCCAATGACTCTGCTCCCTCATAGGCTGAATAGGAGGTGGTCCTCTGAAATGGTTGAAAGAACAGCAACAGATGTTCTGAATTTACACATAAATGATGCACCATTCTTTTATGGATTATTCTGTCGTGAGTGCCTTACGGTTCTGACCTTACATGCAAAGATCAAAGATCTTCCCCATGTAGTGTAGCTGTTGATGGTATACTGCACACTAAAATATCTTCAACAATACAGATAAAAATTGCATATATTTTAGGGGTTTCCTCAGGGCTCAATGCAAGGACCACTGCAGAATTGCTTTTATCAGTGTTAATCTGTTCCTTGTAAAAGTGTCTCACACTCCCTAGTTCAGTCAGTCAGTAGACACTCTCCAGGCCCTCTGCCTTCAATGTGAGAAGAGAGATTCTACCTGACATCAGACATGGGAGGCTGACTCCCGCAGCATGAAGGGTAAAAGGTCGAGGTTTGAACACCCGGGCAGATAAAGCAGCCTTTTCATGTGTGACCGGCCCGCAGCCCAAAACAAATCCCACTGACCGCTGCCTTTGAACTGTAGACCAATGTTCCTATGGCAGGAGTAGTGCTCTGCTCACTCACTAGTCCTCTACTATTTGAGTGTATAACATAAAACTCAAAAGTGTTTTCTGTTTTAGTTTGAGTATTTTCAGTATAAACCTGTTACTTCTACAGTCTTTGGCAAATATAACAACCCCCTCCAGAGTTTCTCTTCTTTGCTAGTATATAATGGGCATTTACATCTAAAAGGACCCATGAGCACACACATGTGAAGTTCATAGGAGCATGTCAAATTGGGTGTCAAATGAAATGTTTTACAAATGAAGGCATATATACATTTTGCAACGATTTTCCATCCAAAAAATGTGGAATAAGGAAAGGCTTTCATTTCTGGTCAAACATATGGAAAAAAGGGTCTTGGACAACATTGACCAGAAAAATGATTGAAAGGTATTAGATTTACATCAAAACACAATAATGTTGAAGTAAAGACCCCTGCCAACTAATATCAACACTTGAGAAAGTCTTCACACCCATTGACTTTTTACACATTTGTTACGGCCTGAATTTTAAATGTATTAAATGTGGATTGTGTGTCACTGGCCTACACACAATACCCCATAATGGCAAAGTGGAATTATGTCTTAGAAATGTTTAATCCCTTTGTTATGGCACGCCTAAATTAATTCAGAAGTAAAGATTAGCTTAAGTTGCATGGACTCACTCTTTGTGCAATAATAGTGTTTTAAGATGATTAAAAATAATGTTTTTTAACATGATTACCCCACACATACCCCACACATACTGTAAGGTCCCTCAGTCGAGCAGTGAATTTCAGACACAGATTCAACCACAAAGACCAGGGACGTTTTCCAATGCCCCGTAAAGAAGGGCACCTATTGTTAGATGGAAAAAAGTAAAGCCGACCATTGAATATCCCTTTGAGCATGGCGAAGTTATTAATTACACTTTGGATCGTGTATCAATACACCCAATCACTACAAAGATACAGGCGTCCTTCCTAACTCTGTTGCCGGAGAGGAAGGAAACCACTCAGGGATTTCACCATGAGGCAAATGGTGACTTTAAAACAGTTTGTTTTAATGGCTGTGGTAGGAGAAAACTGAGGATGGATCAACAACGTTGTAGTTACTCCGCAATACTAACCTAAATTACAGAGTGAAAAGAAGGAAGACAGTGCCATATTGCAAAGAAATGAACTTTATGTCCTGCATACAAAGCGTTATGTTTGGGGCAAATCCAACACAAAAATCACTGAGTACCACTCTTCATACTTTCAAGCATAGTGGTGGCTGCATCATTTTATGGGTATACTTGTCATTGGCAAGGCTAAGGAGTTTTTTATGATAAAAATAAACATATAGAGCTAAGCACAAACAAAATCCTAGAGGAAAACCTGCTTCAGTCTTATGGCTTGGGGGTAGAAGCGGTTAAGGAGCCTTTTGGTCCTAGACTTGGCGCTCCGGTACGGCTTATCGTGCAGTAGCAGAGAGAACAGTCTATGACTTGGGTGTCTGGAGTCTTTGACAATTTCTTTGGGCCTTCCTCTGACACCTCCTATTATATAGGTCCTGGATGTCAGGTAGCTTGGCCCCAGTGATGTACTGGGCCATACGCAATACCCTCTGTAGCGCCTTAAGGTAAGATGCCAAGCAGTTGCCATACCAGGCGGTGATGCAACCGGTCAGGGTGCTCTCGACGGTGCAGCTGTAGAACCTTTTGATGACCTGGGGACCAATGCCAAATCTTCTCAGTCTCCTGAAGGGGAAAAGGTGTTGTCGTGCCCTCTTCACAACTGTCTTGGTGTGTTTGGACTATAATAGTTTGTTGGTGATGTGGACAACAAGGAACTTGAAACATCTCGACCCGCTCCACTTCAGCCCTGTCGATGTGAATGGGGGCCTGTAGTCCTATAGTCCACGATCAGCTCCTTTGTTTTGCTCACATTGAGGGAGCGGTTGTTGTCCTGGCACCACACTGCCAGGTCTCTGACCTCCTCCCTATAGGCTGTCTCATTGTTGTCGGTGATCAGGTCTACCACTGTAAGCAAACTTAATGATGGTGTTGGGGTTGTGCTTGGCCACACAGTCGTGGGTGAACTGGGAGTGAAGGAGGGGACTAAGCACACACCCCTGAGAGGCCCCAGTGTTGAGGATCAGCATGGCAGATGCGTTGTTGCCTACCCTTACCAGCTGGGGGTGACCCGTCATGAAGTCCAGGATCCAGTTGCAGAGGGAGGTGTTTAGTCCCAGGGTCCTTAGCTTTGTGGGCACTATGGTGTTGAACGCTGAGCTTTAGTCAATGAACTCACATAGGTGTTCCTTTTGTCCAGATGGGAAAGGGCAGTGTGGCGTGCGATTGAGATTGCGTCATCTGTGGATCTGTTGGGGTGGTATGCAAAATGGAGTTCGTCTGGGGTTTCCGGCATGATGGTGTTGATGTGAGCCATGACCAGCCTTTCAAAGTACTTCATGGCTACCGACGTGAGTGCAACAGGGCGGAAATCTTTTAGGCAGGTTACCTTCGCTTTCTTAGGCAGGTTACCTTCGCTTTCATCCCAAAAACCTTTTACGCGATGTGTCTGACGCAACAGATCAGAACGTTTAGCTTAAAATGTTGCTCAACTATTAGGCTATTTCTTCACATTATAAGCGCAGCAATGCGCACATGGTAGTAGGCTATAAGCGCATATGTTCAATTAGCGGAAAGCACCATTATCAAAACTGATTGCAAATGCAATTATGCATGTAATGCTTTTATTATAAAGGTGAGTTTTATGGTGAAAATGATCTTCCCCACATTTGAAACTCACGTGCTGCTTATGTATGCCAGTTAGGCTCTACACCCCTTGTGATTCAAACCTTATTAAAACATATAGGTCCATGTGCTAGGCTACATGAGGTGTGCGACTATGATTCGAAAATGGCACAAAAAAAAGCTATTGTTTCTTATGCTCGGCATCATTCACAAGTGTTAATATATAATTCACAAGTGATAGGCTAATATTGTCACCCATCAGGCTATTCTTGATTTAATCTTGTCTTTACATATACTAAATAATATATGTGTGAAATTTGTTTTGATTTAGAATGGACTATTATCATGCACCTGTATCGAACCGGGGGCAGTGGGAAAAATTATATCTATGCACTTAAATAGCGAATGGAGGGCGCTTTTCTCCGTGGTTTATTTTCATGCCAGCCAGGTGGGCTATAATCCTGTTGTAAATATAAGCAATGTGCTTAATATTAAGAAAGTTGAGAAATAAGTATAGTAAACCTAGCCTATAGAAAGCTGATCCTCCTCTTTTTTAGTAGAGGCCATCATTGATGACAGTGTGATTAGAGGGACAATAGAGTACTGAGTACCAGGCAGTTAGCAAGTTTGGTAGGCTACTAATGACCATTAGCACAATCAGAGCTTGGAGAAGCCTAATTACCGTGACTAAACGGTCACATGGAATTTGCCTGCCTTCATGACTCGTGACCACCGGTGTGGCGGTAACACGGTTACCGCAACAGCCCTACTTGTGCCTTGAAATTCCGTTACCAAAAACCCTCGTATCTTGAAGATATGTTCTTATTTATCTCCCTCATGAGGAGGGAGGATAATGAAAGTTCACAAAAGTAACAAGTAAAGGAAGACCAACCAAATAGTTGTAGTGTTTTTACTAATATCAAGTTTGTTAATTAATTATTAAGTGATTGAAACTCGTAATTCTGTTACCAAATCATTAATCGAATTACTGAAAAATCTGTAAGGGAATTGCTGCAATTGAATTGCCGACAATGGGAAATCATAGTAGTCACAAACCACAGTTGGGTCACCTGCTACTGTCCTCCCTTCCACTGGTATACTGTTATGTTCAGCTCATAACTGCTTTTTCTCTTTCTGTCATCTGGTGGTCAAAGCAACGCTGTAAAAACAGTCTCGACAACCTCTACCTCCTCACTCTCCAATTCAATTCAATTTCAATTTAAGGGGCTTTATTGGCATGGGAAACATATGTTTACATTGCCAAAGCAAGTGAAATAAACAAAAGTGAAATAAACAATAAAATATTAACAGTAAACATTACACTCACAAAAGTTCCAAAAGAATAAAGGCATTTCAAATATCATATTATGTCTATATACAGTGTTGTAATGATGTACAAAAGGGAAAATAAATAAACATAAATATAGGTTGTATTTACAATGGTGTTTGTTCTTCACTGGTTTCCCTTTTCATGTGGCAACAAGTCACAAATCTTGCTACTGTGATTGCACACTGGTATTTCACTTAATAGATATGGGAGTTTATCAAAATTGTGTGTTTTCGGATTCTTTGTGGGTCTGTGTAATCTGAGGGAAATATGTGTCTCTAATATGGTCATACATTTGGCAGGAGGTTAGGAAGTGCAGCTCAGTTTCCACCTAATTTTGTGGGCAGTGTGCACATACCCTGTCTTCTCTTGAGAGCCAGGTCTGCCTTCAGCGGCCTTTCTCAATAGCAAGGCTATGCTCACTGAGTCTGTACATAGTCAAAGATTCCCTTAATTTTGTGTCAGTCACTGTGGTCAGGTATTCTGTCACTGTGTACTCTCTGTTTAGGGCCAAATAGCATTCTAGTTTGCTCTGTTTTTTTGTTAATTCTTTCCAATGTGTCAAGTAATTATCTTTTTGTTTTCTTATGATTTGGTTGGGCCTAATTGTGTTGCTGGACCAGCAGTGCTTAGGGGACTCTTCTCCAGGTTCATCTCTCTGTAGGTGATGGCTTTGTTATGGAATGTTTGGGAATCGCTTCCTTTTAGGTGGTTGTAGTATTGAACGTCTCTTTTCTGGTTTTTGATAATTAGCGGGTATTGACCTAATTCTGCTCTGCATGCATTATTTGTTGTTTTACGTTGTACATGGAGGATATTTTTGCAGAATTCTGCATGCAGTCTCAATTTGGTGTTTGTCCCATTTTGTGAATTCTTGGTTGGTAAGTGGATCCCAGACCTCACTAACATAAAGGGCAATGAGTTCTAGAACTGATTCAAGTGTTTTTTTTACAGATCCTAATTGGTATGTCGAATTTTATGTTCCTTTTGATGGCATAGAAGGCTCTTCTTGCCTCTCTCTCCTCTCTCTCTCGTTAATGTCACCTCTCCCGGTTCTTACTGACACCAACCCTCTTTCCATTTACTGTAACAAGCATCCTCACCCACTGGGCACTGACCAACATCGCACATCCATGTAGGTTGAAATTTGGTCAGTCCGCCCTGGCCGGACCAAATTTGTACCAATGATAGAAGTCTATGTTTCACAAGTTTGGACAGTAGAGTAAAGTAGTACAGTACACTAGTAAAGTACAGTATAATTGAATGTACTATACTGAACATATCTACTTTACTGTGCTCTGCTGTACTGTACTCGACTCTACTGTGATGTCCAATCTTGTGAAACATAGACGTCTATGATTGTTTCAGATTTGGTCTGGTCCGGACCAACCAAATGTGGTCTTGTTTGGGGGCGGAGCTCATTACAATAATACCCAGTGTGTAGAATAATACCCAAAAGAAGGATGTTGCATATTTCTACGTTTTTTTGTGTACCTATTCAGGATACATCACCATGAAGAGAATTATATTAATAGCCATAATTATGCATTTCTATATAGTACAGATCAGGGACTCATGATGTAATTCTGTTACCGTAACTCTGTTACCAGATGTAAATTCACTTCACCTACTGTAGTTCAATAACCAAAATATTATTTTTCAAACTAAAGGTGTCGAATGTTCTTTCTGCAGACATATTTTAATCTTAATTAGAGCAGATATTTACGTTTTTCTAAAATGTGGTCATATAAAAAACTGAGGGAGATTTTACAGTAATTATGTTACCAAATTTGCATCTGCACAGTTCTTCCAGTAAATGTGTTTTTGTGAAATGTTCTGTGTAAATTGTTCAAAGTAGTCCTTGTGCATTGAGTTGTATGCTTTGTTAAACTTTGAAATCAATTGTTTTTGTTGAAAATGTATGTCAAAGTTAAAAAGCGTCAAAGCGTAATTCCATTGCCGCGGAAATGCCCTAATACAACCCCCTCCATATTTTCCATGTAAAAGGAGAGCTGACGCTACCTCTAGTTCTTCTGTTAGGGCTTTATTTTTAAGAGAACAACTATGACATGCATAACACCCTTTTCTCAGACTTCTCCCATTGTCCTGCCTCCAAGCCAAATACGTAGTGAATAATTCATGGAGAATGCATTGCCATAGTGAAGGCAATTGCATCAACTAAAAGCAAATGTGTGGTACGTGCACACACCGACACACAGAACCCATTCTATTACGTCATTGTTTTGTTTTTTATGGTAATGGAAGCAGAGCAGGCATTAATCAGGGGGTGGTTTTACTATTCTCTCAGGTAAACAATGGGTGATGTAGTGTTGAAACTGCACTCAAGGCTTTCCAGATGCACTCTCTCTAATGCAATGACTCGGCTCCCACTGTAATGCTGGTGTGTGTGTGTGAACAGTACACAGTCTGGATGTATATATAGAGAGCTATTTTTAAGGCTGAACCACAAATAGTAGTAGTAGTGGGGCTTAATTAAAATGGTCCATGCCTCTGTTGCCATTCCCGGGTTGCTGTCTGCTCGTTCGTTCATTCATTCATGAATTCATATGTTCACATGTACTCTGCACTCTCTCATTTGCCCCCTCTCTTTTTGTTGTTAGAAATTGCTGTACATTGCAAAAAATAAATAATTAAACCCTGTTTAGTTAAAGGGGCAATCTGCAGTTGCTGTACCCACTTTTGAACTAATTAAAATAATGATATTTACTTAATGATTCTTAAAAGAATATAACTTTAGAAATGCCTCATGAGCTTAGTTCAACTGTCACACCCCAAAATAAAAGCTTGTTTTTACTCCAATGTTTGTAAACATTATAAATATAAACAAACACTATATAGCCTCAAAACATAGTTAAAACGATAATTTAGATTCTTATAGATGGTCGGTCCATAGCTCTTTCTATGAATTTGAGAGTGGTTACATTTTTCCAGTCCCATCCCTCAGCTTTTTACCAAAACAGAGATGGGGTGGCCAGCTTTGTTATTAATTCAACTGCAGAGTTGACCTTGACTTTTCTGTCTTCAATTAAATATTAATTTTTAAATACACGTATTTTCCTTATATTAAAGGAACACAGTGTGTTATCTAACATGGAACTGTGCCAAATTACCACAGTTTAGATAACAAAACCTAGTGGTAATGATAACATTACGAGTTCAGTGACAGAATCCTAGAGCCTACTTCAAAACGCAACAGAAGCTCTGAGCACTAGCATCCCGCCCACACATGGCGAGCTGCCTCACTGGGCCATGGGGCCGGGCTCTGCCTTCGATTGGGAATCACATGCAGCACGTCAGGTCGGGCAGGCAGCGAGTTGCTGCGGACAACCAAAAGATCAGTTATGTGGCGGTGATGCCTCTAATAAAGCTGACACAGCACAGCCTCCCTCCCCGTGGCCCCCCTGAGGGGCTCCCGCTCCGCAGTGCGCCAGGCACACTTGCCCCCATGGAAACACTAACCCCAAGAGAAGGGTTCCCCATCCTTCAGTTCCCCCCGCTGCTGCTGCGGCTGCTCTTTCGAAGCGTGCTTCTAATTTGTCCGAAAGGAACCCTGACTTAAATGCATCGCTTTGGTTTCTCTGTCGAGTACTGTGGAGGTTAAAAGGCTAAGACAATTGTTGATTCTGAAGGATGTTGGCAGGAATGGTACATGAACGATACCTCTACCTCTCCTGAATTTCATACTGATCCGATGCTCTCTGTTTTCCAGGAGTAACACGCCTGCAGTAAAGAGGGGACGATTCAGAGGACCAGTGGATGACCTGCCTGCTGTACAGACCATGATCTGAAGGCCCCGCCACGTGGCCCCATTCTTCTTCCTTATTTCCTGCAGGGGTAAGAGCTCCTAGACCAGCTGCCTCAGACAGGTGGAGCGGAGGGAGATAGAGTGTGACAGCCAAGTGCCTAGTCGGCAACAGTGCCCACCAACCACCTCCACAGGACAGCCGTGCCCTCCGACCCCGCCACGCCCCCTGCCCCTCCCACCGCCAGACCGGAACCATGGGAAGGAAAAAGATCCAAATACAGAGGATCACAGATGAACGGAACAGACAGGTGTGTGTGGATAATGTTTCTTTGTATGTAAAAACTCTATCATGCCTATGACTACACCGGTATTTTTCCAAGACGATGAAAGGCTAAATGATCCTTCTAAAATGAGTCAACTGGTTAATGGGCTTTGGTTCATTGAACTTATTGAGTAATGGATGTGATGCGTCTGCCATCCCCAAAATGCCCCTAGCTGAGTAGAACCAGAGTGTTTTAGACACTAGGTGGCCCAAGGTCCTGAAATCATTTCTTTATAGGTGCCCATTTTCATAGAGCAGCACACACAGACTCAAAATGCTTCAGGCATTCAAGCATTAAGTTGATTCATCAAAAGTTGATAGAAATATTGGTGAACCATCATCCTACTAGATGTTGATCACAAGATACTGTCATTAGCACTAATGGATTGGCCCCGTCCCCAAGGCTATAGACTCTGACGGAAATTCAACAGCATGTGAAATACATGTTGTGAAAAGAGAGCTTGAGAACCACAAATAGTTGACATAGTAATGGATTATTAACTGAACGCCGAATGCTACAGAGACCATGAACACTCCTGAAACATTGCAGGTGCAGAAAGTAGAGCAGCTGGGGAGGTTGTGGTTGTCACTGTGGCTTCCTCCTCCTCCTCGCCACACAACCACACTCATCAGGACACGGCCATGAAACAACTCATCCCTCTCATGGCGGATGTCTTGTTCTGTCGTTTGTTGCCATTGGTTACTTGCAATTCTATTCTTAATGTCAGTTATGTTCAGCTTGTTTATCTTGGCATTCATGTCGAAGGAAGGATCAAGACTAATTATTGTTGAAGACTCGGTGTACCTCACGCCTCCAACAATTCAGAGCATTTCTCTTCATGATAAACCATCTTGTAATTGGTTATGAGAATCATTGTAATAGTATTGTTTATCAGCTCTGTGAGCCTGGCTTGCCATTGTCCTCGCTGAACTTTCTTCCCCTGTGTGTGTGTGTGTGTGTGTGTGTGTGTGTGTGTGTGTGTGTGTGTGTGTGTGTGTGTGTGTGTGTGTGTGTGTGTGTGTGTGTGTGTTTGTCTGAGGAGATGATTGTGGGAGTGTGTGTGATGGGGTTTGAGGGAGGAGGTGGTAGGCGGTTGCCCATGGATACGACCCCGATATAATTTGATTTGTGGCAGCGGGAAGCAATGAGTGAGCAAGAACGACGCAGAGAGGAAAGGGGAGAGAAAAGAAAATGAGGGCGAGGAAATGAGAGAGACGGAGACAGTGAGAGAGGGAGACGGAGACCGTGGGGAGAACAAGGAGAGAGCACAAGCTGGCTCCTGCCCCACAGAGAGGAATCAGTGTAACATGGGGGTGCTCAAGCAATTATAGAGAGAGAGGGGAGATGGAGAGAGCGAGAAAGAGAGAGCGAGCAATTGAAGGTCTCACATGGCAGTTGTAGAATATGCCTGTGTGGTTCCTTTCTGTGCGTCTGCTTCCTCGCGCTCCTCTCTGATCCTGTCTACAACAAAACAAACAAACTCAAATTCCCCCATTGCATAAATGCCTCAAAACCAAGGGAGTGGTATTAAACACAACCACAACACACTGCAGGACCTCATCCCTGTTGTCACCTTTAATTAGCTGTCTGTAATGTGTTGTTTGTTCACACATTGGCTGTTCTCTAAGAGACTATTATTTACTGTTATTGATATAGTCCCTCCCACTTTTATTACGTTTAACCTATTATTATACAGTACTACAAATTCCTTCACTTTTACAGTATCGCTAATGTTATTGTTCTTCCTCTTCCCTTCTATGCCAAATATCCCCCTCCCCTTCCCAATATCACCTGCCAATCCCCCCTTCTCCTTCCCAATACCCTCCCCCACAACATCCCTTCCCTACCACCCTCTAATATACCCCCCAATACACACACACCATCCCTCCCCTCACAGGTGACGTTCACCAAGAGGAAGTTTGGCCTGATGAAGAAGGCATATGAGCTGAGCGTGCTGTGCGACTGTGAGATCGCCCTCATCATCTTCAACCACTCCAACAAGCTGTTCCAGTACGCCAGCACCGACATGGACAAGGTCCTGCTCAAATACACCGAGTACAACGAGCCCCACGAGAGCCGTACCAACGTCGACATCATGGAGGTAATGGAGGAGGGAGAGAGGAGGAGGAGGAGAGGTGTTACTGTGTAGTTCCCTGCAGGAGAGGGTGAACAGGGTGGTTATGTGTTTTGAGGTAGAGGGGGAGATGAGGAGGAGGAGGAGGAGGAGAGGTGTTACTGTGTAGTTCCCTGCAGGAGAGGGTGAACAGGGTGGTTATGTGTTTTGAGGTAGAGGGGGAGATGGGGGAGAGGAGGAGGAGGAGGAGGAGAGGTGTTACTGTGTAGTTCCCTGCAGGAGAGGGTGAACAGGGTGGTTATGTGTTCTGAGGTAGAGGGGGAGTGGAGGAGGAGGAGAGGTGTTACTGTGTAGTTCCCTGCAGGAGAGGGTGAACAGGGTGGTTATGTGTTCTGAGGTAGAGGGGGAGATGGGGGAGAGGAGGAGGAGGAGAGGTGTTACTGTGTAGTTCCCTGCAGGAGAGGGTGAACAGGGTGGTTATGTGTTCTGAGGTAGAGGGGGAGATGGGGGAGAGGAGGAGGAGGAGAGGTGTTACTGTGTAGTTCCCTGCAGGAGAGGGTGAACAGGGTGGTTGTGTGTTCTGAGGTAGAGGGGGAGATGGGGGAGGGGAGAGGTGTTACAATATGGTATTTTAGTACAGTGCCATGGAGGAGAGGCGGTAATGAAATGGCTTGCTGTGTTTCATTTAGTTTTTACATCCGTGGTTGTAATATAGTTGTAATTTGGTCGTAATATGGTCATAATATGCTTGTTTAGAAGGTCATTTACATTTGATAACACTTTATTTTAGGGTTTGCCTATAACCTGTTGATTGTTTTATTTTGTATTATATTTTTTTAACATTTTGTTGATAAATTAAGTAGGCAGTATTTCTGTTCATGATTTATATTTGATAATAGGCCCACGTGGCCTGGTGTTATGTTTTCTTGATATCAAGAGCTGTTTTATTTTTGACTACCACCACTCTGGTCTGGATGAGTGCTTTCAATCCAAAGCCATCAGGTCTTTATTTATGTAGCAAGAGAAAGGTATGTTTTTTTCTTTCTCTTTTCTTTTTTAAAGTATTCAAGATCGCTTTCATTTTTTTGTGTGTGCTTTTCTGAATCCTTGGTTGAATCCAGAGTTGTTTGGATGTTGTGTTTGTCATAGCCAGAGTAGACAAATATAAACACAAGCTACAAGCCTTAATTCCTCTTAAAGCAAATGTCTAGTGAGAGGGAGTGAGAGGGCAGGTACAGTAACTTCCATGACATTACCTCAGAGACACCAAGAAGGAAACAGTTTAGAGAGAGAGAGAGAGAGAGAGACTGAGGGCAGTTAGCCTAGCATGGCTGCCCCTAACTAACATAGGCTGGCTCTAGAAGGCCCTAAATGTACACCAGTGTGCTGTGGCCAGATTACAGGCTTGTGTGGGGCCTGTTCCAGTATCCATCCATCCAGGCCTGGCCGGCTGCCTGGTGCCTGGGATCATGGTGGGAGGGCAGAGGTAGGGACAGCTGGACCTGCTGTCACCACCCCCTAGCCTTGGCCGGGGTTCCAAGGCCACTCCAACAAAAAGCCTCCAGTCCCCCTGGAACCACGCTATCACAAAATGGAGGGTTGCACGAAGGAGGAGGAGCATAGAGAGAGTTTCTAGATAGGGAGTGTGAATGAGGTTACATTGAGCGAATGTGCGCTCAAGTGGTATCTTTTTTTCACCAACATGGATGTGCGGTATCATTTATCTGCCTTAACCTGTGTATAAAAGGGTCTTCTCATGGATTCATAACAAATGGGCAGATAATATTTAAATAGCCAGTTAAAATGTAACTTACCACTTATACTTCATATACAGTGAAGCCTTTTCGCTCTATAAAGACCATGTCACTGGATCATGAAAATCGTGGTACAGCCGTTGCAGCTGTCCATTACCACGTGGAATAACTGAGATGGCATTCAGAGTGTCTCTCTCGCTGTTTCTCTCTCCTCTGTCTCCTATGTCTTTCTGTCTGTGGATGGCAGAGGTGAGGGCTTTCAGTGGGAGAGCTACATGGAGCTCCAGTTGCAGATGGCTCTTAAGTGTGTGTGCTGTGGCAGGGATTTGGGCCGCTCCAGGCCACATTAGCTTAAGCTCCACTGGCTATGTGTGTGTGTGTGTGTGTGTGTGTGTCTGCCTGTATTTGTGTGTAAGCCTTCATGTTTGTGTGCATGCGCCCGCTCTGCAGTGGCCCGTGAGAATGCCTCATACAATATTCAGGCCAGATGCATCGGCGCGGGAGTGTGTCACTGCCTGAATCCATATGAGGGTTCCCCCATGCATCTCCATCTCCTTCAGCAAGCCTCAGGCCCAGAGGAGAACCACTGTTCTACTGCCATTCCTCAGACCGAGAGGCTCCTTCTAGCTTGTTTAGTTTGATCTGTATTGTGTAGCGAGGGAGAGGGGCAGAGTTGAGATGAATCGGTTGGCACTGGTGAGTGGGGAAAGAGGAGGAGAAAGACAGAGGGAGAGAGAGAAGAGGGGTTGAGCGGATAGGCACAAAATGTGTCCATTTGCCGCTCTGCCTCCCCGCGTCTCTCCAAGCAAGTGCTTTGGTGTATGAATTATGGAGTTGGATGCAGTCACGCACACACACTTAGTCATACGTTATGCTTATTATGTACCCTATTCGCACGCGCACACACACACGCACACACAGTACATTAATATGCACACACATAAATATACAGAACATTAATATACAAACACACAAATATACAGACCCAATGCTCAAAAGCACTTATACTAACACTGAAATGTGCATACATACAGTACCAGTCAAAAGTTTGGGCACCTACTCATTCAAGGGTTTTTCTTTATTTCTACGTTGTAGAATAATAGTGAAGACATCAACACTAAAATAACACATGGAATCATGTAGTAACCAAAAGTGTTCAACAAATAAAAATATATGTTATATTTTAGATTCTTTAAAGTAGCCAGCCCCTTTGCCTCGATGACAGCTTTGCACACTCTTGGCATTCTCTCAACCAGCTTCACGAGGTAGTCACCTGGAATGCATTTCAATTAACAGGTGTGCCTTGTTAAAAGTTCATTTGTGGAATTTCTTAATGCATTTGAGCCAATCAGTTGTGTTGTGACAAGGTAGGGGTGGTATACAGAAGATAGCCCTAATTGGTAAAAGACCAAGTCCAAGCTCAAATAAGCAAAGAGAAACAACAGTCCATTACTTTAAGACATGAAGGTCAGTCAATCCGGAAAATGTAAAGAACTTTGAAAGTTTCTTCAAGTGCAGTCTGTAACGGTTTTGACTTGAGGTTATCGTGTATAGGGGTGCCAGGTAGGTTGTGCCTACCAGAGAAAATATTGGTTTCTCCTTTTGGTTTGGGAGGGAATGAGTCCCATCTGGTCCGTCAAGTCTACACCAATACAAAGGACTCATGTAAAAGTCAGGATGGAAATACACTTTTCATAAACCCTTAAAACATTGGAAAGAACTTCAAAAACAACTGTATTCTTTTGCGTGGGTTGTATTAACAACATAAATGATCACACACACACAACAATATAACAATAATGAGCTTTAAACAGCTCTGATTCCTCCAGAAATGTCCTATACCTCGGACCTAAAAAGAGTCCAGCCCGGTAAACAAGTTCAGGGAACTCAAGTGACCTTAGTCACGCAATGTTTGTCCGTTCATCCCAGTGTAGCGTAAACCCAGTGTCAATCATACAATCAAAATAACAAATATTTTACCACACACACTTATAAAGCATATCAAATCTTAATACGTCCTCACCACTAACTACATAAATCATCACGGTATACATCACACCAAAACAAATGAAATACCGTATACAAAAAGGTTGTGGTCGGTCAGACAAGCCAATCCGCTGACAGATCTCCAGCGGAGAAAGGCCACGAAAAACAACGGAGAGGTGTAGTCCACGGACGCAAAGAGTGGATCCGATCCTGGGTAGACTTGCTATTAGGCTACACAAAGCACACTTTTATAAGCAACACAACAAACGGACGAGAGAAGCTTCAGAACTGAGGGTTGAACACATCCTCATTCACGTTTCCATCACAACCCCACTTTTGCGCAGCTGATGCTGGCTATTTAATTGGGAATAAAAGGGAAAGTGCCCTATTGGAAGGAGAAGCACTGAGACGGTTCAGAAACATTCAGGGCCGTCACAAGTCGCAAAAGCCATCAAGCGCTATGATGAAACTGGCTCTCATGAGGACCGCCACTGGAAAGGAAGACCCAGAGTTACCTCTGCTGCAGAAGATAAGTTCATTAGAGTAACCAGTCTCAGAAATCGGCAGCCCAAATAAATGCTTCACAGAGTTCAAGTAACTGTTCAGAGGAGACTGTGTGAATCAGGCCTTCATGGTCAAATTGCTGCAAAGAAACAACTACTAAAGGACAGCAATAAGAAGAAGAGACTTGCTTGGGCCAAGAAACACGAGCAATGGACATTAGACCGATGGAAATCTGTCCTTTGGTCTGATAAGTCCAAATTTGAGATTTCTGGTTCTAACCACCGTGTCTTTGTGAGATGCAGAGTCGGTGAACGGATGATCTCTGCATGTGTGGTTCCCACCGTGAAGCATGGAGGTGTGATGGTGTGGGCGTGCTTTGCTGGTGACACTGTCTGTGATTTATTTAGAATTCATGGCACACTTAACCAGCATAGCTACTACAGCATTCTGCAGCGATACCCCATTCCATCTGGTTTGCGCTTAGTGGGACTATCATTTGCTTTTCAACAGGACAATGACCCAACACACCTCCAGGCTATGTAAGGGCTATTTGACCAAGAAGGAGAGTGATTGAGTGCTGCATCAGATGACCTGGCCTCCACAATCACCCGACCTAAACCCAATTGAGATGGTTTGGGATGAGTTGGACCGCAGAGTGAAGGAAAAGCAGCCAACAATGTGGGAACTCCTTCAAGACTGTTGGAAAAGCATTCCAGGTGAAGCTGGTGGAGAGAATGCCAAGAGTGTGCAAAGCTGTCATCAAGGCAAAGGCTGGCTACTTTGAAGAATCTAAAATATTTTGATTTGTTTAACATTTGTTACTACCTTATTCCATATGTGTTATTTCAGTTTTGATGTCTTCACTATTTTTCTACAATGTAGAAAATAGTAAAAATAAAGAAAAACACTGGAATGAGTTGTGTCCAAACATTTGACTGGTACTGTACGTACACACACAACATTTTCTTCACACAGTTGGGCATTCCTTCACACTAGTACACAGCTGGGAAGTGATGCATATGTACACACACAGCTTCTCTCTGTGCTGCACGTGTAGTGTGTGTGTGTGTGTGTGTGGGCAGCCTGCCTCTCCTGCCAGAACGTGTTAATCCGCTTCACTGCAGATCCCAATCAGGGGCGAGGGAAGGAAAAGTGATGGAGAATGAGCTCTGAATGAGGAGGGAGATGAATAGCCAGGGAGATGAGAGAGGAAGAAGAGGGGATGCCCTTTTTCTTAAGCAGCTCAAAGAGGAAGATCTTACCATAGCATGGCTTAAAGACTTTGTCACTGTCCTGATTCAAGGTCACGGTGAGAGGAGCTCCTCATGACACGCACCACAAAACAGCACTTGACAAGATTCCCCATAAGTAATTGATTCTAATTAGAACATATAATTGCCCATCACTTTCCAATATGGAGACCCACCACCAAAAAGAGTTATGGGTAGAGGCCAGGGCCCTTCGGAACTGTCCTATCATGACGCTGATGGTTCCTCGTGAGACGGGCCTCCCTCTGTTGCTCCGACGATGCTCCCTCCATCAGAATAATCCCGTTTTGCCATGTCAGCCAAATTCCTGGGACATGCCCTAAGACCTGTCATATTCCAATATCCTAATCGGGACAGGACAGGGTCAATGGGGGCTTCTCCTTATCAAGTCACCTCCAAAGGTCATGGAGGTGACTTGATCGCTATGGAGACGGTAATAGGTTTTATTATGATGCATCAGGGTGTGATGGTAAATGGCATCTAATCAGATTCAGTTTTTTGTTTTTGTTAAACAGGCACTTAGTCTGCATCATGTTTGTTGTTGTTACTGCCAGGAACATTAATGGGGCATGATTGATTATTTAAGAGCAAATGAAAGCTGCATTTATTTATTCATCACGGCAAGCTAAATAAATAGTGTGATTTGATGCCTAAGTTAAAATAAATCTCTATTTTTTTTAAGAGTTTATGCAGCATTATTCCCATTTTAGACAGACTGTTAAATGGGGCGGCAGGTAGCTTAGTGGTTAGAGCGTTGGACTAGTAACCGAAAGGTTACAAGATCGAATCCCCCGAGCTGACAAGGTACAAATCTGTCATTCTGCCCCTGAACAAGGCAGTTAACCCACTGTTCCTAGGCCGTCATTGAAAATAAGAATTTTTAGACTGACTCCTGAGATGGTGTGATAGAGGGGTCCATTAACCACATGTATAAGTAATAACACCCACCAACTGACTTGCCTAGTTAAATAAAGTTAAAATAAAAATACAACAGGATACGATTGCTCGGTCTGTGATACAGATCATATGGGCCTCCTCATAGGGATAAGTACACTGTCATCCGGCAGATTCCAGACCATCCATATCCAATGAGGGCATGGTGCACTACCTCTGTACTCTGTGAGGAAGCAAGCCATCTCCTCCTGAGATGGTGTGATAGAGGGGTCCATTAACCACATGTATAAGTAATAACACCCACCGCTGGCCATTGTAGTAATGGTGGAGACATTCTTCAGGGATGTACTACTAGTTGAATGAATGAGGATAGAGCCGGACAGAGCCTCTATGGCCACTCAGTTTCCCCGATGCTGCCACGTTAGTGTTCTTTGGCAGCCCTGTAGTGTAGTAAGCAGAGGCTTACAGGATGCCCTGGGAGGGCACAATGTACCTGAATGCGGGTAACTGCAAATGGGACGTGACATTACATTCTGCCTTTGTGGTCCTGGGCCCCGGCCTGTACTGCTCACCACATACTTGCATTCTAAAGAGAGAAGGTAGAATTGGAGAAAAGGAGAGATGGATGGCATTTTGAGAGCAAAAAGTAGGATGAGAAGCTGTGGGAATAGGTCAAGAGAGGAAGGGGGAGAGCAGGTCAAAAGAAGACAGAAGTGAGAGATGGATAGACAGGAGATGGAGGAAAAGTGAAGGCCGACCGGATAAGAGGATAAAGGAGAGCAGCACAGGAGAACATGTAGGAGGATGACGTGAGAGGACTGTATGGATCGATTCTGAGATCCTGAGAGAAAAAGATAGAGAAATGAATATAAATGGATAGAATGAAAGAGAAGAAGGTGAAAGGTGAAGGAAAGCGAGAGATACAGCTGGAGAGAGAAAGACAAGGACCGAGCGACCACGAGAGAATGAAAGAGAGAGCACGAGAGTGCCAGAGGGGGAGGGGGAGGGGCAGGGAAGCTCACAGCCCAGCCAGTCAGACTGTGTGCTGCTCTGCAGGGGAATCTTACCCTGGCAACACAATAGAGGGCAGCACTTGAAAGAGTGTGCCAGCGGGGGAGAGGTGCGGAGGGACCGGTGAACAGATTGAGCTGACTGAGACAAGCTGATCAGCTGACCGACTTCTGCGTGTGTGTGTGTACCATTATATAGGACTGCCATGTCCTATTGTCAGGGCAGTTTTGTATGTAGCGATTTTGTTTTTGTTGACAGTCGGCTGCATATGTCCATGACTCTACCACGTCCCTGCACAGACTTTTGTCAGATGTTGTCATTGTCAGTTTAGTTTTTTAGGTCAGCACAGACACACGGATCATGTTTTCCATGAACGGTGCAGAATAAACAGCATGGTGGCTAAACAGTGTCAGGAAGTCTCTAATTTGATCAGTGCACTGATTTGAATTGATATGCCTGAACAGAGAAACCGGGTGCAGATGAAAGAATAATCTCTATGTGGGTGGAATGTATTTCACACTGTGTGTAATAATATGGATATACTATATATTATGGATATCACACTATACATTATGGATAATAATATTTAGAGTGAATTTGATCTGTATTGGGGGGTTTAGCTCAGTAAACCTGGATTTAACTTCACAGTTGGGTAGCTAATGACTGCATTAGTCTTTTTACGTCTTTTATTCTCTCTGCCTCTCAGCTTGGCATTGAATTTCATGTTATTGAGTCATCCTCACTACACAGAGAACAGTGATCGTCCCTAGTGGGTGTCCTAGAGAACATCCACTTATCTACTAATCAAATCTCCATCAGGCAGCACTCACTGTATGGCGGATAATACAGTCATCTCTCTGCCACACAATACTGTAGATACCCATTTATTTATGTTGCTTTACTTAAATACACATTCCCCTTTTCCATATACAATAGAACTGAATAGTACATCTGTCATGTGGAAGAATTTGCCACACTCTAGGTGGGAATCCATTTTGCTAGTGTAGGGATCTGGTTTGCTGTTTGGTCCAGATCCCACTGGCAAAGCTACTTACAGTTAAGCTTGTTTCCAGAATCATGTCAAAATAAGACCCTTTCCACTGTGCATTAGAGCTGAAATGGCCTGACTGCCCAACTCTGTGGCTGGCTAACACCGCGGTGTGCTTCTGTTTCACCCCCTACCCTTTACCTTTGCTCAATGGCTTTTGTTGGCGTGGAGCTTCACACCAATTTAGAGGTGCTCGAATATCCGAGCCGACAGAGGAAAAAAATATATGTTGATGTGCCCTTAAGCAAGGCACTTCATCTTAATTTGCTCCAGGAGCGCCATATTACTACTATATACAGTACCAGTCAAAAGTTTGGATTCCCACTCATTCCAGGGTCTCTCTATTTTTACTATTTTGTACATTGTAGAATAATAGTGAAGACATCAAAACTATGAAATAACATACCAAATAAGTGTTAAACAGTAGCCACCCTCTTCAAAGTAGCCACCCTTTGCCTTGATGACAGCTTTGCATACTCTTGGCATTCTCTCAACCAGCTTCAAGAGGTAGTCACCTGGAATGCTTTTCCAACAGTCTTGAAGGAGTTCCCACACATGCTGAGCATTTGTTGGCTGCTTTTCTTTCACTCTGCGGTCCAACTCATCCCAAACCATCTCAATTGGGTTGAGGTCGGGTGATTGGAGCCAGGTCATTTGATGCAGCTTCATTAAATAGTATCCGCAAAACACCAGTCTCAACATCAACAGTGAAGAGGCGACTCCGGGATGCTGGCCTTCTAGGCATAGTTGCAAAGAGAAAGCCATATCTCAGACTGGCCAATAAAAAGAAAAGATTAAGATGGGCAAAAGAACAGTTACTGGACAGAGGAACTCTGTCTAGAAGGCCAGCATCCCGGAGTAGCCTCTTCACTGTTGACTTTGAGACTCGTGTTTTGCAGGTACTATTTAATGAAGCTGCCAGTTGGGGACTTGTGAGGCGTCGGTTTCTCAAACTAGACACTAATGTACTGGTCCTCTTGCTCAGTTGTGCCCTGGGGCCTCCCACTCATCTTTCTATTCTGGTTAGAGACAGTTTGCGCTGTTCTATGAAGTGAGTAGTACACAGCGTTGTACAAGATCTTCAGTTTCTTGGCAATTTCTCACATGGAATAGCCTTCATTTCTCAGAACAAGAATAGAGTGACGAGTTTCAGAAGAAAGGTCTTTGTTTCTGGCCATTTTGAGCCTGTAATCGAACACACAAATTCTGATGCTCCAGATACTCAACTAGTCTAAAGAAGGCCAGTTGTATTGCTTCTTAAATCAGAACAACAGTTTTCAGCTGTGCTAACATAATTGCAAAAGGGTTTTCTAATGATCAATTTGCCTTTTAAAATGATAAACTTGGATTAGCTAACACAACGTGCCATTGGAACACAAGAGTGATGGTTGCTGAAAATGGGCCTTGGTACGCCTACGTACAGTTGAAGTCGGAAGTTTACATACACTTAGGTTGGAGTCATTAAAACTCATTTTTCAACCACTCCACAAATTTCTTGTTAACAAAGTATAGTTTTGGCAAGTTGGTTAGGACATTTACTTTGTGCATGACAAGTAATTTTTCCAACAATTGTTTACAGACAGATTATTTCACTGTGTCACAATTCCAGTGGGTCAGAAGTTTACATACACTAAGTTGACTGTGACTTTAAACAGCTTGGAAAATTCCAGAAAATGATGTCATGGCTTTAGAAGCTTCTGATAGGCTAATTGACATAATTTGAGTCAATTGGAGGTATACCTGTGGATGTATTTCAAGGCCTACCTTCAAACTCAGTGCCTCTTTCCTTGACATCATGGGAAAATCAAAATAAAAGCCAGACCTCCACAATATTGTAGACCTCCACAAGTCTGGTTCCTCCTTGGGAGCAATTTCCAAACGCCTGAAGGTACCACGTCCATCTGTACAAACAATAGTACGCAAGTATAAACACCATGGGACCACTCAGCCGTCATACCGCTCAGGAAGGAGACGTGTTCTGTCTCCTAGAGATGAACGTACGAAAAGTGCAAATCAATCCCAGAACAACAGAAAAGGACCTGCTGGAGGAAACAGGTACAAAAGTATCTATATCCACAGTAAAACGAGTCCTATATCGACGTAACCTGAAAGGCCGCTCAGCAAGGAAGAAGCCACTGCTCCAAAACCAGACTCCAGTTTGCAACTGCACATGGGGACAAAGATCATACCTTTTGGAGAAATGTCCTCTGGTCTGATGAAACAAAAATAGAACTGTTTGACCATAAAGACCATCGTTATGTTTGGAGGAAAAAGGGGAGGCTTGCAAGCCGAAGTACATCATCCCAACCGTGGAGCACGGGGGTGGCAGCATCATGTTGTGGGGGTGCTTTGCTGCAGGAGGGACTGGTGCACTTCACAAAAAGGATGGCATTATGAGGAAGGAATATTATTTGGATATTTTGAAGCAACATCAAGACATCAGTCAGGAAGTTAAAGCTTGCTCGAAAATGGGTCTTCCTAATGGACAATGACCCCAAGCATACTTCCAAAGTTGTGGCAAAATGGCTTAAGGACAAAGTCAAGGTATTGGAGAACACCAGCGATTAAAACAGAGACTCTTTGTCCCTAGCAAACTCAACAAACATACGGTGAGGGTTTTTTGTGGTTCCTGAAGCACTGCCTATATGCTTCAGGCACCAACTCATAAGCATGCAACATGGTTGTTTTAACTATATCGGACTGTAAACTGTCTTCCAGGGAGAGAGCAGCTACTACTTCCTGGGCTTTCCCAGACAATTTACATTGTAACAGGAGCGGCCAAACCTCGAGTGGCCAATGCAGCGCAATGGCCACACGCTCAAACGCAGAGAAATACTAATCAACTTCCGACTCCCGGAATGGAGGGACTAAAGCAATATTTTTGCTCACATCGAAGTGGGCTTGATGACAGGCAGGTTGTGGAATCGCGCTGGAGCCAGCGTCTAGCTCCAGTTGTCGGATCCTCACCTCCTTGTTGATTTTCATTTTCCTAATTTCTAAATCAAACTTCATCTGTCTATCTTTTTGCTCCATTTCCAAACAGGCCAGCCTCACCTTTAGCCTTGCAGTCCTGTCTGAACGACCCGAAGCAGAAGATAAAGGGTCATATCGGGGCAATGTAAAGGGGGTACGAGCAACTCCTTCCTCCGCGCCGTCCTCCGACTTGGCATCGGAAGGTTTAACCGTCTCCTCTCCTGAAGCCTCCCTCTCCTCATCTTTCAACGAGAAAATTAGTTCTCACTAAACCCTCCCTGACTAGCACCAAAAGCTCAGCCTTTCGGGCTTTCTCAGGGACGAAGAGTCCATAATGATCAGCTATGGTGCAAAGGTCCACTTTACGCAACCCCACCAACCGATCAACAGAGGGCGCTTCAATAAACTGGGAGACTGCTGAGGCAGCCATGGTACACAGCAGCCTACTGAACACGCGTAACTAAACAAGTCATCCAAACTCACAACCTACCAGCACACCTCAATCACAGAGAGCTCAGAGCAGCAGGGTCCGGTGGGTTTAATGATCCCGGATGAGCCCCCATTATGTTACGTACGCCTCTTGGAAGAGGGAACGCAACACCCTGCTACACTCAACTCCCCGTGGAGTGAAAGAAGTATGTGACTGTAGGTGCGGGTAAGGATGACAGAGGCAGAGAATATTACAGTTTACAGGGAATTTATTCTTCCTTCACATGGTAATTTGGGGAAAAGGGGCTGGACGGAACCAAAGCAAAGAAAGTAAAAGTTAAAGAGCCCCCTCTCCTACCTTACCTACCCCCTACTTACTTATTCTTAACGCCACCTGGCGTGCTAACCAAAATACAGGGGGTGGTCCGCCCAGGTCTTACCTAGTGTGCATAGACAGAGTACATACTACGGGTATATATGTATGCCCGCAGGCCTCTTGCCTAAACACTCCCAAGGTGCCTTCCCCTTCCCCCCTGGGAACAAAAACAGAATAATTACTAACGTAAAGTGAACAATTTCAATAATCAAAAACACTGAGTTCCTTTGGCATACACATACCTCTGCAGGACCGGCTACAAAACACCAACACAGCACATACCAAGAAGCTCTCTCTCCTAACAAAGGAACACTGGCTTTTCAAGCTGCAGAAGGAGTTGGTAATTGCAGACAGCTGTATCTCTTGACGAGAGGGTGAGGTCAGAGCTCCAATCTCCAACTGCTAGTAAAACCAAATGCATGCTTTTCAACCGTTCGCTGCCCGCATCTGCCCGCCTGACTACCATCACCACCCTGTACGGTTCCGACCTAGAATATGTGGACAACTATAAATACCTAGGTGTCTGGTTAGACTGTAAACTCTCCTTCCAGACTCATATTAAACATCTCCAATCCAAAATCAAATCTAGAATCGGCTTTCTATTTCGCAACAAAGCCTCCTTCACTCACGCCGCCAAACTTACCCTAGTAAAACTGACTATCCTACCGATCCTCGACTTCGGCGATGTCATCTACAAAATAGCTTCCATTACTCTACTCAGCAAACTGGATGCAGTCTATCACAGTGCCATCCGTTTTGTCACCAAATCACCTTATACCACCCACCACTGCAACCTGTATGCTCTAGTCGGCTGGCCCTCGCTACATATTCGTCGCCAGACCCACTGGCTCCAGGTCATCTATAAGTCTATGCTAGGTAAAGCTCCGCCTTATCTCAGTTCACTGGTCACGATAACAACACCCACCCGTAGCACACATTCCAGCAAGGAATACCTCACTGATCATCCCCAAAGCCAACAGCTCATTTGGCTGCCTTTCCTTCCAGTTCTCTGCTGCCAGTGACTCGAACGATTGCAAAAATCGCTGAAGTTGGAGACTTTTATTTCCCTCACCAACTTTAAACATCAGCTACCTGAGCTGCTAACCGATCGCTGCAGCTGTACATAGTCCATCTGTAAATTGCCCACCCAATCTACCTACCTCATCCCCATACTGTTTTTATTTTATTTACTTTTCTTCTCTTTTGCACACCAGTATTTCTACTTGCACATCATCATATGCTAATTTATCACTCCAGTGTTAATCTGCTAAATTATAATTATTCGCTCCTATGGCCTATTTATTGCCTACCTCCTCATGCCTTTTGCACACACTGTATATAGACTTTCTTTTTTTCTACTGTGTCATTGACTTGTTTATTGTGTTATTGGCTTGTTTATTGTTTACTCCATGTGTAACTCTGTGTTGTTGTCTGTGTCACACTGCTTTGCTTTATCTTGGCCAGGTCGCAGTTGTAAATGAGAACTTGTTCTCAACTAGCCTACCTGGTTAAATAAAGGTGAAATAAAAAATGTTAAATGGGGCCGACCAATCAGCTGCTTGGAATCCAGGAAGCCATCCTGAAACATATACACATCCAAACACATACAAACACAAAACACAGAAACTGGGGAATGTAACACCATCACAAAGCCCTGACCTCAATCCTATGGAAAATTTGTGGGCAGAACTGATAAAGCGTGTGAGAGCAAGGAGGCCTACAAACCTGACTCCATTATACCAGCTCTGTCAGGAGGAATGGGCCAAAATTCACCCAACTTATTGTGGGAAGCTTGTGGAAGGGTACCCGAAACATTTGACCCAAGTTAAACAATTTAAAGGCAATGCTACCAAATACTAATTGAGTGTATGTAAAATCTGACCCACTGGGAATGTGGTGAAAGAAATAAAAGCTGAAATAAATCATTATCTCTACTATTATTCTGGCATTTCACATTCTTAAAATAAAGTGTCTGATCATTTTGGTGTTATTTTAATGGACAAAAAATGTGCTTTTCTTTCATAATTTTCTAATTGACCTCAACTTTTGAAATGTGTGTGTGTGTGTGTGTGTGTGTGTGTGTGTGTGTGTGGTGTGTGTGTGTGTGTGTGTGTGTGTGTGTGTGTGTGTGTGTGTGTGTGTGTGTGTGTGTGGATGAAAATTGTTGTTGAAAATGTTAGTCATTGTCCAGTGATAACTCCTTATTTCAGACATCTTTGTTGATTTGTGTAGAGTAGACCTTTAAAGGTGGTTAGCTTCGAAACGGTCATAGATGTTGTGAACATTGACCTTCCTGGAATGGATCGACTTTAAATATTATCTGAGGCTCAGAATCATGTTACTGGTTTTGTTCGAATGCCATTGCTGTTCTTTTCCTTATCATTATTAGAATTTAAATGGTGGTACAGTCTGGTTAATGGGTGTTGTTGACATAATTGTGCATGAAAATGAAATGTTTTCCTCCTTCCTCTTCTTCTTCCTCCTCTAACCGCTTCAGACGTTGCGAAAGAAAGGCTTTAACGGTTGCAACAGCCCCGAGCCGGAAGGGGACGACTCCATCGACCAAAGCCCGTTAAACGATGACAAGTACCGCAAGAACGAGGACCTGGATATCCTGTTCAAGCGCTATGGCGTGAGTACCATCGTCCTCTTGTCACGTTCTCTAACCTCCCTCTCTCTCCCCTCTCCTCTCTCTGTTGTGGGAACGAACGGACCAAGGCTCTGAACAAGAAAGAGCACCGGGACTCAGAGAGCCCAGACCCCGAGGAGCCCTTCTCCCTCACCCCCCACACTGAGGAGAAATACAAAAAAATTGACGAGGAGTTTGATAAAATGATGCAGAGCTATAGGCTGTCAGTGAGTACCGTGAGCTGTACCAGAACTGCTGTGTTACCGGACCGGACTGGATTTTACCCAGATCCGGTTGCAGACAGCAACCCAAATACTCACAGAGCACCCCACCACCCCCCACTCCTCTCCATCTCTCACCCACCTCTGTACAAACAATCCCCCTCTGATCGTGTGTGCCCGGGCAAGGATGTCGGGGCGCGGAGCTCAACAGTCTGAATGGAGAGTGGTCACAGGTCTCAGGAATCATTCATAAGCTATTGACAGATTTCATAAAGACTACATAAAAGTGGCATATGAGGATGCCATGGTAAACGGGGCATAACACATTCAAAGCAATACTTCTCATTATTCATTGTCACCCCATTGTTAGTGTGAGAAGAATCGTACAAATGAATGCTTTTCAAGGGCGTTAGTTTTACAGATAAAGTGTGACCATCTAGGTTCGGATAGGCTGTTCCTCATTTTCCAGGGTGTTTGTCAGACACTCTCCAGGGCTGCCTCGTAATTGGCACGCTGCCACGGTTCATTGCCTCTTTTATTCCTCTCTACGGTGCCAATTTTTTTATGATTCATTATTTTCCACCAGGGCTCAATAATGCCATTAACGTCAGTTTAATGAGGAGCACTCAATTTCAACCAGGCTTCCTGTCTGATCTGGCCTCCCTATTGGTCACGAGGAATGGGACTTTGTCTATCGAGTTCCCGTCGGGCCAATGTGAAGGACTTTACTGCTCACACGATGAGCTGAACTGAAGATATACACACCTATCCCTGACTTAAACCCTGGTTTTTTAGAATGTATTATACAACATGTACTACAATGTATTGCGTAATCTGTATTATGCAGAATATTGTCACTAAGACAAAAAACCCAATGGTGATGGAAAGGTTTTGTTCTCCAAAACTGATAATATTATCACACACCCAACCACTCACTTACATTAAAGCAGCGGTTCAGCAAAAAACGTTTCTCTCTATTGAATGAATTCAGTGAATACCACTTATCCTGCATTTAACCTAAGCCGTATCTCCAACACTTTGGTGTTTGTGGTGAGCTGAAATAGCTCCTAAAAGCATTTCTGATTAGAATGAATTCTATTCTTCTTCTATCTGACACCCCCTGGAGCGTGTAGCTCCCACCCCAGACGATTGGAAGCAAGTTTGCACTGGCTTTGGCCCCCCATCCCCCACCTTGCCCGGCACACCTTTCACAGGGCCTACTGTAGCAAACGGAAGCATACAGCACCAATCTCCCTCAACAGCATCATAATCTACCAACATGACAGCTAGGGGGCTGGGATATACACGCTTAATCCCACTCGTACTGCAATCCCCGGAGTCGAGTAGAAAGTGCTAGGGAGCATAGGGAGGCTAGGCAGGCTATAGGCATGTACAGGATTTTAAGGCAAGACTGGAACTTGCCAATTGGTGACACAGCTGATTTAGCTTTTCAGATTTAAGTGATGTTCCTTAATATTGTTTGCAATGTTATGTGTTGTGTTTGTTTGAAATTGACTGTGACTGTCAGAAAATTTGTACTAAAAAGAGAGACAAATTTTCCTGATTTCTCTGTCATTTGAAGTTATTTTAGAAATCTTTAAAGCACTTGTTTTCCCTCCTGTATTCCAACAATACTAAGATAAAAGCTGAGCATTATTTTTGTGAAACGATTCGATCTAATTGCATTATACAGAGTATTCACTGGTGAGATCAACATTGTAGTCAAATATCAAGGACCTTTAAAGGTCAACCGAATGTTGTTTGAAAGTTGTTTTTGTGGTTTTAATCCATCACTGCTAACAAATAGGATGAGACGTTCCCTAAAGTTGAAAGGGAAACTTTCAAAGGCTTCTAGGACAAGAGGGAGGGAAGGAAAGTAGGGCATGAGTTTAATTCATTCTGATACCCTCGCATCTAGGAAATACACCAATGTAGCGCGCCGCTGAGAAAAATAGGTTTGTTTTTTATTATGCTGTTGAAGGCCTTGAGCTGCCTTCAATGAACCCACTTAGCCCAAGGAAAAGCTGAAAGACTATTATTTATCCAATATGATTCATTTTAGGGCCTTTATAATGCCTTGTACTTGACACAATGAAGAGTCACTCTACTCTAGTATTAACATTATGCACACTGACAGTTATCTGACCTAACTTAGCAATACCACTGAATAACTTGTTATCCAAGAGATATCTGTCCAAATGGCACAGCACAGTTTAGTGTACATCAGTGTAGTACTAAACAGTATTTTAATGAGTGTACGATAAGTGTATGTAGGAAGTGCTGTCCCAGTGTTGTATGCTCCACGTTTCCACACCTCTGCCCCCTCACACTAACCCCACTTCCATCCCTCCACCCATCCATCCATCCATCCCTCCCTCCTCTCTGCCTGGCCAGTGTGCAGTTCTGCAGTGCTTTAACCTTCTGCCTTATATTGTAGACTACCTCTCCAGACGCCAGACCTGCCCACCAGCATGCCCAGTAGGCTTACCCATTTGGGCTTTCTCTGTCTCTCTCTCTCTCTCTCTCTCTCTGTCTTTGTCTTTCTCTTTATTTCTATTTTCTCTTTTTTCTTTCTTCTCTCCCCTACCCTCACTTGCGCTTTCTTTCTTTCTCTGCCTCTTTCTCTCTCAGTTTCTGGTGCTCTGGGATTTGAGACATCTCTATCACTGTGGAGTCCAAGGCAGATTGGTTTTGTCACCATAGTCCCCTGAACATTCTTGCCATATACAGCATATTGAGTGAAGTTGTGTACGCGACATGACACCCTCGCAGGTCTTATGGGTCAGAGGAGCTACAGCACTAGTGACAGCAAGGATGCCTTTCTGTCTTTACGTTACCTAGCACTGTTGTTGTTCGTAACTAGAACAGGATAATGCAGACACAGACTAATACTCAGTCTACTAAAATGCTATAAAGAAAGGAAAAGGTTACACTCAGTCTCGCCACATTGACAAATAGTTTGTCACAAGAATGACAGGACTCTTATCAGATTATGACAGATACAATACAAAACACACAATATCAAAAGAACTTAGTCTCCTCTGCTCTCCTTTCTTCCCCTGTATAGCATCACACATACATCCCAGATGTAAACTTGTGGAATACGCTATAGGCTAACGGGAAGGAAGGTCGATATGATGGACAGAGTAGAGCATCTTCTTTCTCTCTTTTTAAACTGGGTCCCACTCAGCACATACAGTACCAGGCCACGCTTGGCCCATATTCTATATATAGAGGCCCTGCCGGCTTTCTGCCATGATGAGGAAAACAGGGTGAAATGGGTTATAGGCAGAAGAGTGGACAACCCTGGCCTGGGTCCTGTCTCTGATTAGGACCAGGTGTTGGGCTGGGTCACACGGCTAGTATTATTTAGCTGACTCAGGACCTGTTCAAAGCTATTTGCTAACTACACTTCTTATACTTTGAGAAAGCAGTCCTTGATACTTTAGAGAACGTTTTAGGGACTAGTTATATACATTTTTAAGGGTAAACGTTTACTTCAAGGTAAAAGTAAGAAAATTAGCAGTCAACTTCTCAGGTAGAGGCTACACATCAGATACTCAAATTTCCATGCAAAAAAACAAAAACAAAAAACAAAACAAAGACTTTTCCCCCCCATAGTTTCTCTTCAATTTTCCCTGCAATTAAAGATACTATGTGGGGTCATGAGATGTATAATATGACATGTCACCAATAACCAATGCAATAACAATCCCATGTAGCTTTTATGATGTACACATAACCTTGCATGTGATCTGAAAGCAAACACTTTTTCAGCTTCTTGTTTCCACAAGTCACTTGCATGCTAACAAATCCTGTGCATTAGTATGTGTGTGTGCTTGTGCGTGCACATGCTTCTGAGAGTGTGTTAGTGTCTTTAACATTATACATGTGCCCATCGTGCGGTTACATTTCTAAGCCCCTCCTCTTCCTGTCTCTCCTCCAGTCAGCCGTCCCACAGCCCACCTTCTCCATGCCCGTCACGGTGCCAGTGTCCAATCAAAACGCTCTCCAGTTCAGTAACTCTGGCGGTCTGGTCACAACCTCCTTCGTCACCTCCACCCTCACAGACCCCCGCCTGCTGTCGCCACAACAACCATCTCTCCAGAGGAACACTGGGTCTCCAGGGTTACCACAGCGACCGGCCAGCGCAGGTAAGGAACAGAGTGGACGGTGGTTAATGGTTGACTTCATCACAAGTTCACGTTTTATTTGTCACATGCACAAGTACAGTGACATGCTTAACTTGCAAGCCATACACAACAGTGCAGTAATTTTGAAAAAATGCATTATCAAAATAGTATAACTAATAATACTAAATAAAAACAGGAGAAATAAGAGAGTAAGCTATATACGGGGGCAGTGCCAATACAACATGTGCAGGAATACTGGAGTATTTGAGATGTACTGTATATGTAGGCAGGGATTAGGAGAAAGTGTCTGGTAGCAGGATAGATGATGATGATGATGATGATGATGATAATAATAATAGTAAACAGTATGGCAGCAGCATAAGTTTGTGTGTGTGTGTGTGTGTGTGTGTGTGTGTGTGTGTGTGTGTGTGTGTGTGTGTGTGTGTGTGTGTGTGTGTGTGTGTGTGTGTGCACACACTCAAGAGTGTAAATGAAGGCGTGATAGGCGGATTATACAAAACATTAAGAACACCTGCCCTTTCTAGGACAGCCTGACCAGGTGAATCCAGGTGAAGGCTATGATCCCTTATTGATGTCACTTGTTAAATCCACTTCGATCAGTGTAGATGAAGGGAAGGAGACAGGTTAAAGAAGGATTTTTAAGCCTTGAGACACGGAGTGTTTATATATGCAATTCAGAGGGTGAAAGGACAAGACAAAATATTTAAGTACCTTTGAACGGGGTCCGGTAGGTGGCAGGCGCACTGGTTTGTGTCAAGAACTGCAACGCTGCTGGGTTTTTCACGCTCAACAGTTTCCCGTGTGTATCAAAAACGGTCCACCACCCAAAGGACATCCAGCCAACTTGACACAACTGGGGTAAGCGTTAGAGTCAACATGGGCCAGCTTTCGACACCTTGTAGAGTCCATGCCCCGATGAGTTGAAGCTGTTCTGAGGGCAACAGGGGGTGCAACTCAATATTAGGAAGGTGTTTATAATGTTTGGTATACTCAGTGTACATGTAAACAGGGCTGAAAAGTGACTGGTAGCAGGAATATATAAATACTTATGGTAATATACTAATGGTAATATATACATGTAAACTGGATAAATGGTAATGACAATCAATAATCAATGAGCAGCAGCGTAGTGGTAGTAATAGACCTAATCAATAATCATTTTAGCAGCAGGGGAGGTGTGAGGGGGAGCAGTAGTTGTTAGCCATTGAACAGTCTTATGGCCAAGGGATATAAGCTTTGGTAATCTTTCAGGCCTTTCTCAGACACCGCCTAGCATGTACGTCCTGGATGGCTGGGAGCTCAACCCTAATGATGCACTTGGCTGTCTGCACCGCCCTCTGTAGGGTCTTCCTGTCGAGGGTGGTGCAGTTGCCATACCAGACGGGATGCTCTCGATGGTGCAGCTGTAAATGTTCCTAAGGATCTGAGGGGCTCTGCCAAATCGTTTCACCCACATCTGTGCTGGTGTCAGAGGACCATGTTAAGTCCTCAGTAATGTGAACACTGAGGAACTTGAAGCTCTTGACCCTCTCCACTGCGGCCCCGTCGATATGGATTGGGGTGTGCACCTGCTCCGGTTTCCTGTAGTCCACAATCAGCTCCTTGGTCTTGCTGACGTTGAGGGAGAGGTTGTTGTCTTGGCACCACACTGCCAGGTCTCTGACCTCCTCCCTGTAGGCTGTCTCATCGCCGTTAGTGATCAGGCCTACCATCGTCGTGTCATCAGCAAACTTAATGATGGAGTTAGTTGTGCGTGGCCACACAGTCATGGGTGAACAGGGAGTACAAGATGGGGCTAAGCACACACCCCTGGGGGCCCCCTGTTAAGGATCAGCGTGGCTTAGGTATTGTTGCCTACTCTTACCACCTGAAGTTTACCCGTCAGGAAGTCCAGGATCTAGGGAGGTGTTCAGTCCCAGGTTCCTGAACTTGGTGACGAGCTTGGCGGGCACTATGGTGTTGAAGTCTGAGCTGTAGTCGATGAACAGCATCAATGTTATGGATTCAGCATTGTTCATGTTCTTCATGTTTTCTTAGCAATTGTTACCATTCACATCCACTCGTATGTGCAACTTGTCCTTTTCAACATGGCCACCGTCTTCTGTTCTTCCCTCCACAGGTGCTCTATTAGGAGGTGAACTGAACAACTCCAACGGAGGATGCCCGAGCCCAGTTCGTAAGTGACGTCTACTTCTGCTAAAATACCTAGTTGTGTTTGAGTAGTTTTTACTTAGCAAATAAGATGATACCGTATACACAGTGAACTGCGTCTCTCTGTTGTAGTTGTGACAATAGATTATTAGCTTGTTAGTTTTTACCCTTCATGACTTTCCTTGACGTGAATGGAGTTGTGGGTTATAGTAAAGCATAAAAGGTGTATGGATTACATTTTGGGACAGACTCCACTGTTTGGTGGAAGAGAAAAAGATGTCAGGATAGCTGGTCGATGGCAACCGCCACAAACACTGACACTTATGTACTCAAACACATACACACACACACACACACACCTGTTGGCCAGCGACAGCTGAGGGTCACAGGAAAGCCACTTGTAAAAAAGCCCAGGGGGTTGAGGAAAGAGAACGAGAGAGAATGAAAGACTGAGGAAAAAAGGGAGAAAGAGGGGTAGAGAGAGACATGAATGACATGAACACTCTGGCCTAGCATCTCCACCGTCTCCTCACCCCCCTTCTTCTGTCTACTCTGACCCTGTTTTCACCCTCCCTCTCTCTGTCCTTCTCCCTCTATATCACAGCTGTTCCCCCATGTCCCCCACCCTTCCACACACACACACACTCCAATCCCTCCTGGTTCAAACTGTACCTTGTCTTGGCAGAGCCATCTCCTCAGAGGTGACTTTGACACCAGCCAGAGCCTCACTTCTAATCTAATTCCTCTCGGCATACAGTCATAGGTAGATGACAATATTATCAGATATTGTGCTACAATATCTTCCCCAAAACTGAATGACTGTATTATTGTATTGAGAAGAATATGTTTTTCAATTTGTGACTTAAGGCACTAAGCACCAAATCTTAATTTACATTTTGTGAGCATAGGTTCGGCTTTCACATTGATATCAATGAAAGACTTGTACGACAATGAGTTACACACTCATATCTGAAGTTTCAGAATCAGACCCAAGTCACAAAGTCATGGAACAGGGACCACAGTAGTCACGATGCCTTTCTCGCTCTAAACTGGGGTTGTCTCAGTAACCTTCCAGTGCAGTAAACAGTGCAGTGGTCCCAAGACGCAGCTCAAGTGACTCACCCTGCTAGCCCACTGTCTCTCTCTCTCTCTTCCCCCTCCTCCCTCCACATCCCGTCCTCCTCCCCCTCGCTCTGTCGTTCTCAGCTGTTGAACACAGAACCAGGCTCTGGGCTCAGGGAATGTCACCATTGACGTCACCCGGCATTCCTGAGATTCCCACACCCGGCACTGGGTGTAATAGGAGTAGAACCTGGGAGAGAGAACACACACACTCACACTCACAAAGGTATACACTAAAACACATATGGTGATGCATACATACAACATATAAACAGTTAGAAACATACATGAACATACAGTTGAAGTCGGAAGTTTACATACACTTAGGTTGGAGTCATTAAAACACGTTTTTCAACCACTCCACAAATTTCTTGTTAACAAACTATAGTTTTGGCAAGTAGGTTAGGACATCTACTTTGTGCATGACACAAGTCATTTTTCCAACAATTGTTTACAGACAGATTATTTCACTTATAATTCACTGTATCACAATTCCAGTGGGTCAGAAGTTTACATACACTAAGTTGACTGTGCCTTTAAACAGCTTGGAAAATTCCAGAAAATGATGTCATGGCTTTAGAAGCTTCTGATAGGCTAATTGACATCATTTGAGTCAATTGGAGGCCTCAGGAAAAAAATTGTAGACCTCCACAAGTCTGGTTCATTCTTGGGAGCAATTTCCAAACGCCTGAAGGTACCACGTTCATCTGTACATACAATAGTACGCAAGTATAAACACCATGGGACCACGCAGCCGTCATACCGCTCAGGAAGGAGACGCATTCTGTCTTCTAGAGATTAACGTACTTTGGTGCGAAAAGTGCAAATCAATCCCAGAACAACAGAAAAGGACCTTGTGAATATGTGGGAAGCTTGTTGGAAGGCTACCCGAAACGTTTGACCCAAGTTAAGCAATTTAAAGGCAATGCTACCAAATACTAATTGACTGTATGTAGACTTCTGACCCACTGGGAATGTTATGAAAGAAATAAAAGCTGAAGTAAATAACTTTCTCTAACATTATTCTGACATTTCACATTCTTAAAATAAAGTTGTGATCTTAACTGACCTAAGACAGGGAATTTTTACTAGGATTAAATGTCAGGAATTGTGAAAAACTGAGTTTAAGTGTATTTGGCTAATGTGTATGTAAACTTCTGACTTCAACTGTATACTTACACAAACGCATGCATGGATAAACATTCACATAGACACATAATGAGTGTGAATTCTTACACACTAGAGCCCTGTTGTTCAAAGAGCCCAGGGCCTGGGGCCAACATCTGACTAACACACGTTATTTCTCCTCCTTCTTCTCCCTCTGTTGCTGGGGTAGATGAGTGAGTGTCCAGTTTCTTAGAGGAAGGACTGAGCGAGTGTCTGTGTCTGCTAGGTTGGGTACAACACAAAAAGCCACCATCGCCCTGTTCCACTTTTCCCTCGGCTGTGGCTCACACTCACCTAAATTCCCATATTCCCATCCCTAAACACCTCAGTACAAAGTAACCTTCACTGGCTGCCCAGAGTTCTCTATCCAGTTGTGATTGGCGTGAGCAAACTTATGATAACTGTTACGCATTTTTATGTTTGATGGAGGTAGTGTGTTATTGATACTGCTGCCACAAATGAGTCTGGAACAAACATCATTCTCTCCTTGCCGTCTGTCTGTCTGTCTGTCTGTCTGTCTGTCTGTCTGTCTGTCTGTCTGTCTGTCTGTCTGTCTGTCTGTCTGTCTGTCTGTCTGTCTGTCTGTCTGTCTGTCTGTCTGTCTGTCTGTCTGTCTGTCTGTCTGTCTGTCTGTATGTGTGAACTGAAGTATGTGTGACTGAGATGAAACGGTGTCACATTCTGGTAGCATCTGGGACACGTCATGGAGCAACTTTTATCTGCTGTCGCAGAACCCTGCCCAGCTCTAGGGAGTGTGTGAGCATGCGTGCGTAGTTGTGCGTCTGACTGTGCGTCTGCCCACAGTATGTGCGTATGTCTCTTTGTATCTCTCTCTCTGTCTGTGTGTGTGTGTCTGTCTGTGTTTGCCTGGTTGTGTTCCTGACAGTGCTGGGAAAGTCCCCAGCTCCCCCATCCACACAGTGAGCCTGTCTTTCTTTGAGTCAACGGCTCCTTTTAACCAAGTAAGGGGAAATCAGTCTGACGGTCTGTCCCATGGCAAGAAGGAATGCTGTTGTCTGAGTAGCTTGATGCTGTCCCAGATTAACACTGCTCACCATTGAGCCGTTGATGGATAGACCTTCATAATGAGTGAAACCAAAACGAAGCATACGCAGTTTGATTTGTAAACGATACAAATATTAGAGGTATTTATTTGTTTTTTATTGTGTCTTATGAGACAACAACACATTAGGAGGTTGGAATGTCTTGAGTAATAACAAAAGGTTGTTTCTCTTAGGGGTGTGTCACCTGACATGAACTAAAGAGGACTGTCTGAATGTTGACATCCCGTAGGGTTGACATAGGTTTGACATTGCTCCTGTAGAGAAAAGCTATGACGTTTTGTAGTGTTACAGTGTAATGCGTGAAAGGGTCAAACGAGTAATGTTTACAGATTCATGCTATTATTCACAGTGTTACATTTGTCCTACATTAAGTGAGAGGTATACACACACCACACAAACACTCCATACATTCCTTAACACCATATTAATATCTCCTCTCCGTCTCCCTCTCAACCAGCGAACGGCTACATCAGTGCCAGGGCCTCCCCCGGCCTCCTCTCCGTCTCCAACGGCAACAGCCTGGGGAAAGTAGCCAAGTCTCCACCTCCGCCCAGCCCTCAGATGGTGAACAGCCGCAAGCCTGATCTCCGGGTCATCACCTCCCAGAGCGGCAAGAGCCTGATGCAGCTGGTGAGCCACAGAGAGATCCACTACGGGAGCCCTACTGGCCCAAACTGAGTCTGTTGTTTTCTCACATTGATAAATGCTTCATTGGTGTCCCGCCAGTCACAAAACAATGGGGTGCTGAATCTTTATGAATATTTGGTATTTTATTAAGATCCCCATTAGCTGTTGCAAAAGCAGCAGCTACTCTTCCTGTGGTCCACACACAACATGAAACATAATACAGAATGACATAATACTGAACATCAATAGACAAGAACAGCTCAAAGACAGAACTACATACATTTTTTTTAAAAGGGCACACAGTCTACATATCAATGCATACACACAAACTATCTAGGTCAAATCTCTGTTCCTTCTGAGATAAACATTTAATACCTAAACGAAGCGTACGCTGTTTGATCTGTAAACGGTTGAAATATGAGATGTATTTATTTATTATTGTGTCTTGTGACTGAACTCAACACATTTTAGGAGGTTGGGATGTCTACAGTAACAACAAAGTTTTGTTTCTCAGAGTGGTGTCACTCGGAAGTTCACATATTTGTCTACAAAACAGATGCTGAGTCATTATTAGTTTATAAAGTAATTGAACAATTAATAGGACAGCAATTATAGTAAGATTAAATTCAAAGGTTGATTTTGGCACTCAAACTGAGTGTGGCTTTAGACTGTGCTAAAGAAGGATTGACGTCAAAATGCATCCATGCATCTCATCATAATTACTGTTCTGAATTTGATATTTTCGGGAGTGCGTGAGGAAATAGCCCCCTGGATGCTGATCTGAGTTCAGTTTTGCATTTCCCCTTAATGAGCCCAATGGTTAAGGTTAGGATTGGGGGCTGATCCTGGATCAGCAGGTTAGTACAGAGCTGTAACCCGTGTTCTCTGTCCTACTGCCCCCTGCAGACCGATGAGGAGCTGGAGTTGGTGAGTGAGGTGAATAGAAACTCCTCCTAGACTTGACTGTGGTTGCTGTGTCAACACTGTGGTCTCACAGGCATGAGTGTCATACTGATATACTGTCATACTGGTATATTAGTAAATCATTAGTATACAGTACTTACAGTGTAGTATCGAATAGGAGCACAGTACAATGTACAGTACCAGTCAAAAGTTTGGACACACCTACTCATTCCAGGGGTTTTCTTTATTTTTACTATTTTCTACATTGTAGAATAATAGTGAAGACATCAAAACTATGAAATAACACACATGGAATCATGTGGTAACCAAAAAGTGTCAAATAGCCCTTACACAGCCTAGAAGTGTGTTTTGGGTCATTGTCCTGTTGAAAAACAAATGATAGTCCCACTAAGCGCAAACCAGATGGGATGGCGTCCCGCTGCAGAATGCTGTGGTAGCCATGATGGTTAAGTGTGCCTTGAATTCTAAATAAATCATTGACAGTGTCACCAGAAAGGCACCCCCACACCATCACACCTCCTCCTCGATGCTTAACGGTTGGAACCACACATGCGGAGATCATCCGTTCACCTACTCTTGTGTATCAAAAAGACACGGCGGTTGGAACCAAAAATCTCACATTTAGACTCATCAGACCAAAGGACAGATTTCCACCAGTCTAATGTCCATTGCTCGTGTTTATTGGCCCAAACAAGTCTCTTCTTCTTATTGGTGTCCTTTAGTAGTGATTTCTTTGCAGCAATTCAACTACGAAGGCCTGATTCACACAGTCTCCTCTGAACAGTTGATGTTGAGATGTCTGTTACTTGAACTCTGAAGCATTTATTTGGGCTACAATCTGAGGTGCAGTTAACTGTAATGAATGTATCCTCTGCAGCAGAGAACTCTGGGTCTTCCATTCCTGTGGCAGCCAGTTTCATCATAGCGCTTGATGGTTTTTGCGACTGCATTTTCCGGATTAACTGACCTTCATGTCTTAAAGTAATGATGGACTGTCTTTTCTCTTTGCTTATTTGATTTGTTCTTGCCATAATATGGACTTGGTCTTTTACCAATTAGGGCTATCTTCTGTATACCCCCCCCTACCTTGTCGCAACACAACTGATTGGCTCAAACGCATTAAGAAGGAAAGAAATTCCACAAATTAACTTTTAACAAGGCATACATGTTAATTGAAATACATTCCAGGCAACTACCTCATGAAGCTGGTTGAGAGAATGCCAAGATTGTGCAAAGCTGTCATGAAGGCAAAGGGTGGCTACTTTGAAGAATCACAAATATATTTTGATATGTGTGTTATTTCATAGTTTTGATGTCTTCACTATTAATCTACAATGTAGAAAATAGAAAAAATAAAGAAACCCTGGAGTAGGTGTGTCCAAACTTTTGACTGGTACTGTATGTTATAGAATAGTGTGTAGCCATGTATACATACTATGTGTGGTAAATCCAAAATGGAGCAAAAGCTCTCTGTGAATGCATTGTATGTATCTTGGCACGTGCATGGTTCAACTCCATGTGTGTGTAATCCATGTCGGATTGGGCAGGAGGAGGTCATTGTGTGTAGTCTACAGTATTCTCTGGAGTGTGTGTATCCATTGACTAGGACAAACTGTTACAAGGTGACACCAATGGCACAATGACCTCCACCCCTGGAGCGTCTGAGCCCCGACTCACACACTTAACACCACGCACCAACACACACATAAACACAATCACTTTATCGCTCACTCTGGTTGTTCTGCTCGATGCATGCCTCTCATTCAATCCGCATGACTCTCCATTGAGTGGAACACTTCCTAACACCTCTACCAACTATTCTTTCACATGGCCGTGAATGTTGGTGTTTCCGTGTCATAGAGAAGTCAAGAACCGTACAGGCCAGGATGTTCCCACCTTTGTTTGTATTTGATACTGTTAGTGAATGTCATGGTACTGCGTGGACACAACATTTTTGCTTTAAGATAAGTCTTTACTTCCTGATGTTCAAGCGTCTTTCCTGTGTCCTCTGTCTTCCCAGAATGCTCAGCGGTTAGGTGGTTCTCAAGGGAACCTGTCCACGCCAGTGGTTTCCGTGGCGACGCCCAGTCTCCTAGCCCCCTTCTCCGCCATGCAGACGACCTACAACACTGGTGAGTAAAAGAGGACAAGGGTACTCTGCTCATGGGCAATTGGGCACACACTGTATGTAGTGTGTCTTGAAGCAAGTGTATTAGGACCAGTGGATGATAGAAACACAAGGGTGAATACTTTTGATTAGTTTATTCAGTTATTCTCTTTTTGTCAGTCTGCTCTGTAATTGCCCTAATTGGCAAAGGCAGAAAGGAGCACAATTTACCACTATAAGTGAATCCTATGCATATTCACTTTAAACAATGTGTGAGTATTTCTCTCCCTCTCTCTCTCTCTCTCTCTCTCTCTCTCTCTCCCCCTCCCTCCCCCTCCCTCCATCTCAGAGTACCAGCTGACAAGTGCGGATCTCACAGCGCTCCAGACATTCACACCATCAGGGCTGCTGCCTAGCAACATGTCCACCTGGCAACAGCAACCAGCAGTGTCTCAGCAGCAACAGCAGCAACAACAACAGCAGCATCAACAACAACAACAGATTAGCTTGGCGTCACTCAGTAACTTGGTGTAAGTACACTTCACCGGTCACTCTATTGTATGAGTGTAGCTAGCTACATAAGTGTGGCTAGCTGCACCCTAAACCAGTGGTATTCAAAGTCGGGGTCGCGACCCCTTGTGGGCTCACGGGGGTACTGTAGTGGGTTCGCCCCCAAAAAATGTAAATAATAATAATACAATTAAGAGTACAAATTATTGTGTGTAACAATATACAAAAAAACTATTATTGAGTAAATGTATTTATTAGTTTCTTTTCATTTTGATAAGAGATGAAAATGCAATTCATTGAAGGTTGTGTCGTTAGATTTTAACATTGTGTCGCTAGATTTGAGGTGGGATGGGGGGAATTCTTGGGTTAAAAATGAGATCCCCAGAAATTCTAGCTGAAAAAATTGGGTCCCCACTGCCCTAAACCGATATCTGCGTTTAGGGCAGTGAGATTCAGAAAATTAACCCAAAACCCTTTCCCAAAACTATGTGACCAATCTAGTAGTAACTCCTCTCCCATGCCATCCCTCTGTACCTACCTATTCTATATCCCTTAAACACACATCCACTTACTGTATGCACACAATTTCATCAGCAATTCTGACTCACCAAAGCCGTGCATCAATGGCATTTGACATGAAATGAGGGATTTTTTGCTCGAGAGCAGCTTAGCATGGTTGCTAGCTACAATAAAGACCCAAACTGTGAACACCTCCGACCGTCACTGGTATCCGCTAGCTATAGTATAGTATGCATCAGAGGAGGCTGGTGGGGGGCGCTATAGGAGGACAGGCTCATTGTAATGGCTAGAATGGAATATATGGAACGGTATCCAACATATCAAACATATGGAAACCACGTTTGACTCCGTTCCATTGATTCCATTCTAGACATTACAATGAGCCCGTACTCCTATAGCTCCTCCCACCAGCCTCCTCTGGTATGCATGTACCTCCACTTCGAGTTTGAGTATGTCTGACAGGCTGACCTAAATAACTCCCATCTCCCCACGTGAATCCAAGAGCACTTTAGGTTTAGGTGTGCATTGACCACCTGCTGAAGGCTAATGCTAGCTAGTGATCCTCATTAGCCGTCAGCTTTGTCTCGTTACTGGCATTGTTAGAGCTAAGTGCAGGTTTCTGTGATCATGGCGGCTAGGCTAGCCGTGGGGTAGCTGTATGTAACCGCCTGTTTGTTCTCCCCCTCTTGTCCACAGCATGTGGGGCGCAGAGAAACAGAACGGGGAGATGGCTAACTGCATCTCCAATTTCGCTGCTAACCTGAGGTGAACGAATTAGCATCTAGCGCTACATGTGTGGTTATCGTCATGCTTTTCCTGTCTGTCGTATCAAATTAAGTTTGTGCGGCTCTCAGGTTGGGTTCAATTCTTAAGAACATAATGAAGGTATAACAGTTTAGATTTCATGTAACTTACACTGTACATTTACATTTGAAATATTTAGCCCTTTTTCTCCCCAATTTGGTGGTATCCAATTGGTAGTTACAGTCTTGTCCCGTCGCTGCAACTGCCGTACGGACTCGGGAGTTGCGAAGTTCGAGAACCATGCGTCCTCCGAAACACGACCCGCCAAGCCGCACTGCTTCTTGACACACTGCTCGCTTAACCCGGAAGCCAGCCGCACCAATGTGTCGCAGGAAACACCATACACCTGGCGACCGTGTCAGCGTGTATGCGCCCGGCCCATCACAGGAATCGCTAGGGTGCGATAGGACAAGGACATCCCGGCCAGCCAAACCCTTTTATATCTTGTTTCTGAGGCTTTGAGTGTTGGAACCAAAGAGAGAAATATGCAGGAATATGGCAGTCGCCCCGCGCTGTGTGTGTCAGTCTCACAGGACAGCACTGACCCACACACACACAAACACACACCAAGAATGAGTAATGTAGTCCTCCTTTTTTGTCTTGAAGCACAGGTCTATTTATCTCTATATCACCTGGATGGCCTGACAGTAAGATCAATAGTCAGATTTCACCCATCCATACTTCATATAGATCAGTGAAACTGCTACTTCAAAGTAAGGCACTTGAACAAACCGTTCTCATTTTGCCCTGAAGAGCACGTTCCTCCCACGATTTGTTCTCTCACACAAGCGTTTGATTACATAGGCTATGCGTACAGTCCCACTGTTTTTGTTATTTATTCCCTTGCACGGTAGCCGCAGTGAGCAGACACTTCCAATCAAAGGTGATTGACGGTTTTGCACTGCGAGCCTCGTGTTCCCTGTCAGCCCTGGTTACTCACCGTGAGAAGCGACGGGGAAATGATTTCTGCAGTTTTTTTCCTCCCCTTCCTTCTCTTGCACTGAGTGGCCAGTCATTCCAGAGCCTCCTGTAAAGACTCACTGCAACTAGCGTGCACCTGTTGACTAGCACACCAATCTAAATGTTAATGCTGTGTCAAGGGTGTCCCGCTAGCCTTCCCGCGTTGACTTGTTTACTTGTTTATTGAATAGTTTTCCACACGTCAATTGCTGCCTTCAATCTTGCAGGATGTGTTGGTCTCTGTGTTTGAAGAACCCAGCTGATGCATTCAGGAGAGAAAGGGTCTGAGTTGAGGAGTTTTAAGGGGTTTTGGAGAAATAGTTCCTGTTTAGGGAACATGTCTGTCTGTCTGTCTGTCTGTCTGTCTGTCTGTCTGTCTGTCTGTCTGTCTGTCTGTCTGTCTGTCTGTCTGTCTGTCTGTCTGTCTGTCTGTCTGTCCTTGCATTAAGGACATGTCCTTTTGCATTGGAGAAATGGTTCCTGTTTAGGGAACATGTCTGTCTGTCTGTCTGTCTGTCTGTCTGTCTGTCTGTCTGTCTGTCTGTCTGTCTGTCTGTCTGTCTGTCTGTCTGTCTGTCTGTCTGTCTGTCTGTCTGTCTGTCTGTCTGTCTGTCTGTCTGTCTGTCCTTGCATTAAGGACATGTCCTTTTGCATTGGAGAAATGGTTCCTGTTTAGGGAACATGTCTGTCTGTCTGTCAGTCAGTCTGTCCTTGCATTAAGGACATGTCCTTTTGCATTGGAGAAATGGTGCACACACACAACTCGCTACCTCAGTAAGTTTACAGGTGGCAGTTATTGCCATTACCTTGCTATCTGTCTCACTATTAACTCACTCTGTCTGTCTCTTCCTTTCAATATCTCCCTCTCTCTCTGTCTCACTCTCTCTCTCTGTGTCTATCTCTGTGTCTCTCTCTCTCTAGCTCTCTCTGTGTCTCTCTCCCTCCCTCCCTCCCTCCCTCCCTCCGTCCGTCCGTCCGTCCGTCCGTCCGTCTGTCTGTCTCCAGCTGTTTTGTTCAGAGAAAGGCTTACCTTTATGTCTCTACCTTACGCATGTTTTACAATGTACACAGTAACGAATAGTTGTTTATGTACACACTGCTGATTTGTGTGCTGTGCACATAATATCCTATTTAGTTCAGAAAAAGCTCCTTTATCCTCAAGGAATAGTTTGTTTGCATAGACAACCGGATAGGGAATCATTGTGTCAACACATCCACTCCAGCTTGATTACACTACATTGCAGGAAAGGGAAAAATAATAGAATCGATAAAATAACATTTATTTAGGGACTAGATTGATGTCTTGGTCAGTACATTCAAAATGATAAGTCTATAATTACATTTTATTTAGTAAATGAATACCCAATGTTTGACTAATTTTGAATGTAAAATGATTTAGCCAAGTTGTTGGGCTGTCTGTTATGTACATCAATGGAGAGCAGGTTTCTGAATCACCCTCCCTGTGTTAGTTTCTCAAACTTTCTTTTTTTACCCTCCTTTTACAGCATGGCCTCTCAATCAAACTTGCTATTTGGCAGGGAAGAGGGTCTCTGCTGGTACTGTATATCTCCTCAGTCAGAGGAGGCTGGTGGGAGAAGCTATAGGAGGATGAGCTCATCGTAATGGCTGGAATGGAATAAATGGAACTGCGTCTAACATGTGGTTTCCAAATGTTTGATGTATTTGATACCGTTCCATTCATTCCATTCCAGACATTACAATGAGCCCATCTTCCCATAGCTCCTCCCACCAGCCTCTTCTATCTTCAGTGTATAACTAGCCACACAGCATGGCACTGTTTCCCAAACCTGGTCTTTGAGGACCCCCATGCATGCTGGTTTTCATTTAAAACCAGATCCAATCATTATTTGACAGAAGCTACTGGTAATAGTCATCCAGGAAACTCACTATCAACTCAGTTTAAGCAAATTTATTGAGAGATTGGTTTAATGTGAAAACTGTGCACACAATGGTCCTTCTGGACTAGGTTTTGGGAAACGGCGCTATACTGTACTGTATTGTAACCATGTGCTGACTACGCTAGCTGTGTTAGCGCCCTGAGCTAGCCTGAAGAGCGAGCCTTCATCACTGTCACCGGCCTGCTGACTCTGCCCGTTTTGTTCTCCATAGCACTATAATGTGGCACTATAATCCATCTACCTGTACAAGTCCATAAGGCCGGGCTTACACTTGATAAAGTGGCACATAGAGGCAGAGTAACACAGTCAAGGGTTTAGGGAGTGAGTGTGCACATGAGCGAGAGTATGTGTGTGTGTTGTAGGGTAAAGAATCACGTTCTTGCATCTTTTGTTGTACAATTGTGATAATATAAAATAATATGAATGGGTCATTGTGCTCTATAAGTACACTAGCTTAAAGGCCCAGTGCAGTCAAAAACATGTTTTATGTTCAGTGAGCAAAAAAAGTATTGGGACAGTGATTTTTTTTGTTTGTTGTTTTGGCCCTTTACTCCAGCACTTTGGATTTGAAATGATACAGTGACAAAATGCAGACTGTCAGCATTAATTTGAGGGCATTTTCATCCATATCTGGTAAACCGTTTAGAAACTAAAGCACTATTTGTACATAGTCCCCCCATTTTAGGGGACCAAAGGTATTGGGACAAATTAATTTATGTGTATTAAAGAAGTCAAAAGTTTAGTATTTGGTCCCATATTCCTAGCATGCAATGATTACATCATTGTTTTGGTTGTGTTTCACATTATTATGTGACCAATAATTTGAGTCACTTTTATTGTAAATAAGAATAGAATACGTTTCTAAACACTTCTACATTAATGGGGATGCTACCATGATTATGGTTAATCCTGAATGAATCGTGAATAATTATCACTGAGACACACATATCATACCCAAGAATGCTAACCTCCCCTGTTATTGTAATGGTGAGAGGTTAGCAGGTCTTGGGGATATGATGTTTGTAACTTTCTCACTCATCATTATTCACGATTCATTCAGGACTATCCGTAATCATGGTAGCATTCACATGAATGTAGAAGTGTTTACAAATACATTCTATTCTTATTTGTCCCAGTACTTTTGGTCCCCTAAAATGGGGGGACAAAAAGTGCTGTAATTTCTAAACGGTTCACCCGATATGGATGAAAATACCCTCAAATTAAAGCTTGACAGTTTAACCTCATGGTATCATTTCAAATCCAAAGTGCTGGTGTACAGAGCCGAAACAACACACAATGAGTCACTGTCCCAATACTTTTGGAGCTCACTGAATATTTCAACACTGAGGTTGGAATAATACTGTGAAAATTATACTGTGAAAATTATGATATGCCCTTTTAGTGTAAGAGCTGTTTGAAAATACCTTTGGAAGAAAATGGCAGCCTGTTTTTGTGGGTTGGAGTTTTGGCCTGCCTGGTGTCATCACCAGGCTGTAAATTAGTGAATAGACCAATAAAAGAGTTCCAAACCTCTCTGCCAATAACAGCTAGTTTTCAGTTTTCCCCTCCACACTCATGAGAAATGTATCTTTGCTAAGAAGCTATTTTTGTTTCTTTTTGAATATTTTAATTGAAAACAATCACAGGAAGGTACTTAATTGTTAGCCAGAAATGATTTGATATTGAGATAAAAACGGCTGCGTTGGACCTTTTTAAGGGTGACCTGATTGAAGTGATTGTTGGTTTTTCCAATCGAGGGGGGTGGTGTGGGAGAGAGGGGGAGGGTGCTGAGGGCTGTGTGAATTTACAGATGGGACTTGTTGGAGGGGTGTGTAGTTGGAGGTGTCTGGGTACAATTGCATGAGTTACTAAATGCGAAAGATAAAAGTGACTGTGGACACATGGCACAAGGCATGGTCTTTCGGAATCCAGAGTCAGTCTGCATGGCTTGTGGACCGTGCGCTTCCGTGTGGCCTTTTCATCCAGTCTGTTTGCGTATCTGTTCATGTGTCTAACCTCAGTCCATCAACCTGTAGTCTCTTGTAAAAGCTTCGTCATGACACTTTGTTCCCTAAAACATTAGCAGTGAAACATTACCTGTCGTTAGCAATTAGCCAAACATGAGCTGTCAGTCCAGGGTGTGTATGAACAGTAGGGTGGAACACAGAGCACTGCACATAGAAATTAAGACCTACGCAGTTCATAGAAGGGACACTTATCTACCACTCCCATAAACAATTATATTCTTTCTCTCTGCAAGGTTCTGTTTGTTTTTCCGCTACTCAATTTGCTGACACATTTGTTTTCTAGGATCCCCCCCTCCACCTAGTGTGTGGAGGTGTTGACTCTATGTTCCATCAGCGCTTACTGCACTGTGTGCTGTTGAGCAGGTCCCTGTCTGGGCTCCTGTGTTAAAAGTGATGTTCATGGTGATGTTGATATGTGTGTTCGTAAGGAGTGTTGCAGTTACCCTGGCTGACCAGCAGATGTCAGCACACGTCTCACCATTTCTCTCTCTTTTCTCGGTCCCTCCAGGCCGGTTGGCCACTTACCTCAGGGCACCATGCTGACAATTAACACCAACCCCAACATCAGCATCAAGTCGGAGCCCGTGTCGCCCAACCGCGACCGCAGCACCCCGTGCTCCACAGCCGGGGGTGGCGGAGGAGGGGGCCTAGTGACCATCACAGGGGCCCCTATGTCAGGCCAGTACCCAGGGGCCCTGCGCCTGGAGCCGTCTACCCTGCAGGGCCGCTCGCCCGTCGGCAGCCTGAGCAGCAACGGCAGCTCCTACGAGGGGGACCGGGACGATGGGGCCCAGGGGCGGGCCCAGGACTTCCACCACCAGGTAGGGGCCTCCTCGGGCATGGGGCTCCTGAGGCCCTCGTCCACGCAAGAGCAGCAGGAGCAGGAGGGGGCCAATGTGAAGAGAATGAGACTGGACACTTGGGTCACATAGATGTGTAGAACAAGGGAGTGAAGGGGAGAGATGCCCCCCTCTCTCTCACCCCCCCACCCCACACCTATTTACCGTATGTACAGTAAATGCTGACCTCCACACATGCCTCCACCACACACAAACACACACACATGCACCGGACACGCCCATTTGCGCATGCTCTTACACATTTTCTCTCACAAATGTATGCGTTGACACACAAGCTGCATACTGTTTTACCCTATATTGTACTACACACACACACATATTCTCACACAAGCACCCTCTATAGGGGCAGAGTAACCGAACCAGGGATTACATGTCAACATAGTGTGTTGGACAAGATTAGGATTGGAATGAATGAGTTCTCTTTTGTTCAAGCTGGCTCTGTCTCCTTTTTGTTTTAAAGGGAGAGAGAGAGCAGCTAGAAAACTGACTGACTATTGGCTTTGCTGGGTTTTCTGTTTACCCTCTACATCACATAATACACATCTGGTATGCTCCTGTCTTTTATCCACAGTAGGTCTCTAGTCCAGCTGCACTGCTCTGTTGAGAAACAGTACGACAACCAAAATGAATCCACTTCTTTGTATCTGCCCAGTGGCACCGTTATATCCAGCTTTTGGTGTTTTTGTAAAGAGTATGAGATTGGTGAATGAGATTTAAACTGTTTTCTTGGACTATTACGTCCTCTCTCTGTCTGACTTGTCCATCAGCCATCTTTACATTTCTATAAACATTTCTAATTTAGATTTAAGAACCCAAAATTCACCAAGACAAACTTACTAGCTATCCATTTTATAAGACAGGATTCACTGTTCTAAAGTGGACGATCCTTGATTTGTTTATTTTTAGCCAGGTATTTAATCAGAACCATGCAAATAGCTGTTTAATCTGAAACATCGATACCTTATCTAGGTCAAATACTGTTTTATCAGGGATGGGCTGCACTAGCTCTATGACACATGCTACAGATACCTACAGATCAACTTCAGATGCTACGTGTGTGTTCCTGTTTTTGATATTTATTTCAAATGCTCTTTTTGTGTTAAGTTTTTTTGTTACTACCTTCTTGACTTTTCGATTCTCCCCACGCTCAAATCCATCCGCACTCACACACGAAAAGTATTTTTGTTAAACAATGCCAGTGTTTCAGAAGGCTCTGAATAAGAGATGTAAACTGGGAGAAAAAGCAAAGAACTGTGTATATAAGTAATTTGTTCTGTTTCCTTCTGTATGGCTTTTGTATAGCAGGGATATTGTTTTTTGTGGGTAAATATATAGACCATATATATATATATATATATATATATATATATATATATATATATATATATATATATATATATATAGCGATAGTAGATTTTGAGAGTAAGTGATGAACTGCATACGATGCAGAGAAAACGATAGACGACAGGGATTGTATATAGAAATATATGTTCACATATGTTCAGCAGGATATCCCTAAAAGCCAATGTGTTGATTCTAAGTGGATCTGTCTTTCTATTTGTGTGTACATAAGTGTACTACGTTGCAAAGCCAAGTGACGGTGCTAGAGGGACAGAAAGGGAAGTAGCAGTGGATTGGACTGTTTGAGTGAGCAGTGGTTAGTACTCTGACGGAGCGCACTTTAACCCCTTCCGCCCCCAAAATGCCCCCTCTCTTTAAAAGCCAGGTGTCCTCCAGAATGGGACAGTCATGTCTGCATGTCCTCAGGCACATCAAACTCATCCAACACACACATACAAACACATTCACACACATTAGCCAGACAAGTATCCCTTGTGCTTTCTGTTAGTCGAGAGTTCCTCCCTGGCCACATGAATTAATTACAGCATTTCACTCGCTCCCTACCAGTGACTTAAAAGACAAGTCCATCTCACTCTCATTTGACCTCCACCACTATCAATTTTCTGCCAAAACGGCTCATTGCTCCACACAATCAAACACCATACTCACATATACTCTGTACTCCAGAACAGGTTCAAATGACCTCCCATTGGCTCTTTATTGTTTTATATCGTTGTAGTTGTTGCCGTAGGGATTGTGCAGTCTGACTCTTCAGGAGTCTAGACGATCGTCTAGAGACGGATGGCAGAGAGAGAGCGATCACGCCTGCCGGCATGTTCGCACACCCTTAGACTGTAAGACTGTTGTGTTCTAAGTTTTGAACAAAACGTTGACCCTGATGTTTTTCTTCATAAAAATGGTAGCTATGTCTTGAATAGGGCCACACGCCATGAAGCAATGTTTCATACCTAGACTAAATGGTGACTAGTGGAAGCAGACTATGGGGAGATGGTTGGTTAGTACTCTGGACGTTGGCCAATCGAGGTGTTGCATAAAGCCCTGACATTATCTCAGAACAACACTAAGGGTCACTGTAATCACAAATGAAAAGACAATCGTCATGACAATAGTTAAGCTGCGCCCCCATATTCCCCATGTATAATGAATGATGTTTAGAGAATCTCACTTTCCAGTGTTAATTTGTGCTGGTGACAGTTCTATTGTCTGTTTTTATTATAATTGTTCTATGATAATTGCTATTATTACTGTTAATATTATCATTATTGTGACCATCGATGGTAATTGTAATGATGATATAGAAAAGACAATTTTATTTTTTGCGGTTTTGTGTAGGTTAGGAATCTTGTTTTATTTGAATTTTATTTTATTATATATAAATATTATATAAATATATTTTTGTTTTTGTTTTCATTTTTTGTTTAGTTTTTTCTTCAAAGGGTGTACAAATATTGCACGATTTATGACATAACACAAAACGGCTGTAGTAATATTAGTACATGTGAGATCATGGAAGGTGGTGAACAAGTTTAATATAATGACCAGTTCAATGCTGCAATTTTTTTTCAAATGTATAAAACTTAGTCTACACATAGTAAAGTGGGGACAAGACACATTTAATTTATTTCTGACCAGACACAAAGATGTCAATGCATGGGCATAACACACACAAAAGAATTAATCATGTTATAGGAAATAAATATGAAATGTAATATCAATAAGAATATACATCACACAGAAATAAAATAGAAATGAAGAAAAAAGTTAATAAATTATAGTTAATATATTGTGTTCGGCTAGTCTGATTTTTGTTGTAAAAAAAAAAACGAAAAAAAACTTTTTGGTTGTTTTTGGAGAATGATATACAATTTGTGTATATTTTCATAAATAAAGTATGCACTGATATGTTATTACAAATTCTATACTGCTTTTACAAAAAAAGTGTTTGTTATTGTACCAAAGTATCCATTTGTCCCTTCTTACCCTTCCCTTTTTGCGTATGTTTTATCGTATTTTATATATTAAATAGACAAGTTGACCTACTAAGAGGTTTTGGTTTGTTATTATTATGATTTACATTAGAATGTGGATTTGTGTTAACTATCAAAACAGTTTGATAATTTATCAATACAAACTTGTTTTCTGAAAAAAGTTTTCTGAAACATGATGTATCAGCTATGTTTGGTAAGTGACATAAAATATGGGACTGTTGAGAGAGTTGCTCATTAATTGCCAGAGATATGTGAAGTGGAGTGATCTATTTTTACCATAAGATGTCACCACATGTGCTGGTAATGTTTTGGGCATCATTATCATATGTTCAGATCTACTGAATTATTTTACAGCCCATAAACCTAAGCCAAATATGTTTTGGTTTTTCTTTAGTTTTCAAAAATGGAAATGTTTCTAGAAATAATTTACTATATCAAATCACATTTAAAGCATTACATTTTTCGGAAGCAAAGTGATCAACTTAATTGACATAAACTGCATGTTATGTGAGACTATGCCACGGTATTTGAATGACATAACGACAGAGATTAATACTAATAAAACCAAGAGGATTGGAGCGATGAGGTGGGGGTGTATTGTCCCCTCCTCCAGACAGTTGACCATAGTGGCAGCTGTTCTGTCCTGTGTAGCTCATGTCTCAGACAGACACACACTTCTGTCTCCAGTGACAATGGCCAACTAGTAAAAATGTATAATCGAGACCACTCAGTCTGTGGCAGTATACCTCGCAGGTTAGCGTTTTTTGTCATGAATCTTATTCTGGAGGCAGCTCTGCAGAGTGGTCACTAGCTTGGACAACCACAGTCATACAATCTGATTTGAAACCTAACCTTAACCACACTGCTAACCCTAATGCCTATCACGTGGCCAGGGATGAGCCAGGGTGTGGCTCTACTATTATGCATGGCCACATTTGCTTGTATATAACTGATGGAGTGAATTCACAGGGGGCCATCTTTGATTGGATTAGAGTGGGCATCTGGTACAATCCGGCTGTCTCGAGGCAAGATAAAATAATCCACTGGCTCCTGCATCACAGTGTGGACAAAATATGCATCCGAATATGTACACTGAACAAAAATATAAATGCAACGTGAAATGTTGGTTTCATGTTTCATGGGCTGAAAGAAAAGATCCCAGAAATGTTGTATACGCACAAAAAGCTTATTTCTCTCATTTTGTGCACAAATGTATTTACATCCCTGTTAGTGAGCATTTCTCCTTTGCTAAGATAATCCATCTACCAGACAGGTGTGGCATATCAAAAAGCTGATTAAACAGCATTATCATTGCAGAGCTGCACCTTGTGCTGGGGACAATAAAAGGCCACTCTAAAATGTGCAGTTTTGTCACACAGCACAATGCCACAGATTGTGGTTTTGAGGGAGCATGCAATTGGCATGCTGACTGCAGGAACGTCCACCAGAGCTGTTGCCAGATAATTGAATGTCCATTTCTCTACCATAAGCCACTTCCAATGTCGTGTTAGAGAATTTGGCAGTACGTCCAACCAGCCTCACAACCACAGGCTCCTCTGTTTCCTCTGTCTGGCATTGTGTAGGCGAGCGTTTTGATGATGTCAAAGTTGTGAACAGAGTGCCACATGGTGGTGGAGTTATGGTATGGGCAGGCATAAGCTACGGACAACAAACACAATTGCATTTTATCGATGGCAATTTGAATGCACAGAGATACCGTGACGAGATCCTGAGGCTTGTCTTGTCTGGTCTTGTCATTCATCCATGTTTCAGCATGATAAAGCACAACCCCATATCGCTGAAGCTGAAAATGTCCCAGTTCTTCCATGGCCCGCATACTCACCAGACATGTCAACCATTGAGCATGTTTGCATTGGTATATAGTACTTAAGTAGTACTTTAAAGTATTTTTACTTAAGTCGTTTTTTGGGGTATCAGTACTTTACTTTGCTATTTATATTCTTGACAGCTTTTACTTTTACTTCACTACATTCCTAAAAATATGATGTACTTTTTACTCCATACATTTTCGCTGAAACCCAAAAAGTACTTGTTACATTTTGAATGCTTAGCAGGACAGGGAAATGGTCCATTCACGCACTTATCAAGAGAACTTCCCTGGTCATCCCTACTGCCTCTTATCTGGCAGACTCACTAAACACATATGCGTAATTTGTAAATGTCTGAGTGTTGGTGTGTTCTCCTGGCTAGCCGTAAAAAAAAAAAAATGTACGGTGCCGTCTGGTTTGCTTAATATAAAGAATGTGAAACGATCTATACTTTTAATTTTGATACTTAAGTATATTTAAAACAAAATACTTTTAGACTTATACTCAAGTAGGATTTTACTGGGTGACTTTCACTTTTACTTGAGTCATTTTCTATTAAGGTATGTTTACTTTTACTCAAGTATAACAATTGGGTACTTTTTCCACCACTGCATGTTTGGGATTCTCTGGATCAACATGTACGATATCCAGCAACTTCGCACAGCCATTTAAGAGGAGTGGGACAACATTCAACAGGCCACAATGAACAGCCTGATCAACTCTATGCGAAGGAGATGTGTCGCGCTGCATGAGGCAAATGGTGGAAACACCAGATACTGACTGGTTTTCTGATCCAACAGATGCGTATCTGTATTCCTAGTCATGTGAAATCCATAGACTTTTATTTAAATTGACTGATTTCCTTGTATGAACTGTGACTCAGTAAAATCTTTGAAATTGTTGCATGTTGCGTTTACATTTCTGTTCAATATGAAAACATATTTGTCATTATTCAGATTCTTGTCAGTGAGGCCATAATAACCATAATAAATACACCCTGAAGAGCCTGACTGTCTCTTTCCTACATATCAGCATTACCATTAGACCACTGCACATTTTAGAACAACTTATACTCTATTTACAATCAAGGTCATTGGCTGCGCGCGTGTGATTATTTCTGTTACCCTGTTGCTGATTGCCAGACATGACCTTATCTCATCATAAGGGGACCTTCTTTGTGAGAATGATTCACACATTCTTTGGAGCAGCTGATGTGGTTGTGAGATAGCAGCTGAAACCCTGTCAGAAGCGACTCTGTCTAAAGTGCTTTGTCATTTGTCTGTCCTTGGTACTGTAAGTGGCACTTGTCCTTAGTGATATATTCATACAATTATTTGAGTCTAATAGAACGAGTACATACTGTATATGCATCAGGTTGCACTGATTGAATATATTTTTATATTCTGTTTACAACATAGCACGTATAACATATTTCTCTTCCTTATAGCCCATTGTTTACTTGGGCTGGACCAGTCGTAAATTTAGAACAAAAGAGAAAATGAAGGCCAGTCAAGGAGCCACCCGTTCCTCTGTCTGATTTTACAGGTCTTCCATCACATGGAGTAAATCAATAGAAAGGGAATAATGGATGACAGATGGTTGTCGAAGGAGAGCAAACACACTCCCTGTAGAGAGCTGGTATAGTTTTACATCCCTCCTGTGTCAAAGTCACACACACACACACCCCAGCCCTCCAGCTGAGCCCCTCCCCCCAGGGTAGCCAGAATGGCCCAGCTGAAATGGAGCGTCTGGTCGCAGCCGGACATAGTGACCAAGCACTTTCAGCCTCTTGCATCAGATGTGGTCATCCTGGCTGTTTGTCAGGAAACTATTCATCTATTAACAGCACTGGGCATGTGTTCCTGGGATAGACATAGCTTGTCCATCCACAACATCTCTTTATATAAGTATTGTTATTTCATATACTGTAGATCATCTTGTGCCTATATAACCTAGTTAGTAACCTAGTTAGTTTATTCTTATTCCCCGAACTGAATAGATAAAGTTGTGTTGTCATAGCTAGTTACAAGGCTGAGTAGGAGCCATAGACGTTAGAGAATAAGAGCATGCCAGACAGCTGCCGTAATGCCATTCCAGCACCCAGCCCTTCTCTCTGTGAATGGCTGTGGTTTCCCCCCTTTATTCAATCAGTCATTGCACAGATTTGGGCAGTGAGCAGGCAACCGGCAGCTAAAATAGACACCATTGTTCTGAAAACTGACTAATGAATGACAAAAAAGGGGGAAAGAAGGCCGTGAGGCGGGAAGAGGAGGAGGTGAGGGGAGGTCATCCATTGTTCCTTGTTGCCTATTTTTTCCCTCGGTCTTCCCATGGGATGGTTGTTTGTTATGGAGGGCCCAGTGCGGCTTTGTTAGCTAGCCTGCTTTGAGGTCAGTAAAGCTGGGATGGTGCCAAATCTCACCTCCCACACCGCCCCTGGGTTTCACTCACTTTAATGTAATACACAGAGGAAACAGATAGATGTTGAGGGAGAAGCCAGCTGTTTTCTTGGCCTAGTCTAAGGGTATGCTTTCCTCTGTCTTTAAAGAGCTTTGTCCAGATTTCAACAGACACTAGATATTTATTCACGGAACCCGTTGTGCGCTAGTCTTCCTCTATCAGAAGAGACTGCTGGATAGTAGACCATCATTGTAAAATAACTGACAGTTTCTTAACTGACTTAACTGATTTTTTTTTTTAAATGGACCAGAGTGTGTTTATTTGTTTATATTTCTATGTTTTTCTCCATTAATTTTACAAAAGCTTTATTTATAAAATGTAAATATTTCAATTTAGAGTATATCAAAATTGCATCATGAAATAAGTCATAAAAAGTTCTTAAGCAAATATACAATTCTAAACATATTTGTCAATTAGTTTTATTTTTCCATGTACGTTTTTTGTGCATTTCTACAGAGAACACTAGCCAAAAAACAACGTGTTTTTTGCCGTAATCGTAAACAAAGCATAGCTAATATGGCACCATGTTGTTTTATTGTCTGTTAGTTATATTTGTGACACTGTATTGTGAAATGCTTTATTAAAATGAAGGCAAGCTGTTCTTCTAGGATTTCAAACCATGCACTGCTGCTTGTAGTGTTTGTAGATGGGCTAATAAAAAATCTATAGAAAAATGGCTATTCAAACAAACTTGTAAAATGTACAAAAATGGCCCTCAATGTCTTGAAATGGAGTAGGTACACTGGTGGTTAGTGTCAGCAGGGTGTGCACCATGGCACAACTTTGGTTTTTGAAAACAGCATAAATATTTGACGGTCCATGCCATCTCGCATCCTTGGGACGTCCCTATCCCATTGAAGTTGACATTTTAAATGGTGTAGGTAAGGGTTCTGGTTATAGTTATAGTTAGGGTTAAGGTAAGGGTAGGGGTTAGGGTTTAGGGTTGGAACATCCCAGGGATCCCAGAGAGCACTGAATTGTCATGACATTCTGTGACATAGTACATTCATTTCATTTACTTTTCACTATAAGGATCAATGTGAATCAATGCTCAAATTCAAAGCCTGTAAAGTGTAAATATTATTACACTCTCAATAACACTTGTTACTTCTACTTTACTCCTTATAGAAACCATGCTGAAATTGTTCCTATTCTTCCCCAGATGACCAGGAGTCTTCCTCATCTTCAGAACCTTCAGAAGTAACATTCACACCCCCTACCACATCTCTACACACCAGCTGCTTCACCTGTGAGGGCATCTGTTTGTCCTCTTCTTCAAGGGTGGAAGCTTTAGGTGTGTCACTGTCCATCTTTGTGTTCCAATTGGCCGCCTGTGGATTCCAAATCCACCCAGGATAGGTTATCAGCCAAGGCTAGGTTCTGGTTGGGTAGCTCGGTCACATGGTCATATGGCTCATCCGGTTGATAGGGGGCTCCTGTCTCCAGATTGGAACCCCAGAAGTTGCTGTGTACACCAGAGCTGAGGAAGCTGTGGAGGTCCCGGCCTTTGCTGTCAGTTTTGGATGATCTCTCTGAGTCTCTCTTGTGACCTGTAAAAGGATCTCCAGATTCCAGGTGTTTGTTTGGACTTTCGAAGACTTCCCATTTGTCTGTCTGAAGACATTCATGACTTGCCTGATAGCTAGTGACCTCCTCTGCAGAATGTTCTATAAGAGCATTGCAATCCTCATAGTGAGAGACCGCCACATCTAACAAATCTGCAGTTAGATTTGCGTCGTTGACAGGTTGCAAATACTGGCTTGCATTTGGAGACTCATCATCTGTGCTGTTGGACTCTTCTATATCCGAGTTGTTCATGTTGGTTTGACTCTCAGGCCTGCTGTTTAAACTGCTGTGGATAGAATGGCTTTCAGTAAAGTCTGCATGAGTCAGCATAGAAAGGTTCTGGTCATCCTCTCCTTCTATTTGGTCTGGTACAGCTTCAGTTCTCAGTTCCCCACTGAAGACTTTACCTTGAGCCAAATATTCTGCTTTGGATATTTCTACTGAACTTTCTCTAAGAGATGTGTGTTCAGGTGTCGATCGGATCCTAGAGTGCATTGAATACATAACCTCTGAGGAAATCCACTCTGGCTCAGATTGATTCAGTTTCTCTCCACCTGAGGGTATATGCTCTGGCTCAGATTGATTCAGTTCCTCTCCACCTGAAGGTATATACTCTGGATCAGATTGATTCATTTTCTCGTCGTCTGAGGGTATATGGTCTGGCTCAGATTGATTCAGTTTCTCTTCACCTGAGGGTATATACTCTGACTCAGATGGATTCATTTTCTCGTCGTCTGAGGGTATATGGTCTTGCTCAGATTGATTCAGTTTCTCTTCACCTGAGGGTATATACTCTGACTCAGATGGATTCATTTTCTCGTCGTCTGAGGGTATATGGTCTTGCTCAGATTGATTCAGTTTCTCTTCACCTGAGGGTATATACTCTGACTCAGATTGATTCATTTTCTCGTCGTCTGAGGGTATATGGTCTTGCTCAGATTGATTCAGTTTCTCTCCACCTAAAGGTATATGCTCTTGCTCATACTGATTCAGTTTCTCTCCACCTGAAGGAATGTACTGATCTTCAGATTGATTCAGTTTCTCTCTGTCTGAAGGTATATTCTCTTGCTCGGATTGATTCATTTTCTCTCCGTCTGAGGGTATATTTTCTTGTGCATATGAATTCGGTTTCTCTCCGCCTGAAGTTATATACTCTTGTTCAGATTGATTCAGTTTCTCTCCACCTAAGGGTATATTCTCTTGCTCAGTGTGATTCAGTTTCTCTCCATCTGAGGGTATATGTTCTTGCTCAGATTGATTTATGTTCTCTCTGCCTGAGGGTATATACTCTGGCTCAGATTGATTCAGTTTCTCTCTGCCTAAAGGTATATGCTCTTGTTCAGATTGAATTAGTTTTTCTCCACCTAAAGGTATATTATCTTGCTCGGTGAGATTCAGTTTCTCTCCGTCTGAGGGTATATGTTCTTGCTCATATAGATTCAGTTTCTCTCCGCCTGAGGGTATATACTCTTGTTCAGACGGATTCAGTATCTTTCCGTTTGAAGGTATATGCACTTGCTCAGATTGATTCAGTTTCTCTCTGCCTGAGGGTATATACTCTGGCTCGGATTGATTCATTTTCTCTCCATCTGAGGGTAAATACTCTTGTTCAGATTGATTCAGTTTCTCTCCGCTTAAAGGTATATTCTCTTGCTTGGATTGATTCAGTTTCTCTTCGTCTGAGGGTATATGGTCTTGCTCGGATTGACACATTTTCTCTCCTCCTGAAGTTATATACTCTGGCTCGGATTGATTCAGTTTCTCTCCGTCTGAGGGTATATACTCTTGTTCAGATTGATTTAGTTTCTCTCTGCCTGAATTTAAATAATCTTGCTCGGATTGATTCAGTTTCTCGCCGCCTGACGTCGTATGCTCTTGCTCAGATTGATTCAGTCTCACTGAGTGTATCTGGTCTACCTCCTCACTGTATAATATGTCTTGTGTCTGGGAAAGTTCAGTGTGAGACTCAATTTGAAGACTCAGTACTGACTCGCTCTCAATCATCTGCCCATTAAAGTGTTCACTGTAACTGGATATAGATAAATTCTCTAACTCTTGCTCCACCAATCTATCAATTCTTTCTTCATTATAGTCCTCATCAGAGCACATCATGGAGTACTCTCCAGGTTCTGTAAGTTCCTCATAGGATTGCTCCTCTTCTGTCTTCTGAATCAACTGATCTACAGCATTCTCCTCATCATTCTCCTGTGTAGCATGCTCCTTTGTTTGGCTAGCATCCATGTCCTCTTGGTGAGTAGAGCCCATGTTACTTTCCTGATCTATGACATCCCCTTCTGACTCTTCATACAGATCCTCCATGGTGTCAAACTGTTTGGACTTGCCTTCGCCCCAGGTGCCTGTTCCTGTCTGGCAAACCTCCCTGTCCTCTTCACCATCACTGGAGTCACTTTCGCCCATGTGTGAAGCCTGAGTGTTGGCATCCGTCTCGTCACTCTTGTAACGGATCAGGGGGTGTGTGTCGGCCAGTGTGTTGTCCTGAGCGTAGCTGTCACCTTCTAGCTCAGCCCTCCATGAAACAGAAGTATTTTGACAGTAGTTTTCCTCATCATGATCCTCTTTGTCATTGTCGGATATATTCAGTTTCTCTCTGCCTAAAGGTATATGCTCTTGCTCGAATTGATTCAGTTTCTCTACATTTGAAGGTATATGCTCTTGATCAGACCGATTGGGTTGGGTTTCTCTGTTATTACACATCTCTTCCTCTTTCATATGATCCTTTCCTTCTTTCCAATCATCCATTCTTTCTCTAATTCCATTCTCTTCATTGTATCCTCCCACTCTATCCCATTCATCATTTACATCCCCATTGGGGTGCAATGCATATTGTTCCTCACGTTTATTAGACATATCATGTTCATCATCCCCTTTTGTGATATTTATATCACCTTCCTCCAGTCTTTCAACATGGTGAAATACTTCTTCTGACCAGTGAGAAGCTTGAGCAGATTCATATGACATAATCGCCTCTCGGTTGAACTTATCGATTCTTTCTGTCACACAATTTTCCATTTTGAACCCTGCCAATCTTTCACAATCATCCTTACCATACCCATAGGGGCGCAATTCATCTTCCAATTGCTCGTCATCTTTGTTAGACATATCATTTTCATCATCCTCTTTTGTGAGATTAATAACATCTTCCTCCACTCTTTTAACATGGTGAAATGCATCTTCTGAACCTTGGGAGGCTTGAATAGATGCATATGACGTATTGTCCTCTTGGTTGAACTCTATTGGCTTGTTGTAACTTTTCCCCGCCCCATACTCGAAAGCTTGACTGCTTGTGAAGGTCTCAAATGCATGTTCTAGCACTGATTTAGTTTCAGACTCCAAGCCTTCTTTTCCCACCCATTCAGCATCTTTCCTTGCTGTTTCAAGATCTCTTTCCTCCAATGCATTCATGGGACCGTAAGGCAGATCTAGTAGAGGTTCCTCTTTTTCAGAAGACATTTCATAAGGTACATCATTATCATCATTCGCTGAGAAAGCAGAATGTGCCCCTGTCACTGAACCTGCTCTCTCATAGCTCACTGAAGGGCTGTAGAGCTCTTGAGCATCAGTGCTGAACACAGTTGGCATACTGAAGCTGGTCTCAACCTGGTGACTCATGGCAGATTCCAGAACTGGTTTGTCTTCAGCAACCCAGGTTCTGACTATGTTCTGATCCTCTTCCTCCTTTTCTAAATCCCACATGGATTGTTCCTTATGGTCAGATCCAAGCCAAGATACAACATCAGCTCCTGCCTCTTCAGTGGGAGGTGAGAGAGGCTCAGCATAGTTGACTTCTTCATGGACATCCTGGGGTCTGAAGTGGTCGACTGAAATTCCATTCTGTGGTACTCTGGGGTAAGGCGTTGACCAACTTACCTGCCGGTTGGACCCTAAGTCAAAGTCAACATGCTCTTCCTCTGTCTTTCGACAACTCTCAGGTGTTTCGTTCAGGGTTACCCGGTTTTGAGTCCAGATTGGTGATGCGGACATCATTGTTACATTGGATCGTGGGCTTGCTCTATGGATGGTAGAGATGGGACTGATCATGTGACTGGTAGCCAGCTGTGTCTGGAAGCTTTGCTTAACCCCTCGAGAGCTGGGCACTCCATCTGTGAATGACATAGGAAGATTATTGAATAGGTAGACCATGCATAATGGTAATGGGTAGGCCACAGGCCAGGGACTATCGTAGATAGACATCAATAAAGTTGAAATGACACTGACAATAATCTTGACAGTACCAGGAAACATTCACCAATGCTTTGATTGCTTTTTGATTGCAAATCTCTGCCTATTCCAAAATGTCTTCAGTTTTATCTTAGGTTGACAGATCTCGAAATTCCATCCCAAAGGCAATATTAGGAGACATGTTCTCCTGAGGTTAGACAGTAATGGAAAGATATCGATCATGACTTCCTTCCCCTCCAGTCTGAGTTACCGGAAAGCAAAGCCATATGGCTCAATGACCTTTGGGGGCCCTCTTAGGTAGCTTGTGTTACAGAGCACAAAGCGCCTAGCTCAGCCCCCTAACCAACCCGCACCATCCCCCAGTCTTTTTGGTCTAATGTGATTATATACAGTACAATAGAGTCAGGACTCGCCTACCTTAAGGATAAGATAGATGCCTCTTGGTTTTGAGTAAAATTATACAGTAACAGGAATACATGTCATGGAGGTGATGGCTTTGACGCCTATCAATATCATGCATTACAACACAGTCACTGATATAGCTGGTTGATTTCTGCATGAAGTGATCATTTACCAGATGTGTAGCTACTCCTTAGCTGATTTGTTGAAGAGAAATCCCCCATCAGACTTTCATTGTCCAGTAAAGCTCTGAAGGAAAATAACAGACATAGACAAATGAGAGAAGGATTCATGAAAGGAGAGTGATGTAATATGTTTTGCATCACTATCTAGAAAATCTTATGTCCTGGTTAGAAGCAGCTTGAATACTAATGTGACGAATAACCAAGATCATTTTAGTTTGGCCACACTAGGGGGTTTTCTGAAATAAGTGTCGTAGGGTGGGGTCAGAGGAGTGAAATGGGAGGGCTTTTGTTGCCAACATGAGATCTGTTGTTATGGAAATGTGGGGACGACATTGTCATTGAAGAGCCGTCTGCAGTGCACACCACTACCATCAATTCCCCCTCTCACATACTCACAGCCTAAAATACAGGCATGCACGCCCTGACATTCTGATTAGCCCAAGCAGAACTAATACCATTTGTATTCACAAATGTGAACCATACCCATTCCAACACACATTCAAACCAGCATCTCTAATGAAACAATACTTTTAAACTGGTGCACATGAATATCTCAATATGATCCCCGAATTACATTCCAAGTGTCGCTCAATGTGTTGTATTGCGTGTTGGGATGTACTGTGTAGGTGCAGAAAATATGAATTTGATGCATTTAGTAAATCTCTTTGAGACTTGCTCTCTGCTTCTCCCCCTGACTCTTATTTCTGTTACTCTAGACACCCATAGTTCATATGTTGGTTATTCCCTGCTGATACCTTGGGGTCACTATGGAGGGGGAAGAGACCAGGGGAAAGAGAAAGACGCCACTATAGAGCCCCATATAAAGTTACCCTGCTCAAGACAGCCGAGACTGGCCTTTTCAAGGGGATGACCTTTAGGCCAGACGGCTGAGCCCTATTGGACAACAGGCCTTGGGCATCTACATATTGTTCCACATTCTCACAGGGGGAGGGGTGAAACGCCATCTTTGAATGAGATAAACTAGACGTCTAAATCAGAATGGACATGGGGCTAATAATGACGGCTTTCTCACAAATAGAAAGGTAGAAAGGTAAATAAAGGAAAAAGAACATGTTTGGAAAATAACTCTTGGAAAAGAAGGGGAAGATATTAGTGAAGATGGGATGAGTGGGACATTTGCCTCAATTTTCATATTCTAATCGACAGGCTTTTTTGCAGACATCAAACATACATGGGCCTGGTGTCACTTTTTCAGCTGTTGCCGCCTTCATCAGAGTATGTTCAAACCAACTTGAGGTGACGCTTTTATTTAAACCTTCCCACACCTCTCTTACATAAAAAATGACACTACCTCTGATCACCTTTGGCTGTGGGCCAATGGTCTTTCATGGCTTCCTCCCCTCGTCTCCTTTTCCTCTACAGCTGATGAGTAAAATAATTGGATGGATGGCCATAATAATACTTTCACCTGTCATGGTCTATCAGATCAGTGGTTGTGAAGAAAAACAGACAAGGAAAACAAGTTAAGACTGAAGTCCAACTTGAGATCCTTATATATAACTAATATTTTCAAGCAAAGCTCCAATTGACATTAATGCATGACTTACTAGTTACCCTTTAGCATTTGGCCCAAAATGTCTATAGTTTAGTGCTAATGGTATGATGAGGGAGGTACTGTAGCATCTGATATATGTACTCTGGCATGTACCGTACCTGTATGTGGCCACCTCCATGCCTAGAGACATCTTCAGCTGCACCAGACCCCTACTTTCTGTCATGAGAGAGTCAATCTGATTTCCCAGCGCCCCCTTCTCCATCTCCAACACCTCCAGATGGGCCTGGGGAACAGGAAAAGGGAAGATAATTGATTAGAAATGGCATTGATGTCATCCAACCATAGCACATGAACAGGTATTGAAGGCACTGAATTCTGGTTCCTGGTCCCATGGCAAGAGCTTATGCCCAGCATAGAACATAGAATGTTCAATGTTGTGTTACCTGCATCTTATGGTTGGGCCTCAGTGTGGACTTTTGACCTTTCTAGACAAATTATGACCTGGAACTAATTCCCTGAGCCCCAGCCTATGCAGAGTCTGTTACGCTCGTCGATGGAAGGATCGGACCAAGGTGCAGCGTGGTAGGCGTACATCTTACTTTATTAGATGACACCGAAAAAACAACAAATACCAAAAAAACGCACAGTTCTGTAGCGCTGTAAAGCAACAGTACAAAAACAAGATCCCACAAACTAAGGTGGGAAAAAGGCTGCCTAAGTATGATCCCCAATCAGAGACAATGATAGACAGCTGCCTCTGATTGGGAACCATACCCGGCAAACAAAGAAATAGAAAAACTAGAATGCCCACCCAAATCACACCCTGACCTAACCAAATAGAGAAATAAAAAGGCTCTCTAAGGTCAGGGCGTGACAGAGTCCAACATGCTGTTTCTGTCCAAACATTTCATTAGCCTTTCAAATGAAAGGGAGCACAATATAAGCCTTCTCAGAGATACTGCGTTGGTGTGTTTCTTCGTCATAGATATCATCAGACTCATTTGGACAAAAACACATCTATGCGTTTTCATAAAATTACCATATTTTCCCCGTTTTTATATTGGGCCATGTCCATTTGAAAAACATTTTGCTATGACTGACATTTCAAACGTTTTGTTTTGCTCTGGTTTGCTCAACTGGAAGCAGCTTTAGCTGTCCTGATTAACTAGCAAGATACACAACAAGCACATTGTCAATTGTCTTTGGACTGAAGTCATTTGAAGGTTCTAAATCCCACACAGCAGTCACATTCAGACAACACACTCAAGACGTTTTAAAGAATGTATGATTATTCAAGTGTCACTCAATATGGAATTTAATAGTATGGTTAGGAATCTCACTTTTATGGCTTCAGTCTCAGTTCAGGTGAACAGGAGTTCTAAATAGTCTAATTGATACTGTTATATGATTGCATTGGAAAATGACACTGTTATAACAAAGTTACCTATGAGATATTGACATGAATAAACCCACACCCATAAATATGCCCACACCAAAGTACCAAGGTCGGCTACTTTAACTGTTCTTACCTGCAGGTTTTGTATTTCTTGCCTCTGCCTGTCTCTCTGTTTGGCCACACTCCTCTCCAGATGCTGCCTTCTATCCTGGACTGATTGCAGCTCATTCTCCAGGGCCTGAAGTTTCAGCTGGCTCTCAATTTTCTCCTGGCCCACCTGGGCCAACCGGGTTCTGGCCTGGTTTAGAGACTCGCCCAGGCTGTCCAACTGGCCCTGAAACACCATGGCCGCCTCATGCCACGCCCTGACAGCCATCTGGGAGTACTCCTCACCCAGGTCCTGGAGGCTGGGTAGCTGGGTTCCCGTTTGGGGTGGAGGGGGTGGCAGTGCAGGTCTGACATGGATTAATGTAGCCTGGAAGCCGGCAACATCTTCCTGGTGGATTTGTATCTGGAACTGGATTTGTTTCTCTAGCTGGCTCACCTTCTCTCTTAACCAGATCTGAGCCCTCTTCTCCTCCTCCATCTCCTTCCTGCTGTCTGCCAGCTTCTTCTTCACCTCCCCATGGGCGTCCGCCTCCCACTGTCTCTGCAGCCCCAGGACTTGGAGCTCCTCACCCAGGCTCCCTAGCTCCAGCTCTACCCGGTCCTTCTCCCTCCAGGCTTCCTCCACCTCCTGCCTGGCCAGGCTCAGCTTGTCCTCCAGGCCCATCCGCCCCCCCTGGCAACTGCCCCTCAGGGCCTGGAGCTCCTGGCTTAGTAGCTTGTTCTCCTCCTCCAGCAGCCTCACTCGGCCCAGGTAGGTCTCCAGGCGCTTGTTGAGGTTCAGCATCTGGAGCTTGTCGTCGGTCCGGTGGCTGTGGTAGTGTCGGAGGCTGTGGAGCTCCATGTCAGAGCGAGAGGGCAGATAGTGATGCTGGTTGAGTAAAGAGGGCCTCACTCTGGAGCGAGCAGTTTATGTCAATGTGTGTGAGGTGCTGATTCGGTCTCTCTCCAAGCCTGTGTGTGAGGGTCAGAATGTGCTATGAGGCTGCTTGCCTCCTGTAGTGTGAGTGCTGGTGAGATACTTTCCTTTCATACTGGAATTAATGCAAGGGTAGGGCAGAGGGGAAGAAAGGGGAGGAGGGATGGAGAGGAGGGAAGAGAGGGAGGTGGGAGTGAGCAGTGATGTCATTTAGGGGTTAACTCTAGCACTGCTGGAGTGTCTTCTGCTTCTTATTCACTGGGAGAAATTCACATTTTGATTGAATGATATCTGTTACCTCTCTACAAGTACATATTCAGTTATTTTTATGAAATCATGTATTTCTTTCACCAATTTTTTATCTGATACACACATATTGTGCGTAATTGTGAGACTACTGAATGTAATATGTAAGGCTAAATGCAATAGCATGAATACAATACTCTATGATGAATAGACTTGACGGGAAGACTAGAGGAAACATTTATATTTGTACTAAGACAACTCTGATTGTCACACATGTGATGTAGATTTAGAAATTATAGGCTAAATCAATCTAATTAGATAATTGATTGACTTAATAAAGGATAGACTGCCATCGTGATTAAAAAAGTGATGTAGCTACTATTCAGACCACTTTTGGCCTTTCTACTACCATCTGGTGACAGTATTTCAACATTGCAGCAGCCCCACGTCTACAGTGAGGGAAAAAAGTATTTGATCCCCTGCTGATTTTGTACGTTTGCCCACTGACAAAGAAATGATCAGTCTATACTTTTAATGGTAGGTTTATTTGAACAGTGAGAGACAGAATAACAACAAAAAAATCCTGAAAAACGCATGTCAAAAATGTTATAAATTGATTTGCATTTTAATGAGGGAAATAAGTATTTGACCCCCTCTCAATCAGAAAGATTTCTGGCTCCCAGGTGTCTTTTATACAGGTAACGAGCTGAGATTAGGAGCACACTCTTAAAGGGAGTGCTCCTAATCTCAGCTTGTTACCTGTATAAAAGACACCTGTCCACAGAAGCAATCAATCAATCAGATTCCAAACTCTCCACCATGGCCAAGACCAAAGAGCTCCCCAAGGATGTAAGGGACAAGATTGTAGACCTACACAAGGCTGGAATGGGCTACAAGACCATCGCCAAGCAGCTTGGTGAGAAAGTGACAACAGTTGGTGAGATTATTCACAAATGGAAGAAACACAAAAGAACTATCAATCTCCCTCGGCCTGGGGCTCCATGCAAGATCTCACCTCGTGGAGTTGCAATGATTATGAGAACGGTGAGGAATCATCCCAGAACTACACGGGAGGATCTGGTCAATGATCTCAAGGCAGCTGGGACCATAGTCACCAAGAAAACAATTGGTAACACACTACGCCGTGAAGGACTGAAATCCTGCAGCGCCTGCAAGGTCCCCCTGCTCAAGAAAGCACAAATACATGCCCGTCTGAAGTTTGCCAATGAACATCTGAATGATTCAGAGGACAACTGGGTGAAAGTGTTGTGGTCAGATGAGACCAAAATGGAGCACTTTGGCATCAACTGAACTCGCCGTGTTTGGAGGAGGAGGAATGCTGCCTATGACCCCAAGAACACCATCCCCACCGTCAAACATGTAGGTGGAAACATTATGCTTTGGGGGTGTTTTTCTGCTAAGGGGACAGGACAACTTCACCGCATCAAAGGGACGATGGACAGGGCCATGTACCGTCAAATCTTGGGTGAGAACCTCCTTCCCTCAGCCAGGGCATTGAAAATGGGTCGTTGATGGGTATTCCAGCATGACAATGACCCAAAACACACGGCCAGAGCAACAAAGGAGTGGCTCAAGAAGAAGCACATTAAGGTCCTGGAGTGGCCTAGCCAGTCTCCAGACCTTAATCCCATAGAAAATCTGTGGAGGGAGCTGAAGGTTCGAGTTGCCAAACGTCAGCCTCGAAACCTTAATGACTTGGAGAAGATCTGCAAAGAGGAGTGGGACAAAATCCCTCCTGAGATGTGTGCAAACCTGGTGGCCAACTACAAGAAACGTCTGACCTTTGTGATTGCCAACAAGGGTTCTGCCACCAAGTACTAAGTCATGTTTTGCAGAGGGGTCAAATACTGATTTCCCTCATTAAAATGCAAATCAATTTATAACATTTTTGACATGCGTTTTTCTGGATTTTTTTGTTGTTATTCTGTCTCTCACTGTTCAAATAAACCTACCATTAAAATTATAGACTGATCATTTCTTTGTCAGTGGGCAAACGTACAAAATCAGCAGGGGATCAAATACTTTTTTCCCTCACTGTATATGGTAACAACTCCACTTCAACCTCGTGAAGATCTATTGCAGACATATGGGAAATGAATTACAGACAAATGAGAAACGCATTACAACATTTTCTGAAGTCTTACCAAATCAGTGTATTAAATTTGTAAACCAGTCAATGGATTGGCCAACTTCTCAATCAACCACTGACAAGAGGGTATGGCAAGTCTTCAAAGGTATCCTCACACTAAAACAAGTGAGCAGAGAATGAGAGACACTCCGATTTCTATTTCTGTACTAAACTATTTCTGTTTTCCATTCAAAGTTGTAGGCCTATGGGTTTCCATACAGATTTTCATATTGAGTACTGCAGTGTCATTCAGCACCATCATGACAGTACCCCCATGGCACGTCAACATGACTTCCTCTTCTCTGTCAGATGGAACAGTGAAACTGTTCTTTGACATGAGTAATGCAAACCAGAGTCAAAGCAGAAGTACTAATACAGGTCCTAATAGGGATATAAAAAACAGGGACCACCATCTCATATAGTTCAACACTGGGTAAGGTTTGTCTGTACACACTGTTGACGACAAGTCTAAAGGATGGCAGAAGAGCTGCATTATTCTACCGTGGTTTTCAAGAATCCCATCGTTTCTTCGCCGAAAGGTGGGTCTTGGCCTTTCTTTCTCATCTCTTCATCACTGTCACTGTCTTTTAGTTCATTTCTATCAGTTTACAAAAATGTCCCTTCTAGACTGAAGACTATAACAACCACAATTTTTTGTGAATATTCAAATTGAAGGGTGCTTAAAGAAAGTGAGCCAGATATGGCAGCTATTTATGCTGAATCATGTTTGCAAATCTACTCTGACATTATGTGTTAATCAAATATCTTTGATTAAATCAAGTAAAAATGACATTCTTAACCCATTTAATTCCATTGGTCACAATAGCCGGAAAAAAAATGTTTGTGTGTAGATTGATGAGGAAAAAAACTATTTAATCCATTTTAGATTAAGGCTGTAAAGTAACAAAACGTGGTTAAAGTCAAGGGGTCTGAAAACTTTCAGAATGCACTGTATAAACTGAATTAGTGTAATAACTGAACAAATATTTAATGTCAACAGGTTTGTTTACTGTCTCTTGCACAATGATATTTCTTCGTATTGGTATTTGGGCTGAGATCCATGTAGATCTGGAATGGAATGGAAGAATGATGCCAGTGGGGATGGCTGATGTTTTCCGGGTACTTAACCAATTGTGCTATTTTGTGTGTTTTTTCGCATCGTTTGTAATTTATTTTGTACCTAATGTTGATGCTACCGTCTCTTATGACCGAAAGAGCTTCTGGATATCAGAACAAAGATTACTCACCTCGAACTGGATGAAGATTTTTTCTTTAATGAGTCTGATGCAAAGGATATAATGTTGCTCCCGGACAAGGCCCAAATCCCAGTCATTCGCATGAAGGAAATAAGGAAATACAGGAGGTGCGGATCAGGGTGCCTTGTGAGAATTCGTCTGCGAGTGGGTAACCGGCCTCTACCATCCGTTCTATTGGTCAACGTTCAATCACTCGAGAATAAACTGGAAGCGCCCAGTTCAAGACTATCCTACCAACAGGACATTAAAAACAGTAATATCTCATGTTTCACCGGGTCGTGGCTGAACGACGACACAGATAATATACAGTTGGCTGGGTTTTCTGTGCATTGGCAGGACAGAACAGCTATGTCTGGGAAGATGAGGGGTGGGGGTGAGGGTGTGTGTCTATTTGTCAATAACAGCTAGTGCGCGATTGTAACGGCTCTCGTTGGTGGTAGGAAGAGTAGACCAAAGCGCAGCGTGGAAAGTGTTCATGATTACTTTTCTTCACAAAACACTTAACTTCTATGGGCTACGTGGGACGCTAGCGTCCCACCTGCGGGACACAGCCAGTGAAATATCAGGGCGTTAAATTCAAAAACAACAAAATGTCATAATTCAACTTTCTCAAACATACAACTATTTTACACCATTTTAAAGATACACTTCTCCTTGATGTAATCCCATTGTCCGATTTCAAAAAGGCTTTACAGCGAAAGCAAAACATTAGATTATGTTAGGAGAGTACATAGACAAAAATAATCACACAGCCATTTTCCGAGCAAGGACATGTGTCAATAAAACCCAAAACACAGCTAAATGATGCACTAACCTTTGATGATCTTCATCAGATGACACTCCTAGGACATTATGTTACACAATACATGTATGTTTTGTTTGATAAAGTTCATATTTATATCCAAAAACAGCATTTTACATTGGCGAGTGATGTTCAGAAAATGTATTCCCACCAAAACGTCCGGTGAATGTGCACATCAATTTACAAAAATACTCATCATAAACGTTGACAAAATATACAACAATTATTTAAAGAATTATAGATAGACTACCCCTGGATGCAACCGCTGTGTCAGATTTTAAAATAGCTTTACTGAGAAAGCACATTTTTCAATATTCTGAGTACATAGCTCAGCCATCACAGAGAGCTATACAGACACCCGCCAAGTTCAGGGCAACCTAAACTCAAAATTAGTATTAGAAATATTCTCTTACCTTTGCTGATCTTCGTCAGAATGCACTCCCAGGACTGCTACTTCCACAAGAAATGTTGTTTTTGTTCAAAATAATCCATATTTATGTCCAAATACCTCCGTTTTGTTCGTGCGTACAGATCTCTTATCCAAAGGCATAACGCGCGAGCGCGGAACCAGAGATGAAAAGTCCAAATGTTCCATTACCGTACTTATAAGCATGTCAAACGCTGTTTAAAATCAATCTTTATGGTATTTTTAACGTAAAATTGCAATAATATTCAAACCGGACAATAGCGTATTCATTCAAGGAGAAAAAGAAGGAACAGCGTGCTCGCGTGACCACGCATATCCAATCCCTTTGTTGCCAGGCAGTCCACTCAGAAACTGAGCTCCTATTATCTGCCCAGTGACAGGAGAATGCTCAAACCACTTTCTGAAGGCTTTAGACAGCCAATGGAAGCCTTAGGAAGTGCAACATAACCCCACGGATACTGTAGTTTTGAAAGGGACTAGAAAGAAGAACTACAATTCTCAGATCCTCCACTTCCTGGTTTACTTTTTCTCAGGTTTTTGCCTGCCATATGAGTTCTGTTATACTCACAGACACCATTCAAACAGTTTTAGAAACTACAGAGTGTTTTCTATCCAGATCTACTAATACTATGCATATTCTAGTTTCGGGGCCAGAGTAGTAACCTGTTTAAATTGGGTACGTTTTTCATCCGGCCGTGAAAATACTGCCCCCTAGCCCAGACAGGTTAAACAAAATACCAAAAGGCGAAAACAAAAGCACACAGTTCTGTCAGGCACGGACACTAAACAGAAAACAAGATCCCACAAAACCCAAAAGGAAAATGACTACTTATATATGATCCCCAATCAGAGACAACGCTAGACAGCTGCCTCTGATTGGGAACCACACTCGGCCGAAAACAAAGAAATAGAAAACATAGACTTTCCCACCCGAGTCACCCCCTGACCTAACCAAACATAGAGAATAATAAGGATCTCTAAGGTCAGGGCGTGACAGCGATGTCTAATAGAGAGTAGCTCATGAGTACCTCATGATAAACTATCTACCAAGAGAGTTTTCATCTACATTTTTCGTAGCTGTTTATTTACCACCACAAACCGATGCTGGCACTAAGAGCGCATTCAACGAGCTGTAAAAGGCTGTAAGCAAATAAGAAAATGCTCATCCAGAATTGTCGCTCCTAGTAGCCATGGACTTTAACGCAGGCAAACTTATATCCGTTTTACCTCATTTCTACCAGCATGTCATATGTGCAACCAGAGGAAAAAACTCTAGACCACCTTTACTCGACAAACAGAGACGTGTGCAAAACTCTCCCTCGCCCTCCATTTGGAAAATCTGACCATAATTCCATCCTCCAAATTCCTGGTTACAAGCAAAAACTAAAGCAGGAAGTACCAGTGACTCGCTCAATACGGAAGTGGTCAGATGACACGGATGCTACGGGACTGTTTTGCTACCACAGACTGGAATGTGTTCCGGGATTCATCCAATGGCATTGAGGAGTACCACCACAGTCACCGGCTTCATCAATAAGTGAGTGTATCGACGACGTCATCCCCACAGGGACCGTACGTACATATCCCAACCAGAAGCCACGCAACATCCGCACCGAGCTAAAGGCTAGAGTCATCAGACTCTGATGTTCGTCTGATGTGGCAGGGCTTGCAAACTATTGCGGACTACAAAGGGAAACCCAGCCACAAGCTGTCCAGTGACACGAGCCTACCAGACTGGCTAAATGCCTTTTATGCTCGCTTCGAGGCAAGTAATACTGAAGCATGCACGAGAGCACCAGCTGTTCCGGACGACTGTGTGATCATGCTTTCCGAAGACTCACTGTTCATCCACGACTGCATGGCCAAGCACAACTCCAACACCATCATTAAGTTTGCTGACGACACAACGGTGGTAGGCCTGATCACCGACAACAATGAGACAGCTTAGAGGACGGAGGTCAGAGTCCTGGAAGTGTGGTGCAAGGACAACAACCTCTCCCTCAACGTGAGAAAGACAAAGGAGATGATAGTGGACTACTGTCACGTCCTGGCCAGTATAAGGTTAATTGTTTTTGTAGTTTGGTCAGGACGTGGCAGAGGGTATTTGTTTTATGTGGTTCGGGGTGGTGTGTTTGTGTAAAGGGTGTTTGATTTAGTTTTCCGGGTTTTTGGTTGATGGTCTATGTGTTTGTATTCTATGGTTAGTCTAGTGTGTGTGTTTCTATGTTTGGTTAATTGGGGTTGGGACTCTCAGTTGAAGGCAGGTGTTGTCTATCTGCCTTTGATTGAGAGTCCCATATATTAGGGTGTGTTTGTGTGTGTGATTGGTGGGTGATTGTTCTGTGCTTAGCCGTGTGCCTAGTCAGACTGTTATTGTCGTTCGTTCGTTTTTTCGTGTTTGTTATTTTTGTATGTTCATTTTGAGAGTAATTAAAAATCAAGATGAGCATTCACATACCTGCTGCGTTTTGGTCCTCCATCACCGACGACAAGCGTGACAACTACAGGAAAAGGAGGGCCGAACACACCCCCATTCACATCGATGGGGCTGTAGTGGAGCGAGTCGAGAGTTTCAAGTTCCTTGGTGTTCACATCACGTGTCAGGTATGCGTAAATGGCTGTACGGGAGTCAGGTGCAGGAGAGCAGATATCGGGTAGCAAACGGAGCCTTTTATTTAGGCAAACCAAAAACACATGGCAACAACAAACACGAAATACAATACGGGTTGACATAACCCAGCGCAACCAATCTAACGTGCGCATATATAAAACAATAAACAATCCCACACAAAGACATGGGGGGAACAGAGAGTTAAATACACAACAAGTGATTGAGGGGATTGAAACCAGGTGTAAGGAAAACAAGACAAAACAAAACAAATGGAAAATGAAAAGTGGATCGATGATGGCTAGAAGACCGGCGACGCTGACTGCCGAGCGCTGCCCGAACAAGGAGAGGACCTGACTTCGGCGGAAGTCGTGACATCACAAACAAACTATCATGGTCCAAACACACCAAGAAAGTAATGAAGAGGGCATGACAATGCCTTTTCCTCCTCAGGAGACTGAAGAGATTTGCCATGGGTCCCCAGATCCTCAAAAAGTTATACAGCTGCACCATCGAGAGCATCCTGACCAGTTGCATCACTGCCTTGTATGGCAACTGCTCGGCATCCCACCGTAAGGCACTACAGAGTGTAGTGCGTATGATCCAGTGCATCACTGGTGCCAAGCTTCCTGCCATCCAGGACCTATATACTAGCAGAGGAAAGCCCCCAAAAAATTCAAAGATTCCAGCCACCCAAGTCATAGACTGTTCTCTCTGCTACCGCACAGCAAGCAGTACCGGAGCGCCAAGTCTAGGTCCAAAAGGCTTCTTATCAGCTTCTACCTCCAAGCCATAAGACTGCTGAACAATTAATAAGATGGCCACCCGGACTATTTGCATTGCCCCCCCCCCCCATCCCCCCTTTGTTTTTACACTGCTGCTGCTCGCTGTTTATTGTCTATTCATAGTCACTTTACCCCTACCAGTGTTATACCACTGTACTGTGAGTTTATCTATGAAATTATTAGAAATGATTAAGTGATTACAGGTCAGAGGTGAGTGGCTGGATATAGGTTACTATTGGTGACTTGGGTTAATACAGGCCTAGGCAAAGTGAGTAACAGGGCTGAGATAGTAAAGCAACAGGGATGAGGAGTTTTGGCAAAGAAACTGGGGTCTATGACTAACAAATAGGGCAAATGAGGCTAGGATATGGGTGTATCGGTAGCTGATTGTATAAATATTAGGGTACTGACATGTGTATGTCAGGGTTAGGGCATGGGGGTAACTGGGCTGGGGTGTGTGGGTAATTGGGTTTAGGTGTGTTGGTAAGTGGACTGAGGTATATAGATATTGGGGCTGAGGAACAGGGGTAATTGTCTGTTTTTTTTTACATACTTCCAATCAACAACAAAGAAATAAAGCTATATGGATTACATGTTAGAGTTACTAATGGCATAAGATTTTCATAGTGGCATGTCAAAAAATTGGTCAAAAAATTGGTTCACAAATGGGTTGATATTAATGAATATGTATGTGTATTCCTTTCTATTCCCCACAGAGAAAAAAGAGGAAGAAACAGAATATGATGAAGTAAAGGCTAAGGGAAGTGCAGTCACTCAACGAAATCCTGCCACAGCAGGTGTGTTTGAGAGATAGGGCTAGATTCAATCCGGACTGTGGAAGATCCGAGTTATAGCATGATTAGTCTCTCTAGAGATCCGGGTTGCCTCCTACAATTTTCAAATGTTCCGGCTTAACACTGTCTGTCTGTACGTAATAGAGCGTCAGTTTGGCATAGAGGAACTACGTCACTGCCTATGTTACTACCTTATCCACTTGAATAAAATACAAAATAGTAGCTAGAAAGATGGAGATCACAAAGGTTATTTTTTGCAAGTGGCTAGTCATTTGTTTCAAATCGCAATGTTCTGACATGCCTGCCTCGTGATTTGTTGGGAGAGTTGTCTGTTTTTCCTTTATTGAAATTGCTGAAAGATTCTGTCATTGAAACCAAACCTTAGTCACTGCTGTTGCCGGACTTACGAGACTATAGCGCAATAGAAATATTAAGGTCATTTCTGAATGACCCGACATATGCAGCGTTTACTGTGAATGCAGTCTCCGCGAATGTCTTTAAAATTTCAAGCGCGCTATAGCGCCAATCTTCCGTGGTCCGGATTGAATGTATGCCATAATCAAATGATCCACCTTTTATTGTTCAATTATAAGATTTCATCAGATGATGGAATAACGCTTACCATTAAATGTATATTCTTATGCTAACAGTATGGTTATAATAACATGACTCTTATCTTGCTATTCTTAGTGGACGAGAAGTCTGCTCTCCACTCTCAACCCTTTCGAGGAGCGGCAGTGTGTTTGGGGCTTCTTTGTGCCCTCTTAGTTTCAGCTATTATAGGCCTCTGTGTCTACTGTGAGTATGTGGATCATAAAGTATTATGGATTTTGGAGGGGTGCAGGATGACATCATAGAGTAAACATGTCCTTCTCTCTCCATAGTCAGCACTACAAACCGACGTTTAGCGGTTGAGAAAGAAAATGTGTCAAGAGAGAGGGATAGACTGAACTGGAATCTTCAGTTAATATTTCAGTTTGATGTCTTTCCTGTCAATAAATATTGTTCACACAAAGTTGGCACAGGAGGTAAAACCCTTTCTTGTACATTAAAATACATTACTTATTAGATATTACACTTAAAATGAATATACAGTATTAACAAAACAAATGTTGTTTATATTGTAGCGTTAATACTGTAAATGTTTTATTGTTGTAGAGAGGGTGTGTAACTCTTGTCAAGATGGCTGGATGTTGTTCCAATCTAGTTGTTACCTGATTGTGCAACCTGAAGCTCAATGGAAGACCTGGACAGAAAGCCAACAATATTGCAAACAAGAGAATGCTGATTTGCCAGTCATTGGCAGCCAAGCAGAACAGGTGGGACACTTGTGCAAACAAGTGTTTAGAGCAGTGGTATAAAGTACTTAAGTAAAAATACTTTAAAGTACTACTTAAGTCGTTTTTGGGGTATCTGTACTTAACTTTACTTTGACATTTACTTCACTACATTCCTTTAGAAAATATTATACTTTTTACTCCATACATTTTCCTTGACACCCAAAAGTATTCATTACATTTACATTTAGCAGGACAGGAAAATGGTCCAATTCACACACTTATCAACAGAACATCCCTGGTCATCCCTATTGCCTCTGATCCAGCGAACTCACTAAGCACACACGCTTAATTTGTAAATGATGTCTGAATGTTGGGGTGTGTCTTTGGCTAGCCGTAAATTAAAAAAAACAAGAAAATGGTACCGTCTCGTTTGCTTAATATAAGGAATTTGAAATGACTTACACTTTTACTTTAACTTTTGATACTTAAGTGTATTTTAGTAATTACATTTACTTTTGATACTTAAGTATATTTTAAACCAAATACTTTTAGACTTTTAGTCAAGTAGAATTTTACTGGATGACTTTTACTTTTACTTGAGTAATTTTCTATTAAGGTGTTAGGTTGAAATTACCAGAGTAAGAACTTGACAGACACTATGAAAGCTTAACCCAAGTTTATTCTTCCCAAAGGATTGAACAGCTGAATCGCCAAAAACATGTTAACAATAGTGGTGGTATTTGTACCCCACTTTGGGTGGTCTCCTCCTTCTTGCTAAACATTGTATCTTTATTGCTAGGCAGGAAACTAACTTTTCTTTCTCCCTTAAAGTGACCTGACCTGTCCTCGACCCCCTTCATCACTAATCCATGACTCTCTCCCCTTAACAATGCCTGGCACATGTGATCACTTTCCCTACACTCAGTACATTCCAAGATTAAATGCACCCACCATATACCTTCCCCCTACAGATAACCATTAACCTCTGCTGTAGCCCCTCGGCTATGGCACCCCTCAGGTATCTAGTATAACTAATGATTAATAACATTTAAAGTTCAGAAATCCAAACCCATCAAAGGTATCTTCACTTGTACTCAAGTATGACAATTGGGTACTTTTTCCACCACAGGTTTAGAGGGACAGATTCACTCAACCTTTAAGTCATTCAAACAATGAAAATGAATGAAAAGTGAAATAGGAACTAGATTAAAATGTGTGATAGCTATGAACTCAGGGTAAAGCAGTCATAACTAAAAGACAAAAGGACAAAGCCCATTACAATGCTACTTCCTGTTGTGCTCTTTGTTATTTCTCATTTGGACCTGATTACATCCATGAGATCCAACATTTACACACTGCCTCCCGAAAATGTGGATTACTACAAAATGTACCTTTTCCCTAACATTTAATTTGTGGTTTCTCTCACTTCTCATTAAGGAATTCATTCATAACCACACTAAAGATTACTATGATGACTATCATGGGTATTGGATCGGTTTGACTGACAAAGCTGAAAACGGCAAATGGCTCTGGGTTAATGGAAGTCATCAGAATCTGACTGATGGGTAAGGACATATTATTCAGTGTAAACACAACAAAGAAGCATTGTTAAATCATTATTTGACTCAGTAATTTATTTTCATTAATGGTGGTGTTCTCTTTTCACAGGTTTTGGAACAGTCGAAATGGAGGGAATTGCGTGTTAACTATCCCAAAGAATGCACCATTGGCTAATTGGAATGCTGTATCATGTGACATGCAGAACCGTTGGATCTGTGAGAGTAGAGCATTAATATGGCCAGATTAAATTGCAGGAACACTCTCTTAAGAGGCATTCTCACATACTGAGCTCATATATTATTGCATCTTCCTTTGAGAATTAAATTCAGTTTTATTCTTCTTATTGAAGGACCCCTGCATCTGCTTGTTGGGGTCAATTCAGATTCACTCAATTCAGTCTGTTTTGTACGTTTTTGAAATGTTAACAATCAACGATCTGTTTTAATGTAGCTTTGGTGAATTAAAAAAATTATGTTTAGTTTTAAGCTTTCATATAAATCAGGCACATTGTCTTTCATATCAATTATTTCATTATGACAATGAATTAGTGCTCTTATATTGTGTTATTGTATTATGTTTCATACATTTGTGTCTATGTTCACAATCAAAGATCAACTGTATGTATAGTGTAATGTTTTAAAATAACATTTGTTTTGGCCTTTCATAGATCAGAAATCATATCATATTCAGTTTACAAAGCAAAACTAGACTTGTCTTCCAAGATTTTCTTCCTTCGATTTTGAAACATCTTAGCATATGAAGTACAAGTTAAATATGTAGAATGGAAGTTTTACATTTTTTATGAAATCACTCAGTTTTATAACCTATGCAATACTTCTGCTAAATTGACAGTTTTATGCACTAAATTAAATATTTATTTAAAGCGCCAATCAGCAATTGAAACAATAACAAAGAATTTCCCGCCCCTGTTTTGGTAAAAAGCTGAGGGATGGGGCTGGAGAAATGTAACCACTGTCAAATTCATAGAAAGAGCTATGGGTGCAAGGACTGACCATCCGTTATATAAACGTAATAGTTTTAACCATGTTATGAGGCTATATAGTGTTTGTTGACCATTACTTTGATTACAAACATTGGAAGAAAACAAGCTTATATTTTGGGTTGTGATGGAGAATGACAGTGGAACAAAGCTCATGAGGCATTTACAATGCATTCAGAAGTATTCAGACCCATTGAATCTTTCCACATTTTGTTACATTACAGCCTTATTCTACATTGTTTCTTTCCCCTCAAAAATCAACACACAACACCCCATAATGACAAAGCAAAAACAGGTTTTAGAATTTCAGGATCTCTCTGTACTTTGATCTGTTCATCTTTACCTCGATCTTGATTAGTCTCCCAGTCCCTGCTGCTGAAAAACATCCCCACAGCATGATCCTGTCACCACCATACTCCACTGTAGGGATGGTGCCAGATTTCCTCCAGACGTGACTCTTGGCATTCAGGTCAAACAGTTCAATCTTGGTTTCATCAGACCAGAGAATCTTGTTTTGCATGGTCTGTGAGTCCTTTTGGCAAACTCCAAGCGGGCTGTCATGTGCCTTTTATTGAGGAGTGGCTTCTGTCTGGCCACTCTACCATAAAGGCCTGATTGGTGGAGTACTGCAGAGATGGTTGTCCTTCTGGAAGTTCTTCCATCTCCACAGAGGAAGTTTTAAGCTTTGTCAGATTGACCATTGCATTATTGGTCACCTCCCTGACCAAGGCCCTTCTCCCCCGATTGCTCAATTTGGCCAGGCAGCCAGCTCTAGGAAGTGTCTTGGTGGTTCCAAACTTCTTCCACTTAAGAATGATGGAGGCCACTGCATTCTTGGGGACCTTCAATGCTGCAGACAATTTTTGGTACCCATCCCCATATCTGTGCCTCGACACAATCCTGTCTCGGAGCTCTACGGACAATTCCTTCATCCTCATGGCTTGGTTTTGCTCTGACAAGCACTGTCAATTGTGGGACCTTATATACACAGGTCTGTGCCTTTCCAAATCATGTCCAATCAATTGAATTTATGACAAGTGGACTGCAATCAAGTTGTAGAAGCATCTCAAGGATGATCAATGGAAACAGGATGCACCTGAGCTCAATTTCGAGTCGCATAGCAAAGTGTCTGAATACTTATGTAAATATGGTATTTCAAATCAAATTTATTTATAAAGCCCTTCTTACATCAGCTGATATCTCAAAGTGCTGTACAGAAACCCAGCCTAAAACCCCAAACAGCAAGCAATGCAGGTGTAGAAGCACGGTGGCTAGGAAAAACTCCCTAGAAAGGCCAGAACCTAGGAAGAAACCTAGAGAGGAACCAGGCTATGAGGGGTGGCCAGTCCTCTTCTGGCTGTGCCGGGTGGAGATTATAACAGCACATGGCCAAGATGTTCAAATGTTCATAGATGACCAGCAGGGTTAAATAATAATAATCACAGTGGTTGTCGAGGGTGCAACAGGTCAGCACCTCAGGAGTAAATGTCAGTTGGCTTTTCATAGCCGATCATTCAGAGTATCTCTACCACTCCTGCTGTCTCTAGAGAGTTGAAAACAGCAGGTCTGGGACAGGTAGCACATCCGGTGAACAGGTCAGGGTTCCATAGCCGCAGGTTATGGAACTGGAGCAGCAGCACGGCCAGGTGGACTAGGGACAGCAAGGAGTCATCAGGCCAGGTAGTCCTGAGGCATGGTCCTAGGGCTCAGGTCCTCCAAGAGAGAGAAAGAAAGAAAGAATTAGAGAGAGCATACTTAAATTCGCACAGGACACCGGATAAGACAGGAGAAATACTCCAGATATAACAGACTGACCCTAGCCCTCCGACACATAAACTACTGCAGCATAAATACTGGAGGCTGAGACAGGAGGGGTCAGGAGACACTGTGGCCCCTTCCGATGATACCCCCGGACAGGGCCAAACAGGCCCAAACAAGCCCTTTGGGTTATTTCTGTTTCTTATTTTTAATACATTTGCTTGGGGGGTATTGTGTGTAGATTGATGAAAAATATATATATAGATCCAAAATGTGGAAGAAGTCAAGGGGTCTGAATGCTTTCCGAATTCACTGTATAAGTTATATTCTTCAAGAATCAATGGGTACTGTCACGCCCTGACCTTAGAGAGACGTTTTATTTCCTCTAGTTTAGTTAGGTCAGGTTGTGATGTGATGTGGGGTGGGCAATCTAGTTTTTGGATTTCTTTGTTTTGGCTGAGTATGGTTTCCAATCAGAGGTAGCTGTCTATCGTTGTCTCTGATTGGGAATCATACTTAGGCAGCCCTTTTTCTCTCCTTCAGTTGTGATGATCCATGGCACGAAGCCTCCAGTGATAATCCATGGCCCGGAGCCTCCAGTGATAATCCATGGCCCGGAGCCTCCAGTGATGATCCATGGCCCGGAGCCTCCAGTGATGATCCATGGCCCGGAGCCTCCAGTGATGATCCATGGTCAGAAGCCTCCAGTGATGATCCATGGCGCGGAACCTGTAGTGATGATCCATGGCCCGGAGCCTCCAGTGACGTCCCCCAGTCTGGAGCCTCCAGCAACGTCCCCCAGTCTGGAGCCTCCAGCAACGTCCCCCAGTCCGGCGGTCTGCAGTCCAGAGTCTCCAGCGGCGGTCTGCAGTCCAGAGTCTCCAGCGGCAGTCTGCAGTCCAGAGTCTCCAGCGGTGGTCTGCAGTCCAAAGTCTCCAGCTGCGGTCTGCAGTCCAGAGCCTCCGGCGATGATCCACGGTCTGGTTCCTTCAACGATGATCCACTGTCCGGTGATACAAAAGCGGAGGGATCAGCGGGCGGAGCGGGGGCTACGCCCCGAACCGGAGCCGCCACCATGGGTAGATGCCCACCCGGATCCTCCCCTATAGGTTCAGGTTTGCGGCCGGGGGCCGGGGGGGGGGGGGGGGTACTGTCATGCCCTGACCTGAGAGAGACGTTTTTCTCTGTTTGGTTAGGTCAGGGTGTGATATGGGGTGGGCATTCTATGTCATTATATTTCTTTGTTTTGACCGAGTATGGTTTCCAATCAGAGGCAGCTGTCTATCGTTGTCTCTGATTGGGAATCATACTTAGGCAGCCTTTTCCCCACCTGTGTTTGTGGGTAATTATTATTTCTGTCTGTTTTGTGTGCGCCTCAGTTGCGTCACGTTCTTTTCTGTCTACCTGTTTATTGTTTTGTTCGGTTTATTCTAATAAAGTATGTGGAATTACAAGCACGCTGCGCCTTGGTTGATCTACGACAGGGAGTTCGAAGATAGCGAATGTGACAGGTACATATCATTAATTTATAAATCCAAAAATGATGCCCCTTTAAGCATCATGCAAATGTGTGACATCACAGAGAGTAGTAAGGAAAGCTCATTGAGCAAAAAATACATGGACATTACTGTGCTCATATCTAGCAACCTCATATCTGATGTTGATATCACATTGTTTAAAACATCAATGTTGAGAATATTAACAATACAGAACACTGTACAAGAATCGGCATATTAACACCAGTTTAAAAAATTATTTCTAACATGAATTCCACTATAAACCTCTGTTTAATTGCTGAAAGTCTATTGTTGACAGGAAACAAAACAGACTTTTTTTCAGGGTTTTGCAAATATTTCAGTTGAGTCCAGATTAAATATATCAGATTTCATTTGATGGTTTCATTTGTCTATGAGATGAACTGAAATTGGAGCTCTGCCACAAGCTGATGAATGGCTGATCTCTTTGCCTTTCCAACAATCTTGGGCAAGTCCTCATCAATCTTGTTCCAAATTATTATTTTTTTTTAAGAGGTATTGTAAGGGGTGCGTAACTGGTGGCAGGGAAGTCAAACGCAGGAGAGCAGAACTTGGTGAATAGCCGGAGCAGTTTAATATATAAAACCAACAGTATACAAAACAAAAAACACATGGGTACAAAACCCATAACGCACCAGTAACACATAGCACGAGTACTTACAAAATAAACAATTCCCGAAACAGAGGGAAAATATACAACATGTAATTAGGGAATTGAAACCAGGTGTGTGTGAAAACAAGTCAAAACAAATGGAACATGAAAAATGGATCGGCGATGGCTAGAAGACAGGTGATGTCGACCGCCGAACACCGCCCAAACAAGGAGAGGAACCGACTTCGGCAGAAGTCGTGACGGGTATAGACTCAATGTGTAACCTGTCCTCTACTGTCTGCTTGTCCTCTTTGCATCTTTTATTTTAGGTTCCTCCTCCACCGTTCTCCCTTACTTTCTCTCCTCTATTGCTGCATCCTGTTTCTTTTTCTTTTTTGGAGGAGAGTCCTCCACAGTTTCTGATTGGTTGGTTTCTTTTCATTAGTGTGTTCCATCTCCACTGGATCCTCCTCTTTGTTCTTGGACGACTTCTTCTTTTTGATATTGGTGTCTGAGTCAGACACTTGGAGAAACTCACGATTTGACTGACAATGTTTTGTAGAAGACTGTCTGCAAATATATTTGCAATTGTTTTATTAAATGTGTACACAATGGTTTTAGTTTATCTGATACACACATATCATGAGACTATTTTTTGTACAAAGTAAACAAATCAAATTAATCTTATTGGATAATTGATGGACTGAATAAAGGATTGGGAATAACAAGTTGTGTAGCTATTTTCTCTGACCAACTATGACCTCACTACTACCCTCTGGTGACAGTATTTCAACATTGCAGCAGCCCACATCCACATTGTAGCAACCCTGCATCCATTCAATCTCTTAGTGTTGGCTCAATAGTGTACTGAAGATCTATTGCATTCATATTGGAAATTACTTAATATATCTATTACAGACAAATGGGAAAAGGATTACTACATTTTCTGACATCTTAGCAAGTCAAGGCATTTCCTTGAACTTGTAACCAGTCAATGTGGCTCGGTCAACTTATTTTTTAAGAATCAACCAGTGACTGGAGGGTATAAGGAGGGAAATGCAAGTCTTCAGAGATATGCTCACCTTAAAACAAGAGAGGAATGAAAGACAATCCTATTTCTGTTTCTGAACATAGTTATTTCTGTTTCCCACAGCTTTACAGCTTTCCATATTGAGTACCACACAGCAATGTTACCATCATGGCACGTAAACATACCCCTTTGAGTCAGATGTGTGAATCTGTACAGTGAAATGTCTGTCTGTGAAGTAACCTCATCCCCAGGCTCAATTGCTACAGAGAGAGAGAGCCGGCTGGGTGGAGATTATCTGTGAGTAATTAATGCAGACCAGAGTCAACCCAGAAGTACTTATACAGATCCTATTGAGGATAATAACAACAGTATTCACACTTGTAGAAATAGAGCATACCCAAACAAGCTTCAGCCCAGCTTGAACAAAAAATGGAATCAGGTGCTTGACTGAGGGACTTGAAAATCAAAAAGAAAACCTTCCTCACCCCAGGACACTTCAACAGGTAAATAAATACCTTTAAATAAACTGAGAAAAAAAGAAAAAGCGCTTATGAAGGCGTCCAATGACGAAACAGATCAATGCAGACAGACTCTTTTTCTTTACTTTCCTGATAGTCACCTGTTGAAGTCCTGGAGTAAGGAATGCTTTAACAGTAGTCACACATGTATTTCAGACACTGTTGGTTAAGGCTTTCTTTTTATCTGAAGGATGCCAGAAGAGCTGCATTAATCTACAATGATTAAAAAAAAATCTAAAATGTTCTTCACCAAAAGCTGAGTCTTAGCATTTCTTTCTCTCTTCATCTATCTTACTCTTTTTTAGTGCATTTCTACCAATTAAGCTAATTCTTACTGCCGGACCTAGCACTAAAACGGTTTTATTTAAATCACCATGTTTTTAAATCTTCAAATTGATGGATGCTTAAAGCAAGCGAGCCAGTTATGGCAGCTATTAAGTCCAGATTATTTGACTGTTTTATCAATTCTGTGTTGGAGAACATTGATGCCAAATGTATTGTAAATGAAGGTTTAATCAAGTACCTCTCTGTGACAAGTTACATTCTTACCACAGTAAAAATGAATGAAAAAAAGAGAAAAAGATAGAACATACGCTATATGTTGAAGTAAAGGCAAGGGGGAGTGCACCAAGTCAACCTGGTCCTGCCACAGCATGTGTGTTAAATAAGAGACCAATATCCACCATTTATTGTTCAATTATTTGACTCCTTCGAATAATAACATACTGTCAGATTCACTAATGAAGCATATTAAAATATAGCTATAATGCACTCCTATCTTTGCTCTTCCTAGTGGAGGAGGGCCCTGCTTCCCACTCTCAACCCTTTCGAGTAGTGGCAGTGTGATTGGGGGTTCTTTGTGTCCTGTTTGTGTCAGCCATTATACCTCTCTGTGTTTACTGTGAGTATGTGGATCATAAAGACAAAATAATATGACATTTGGAGAGGTGCAGGTTGAGTAAGTATGTCCTTCTCTCTCCACAGTCAACACTGCCCTCTCAGAGAACAACACAAATTTGTTGAGGGAACTGGAGCAGCTAACAGATGAGCATATATCCCTACTGGCAGCCAATCAGGACCTAATGAATCTCTATTGCAAGCTGAGTGTAGCCAATCACATTTTTTCAGAGCGATTACATCAACGTGTTTACTGAAAACCAGCAATTGAAGGCAGAGAGGATGAACTTGTCAGGAGACAGGGATGGGCTCAATTGGACTCTTGGGGTCATATTTCAGTTGAAGACTTTCCCAGTTGATAACTACTGCCCATATAAAGATGCCAACACCAAAGTTAAAGTTTCCATCCCAGTTAATATTTCCTCATTCATTTGAATTTTCTCATATGCTGATGGTCCAGAATGTATGTCACAGCAATGCTTTATGTTACTTTAAAATGTCAAAAACATTATGTAGCTGATCGTAGTTGTCCTCTATTGCCCAGTTGATAGAGCATGGCACTTGCAATGCCAGGATAGTGGGTTTGATTCCCAGGACCACTCATACAACAAATGTATACACGCATGACAGTAAGTCGCTTTGGACAAAAGCATCTACTAAATGGTATATATTATTATATTACTTTGCATGTTTGATGTTGCACAGATAGAGAGTGCAAACCTTGTCAAGTTGGCTGGGTGCTGTTCCAATCCAGTTGTTACCTGTTTCTGCACATTAAAGTCCCCCTCGGTCACCTTTGGAGGATCTGGCAAGAAGCAGACAGCACTGCAAAAACAACAATGCTGATTTGGTTGACATAGGCAGTCAAGAGGAACAGGTAGGACACTGCTACAGGTAAATGCTTTAAGGGAGATTCACACAAGCTTAAAAGGGTTATTCAAGCAATAAAAATGTCAAATAAGTGAAATATGAACTATATTAAAATATGTGATACAGTTGAAGTCAGAAGTTTACATACACCTTAGCCAAATACATTTAAACTCAGTTTTTTACAATTCCTGACATTTAATCCTAGTAAAAATTCCATCTTAGGTCAGTTAGGATCACCACATTATTTTAAGAATGTGAAATGTCAGAATAATAGAGATAATTATTTATTTCAGCTTTGATTTCTTTCATAACATTCCCAGTGGGTCAGAAGTTTACATACACTCAATTAGTACTTGGTAGCATTGCCTTTCAATTGTTTAACTTGGGTCAAACGTTTCAGGTAGCCTTCCACAAGCTTCCCACAATAAGTTGGGTGAATTTTGGCCCATTCCTCCTGACAGAGTTGGTGTAACAGTCAGGTTGGTAGGCCTCCTTGCTTGCACACGCTTTTTCAGTTCTTCCCACAAATTTTCTATGGGATTGAGGTCAGGACTTTTTGATGGCCACTCCAATACCTTGACTTTGTTGTTCTTAAGCCATTTTTCCACAACTTTAGAAGTATGCTTGGGGTCATTGTCCATTTGGAAGACCCATTTGCGACCAAGGTTTAACTTCCTGACTGATGTCTTGTTGCTTCAATATATCCACATAATTTTCCTACCTCATGATGCCATCTATTTTGTGAAGTGCACCAGTCCCTCCTGCAGCAAAGCACCCCCACAACATGATGCTGCCACCCTGTGCTTCACGGATGGGATTTTGTTCTTCGGCTTGCAAGCCTACCCCTTTTATCTCAAAACATAACGATGGTCATTATGGCCTAACAGTTCTATTTTTGTTTCATCAGACCAGAGGACATTTCTCCAAAAAGTATGATCTTTGTCCCCATGTGCAGTTGCAAACTGTAGTCTGGCTTTTTAATGGAGGTTTTGGAGCAGTGGCTTCTTCCTTGCTGAGCGGCCTTTCAGGCTATGTCGATATAGGACTCGTTTTACTGTGGATATAAATACTTTTGTACCTGTCTCCTCCAGCATCTTCACAAGGTCCTTTGCGGTTGTTCTGAGATTGATTTGCACTTTTCGCACCAAAGTACGTTAATCTCTAGGAGACAGAACGCATCTCCTTCCTGAGCGGTATGACGGCTGTGTGATCCCATGGTGTTTATACTTGCGTACTATTGTTTGTACAGATGAACATGGTACCTTGAGGTGTTTGGAAATTTCTCCCAAGGATGAACCAGACTTGTGGAGGTCTACAAATTTTTCTGAGGTCTTGGCTGATTTATTTTGATTTTCCCATGATGTCAAGCAAAGAGGCACTGAGTTTGAAGGTAGGCCTTGAAATATATCCACAGGTACACCTCCAATTGACTCAAATGATGTCAATTAGCCTATCAGAAGCTTCTAAAGCCAGGACATAATTTTCTGGAATTTTCCAAGCTGTTTATAGGCACAGTCAACGAAGTGTATGTAAACTTCTGACCCACTGGAATTGCGATACAGTGAATTATAAGTGAAATAATCTGTCTGTAAACAATTGTTGGAAAAATGACTTGTGTCATGCACAAAGTATGTGTCCTAACCGACTTGCCAAAACTATAATTTGTTAATAAGAAATTTGTGGAGTGGTTGAAAAACGAGTTTTAATGACTCCAACCTTAGTTTATGTAAACTTCCGACTTCAACTGTTTATAGCTACTGTATGTTCAAGGAAACTCCCTCACAACATGAAGTTCATTAACACTGCTACATCTGTGCTCTTTGTTATACAGTATGAAAGTGGGACTTCCTGTTGTCTCGTTTTTGTAGGCTAAGAATGGGCTTCAAATAAGACTTTTCTAACTTTCGGCGATGTGTCTTACTTCTTGAGCGTCAAATATTTTAATAAAAGGAATCGGGTATGAGCAAATCAATACATGAATACGAATAGAATTGTGTGTGTATATATATATATATATATATATCTTATACACTGAGTTTACAAAACATTAGGAACACCTTCCTAATATTAAGTTGCAGCCCCTTTTGCCCTCAGAACAGCCTCAGTTTGTCAGGGCGTGGACTCTACAAGGTGTTTGAAAGCGTTCCACAGGGATGCTGGCCCCATGTTGACAATGCTTCCCACAGTTGTGTCATGTTGGCTGGATGTCCGTTGGTTGGTGGACCATTCTTGATACGCACAGGAAGCTGTTGAGTATTCAAAAAAGAAGCAGTTTTGCAGTTCTTGACACACTCAAGCTGGTGCACCTGGCACCTACTAGCACACCCCATTCAAAGGCACTTCAAAAATAATGTATTGCCCATTCACCCTCTGAATGGCACTCACTGTCCATGACTCAAGGCTTAACATCCTTCTTTAACCTGTCTCCTCCCCTTCATCTAAAGTGGATTTACCAAGTGACATCAATAAGGGATCATAGCTTTCACCTGGTCAGTCTGTCATGGAAAGAGCATGTGTTCTTAATGTTGTGTACACTCAGTGTATAACTGCCTTTTCATGAATTTGATTATATAAGCTTGAAGCCCATTCAAAAAAAGTAGGGGACTGACTACAGGAAGTAGGAAGTACTTTCATACCGTAATCTCTTTCATTTGGACCAGATAAGATGCTTATATCCTTAACGTTTAGACACTGTCATACTGCCTCACAGAACTGTGGCTTACTTTTAAATGTAGCCTATTTATTCATTTGTATCTACTTGGGGTTTCCTTAACTTCTCATTCAGGAATTCATTCTCAACACTCAATCCTACTATGATGAAGATCATGGGTACTGGATTGGCCTGACTGACATAGCAGAAGACAGTCAATGGCTTTGGGTTGATGGACGTAATCAGAATCTGACTGATGTGTAAGGACATTCCAATCAGTATAAATACAACACAGAAACATGTTGCCTACAACAATTCTTCACTAAGGGCTGGATTCAATCGGTACCATGGAAGGTCCGCATTATAGCTTGATTGAAATGTAAAATCAATGTTCCCACGTTTGCAGACTGCATTCACGGTAAATGCTTCAAATCTTAACGTGGATCTTCCACGACACAGATTGTTTTTTCATTCATTGTATTCTTTTCACAGGTTTTGGAAGCATCAACCTGTGCGGGGTCATGATTGTGCTTTAACTAACCCAAACAATGCACCTTTGGCTAAATGGAATGCTGAATCATATGGTCAGGGTAAATTGAGCCACGTTCACAGTCAAAGATCTATTGTAAAGAGTATTTAAAAATAAACACTCATTTGTGTAGGGCTTTCATAGGTTCCCCTTTTAATAAAATCACTATTTTATAAACAACGCAATACTTCTAAATCAGCAGCTTTAATTGGCACTTGTACCTCATCACACAAAGTAGTAAGGAAAGTTTATTGAGCAAAGAAAATACATTACTGTGCTCATACATAGCAACCTCATATCTGATGTTGATATCACATTGTTTAAAACATCCATGTTGAGAATATTAACAATACAGAACACCGTACAAGAAGCTGTATAAAAACACTAGTTGACGACTAAATATATATTTTCTTATTACAGTCTGTAGTTGAATCTTTCCATACAAATAAATATGTTGACAAGAAACAAAACATCCTTTTTGCATGGTGTTGCAATAAGCGTTAATTAAAAATATACTGCATTTCATTCGATGGTTTCATGTGTCTATAAGATGTTATTAGAGCGCTGACCCAAATCCCTGACCTGTTTCCTCTCCAACAAGGAAACCACTAGTCCTCAAACTGGTTCCTGTTGTTTAGCTTTCTTATTTTTCTTTTTTAGAGGTATGGAGTCCAATACATCGTGCAACCTGTCCTCTACGGTCCGCTTGACCTCTTTGCATTTTTTTTTTTTACCTTTTGTTTTAGGTTCCTCTTCCACCGTTCTCACTTCCTCCATTGCTCCATTCCGGTTTCTTTTTGGGAGGGGAGTCCGCCACAGTTTCTGATTGGTTGGTTTCTCTATCTTTAGAGTGTTCCATCTCCTCAGCCACGTCTTTGTTCTTGGAGGACTTCTTCTTCTTCTTCTTCTTCTTCTTCTTGGTAGTAGTGTCTGAGTCAGTCTGTTGCCGAGTGGCACCTTCTCCCTCCGAAGCCTCTTCACCACCTCCTCCGGCTTCACTCTCTATAGAAATGACATCAGTTTCACACACCTCTCCATTTAGATGACAGCTCTCGCCCTCTTCCAACACCTTCCTCTGTTTTGAACGTTTCCTCTTGGTTGGCTGAGCGTTGTCTGCTGTATTATCTTCCACAGACGTTAGTTCTTCCTCTACAGGAACCAGCGCCACCTCCCCAGTGTTCTCCTTTAAACTTTTCCTCTTTTTTTTCTTTTTCACCTTCATTTCAATGTTGGTACTTCCGGAGACAACAGCAGAATCAGCATTCTCTTCAGCCACATTCTCACGGGTATCCTCTGAGTGATTCTTCCTCTTTTTGGCCTTCTTCCCCGGGGTCTCATGCGTCAGTTCATCCTCAGGGATCTGGGCAGCTGGTTGGGTAGTGGTGGTGACACTATCTGGTGTTGCAGCCGCTAGTTGGTTTTTCTTGCCATACTTTGCCATGAACTCTTGCTCCTGCTGCTCCAGTCTGGCTAGCTTGGCACTCATGGTAAGGCCGTGTCTGGCTCCTCTGTTGCGAACAGGAATAGGGACAAACAATGTTTAGCTTCCTAATTAAGACCAGGTTCAAGCCCTTCACCAACAGCATGCACCAAGATAGGACACACATTCATGTGATTTGTTTATTACAAATGTATTGGTGACAAGCAACTTACTTGTGAGCGGTGCGTCCTCCACAAGCCTTCACCAGGTCAGCGTCTGATAGCCTATACAAAGGGAGAGGGAAATAGCATTTATTATTTAAACCTGTGCGTACATAAAACCACTGTCGTTAACAATGTATGGGTTTAATCTGCACATTGACATGAAAACAAATAACCTTCACAAACTGATATCAATCCCTGTATGGTGGTGGATGGTATTGGGCAGTGAGGTTCTTACTTGGTGGTGCTGGAGAGGTCCAGTCTCTGGTCCTCATCGTCAGAGCTGCTGCTGCTATCTGTACTGGAGGACTTCTGCTCTGGCTGCTCCAGTCCTGCCAGGAGGGTGGCAGACTAGGAGGAAGAGAAATAAAACCGTTCCAGTCCATATCATTTGCCTATGTGCAGTATCTTTCTGTACTATCAAGAGAGCTCATTGGCACAGATATGGGTGTGTTCCAGTTGGATTTGTTTTTCTGTACCTTCACAAAGCATCCATAAAGTTTGTCTCTTCCCAACATGGCTTTCGTTGGCTTCTTGTTGGAGATCATTCCTTCCTCTTCCTCCTCCACCAACTTCTTCACCTGCACACCATTCTAGAAGAGAAAGGTAGAGATGTAGCCTAGGCCCAATGTAAGTGTGTGAATGTGTGTATGCGTGTGCGTGGCCTAGTGGTAAAATAATCTTTCATTTCACACACCCATTCTGAGGACTTACCTCGCCAGATTCCACTTCCAGGCTAGAAGATGCTTTGTTGAAGACATGGTCCCACCAATGGAAGGTGAACTGCTCCCCTTGACGATGTCCCACCCCTCCCTTGTCACATTTCACTTTGACTTTGATAGCCTCAGATATACCATTCTCCTGCCGACCAAGACCTTTACCTGTGAACAGTGAGGGGTCTTCTATTAGATCTAGTTACCATTCATAACACAGAATTAGATACGACTGGCAACTACTACTAGTAGTGACATCAAACATTCAGGCTGCTGCACAGACACTACGGAGGCTCTAGTCTAGAGTGCCTGGTTAAATTGTGTATGAGCGCATTTAAAAAAAAAATATTTACACTCGAAATCGTTAAATTAGTGAGAAATAGATGTCATTGTTGCAATAGTTTGTGAGTGGGCAACATATACATTCATCTTAAATTGACATGTTTAATTATTTTGCCATATTGAATTGAATATTGCGCTAATTTCCCTAATGTGGACAGTTTGTTACTACCTTACTCAAGCTTGCATTTTCAAACCATAAAATTTAGTGGAATTACATATCCTTTTACCTCAGATTGTTGATGTTAGTATAAAATAATATAGTCATCACGATGACATAAGATTTATTGCTCAAAACAGATCAATATCTTTGGTTTTGTACCGTTGATTGTCACACGTGCTGGGATGCGCAGAACACAGCGTTAATGAAATGGCACGAAAAAGTTGGGTCAGTCTCTCTTTAAAAGTTGCTGGCCAAACCAATGGATTTGACAATCAAACTATCACTTAAATAACAGCCAACCGTTGTCACTGTTGATATCCTATGGGTCGTGATAACTTAAACTAATCACAACGTTTGGGTTAACAGTGGTTTGTTCCCTTTTTTTGTGATGGCGAAATCAACATCCGACATCCCAAAATATAGATCGCAGCCTTCTATAAGTTCTCATCTAACCAACCATATACAGGTTATTCCATGATTCTGGGTGGCCTTTGAATAGTGCTAGTTTAAACAGCGCTACACTCCAAACGTTTACCCCCTGTTCAACACTTCAAAATGTAGCTAGCAGTCTTCTACAAATTCTCCTCTAACCAGTGATGTACACATTCCATGTGGTTTTCGATGAGTGATTGCTTATTTGTCAGTGTGTTTCTTTTTCTGTTTTGGCGACCCCCAAATGAAAATGCATCACCCCAATGTAGCCCACTGTCTTCTGCAGGTTGTTCTCTAACCAGTGATGTAAAAATATGTCCAGTTGTCATGTGGTTTTCAGTTTCAACAGCGCATACAACCCGATTTCCCCCCTAATCGATATCAGTGATTTATTGCCACCTGTCAAAACAGGGTTTTTGGTACATAAAAAAATACAAGTAATATGATTACTAATTGTTGCACATGTATGACAGTACATTTTATGTTTTCAAGATAAACTGTTTCTGATTATTGGTTATTGATTTGGACACATTAAAAAACTGTTGACATTGGGCTATTTATCCAAATGTCTTGTCAACAGGAAGCAGTGCCAGCATTATTTTCAAAACAAGTTTCAGGAATACAAATTGAACTTTCAACATTCATTTCCAAAGGTATTGTACTTAAATCAGGTAAAAACTGCTGAATGAGTCCAAAAACGTGCTCTGATGGATTTATTTTGACGATATAGCAGAAATCATCAAAACTTGTTTGCCCTGCCTACTAATGTAATTTACAAGCAAATTCAATCTGACATATGTATAACGTTACACTTGATATAGAAACTCATGCCTGTAATCTTAAGATGTTCATTAGCTAGCATATTGCCCATCATTAAATGACTATACCGTACTGTTACTAAATACATATCTGAAAATCTAACATTAACGTTACCTTGTTCCCAGCCATGGCGCAGTAGCTGTTGCTCTGCAAACTTCAGTCCACGGCTCTTTTCCTTAACAGTTCCTGCCATTTATTTCTAAAGAAATGAACATGTTAGCTAGCTAACGTTAGCTATATTACAATGCATTTGACAGGTCTTCAGTCTCAGATCTCAACATTTATGCATTAGATAGTTAAACAGTAATGCACAAAGAACACGATTTTCTCAAATATAATATACAAATTCTGTTTGCAAGTCCGCAAAAAAAAAAAAATCTGTTTTGGTTTAGCTAACAAGCTAGCTAGCTAGTTAAGAGAACATTCACACTTGAATGCAAGTCATTACTGTACTAATAAGGGCTGAGTATGAAATCATAAACAACGACCGGGGTAATGGTACTAATTATTTTACCTTGTCTGGTAATCTAGACTCACATTGTTGTTCAAAAGGGATAAATGAAAACGTTTTCACAGTTCTACTGGAACCATGAGGTAAATTCAGCAGGCTGACATGGCACCGGAAAAGACTACGCTTCTTATTCTTCTTCGATGAGGTTTAACCGCGGTTGGCATCCAATAAATGTTGCATTACCGCCACCTACTAGACTGGAGAAAAACTCCCTTATACTTATAAAATCACCAAATACCCTACCATCTAACCCTACACTCACCACCCTACTCCACTATTTAAATCTATATAGGCCTAACTCAGGCCAACAGCTTGAAAGTACAAGTCACCACCACAGAACACACACTGTAACTCTTCTGATGTTAAGTCTCATACACCCAAATACCTCTCTGTAGTGTCCACCACAACCTTAATTTTCTGTGACTTACATTCCATCCCTGTAGTACAGTTGAAAACCATTGCTATAAATGCAAAAAAATCCAATCTTACTGAAGCATACAATACCAGTCAATTGATTGAACACACCTTCTCATTCAAGGGTTTTTATTTTTACTATTTTCTACATCATAGAATAATAGTGAAGACATCAAAACTATGAAATAACACATATGGAATCATGTAGTAACCAAAAGAATGTTAAACAAATCTAAATATATTTTATATTTGAGATTCTTCAAAGTAGCCACCCTTTGCCTTGATGACAACTTTGGACACCCTTGGCACTTTCTCAACCAGCTTCACCTGGAATGCTTTTACTACAGTCTTGAAGGAGTTACTACATATTCTGAGCACTTGTTGGCTGCTTTTCCTTCAGTCTGCGGTACAACTCATCCCAAACCATCTCAATTGGGTTGAGGTTGGGAGATTGAGGAGGCCAGGTCATCTGATGCAGCACTCCATCACTCTCGTTCTTTGTGGTAAAATAGTCCTTACACAGCCTGGAGGTGTGTTTTGGGTCATTGTCCTGTTGAAAAACAAATGATAGTCCCACTAAGCGCAAACCAGATGGGATGGCATATCACTGCAGAATGCTGTGGTAGCCATGCTGGTTAAGTGTGCCTTGAATTCTAAATAAATCACTGACAATATCACCAGCAAAGCACCCCCACACCATCACACCTCCTCCATGCTTCACGGTGGGAACCACACATGCAGAGATCATCCGTTCACCTAGTCTGTGTCTAACAAAAACCAAAAATCTCAAATTTAGACTCATCAGACCAAAGGACAGATTTCCACCAGTCTAATGTCCATTGCTCGTGTTTCTTGGCCCAAGCAAGTCTCTTCTTATTATTGGTGTCTTTTAGAAGTGGTTTCTTTGCATCAATTCGACCACGAAGGCCTGTTTCATGCAGTCTCCTCTGAACAGTTGATGTTGAGATGTGTCTGTTACTTGAACTCTGTGAAGCATTTATTTGGGCTGCAATTTCTGAGGCTGGTAACTCTAATGAACTTATCCTCTGCAGCAGAGGTAACTCTGGGTCTTACTTTCCTGTGGCGGTCCTCATGAGTGCCAGTTTCATCATAGTGCTTGATGGTTTTTACAACTGTACTTGAAGAAACTGGAATTTTCCCAGATTGACTGACCATGACTTAAAGTAATAATGAACTGTTGTTTCACTTTGCTTATTTGAGCTGTTCTTGCCATAATATTGCCTTGGTCTTTTACCAAATAGGGCTATCTTCTGTATACCACCCCTACCTTGTCACAACAGAACTGATTGACTCAAACGCATTAAAGGAGGAAATAAATTCCACAAATGAGCTTTTAACAAGGCACACCTGTTAATTGAAATGCATTCCAGGTGATGACCTCATGAAGCTGTTTGAGAGAATGCCAAGATTGTGAAAAGCTGTCATCAAGGCAATGGGTGGCAATTTGGAAGAATCTCAAATATATTTGGATTTGTTTAACACTTTTTTGGTTCTACATGATTCCATATGTGCTATTTCATAGTTTTGATGTCTTCACTATTATTCTACAATGTAGAAAATAGTAAAAAAAAAAATAAAAAATAAACCCTGGAATGAGTAGGTGTATCCAAACTTTGACTGGTACTGTATATCACTGGTTGGCCTATCCCTCTGTACTGGTACAGATCTACTACAGTACTCACACCACTCCTCTCAAAGTCCCTCCCCCTTGACCCATCTTCCTCTACTTTCTTCAGTGCCTCAGAATATGATAACTTCTGCACTACTCTAGCCCTGAAAACCTCAACCTGCCTCTCTTGCACTGGTCATTTCTGATCCACAGTCCCATGGGCATCCCTACAATTAACACATATCCTGTGTTGTAAAGTACTTAAGTAAAAATACTTGAAAGTACTACTTTAGAAGTTTTTCGGGGTATCTGTACTTTACTTTACTATTTTTGACAACTTTTACTTCACTACATTCCTAAAGAAAATAATGTACTTTTTACTCCATACATTTTCCTTGACACCCAAAAGTACTCGTTACATTTTGAATGCTTTGCAGGACAGGAACATTGTCCAATTCACACACTTATCAAGAGAACATCCCTGGTCACCCTACTGCCTCTGATCTGGCGGACTCACTAAACACACACGCTTCGTCTGTAAATTATGTCAGTGTTGGAGTGTGTCACTGGCTATCCGTACATTAAAATAACAAGAAAATGGTGCCGTCTGGTTTTCTTAATATAAGGAATTTGACATTTTAATTTACCTATTGATACTTATGTATATTTTATCAATTACATTTACTTTTGATACTTAAATATATTTAAAACCAAATACTTTTATACTTTTACTCAAGTAGTATTTTACTGGATAACTTTCACTTTTACTTGAGTCATTTTCTATTAAGGTATCTTTACTTTTGCTCAAGTTTGACAATTGGGTACTTTTTCCACCACTGCACATATCTCTACTTTCCCCAATGCTACATATTTCTTTGTCTCATGCCCTTATGCACACTTCTCACACAAACACCGTGAATCTCCCCCTTCATTTGAAGTGACTAAACACTGAGGTGTATACTTTATGTTTCTTAAACGGAAGCAAACTGAACGAAACGGGGAGGGACCTAGCGGAATTTGTCCAATTGTAACTCTCGTTTGGACCACAGGAGGTTGGTGGCACATTGGTGGCACCTTAATTGGGGAGGACGGTCTCGTGGTAATGACTGGAGTGGAATTAGTGGAATGGTATCAAATACATCAAACACATGGTTTCCATGTGTTTGATGCCATTGTATTTACTTCCTTCCAGACATTATTATGAGCCGTCCTTCCCTCAGCAGTCTCCACTGGTTTGGACAAATGATTACACCCCCGACGAGCACAATCGGCAACGTTCTGAACTTGTTTTCAGTTTTAGTTGATTAGAAGTGGTTTTGAATTTGCAAATAATCCTTACTTAATTGATAAATGTTGTACTTGCGAGCCAAAATGAACATTGCCATTGTCATTCCAATACCAACCCTTACCCGATACATACGTGAAAGTCGCAGGAGGCTGTTGAGGGGAGGATGGCTCATAATAACGGCTGGAACGGAGCTAATGTAATGGCATTAAACACATGGAAACCATGTGTTTGATACCATTCCACCTATTCTGCTCCAATCAAGGTGCCACCAACCTCCTGTGTTGAAACTACAGTAATTTGAAACAAATGTGCCCTATATCCTTCCAATAGTGGACTCTTGATTAGCCTGTCACAGTTCTGACAATTGGCCTACCTGCCCCCTTGTTCTTGCCAACCTGCCTCCTAGGGTCCCAATGGAGAAACCCCATGTTGGGGCCCCAGAGAAAATTGCATTGTGATAACGTTTTCATCAACAGCTGTTTCCCCAACCTTTCCAACTTATACCCATCCCGTTTGTAACATTTTTACACGTTTCTTATAATTATGGAGCCTATGGGAAGCGATCTAGACATTGTAATTGTTTTACTTATCATGCTTTGAAAATGTCAATGATTCATAATTAATATCATATTTTATCACAATATGTTTATATTTTAAAGCAGCAGCTTGCCACATGAGTAAAGCTTTCATAATCCACCAGGGGTCATATGAGATAGAGAGAGAGCAATCTGCAAATCAACAGATGGGCCAGGGTCAAGCACATCTTTACATAATATGTAATTAGTCTTATTACATTATTTTCTGCAGCTCAATTGATTTTAACTTTGCTTTTGAATTTGTGTAGAGACATAGGCTACAGTTCCATTCTAACTGCGTCCCCAGGCTCAATTAGTGCATAGCAGGCAGGTGGACATGATTAGTTCCATCCTACAGGAGTCCAGTCAGGCTTTGTCTCAGAGGACCCTGGTTGGGCACTCTAGCCTACAGGAAACCATTTGATGTTTTCTGTGGGCTCTTGGTTTCCTCATGACAAGGATGTGTGCGCCATTAACCCACCATGCAGTGCTGTCTATCTGTGTAAACACTCAGCGGCAGGAAAAACACACGTCCTGAAGTCCCCAGTTATCATCACCAGCCTACTGTTTACCAGGAAACTCTTCTCTTGCTGCCTTACAGTCCCTATAAACCACCCAGACACACAGTTATCACAGCAGTCGCAACATATATTGTGAGCCAGAAATACCCAATGTCAATAAAACGTGTGTCCAGTGTCTGGTCGTGTTCAACCTCCCTGTCCTGAAACACTGTGACTCACTGGGGGAGGGGGAAACCCCAAGAGGAAAGATAGATTAGCAAAAAATGGATGATGTGCAGTATGCATACTGCAATTTTTCAACAGGAGTACATTTAAATGACTACGCCAATACAACACCAGGCCTACTATGTTGAATTATTGGTTCTGTACAGTGGTGAAAAATGATTTAAAGATGCCTTCATCAAACATTGCATCTACATGATGTCACTGATGCACTAGGTCTGTCTACCTGCACTAAAGGCCTAATCTAGCATGCAATGAGTTCTTCATTTTTCCATCAAGTAGTCATTGGTCCTTATTTCTTACAATCTGAGCCACAAATTCCTGACCATATCTCCCCATCCACTTCTTCAGATCTTAAACTAGGCTACTGTAATGAATAGCGATCATGTATGACAAAGAGTTGATAAAAACGTGCACTTTGACGTCATCACCTATTAATTCAATCCCATTTAAACTGTATCAACCATATACTTTAGGCCTCCGACAAGATAATAAATCAATTTGACAATTTAGTTTTTGTTTATTGTGAAAAGTCTAATTGTAATCAAATGTTTACTATTCTATAATTATCTCTCTCTCTGTCTCCCCTTTCTCTCTCTCTCTCGTTCTTCTTTCCTGTTAATTTTTCAGTTCGCTACTTGCCTCTCCTCCTCTCAATCCACAATCTGCGACTACAGACCCTCCCCCGATGGATGCGACAGAAACCAATGCACTGAAATTGTGAAGTTATACTACTGCTCTTTCTTCACTGACTTCATCTGGAAATCATTTTCCACCGCTGGAAATTTGTTATAATATCTTGAGGTAGTTTACTTGGAGATTTTTCGTCGTATAAATAGACTATCGCCGCAAATACAGTGGATTAACAACAAATGCTTTTCACCCAGGTGAGTGCAGAAAACGTATGCGTTTAGAAAACAAACGATAAAGTCTCTATTGTAAAATTATTATGCCTGATTATTCGCAGATTATTCAAACTGTAACGGCCATGTTTAGATCTGTATGTTTTTTTATTCTCTCCCATACTGTTGTCTTTCTCTTTTCTCTGATGTACAGCACACACAGTAATACATCCTGACATGCCTGCATATTACCATATATATCAGTAGATAGAAAATAACACGTGAAAACTGAACATTTGTATTTGGAATGCTGTTTCTGTGAGTATTTCTTGTCATGAATGTTTGATGGGGCATAGCCATATGCTCAATCTTCATAACTAAACTGGGTCAATTAATATTTTGCTAGAAGGATTAGCCTACAGTCTTGATATGCAAAACATGATCTGACTATCATAGAGTGCCATCTTAATGTGTATTGTTTGTTCAGGCTTGCAGTTGCTTGGTTTAGGGTTGAAGTTGTTTCAAAGATGGTTCCACTTGCCGCCCCCCCCCCCCCATCTGAAGTCAGGAGGACTGCAAGATGTCATCCACATAAAAGTGCCTCAAATGTGAACCTCAACCTGCATATTGTTACAAATATATAACGTTTTTCATCTTTATTACTGATGTTTATTTTCATCACATCGAGTATAGTAACTGTAATTATATTAGCAATAAAGAATATAGGTGCATTCATGTTACTGTATCTTAACTAGGCCTAGTTGTTTGTTTTTTCAAGACTTACTCTTAAATATCTAGGTACAGTATAATGACTGTAATGACAAAACAGTAGAACTCAACTCATAACAGAGATGTGGGCTGGAACACACTCATTTTCGGGCCTCCAGATTGTTTTATTGACTAGTCATAACTAGGACAGCTCTTGTCTAAAGCTGCTGTCCTACTATCTGTGACACACAAACCTTTTATGTGCAGGCAGTATGTCCTCCATTAGAGAATGTCGAGCAGAGGAAGTCAGTGGGAGTAGGTCGGTTGTTGTTTCCTTACGCCAAATGGCCAGCCTCCGCCTCTGTTGTCTTTTCATTTTATTAAGCGCCTCTTGGGAATTCCAAGATCTCAATTGACCTGGAGGCCTATGTTGTGGCAAGGCAAGATTCATGACTAATGGCAACGAAGTGTGGGGAAGAGGTGGCTGTCACTTCTAGCAGTGTGGAACACATTGTGACACGGTCTGAGTGGCTGAGTCAACTTTCAACACTTCAAGTTGAAAACATACCAAATGGGACAATCATAGTGAGTCCTCTGGTGGATCTGACACACCCAGTGGTTTTCATATCTATGTGGAGCACATTTCCTCTTTGGATGACACATACACTTTTTCTATGGCTATATCTTATTGTTTTAAAGGTGAGGTATATGTCTGTTTTCACCCAGCTTTCCCTTAGGACTGCAGACTGGCCTAAAATCCTCTAGTGTAGTACCCAAAGATAACTTATGAATGGAGGCTCTTGGGAGAACCTGGCGCTGTTGCACATAGAAACACTTTAGCACTCAACACCTGGAAATGAAAGATAGGATATGTGATTTACACAGTAAGCCGCTGCCACCTGGACCTGACAGCACCTAAACTCGCATTTACTGTGCTCTCCAAGACAGCTCAGCAAAATCCTCAGGAAAACACATTGATATCCGTCTGTAGTCAGCTGACCTCTTTACAAAAGTAGATACCCACTGGGCACGGATGTCAATTCAACATCTATTCCAAGTTAGTTCAATGTAATTTAATTGAAATAATGTGGAAACATCATTAATTCAACCAGCGTGTGCCCAGTGGGTAAATCAAGATTCCGTGTAGATTTTTCTGTCTAATGTCCATACATACTGCTCTGCACATCTACAGTACACCTCTTGGATATGTGTCTGTTTGTCGACAGACTGTTACTGCCATCAGTGAGTACTGTATGTAGATTTGGTGATCTCTTTTCTGTCTGTGGTCTAACTACAGATTCCTCTCTTAAATCAAACAGCTGGAGTTTATCCATTGCTCTCCTCTGGCTGGCCTTCTATGACCATCTGTTTCTCCATCCAAGAGGTGAAGTATGGAGGTCTGGTGAGCCATCGGACATGTTTTGGTTTGGGATGACACTGGCCAGACACACCAGAGCCGAGGTAGAAATAGAACGAGTAGAGATGAGGTAAATGTAGTTACAGTATATTTGCTTCGTGTTAATTTTGTCTTCCAAATGGCAGAAACCCTCTGTTTAAAAAGGTTTATTGTAACGCCACATAGTACACCCAGTCTATATGGGTTTTCTTTTGAAAGCCATGGCTTTTCAGGAAAAGGTTTATACCAGGTCACACACAATTTGTGTGTTGTTATTGAGTTAAGATCGTAGTTGTGGATCCTTGTTTGTTTTCTATCCAAACATGTCACTTTATGGACTCAAAACATTGTTTATATAGAAGGTGGATTAATGGTTATACTGTACAGAGGGTCTGAGAGGTTCTTACAAGGTTTTTTGACATCGCAGTCTGGCAAATGTAATGTTGTCAAATCTACAAAGCAATCTCCTAATTGATAAACCTCCTAGGGATTTTCTCCCCAGCCAAAGGGATTGTCAATATTATAATGAATACTTGAATGATTTGATGATTGGTCAATCTCGTCTTTTCAGTCTTTTGTGCAGATAAATCATCGTAATGGAAAACAGCAAAGAGCAATGGCACGTTCAAAAGAAGGTGACAGAGATGTAATATTCCTACCACATGCTTGTATAAGTCTCTCAACCCCATATGCTCAGCAGTCGTGCAGATAATTTGGAGCCGATACGACTGCAGCCATGCAAGACGTGGTTTTGACCGGTTTTGCTGTGGAACATGGACAGATACTATAGGCTCTGGCTCAAATAAACCTTCATAAAGAACAGTTGGTTTGGATAGAGGATCGAGGGGGAGAGGACTGGAAGGGGTTAATGGAGTGACCACAAAGTACTTGTACTGTGGTGAGTGTCTTTGGAGCTGCTTGTGTTGTTGTTTGGGTGGGTGGGTGATGTTGGGTAGGGAGGGTGGTATTGTGGAGGCGTGGTGGAGACATGTGTAATTAAGATTTGGGGGCCTGTTCTGGTGCCTCTCGTTTCATGCAGTGTTTATAGAGGAAGGCTGTAACAAACAGAAACCTGAGCTGCAGAGGGAGGAAATGTATCCCCTTTAATGTCTCATTGCTTTCTCAGGCCGTCTTGAGAAAATGGTTGTGTTTTTTCCACTCTTCGTTGCTTTCAGCAGCTGGTGTGAGGTCATTTATGTAAATGAAGCAAGAGCCATTTATTTTCTCAACTGTTGGATAAGATGTCATATTTACAATATAATGTGAATTCTGAATGTTAAAATAAATAACTGTTATGTCATGCTTGGCACCCCATTGACATGTATTGGTAGAGCTCCACTTGATGTTTTTCCCAGTTCCCGACCTACAGCCAACCCAGTCGTCCACCAGCTGTGTGGAGCAGTGATTCCATGGCTCTCCATCATGCGTTTTATGAGATTCCCTCCCCTCACAAACATTTCCATTATTCAGGTTAGGTAATAAAAGGGAGAGTTAGTCACAGAGAAATGCAGAATGAGAGAGTATCCCTCGTCAACATCATCGTTATTCAAAACAACAGTCTATGTTAGCGTCCCAATGGATTTGCTCTTGGAAACTCTGGGTTCAGCAATGCCAGGTATGATTGTGTTGGTAGAGGATAGTTTTTATTTTACCCGCCAGAATCCCTCCTCAGTTGTGTTTACTTGTCAGAGGAAGGGAAGGTTGGGATGCAGACCTGGGTTTACAGGCAAGATGTTTCCTATCCGCTTCCTATTGTTTGTCCTAGTTCTGTCTCCCTGCGCTCCACAGCGATGAGCGAGGGGAAGAGCTAGGAGAATGTGGACTTGTGGGGGTTTGGGAGACTGGGATGTTTTAACTTAGTTTTTTTTTTGCACCATGGCAGATAAACATAGCAGTAAACTATCAAAATAAAGAAAGTCGCACACTCCATGTATAATCTCCCAGCAATTTAATGGGTATTTACCATCATTTCGGCATCACTGTGCCTTCCTTAGAGTCCTTTCTCAGGGTCCTTCCTCACCTTGAGGAAGGCACAGTGATGCCGAAATGTTGGTAAATACCCATTAAATTGCTGGGAGATTATATATGGAGTGTGCGACTTTCTTTATTTTGATAGTTTATAGTTTATTCGCCCTTAGTCAGCACCTCCACACAAACTATTATTCTTGGTGTGCGCCAGCTCATGTTTTTTATCAGATAAACAGAGCAGAACAAACAAACTATTTGGGCCAAGAGACAGCTTGGCCCCTGTGTTTTATAAGAGGTGAGCGAGCACATGAGTTAGTAGAGTCAATATTGAGCCATCTTGTTTAAATGGTAGAATGATCTATATGATCAAGATGACCCCATTTAAAGGATGCTTTATGAGTAGTGCTGAAGGAAAGGAAGAAGCATTAACACTTACTTTTACAGTGTGTTAACTACAAGGAAATGACTGAGTACCTACTCACAGCTATAGCAATTTATAGTTATTAGTTGTTAGGCTACCATTAGAGCGCGCCGAATTTCAACTCCAACTTTTTTTTTTTTTTTACATCAGTTCAGATCTCTTCTGATTAGTTCCCACTTTGCACACAGAAAAATAAAGTGTTACATTCATTTGCCATTTCCTTGATTGGCGAAGATCATACCCAAAGAGGAAGGGATGCTGCTGGCCCCTCTCCTTCCTCGCCTGCCCCCCGTGTTATTTGCCCAGGACGTCCTGTGTGGTGGCGGTGGTGTGCATCTGGCCCTTGTCTCCAGTTGCCCCCTGCCTTCCTGTTCTGTCGAGCAGACCTGCAGGTGTGACACAAAACATTTGTTTAACCATATCTTTACATTTGGCATGCATAACGCCCACATGGCTGCCACCTATAGGTCTCAAAATAGGTTACAGCACCACTGCTGTGAAAAGCATAGTCGCAAAGACAAAGCATAGAAACATTTTTAAGGGTTCACCTTCAGGGTAGCACACGTGGCTCAAGTTCTACAGTGAAAAAATAAAACAATTTGTTTGGTCTTTAACTTCCAAAGGCTCAGAACCAGGCCCATCTGGAGAGGGAGAACTTTTGGTTCTGTGAAGAAAAAGCTGCGATAAAAGGATTACATTAATAAGGAGCAGATTTCCTCCTCGCCCTCCAAAGGCAGCGCACTGAAGGCCAGAGGCAGGCCAGTAAATCAATTGGGTTTAACTGAGAGGAATTTACTGGCCCAGACTGAACTTCCTGGAAAAACAGAGGTAGTAGAGATAGAAAAAGAAAGAAAGAAAGAGACAAATACCTTATGATACGCATCCCCCTCTTAGTTCTACCTCTGGTTACTGTCCGATTGAGTTATTTTTGCTAACATGTCACAGAACCTTTCTGATGTGCAGTCATTCAGCCATAATGCAGACAGAGGGACGAGTCTGTAGATGCACATCTGCCTGCACGTGTTTAGCTCTGTGTCTCTTCATGCATTGTGCATAATGACCTAACCACATACCCTGCAGGCTTTTTACATTTAGGGGGGTACATGAGGTAAATAAATGCCCAGATGGGACACCATTATTACTCCCCAAACAGGAAATGATGCCCAGAACTCATCCTGTAAATTTAAAGAAGGTGAACAACAACAACAACAGAGAAAATATATACCAACAGCTACCCAAATGGAGCCTATCTCTCTGACTGCAAATAAACTGGCCAGCTAGTTACATTAGCAGGGTTGTCTTAATCGAAAGCAGATGCTGCATGGTCGTAGTCTGTTATCGTAATTTGCTCTCAGTTTCATAGAACTGTGAAGTAAAAAAACTATGTAAAGGCCCAGTGCAGTCAAAATTCAGTTTTTACTGTGTTTTGTATAATATTATACAACAGCTGATGAGACTAAAACAACTGTAAAAGTATGAAGAAATGTGATCAGTGTTATTTCCTGATAGTTCTGCATTGCACCAAAACCTATATATTAGGAATTATCATGCCTGTATTGGAGAAATACTTAAACTAAGGTATACTGTAACATCCAAATCTGTGTTACTGTAACCTATCAGGGTCCTGTTGAGATCATGGTCCGTTAGCCTTCGTGTTAGCCAAGGCAGAGGGGGTTTGATACCACACCCTGCCGCTGGAGAGGGGACTGCAGCTAACATCTGGGACTACAGTAGTACGCAATATGCATGGGATTCAGCCAAGGGAAAGGGGATAGTGGCTAGAGATGGAAAGTGTGAGTGCACACACTTGTTGTGGGGGAGGGCATGTGAGGCCTCAATGAAGTCACTGTAGGTCTCTGTATGTGCCCATCTGTGTTTATGTGGATGTGTGATGGAAGTTTTTTAGATGACCAGGCAATTTTTGCTGTCCACATCAGTTCAGCATTTCCTTTTGTTAGAGTACATTCTGCTTGGCTGTTTCCCTTAGTGAGAAAATACCGAACAAAACATTATTGGAATACTGTACTAGTGCTGCTCTACGGCCGATGATTAATTGGGTAATGATTGACAGACCGCAAAATTGAGGAAGTACGAGAGGCAGAGAGTGTTTTTGAATTTGCCACCGACAGTGTAGTAAATCCAGATGTGCACAGTGCACAGACTACAGTGTGGTCATAAAACAGGCATGGCTTTTCTAGACTTGGATGATCATAAGGAGGAGGTTTGATTTCGTAACAAAAGTGAAGTGCCTATAGAAAAACCAAACGTCATTTGAGGACCATAGAAGCAGGTCAAGATAACATTATTACTCTCTTTTTTTTTAGTATTTTTATCTTTTGACATATAGGTTGAATTAGTGGCCAGTTGATGAACTTAGACACAAGTGCTTTTGTCAGTTATTAGTCATTGGTCAAAGTGTTTAGCTGGGTTTTTTGTATTCTGATGGTCCACTAAAGATTTCAAAGGCTTGTGACCTCTTGGCCTTGTTGTGTATGTTGGAAGAACCCAGAAGAAATCAAACATGGATGAAAAGCTGAGTGTAATGTCTGGTAGTGTCATGAGAAAATCAGCCGAGGACGATACACATCATCTAGAATAATTCACTAGAGGTTCCCACAAGGACAGAGAAGTTGAGTGAAAGTGACAGCATGAAGGAAAAGAGCATGGAGAACAAAATCATGATTGAGGAAATTAGATTGATGTTGTGGTGGAAATGATGGAAAAATAGATAAGATGTGGGACAGACTGGTAGAGGATATTTTCGAAGAATATTGAAAGACTGCAATCTGCAGTGTCAAGCTCAAATTGGCGGTGGTCAAGGTAGCCATATTATTGTCATCACTTGCTATCCATCCAGTGCGTTTGTGTGAGTACGTTAAGCTGTTCTTTGTCTGTGCTTGACGTCCGGCCTTGTGTATGCGACGATCACTTGTGTTTAGAAAGTACCATACACGTTCTTTATGATGAAGTCCACTTTTGTTCATAGAATTACGTACATTCATATGTGTAGTGTGACATCATGAGGAGGGTGATGTGTTGAGGTATGACTGGTGTCTTGAGTTTATAACCCCTCTTTCTCGTACACAAACAACCTTGACACCTTACAGACTCATATCTCTTCACTGTCACGCGCCAAGGCCCTTTTCTAACTTTCATCCAATGACTTGGACGAGCATCGTGATCATGGCATCAAGTGTGAAGTGATTCAAGGGGTAGTATAAGAATAGGATTGTGGGGTCCAGGGCACCACAGGGTGACTCACAGAGACCTTCAGACTATAGGGAACTTCCGGTTGTAATGTCACCGCCATATTGAAGTAGGAGAGGTGATTTCACTACAGGGTATGGCAGGAAGAGCAAAGGAAGGGGCAGTTCTGAACAAACAAGCTACTGATGATGATTCATACTGCAACACCAGAACAATCAACATGGTTATCAGGATGTCTAGAAGTCATAACACAAATTGTGTAATTGTGACATTCTCAAATGATGTAGTCATTTATCGTTTCGATATTCAAGACCTGTATGTCAGGATGTTACAGTATTTATTGAGGATAATTATGGTAAATATTAATCTACAGCTGAGGATTCGGTTATAATGGGGTTATAGGATTAGTGAATTGTTCTTGTATACCAACTAAACTGTACTAAACAGCTTGTCTACAGCACGGAGGTACATTCACTATGAAAGCTCACCGTACACGCGTGTGGTCTCTAGAATAATACCGCTTGATTCTATGGTAATTACATATCCAGAATCCTGAACTGTTGCTGGAGCCATCTCTGCGATGGTCTCACAATAATGCTAATGGTGTGGTCTTTTGACTGTGTTCTTGCTGTGTGCGTTTACAGTCAAGCCTGTGTTTTCGGGTTATGGTTTGTGGAAAGTCTTTTTTTTTTCAACAAGAAGCGCATGTGTCTCCGCACACATTATGATCCCCAGGACATTACGGCACATATAATTACTGCTCTGTATGGTCATGTCCCTCCAAAACCTCAGCCAGGGCCTCCATTTTAGGTTTTCCACCATTTCATATAGTTAAGCTTGCATAAAAAATACTATTAAGACCCTAAACTTTGCTTTTTAATCTGAGGTGAGTGTTTTGGGGTGTACTGTACATGTACATATGCATGTGTTTTTGTTCTAGCTAGAGTACTCTGGAGTGTTTGTGTTTGTGAGGACTCCTACACTTTCCTTGACCGACAAAACCTCAGTCACTCTGCCTGTGGTTATGGTCTGGAGTGTGCCGGCCCTAGAGGTAGTTTACACTGTGTGGCTAGCTGGTTGCAGACGAGAACACACAAGCCCTCACTGTGGAGCGATACCACAGGGATGGACTCAACTTGGCCAAACGCCCAACACAACAAGAGAGAATGTGTTCCAAGAGTGTCAGTACAACACGTTTCAGTTGGCCAGGCATTCATACCAACCTTATCATATGGATATATTAGGTCTGAATGACCATGCATGAACTAGCTTCAAGTATTACCTTAACAACACCATAAGGCACATATTCCATGGCTGACTGTTCGGCCATGTGTAGAACTCATGTTGATGTTCTCATAAGGCCCAAAACAACAACATTACCATGGTACCCTTATCAACCCTACCTCCGTTATCTATTTCAGTCTGTTCAGTGTCGCCCTATTGACAGTGCCTATGACATACGTTTTCTACACCAGAACCACATGACCAACATCACAGGGATAGAGTCTAACACATCCACCCCAACTCTGGTTTATCAGACTGCTAGAGCTGCTCTCTAGGAGTAGAGGAAAAGGTGTGACCATCATGTAGACCTCCTGACCCAATCATCTGGTATTTGGGGGCCCCTTGACCTCCAGGTCTGGGGCCCGCCAACCTTTTTCTTTTGGGGGGGTTGGGCCCCCCTGGAGGTTGGGGACCCCCACATAGCATATGTTAGCAAAATGTGTACCCTGCATGCCCGTTCGGTAATCTGTCCCTGCTCACACACAGGGCCTGGACCACAAAATAATAGGGTGTGTGTCCCTCGTTTCCTCCAGATAGCATATGATAGCAAAATGTGTAGAATTGCTGGAAATTAGCTTTAAAACTGCAAAATGTTCTCTCAACCTCATGACAACATGTGTACAATAGCATTATAAAACTGCAAATGTTTCTCTCTGAACCATGGCTTATTTCCCCTGGAGGTCGGTGGCCCAGGGCCCCAAATGCGGTAGTACGGCCCTGTGTGTGAGGCAGAAGAAGAGAAGAGGTGTGAGGCAATAGAGTTGACATACAGACATACTGTAGGTTATTTTTATTTTTCCATAGCAACTACCCTGATTTAACAAAGTGTTAGAGAAGTGTTTTATGACTCAAACCGTAGCATAGATTGGCAGACACCATTAAGCGTACAGCATGTCACTGTATTGTAGAGGCTGTTGCTGAGAAGGGTTGTGTTGCATCGTGTCCAAAATGTTGACCGCATCAAACAGATTTCCTGAGGTTCAAAAACATTTTTAAAGAAACAGACATCCAAAAGTGCTATATCAAAAGTTAAAAACAGGTCAAGTTCAATAAATTACTTTGGGTCTTTTATCGTTTGACATAAAAGTTGAACTAGTGGCCAGTTGATAAACTTTGACCAGGGATGGGCAACTTTGATCGCGGTTCTACGTACCCACATCCATACTCACACGTGCAGTCAGAGCCAGCCCTAGCCTTTTGGGGGCCCTAAGTGACATTTTGTTGGGGTCCTAAGTGACATATTTTGCCATACGGTGGAGACAAATGTTTGCAGTTTTTAATATGATATCAGAGTGAGAGTGACTAATAAAATCAATGGGGGCTCCCCGGTTCTGTAATTCGACCATGAATACTACTAGTTTAGATAACTGACTAGACTAATTTACCAATCAAATTTTATTTTTTGATGACATGGGCTAAATGAGTGACTGACATAACAAGAGAAAAACAGCTGATGTGCGCCAAAATTTAGAAATTGCACGTGGTGTATTCTACTCACTCTCAACAGTAAGCTGAGACCCCGACTGGTTGGTCCGTGGGCCTACAAAAACGGGCCTCTAGTTGCCCATCCCTGACTTAGACACGAGTGCTTTTGTCAGTTGTTAATCATTGGTCATCAAAGTGTTTAGCTGAGGTTGTTTTTGTTTTCTGATGGTCCACTAAAGATTTCTGTCACGTTCGTCGTATGGAGTGGACCAAAACGCAGCGGGAATGTAAGTGCTCATCTTCTTCTTTATTTATAAAGAAACGTGATACAAAACAACAACGAAAAACCAGTCTCGTAAGGACAAAATGACTATACAGAGAAACAACTACCCACAAATCCCATTACAAAAACACCTCTATTAAATAGGTCCTTCAATTAGAGGCAACGAGGAACAGCTGCCTCCAATTGAAGGTCAACCCAATAAACTGCGCATAGAACTAGAACAAATAGAACGAACATAGAAATACACTAACAAGAACATAAACCAAAACACCCCGAAACACCCTAAACAAACACCCCCTGCCACGCCCTGACCAAACTATAATAACAAACAACCCCTTTTACTGGTCAGGACGGGACAATTTCAAAGGCTTGTGACCTCTTGGCCTTGTTGTGTATGTGTAAAAGCTGAGTGTTATGTCTGGCAGTGTCATGAGAAAATCAGCCGAGGATGATACACATCATCTAGAATACTTCACTCAAGTTGAGGTTCCCACAATTCTCTGATCCCAAAGCAAGACAGAAGTTGAGTTAAAGAGCCAACCTGAAGAAAATTAGAAAACACCATTAAGCATATGTCACTGAATTGAAGAGGCTGTGTTGAATCGCATCCAAAATGTTTACGTCTGTGCTTTTCCGAGAACATTCGGCAAAACCAAAGTATCAAACAGATCTGCTGAGATCCAATAACAATTTTAACTTGTCTGCCAAAGGAAGACAAAAGAAGCAGACACCGAAAAGTTAAAGGTGTCTTTTTTTCTCTCAGGGCAAAGGTCAAAGTTCAAGAACTCATACTTCATTCGCATGAATCCTACAGAAGACAGCACACCCTGCAGCTCCAAGCTCACTCAGCAAAATACAGCCTTCCAAGAAGTAACTCCCCAAATGACGAACCCCTCCTCTTTCCTTCCATATCATCCCTTTGTCACGCAAATCCTACGACAGCCATCAACAGCATATGAGCTGCCAATGTTCCAGTGTGTGAGGATTGAGACTTGTGGTTCGGTACCACCCTTAATGAACAAAGCCCCACTGTAAACACTCCCAAAATGTGTCATGTTCAAGAAACAATAAAAGATGTAATGGATAAATGTGAGAAATTGACCAAATCAACAGTTACGCACCACATATATTTCTGATTTGCAAAAAAACTTTAATGTTTCGGAAGGTATGAATTTGAAAGATTGGGTGTGGGGTGGTGTGTAGTTGTTCCATCAAGTTTCTATTCTCCCAATGGGTTGTTGATGGTGCCTACTCCCTTTGCCCCCACACCCATCCACCCAACATGTGGCATTACAGTGTCTAGGCAGTGTGTGCCAGCCTAGCTGTGGTCGAAGGAGCCGAATCTGTCATGCGCACCATGAAGAAATCCCAGATGCAAAGGATTATGGGTTTTAAATCCAGTTTACAGTAACTGTGTTTTAATGGAGGGGAGAGGGGGGAGAGTGGCTGGGGGCTAATGCTGCAGAGTCGGGACTATAGGCTGTGGTTAGAGTGACACATCAAGCTCTCCATTTGATTCACTCCAGCTGGCAATGCCTGTCAGTGCCAGTTTGAGAGCACTTTTATGGATTTGTTATTCTTACAGTTCACATGTAAATTGATGACACAAAGTCTAAAGCTTGAAATAGTTATATTTTTCCTAAAAAGGCTCTTGATACCACTAATCAGGGGAATTGATCATCAGAAGCGTTCAGCGAATTATATCGTATTGACAAGTTTTGGTTGTTACGTTGCCTAAGTGATATGCATTGAAAATCATATATGATTTAGCTGAAGCTTTTTTAAATCATATTTTCTGAATAATGTTCAACTACAATCTATCATGAAAACAGTGCAGCTGGTGACATTGACCTTTGATTGGTTGTTGTTACCTTATAAGTATCATAGAATCATATATAGGAGTTGGCTGTTGAATGGATATCGACCTCATTACAAAGTGTTGACGCTTAACCCATCGTTTTTGCGCAGTGCACACGTGGCGAATGCAATCCTGACGTGAATAAACTGTTTTCCAGTGTTATTTTTCTCTCTTAGGCTTCAATAATTTGGAACATTTCGACATTTAGAAATGGTATTCATATTATTGATCATGTAACACTATTATAGCATTTTACAATGCCAGGAGATTCCCAGGAGTAACTTTGAGAAATGACTGTGAACTTGAGACTTCATATTGTGTAGCTTAGTTTCTTAGTCTGGTTTAGATATTCCACCCCTCTACATGAAAATCGAGTTGTCCTTGGCATCCCTCTCTCCTTCTCCCTCCTTTCCTCCCTCTGTCTCTCTCTCTCTCTCTCTCTGTCTCTTTTCTCCTTTTCTATTTTCTCTTTCTCTCTCTAGTTCTGTCACCAATCCACACCAATCCGTTTTTCTCTCAATTTTATTTTCCTTTACAACGCTCTGTTCCAAAGAGTGACTAATATTTTCTACCTCAATTAACATTTCAACCCCAAAGAGAGAGAGGAGTAGAGGGGAGGGAAAAAGGCAAGCGACATTTTAAATATGAACTAATCTTATCAAATTCATCTTATTGGAAAATTGGTGGACTGAATAAAGGATTGGACCCCATCTTCCAATCCACAGCCAATGCGTTTTTCTCTCAATTTTATTTTCCTTTGCAACGCTCCGTTCCAAAGAGTGACTAATATTTTCTACCTCAATTAACATTTCAACCCCAAAAAGAGAGAGGAGTAGAGGGGAGGGAAAAAGGCAAGCGACATTTAAATAGTGCCATGTGCAGTGTCTAGAATTTCACCATTTACTGACAGAATAAAAAAAAGTCTCTACTCTTATTTAAGGAGCTTGTTATCCAATAGCGACCAATAAGACCCCACCCCACTCAGGACTGGATTGTCTTGGAAGACAAGAAGCTTTAGGATGCTCAGTAAATGTGAATGAATCGCTATTGCATGCATATTGCATGGTTCAAATGATGGTAGAAATAAGCATGGAGTTTCAGTAAATATATGTGAGTAGCCTCCAGAGCTGTCATTAAATGAAAACTGTGAATGCAATGGTTTCAGATGTGTGAAACCAAATCAAATGTTTTTCCTTAGTCTCATTTCTGAGGCTTTTGCAAGACTCATGACTGAAATTGAATGGTAACAACATGCATAAGAGTGTCTCGGTTTTGCAAGATTAATGTGACACAAGTACATCTGTTTTCATTTGGGCCTTGTTTTCATTGAAGTCCCTGTGCAGTTCTAGAAAGAGCATCGTGGGGCCCTTTTAAACATTAGGGCATTCTCCAGTTGGTACGATCTGCACACGCCTGGGCCACTTGTTTAGTTCTGTGGCGCTTGACATTGTGAGCCAAGACAAGTCCAATGAATTAGCGAATATACTCAGATACTATAAATAGTCTCTCTGTACTCGTTTCAACGTGTGGGACTCATTTTGTGCATGGAACGTTTTAAGAACATGAAAAACAAATGAGCTATCAATGAAAGTATTAGAAAGTGTGTGTGTGTGTGTGTGTGTGTGTGTGTGTGTGTGTGTGTGTGTGTGTGTGTGTGTGTGTGTGTGTGTGTGTGTGTGTGTGTGTGTGTGTGTGTGTGTGTGTGTGTGTGTGTGTTGTACTGTGTATTCCTATCCTCTATTTTTTTTATTGGGCTGCATGAAAGTCCAGTTGAGATGGTCTGCTTTGCTCATTGAAACTAACCCAAAAGCCTTCTAGTGCAGGCTGCAGCGTTAGAGGTCCAGAACCACCTCTGTACCATTCAAGGCACATACTTCAAGTAGCTCTGGTCCAGAATACACCCTGGACCGGACTATACCCTGGACCAGAGCTAAAATATATGTAGAGCCAAATCTGGTGCCTATCTGCACTTATCACGTGTAACATAATACATATATTTAGCCATTCATTTCAGTCAGAGCTGTCTCTCTTCACGTCTGCACTCATTAAACCTACACTCTGTTTCTCAGCACTTAAGAATTCCCATGCGGTTTCAATACTTTGTCTAATGAAGCTCAATTAAAAATAAAAAAGTTAATGAAAGATATTTACTCCAGTCCAATGAAGTGGCTGCTAAAGTCGATTGCTCCTCTTAATAAAAACCATACGCCTGTTCTTATAAAATTCTGTTTTTGTGGTGCAGCTTTTTAAGGCGTTAGAGTGTGTGCCAGAATGTGTATTATCTCCTGACACAGAGAACAGGAGGGTTGTGAGCGGCGATATATCAAAAGCAGCAGATCAGTGAATGTACTTGATTTATGTTACAGGGAGCATTGTGCCAAATCAACTCATAGCTACGGCTGTAGGTTTAGGTTTAGTGTGACTCCTGTGCTGTGACTGCAGTTTGTTACTCTGATTAGGGAAATGCTTGGGCTGAAGGCCCTAAAAGGCATCCTAGCATGGCATTGTTGAAAAACTACATCCTTACGTTGTGAGGGGAGGAAGAAACCTTGTGGTTTAAAAAAAATATATATTTCACAATTATTTAACCAGGTAGGCAAGTTGAAAATAAGTTCTCATTTACAATTGCGACGACCTGGCCAAGATAAAGCAAAGCAGTTCGACACATACAACAACACAGAGTTACACATGGAGTAAAACAAACATACAGTCAATAATACAGTAGAAAAATAAGTCTATATACAAAGTGAGCAAATGAGGTGAGATAAGGGAGGTAAAGGCAAAAAAGGCCATGGTGGCAAAGTAAATACAATATAGCAAGTAAATCACTGGAATGGTAGATTTGTAGTGGAAGAAAGTGCAAAGCAGAAATAGAAATAATGGGGTGTAAAGGAGCAAAATAAATAAATAAATACAGTAGGGGAAGGGGTAGTTGTTTGGGCTAAATTATAGATGGGCTATGTACAGGTGCAGTGATCTGTGAGCTGCTCTGACAGCTGGTGCTTAAAGCTAGTGAGGGAGATAAGTGTTTCCAGTTTCAGAGATTGTTGTAGTTCGTTCCAGTCATTGGCAGCAGAGAACTGGAAGGATCGACGGCCAAAGGAGGAATTGGCTTTGGGGGTGACCAGAGAGATACACCTGCTGGAACGCATGCTACAGGTGGGTGCTGCTATGGTGACCAGTGAGCTGAGATAAGGGGGGACTTTACCTAGCAGGGTCTTGTAGATGACCTGGAGCCAGTGGGTTTGGCGATGAGTATGAAGCGAGGGCCAGCCAACGAGAGCGTACAGGTCGCAGTGGTGGGTAGTATATGGGGCATTGGTGACAAAACGGATGGCACTGTGATAGACTGCATCCAGTTTATTGAGTAGGGTATTGGAGGCTATTTTGTAAATGACATCGCCGAAGTCGAGGATGGTCAGTTTTACGAGGGTATGTTTGGCAGCATGAGTGAAGGATGCTTTGTTGCGAAATAGGAAGCCAATTCTAGATTTAATTTTGGATTGGAGATGTTTGATGTGAGTCTGGAAGGAGAGTTTACAGTCTAACCAGACACCTAGGTATTTGTAGTTGTCCACATATTCTAAGTCAGAACCGTCCAGAGTAGTGATGCTGGATCGGTTGAAGAGCATGCATTTAGTTTTACTTGTATTTAAGAGGAGTTGGAGGCCACGGAAGGAGAGTTGTATGGCATTGAAGCTCGTCTGGAGGGTTGTTAACACAGTGTCCAAATAAGGGCCAGAAGTATACAGAATGGTGTCGTCTGCGTAGAGGTGGATCAGAGACTCACCAGCAGCAAGAGCGACATCATTGATGTATATAGAGAAGAGAGTCGGCCTGAGAATTGAACACTGTGGCAGCCCCATAGAGACTACCAGAGGCCCGGACAACAGGCCATCTGATTTGACACGTTGAACTCTATCAGAGAAGTAGTTGGTGAACCAGGCGAGGCAATCATTTGAGAAACCAAGGCTATTGAGTCTGCCGATGAGGATGTGGTGATAGACAGAGTCGAAAGCCTTGGCCAGGTCAATGAATACGGCAGCACAGTATTGTTTCTTATCGATGGCGGTTACGATATCGTTTAGGACCTTGGGCGTGGCTGAGGTCCACCCTTGACCAGCTCTGAAACCAGATTGCATAGCGGAGAAGATGGGCTAAGTGGGCTAGACCTAGACTTATTTAAGTGCCTTGTTGTTCCTCTCTTTGCTTGACTGAAATAAATGCTAAATATCTCCTTTGGAATAGTCATAGATTAATACCCCAAGCTCTTTAGTTTATCCTTGTTGGTGACCTGAGAAGCTATAGTACACTAACTTTGTCAGGGGGACTTATTAGAAAAACAGAAGGGAATAAATAGCCTTGACCAATTTTATGTCAACATGAGTTCATCCTCCAAAGACTGTCCCTTTCCCACGATGAGGGGAATGGCCCTTCAGTCGACCCATGCTATAGTGTTCCTGAACTTCCCAAAATGTCCATGTGAGTTTTGGGGGAAAAAGACCACTTTCTCTGCCGCTCCCTGAGAGCCTGCTCTGGTCCCCATCACTGGGCGTTCCCCTGGGTCTGCGTTTTGATTGGATCCAGATGGTGTGAGTGTGGAAGGGGACATGGCGGAAGAGTGTGGAGTCTTCTCTCCTGCTCTGATTGATAATAGCTAGGATGGTAGCTGTAGTCGCATTCCTCCCCCCAATCCATTTCTGTCTCGCTCGCTCGCTCGCTCACTCGCTCTTTCTCGCTCTCTCTCAGATTCAATGGTGGAAAAAGTACCCAATTGTCATACTTGAGTAAAAGTAAAGATACCTTCATAGAAAATGACTATAGAAAAAGTGAAAGTCACCCAGTAAAATACTACTTGAGTAAAAGTCTAAATATTTTTGGTTTTAAATATGCTTAACTATCAAAAGTAAATGTAATTGCTTAAATATTCTTAATAATTTCAAAATTCGTATATTAAGCAAACCAGACAGCACAATGTTTTTTATTTAATGTTTTACGGATAGCCAGGGCACACTCCAACACTCAGACTGTCACGACTTCCACCGAAGGTGGCTCCTCTCCCTGTTTGGGCGGCGCTCGGCGGTCGTCGTCACCGGTCTACTAGCTGCCACCAATCCTTTTTTCCTTTTCGTTTAGTCACGTCTGTTTTGATTGTTCACCTGTGTTTAGTTGAGGTTGATTAGTTGGTGTATTTAACCTCGCCCTACCCATTTTGCTTCGTGTGGGTTTGTTTGCGTTTTCCTGTCTTTGGGTGGTGTATATTTTGTTCATTGTTTTTAACAGGTGTTTTTCCCTAGTGATTTTTGTGGACTGCTATTCAGTCTGTGCCTGCTGTGTTTGATGAACTGTTAATAAATATGCCTTCTCCGTATTTACTCCTCTCCTGCGCCTGACTTGTACACCCAGCTCTCCTGGAGGTTCCTGACACAGACATCATTTACAAACGAAGCATTTGTGTTTAGTGAGTCCATCAGATCAGAGGCAGTAGGGATGACCAGGGATCTTGATTAGTGTGTGAATTGGACCATTTTCCTGTCCTGCTAAGCATTCAAAATGTAACTAGTTTTGGGTGTCAGGGAAAATGTATGGAGAAAAGTACATACTTTTTTTTCTTTAGGAAGGTAGTGAAGTAAAAGTAAAAGTTGTCAAAAATATAAATAGTATAGTACAGATACCTCAAAAAACGACTTAAGTAGGACCTTAAAGTATTATTACTTAAGTACTTTACACCACTGTTCAGATTCCTCTGTTCAAAGTTGCCATATGGGGAGAGTAGGGAGCGCGACGGGGAGGGTTTGGGTAAACGGCTCAATGCTGGCCCGCTGCCTTACCTCTGCTTAGTGTTTAATGAACTCTTTTACAAGGGGTGATACTGCTTTAAACTACAGGAAGGTTTCAGATAAATGTTAATATTCTTTACATTGTGAAGTGTTTGATATCTTTGTAACTCAGATGGCAGGCTAAAAGCAGTGCCAAACAAAAAACTGACAAGTATCAGTTTAACATAGACAGTATGATTTGATGTGCTGTTTAATGAGAAAAGAAAAAAGGTAGGTATTTGATTATCCCCTTTCCTGCTCATAACCTGATCCTTAATAACTAACCCTCTCCTCAAATGTTGGTCCTCATGCTTTCGATCTGTAGCCTGTTATCACTGCTATTGCTCCCATGGATAGGCATTATAAATATCCTCCATAACCTTTTCCCTCCCTTTCTCTCCTCAGGACCATGCAGTCACTGCAGACCTTTACCGTCCTGGTTCTGAGCGTTCTGATTGGCCTGTCCTGGTCTCTGAACCCCAGGGATCCCAATGTGTGTAGCGTATGGGAGAGGTAAGTCAGTGTAGCTCATCTCATTTCATTGTACCAGAATAGAAGAGAGCACATTTTAGTGTGTGAAAAAGAAATAGAAGTTGCAGCAGGTTTAATTGTAGCTAACTTGTTGTTCGTTGTTGTACTTATCATTGAAGATGTAGCACTCGGCTCAAAATATGAACTTCAGGTTGTGTCAACTCTAGACCATGACGGGTCCGTTCTGTCAATGTATTATTATGTCTGATTTTGTCCTTTCATGCAGCTTCCCAACCTCAGTGAAGGAGTCGTACGCCCACCCTTATGACCAGGTGACAGAGGAACCTTGCTCTGAGCCACGCACCTCCTACAGATGCACCCGTCACAGGTAACACAGTCTGCCGACTCATTTCCTGTTTACTTCCTGGTTGTGTCCATAAGGTCAGAGGGTAACAGGAAGTATTCTCTATTTGACTTTGTGTTGGCCAGGATCACCTATAAGACAGCATACAGACAGGCGGTGAAGATGGACTACCGCCGGAGGTACCAGTGTTGCCCTGGCTACTACGAGAGCAGAGACAAATGTGTCCGTAAGTTTAACGTCATGGCTTTTCTTTATTAGCATATCAAAACAAACTTAGAAGATTCACTTGGATTCATCAGTAGCATTTCAATGAATTACATTTCTACATATTTTGCCATCGATTTCTAGAATTCATTCAATTTTGTGCTTGGTTGCTGAGTTGGTTACATTCTGGAGAGTTGACCTGCATGACTTACATAATATATATAATATCTCCACCAACCTTCTAGTCTACTTAAGAGTGTGTTTGTGTGTGTTTTTCATCACTAGCCCGCTGTACTAAGGAGTGTGTCCATGGGAGATGTGTTGCTCCAGACCGCTGCCAGTGTGAGGGAGGCTGGCGTGGCGACGACTGTTCCAGTGGTGCGTTACATCAACACACACACACACACACACACACACACACACACACACACTGCAGGAAATGACAAGTGACCATTACTCAAAAACTGATCCTCACACACAACACTCAATCACTCATAGGGCTTTCCAATGGAAACAGCAAGAGAACAAACAAACAATGATGCGTCATTGAAGTAAGCCACAGCCCAGAAAACAGTTTATTAGACCAGGAGGACACTATGTCTGACTCCCTCCCCTTCCTGGCACTTGCCATTTTATGCTACATCAAGTATGTAACATCCCCAAAGCGTATACTGCATGCTTAGACCCAGGGCACGGGATGTAAATCAATATTTTCCGTATTTTGCAAGTATACACTTTTGGAATCATATGCTAAAAAATGTATAGTTTACATATTCATTAAAATAGCTTTCTCTCAGCACAGGATTAATGTTTTACATTTTATTTATCCCAGAAACTCCTAGTTAATCAATGCCAGTGTTCTTCTGAACTCAACCAGGTCACTACTACAGTGCTGAATGGAGAGCTTAACATAAGCTAGTGGAGTATGATGCCTTCAGAGGGGATGATGGGAAGGGGAAATGGAAAATGTTACCCCTCTCCCACATTGTCTCTCTCTCCTTCTCTCTCTGGGCAAACGAGTGCTGGCCTCGGCCCCATACTGCTGAGTCCTATAATAAAGCCCACTGGCAGAATGAGAGCTGACACTTCCTGGACTAGATTCCTGTGTTTTGAGCTAGCTGTGGGAAATGAGAGAGAGGCTGAGGTTTAGCACTGAGAGCTGAGAGAAAGACAGAGGAAGAGGGAGAGAGAGAAAGACCAAGAGAGAGGGGGAGTAGGGGGGCAGAGGCAGCGAGAGAAGTGGACAGAGAGAAATAAATACATGTATTTTAATAAGAGATTGTTGGGGAAGAGAGATTGTGATGGAATAATTCATACTGGGTGAGGTTGGGGGGTTTGGATACAGAAACGAAGACTGGTTGAGTTTTGATACTTAAGAATAGAGTGATATACTCTAGAAGGGTGTGTGAGAAAGAAGGGTATGGGGGAAAGAAGGATGTGGTTCAGTTAGATATGTGGGAGATAATGCTGTGGTTGGATGCAGACGAGATCTCCACCACCACTCGGACAATACACTTGGGGAAAGAAAGGAATTTTCCCACCATATCTTAATGCATTCCATTTACAGTACAATGGAGACTTGCCAATTTTGAAGAGCGCATCAATTGAAAAAATGTCACTTTTGAACCCTGATCAGATGTAAACAAACATATGGACAATTTATGTGAGAACAGGTCTGGGTTCTGTTATAGGTTGGGTAAGTGCACAGCCAGCTGGTCCTAGCACAGCTCTTCAAAGCCTAGGTGTCCAATCCATCACGTTTCACTCGCCCACACTCATGGCTAGCCTTGTCAGGCCTGGACGATGATAGCAGATAGTAGAAGGCTTAGTACCCTGCAGGTCCTTTACTAAATCTCCATTGGCGTCCTGGAGAACGCCTGTGTAAACATTATTGCTGCTCCAGCTGAGCTTCCCATAACTCAATGTGACACACACTCCAACTGCAGCCTCTCAGCGTCTCTCGCATGCCCACACAGGGAATGAGTAAACGTTTGATTCATTTAAACAAAGAAAAGAGAAAAAAGTCCTGTTCTGAGTTAGATTAATAAACATTTCTTTGCTATGTGGTAGTTTTCGCTCCAAACCCTAATTTGGCCATACTGTACCCTCCATTTAATATGTCAGAGAAGTTCTGCTTGAAACTGTGACACAGTACATACTGTATGTGACTGAAGGAAAGAGAGGTGGGTGGAAGATCTCATTATAAACTACATAGAAAAGGTACAGTTGCTGTAGAAAATGTGTGCGCTTGCTTCAGCTGTCTAAAAGCATTTCTCATAGTGGAAGAAGTAGTAGTTTTTACTGCAGTAGTAATTGTGATCGAAGCAAGCACACTAGAATCCATATAGAACAGTAGGATTTGTTTGTGATCATTCACACTATGTCATTCCCCACAAACCTCAATGAGACAAGTATCAATCCATCATTGAATGGTTGGCATCATGATAGTAAGTGAGATCATCACTGGTGTGCAAAGCATCAGTTACATCACCTGTATTGGATATCTTTTTTTCCTTTGAATAGGGTTTGTGCCCCAGTCAGTCTGCGTTATTGATGAGACATTGGAGGGGTCCGTGTGTGTCCATGTGGGATCCTGGTTCTCATGGAGTCAGGAATGATCCCCCCTGACGCTCCTTAACTCTGATTGAAATCCAAACCCTGTGCGAATCACCGGTTGGCGATAACCACCGGAGCATCCCGAAAGGCCGCTGTAAAATTCCCAATTTTAACCTCATCCATTTTGTTGGCTCCATGCAAATCGCCCTGTCAATCGTGAATCACAAGTCGGTAACACGAGATTCTGGAGCTATTAGGGCTAGAGTTGGACATAGACTATGTCTCTGTTTGTTGGAAATTCATGACTATACATGGATAGATATATTGTCCCTGGGGGAGTGATCTTTAACATTGTCGTCTACTCAGGTTCCTGTGCTGTTGTTGGTTTGAAACATGACAGTCCCAGTGGTCCGAATTGAATTGGATTTGTTTTTGTTCATGTGCATTGCAATGACATCACATATAGTATACAGTGTAACACCATACAACTACATCAGGTTAAGTAAATATAAAGAAAACCTTTTCAGAGATATATAGATGGAAAACGTTGTACACTGGTCCACTAGTCCACTGGTTTATGCATACATTTATATGATTACATATATTTTGTTGTATGGGGTTTCTTTTTTTATGTGTCTGTCATCATCTGCGTCTGTGTCTTCCAGCCTGCGATGACAAACACTGGGGTCCAGGTTGTGGTCAGCTGTGTAAGTGTGAGAACGGTGGCCTGTGCAATCCTGTGACCGGTGCCTGCCAGTGTCCTCCAGGCTACATTGGGCGCCGCTGCGAGGACCCCTGCCCACCAGGCACCTTTGGCAAGGGCTGTCTTCAGAAGTGCCAGTGTGGAACTGGGGGTTCCTGCGATAAAGTGACCGGAGAGTGCCTGTGTCGAGACAATTTCACTGGGACATTGTGAGTAGTAGAAGTAACACTCTCTCAAATAGGCCTACAGCTATATGTATCAATATAAAGTAAATAGTATGTTAAGGTTGGAAAGTCAAAATGGAGAGGCAGTAGACTAATTGTTATACCATATCCTATGGCCTTATTCCATCCTACCAATGCAGGAAAAGAGCCCCTCTTGAAACACTAGGTTAGAGCATGAGTCATTAGTTACACCCAGTGTTTTTAGATGCCCCTGAGGATGAGTAGAGAACCACTAGGAATTAGTGGAAAGTCTTTATATGAGGCAACTGCCAATGTCAGAAAACAGCACAGCACTCTAATAGCTCAAGGGCCAACCACAAAAAATGTGTTGATCCATGACCCAGGAAACAAACTGCAAAATGTCAACAACTAGGTAGATAATATTATGAATATGAACACTGTGTGGTTCAAAACCTGTAAAAGTTGCATATTAATTTGTTATTTTTAGTACAAGTTACGTCTTTAGCATCAAAATCATAGCGCATCTTGGATAATATCCCTAGCAACGCTCCCTAGCAACGCTCCGACATTGCTATGTTTCACATTGATTACTTTTGTTGCACACTGGTCCACAGAACTATTTGTACGTTCGGTGTTTGTCCATGCATAGGCTCAAGGAACACGTTACCGGTCCTTCACTGATCCAGATGAACCCGTATAAGATGTTTTGTCAGCTTTATTTAGCCATCATTGCCTTCGCCTTCTAGCTAAACTAAAGACAGCACAACGTTTGCTAGCTAACACAGATCTCAAAACCTTCCAAGGTCCTGACAACTACATAATGCGCTGTTCGGGCATCTGAGAAAAAATCTATTTAGGACCTTTCAACAGCTTCTTCTCTCGAAATATTCCATGATTTCTCCGGTCCGGTACATAAGTTGCTTTCTGCAAGCATGGACAACGGTAAGTGTGTAACAAATGTAACCAAGGTGAAACATGCCAACCTCATTATGTTGCTAGAGGAAATTACCCAAAATGCTATGATTTTGAAATTGTATCTTTGATTCATAATATTTAAGCAATGCGCAACTTTTAGAAGTTTTGAACCACACAGTGCTCATACAATTATCTACGTAATGATGTTGAAACTTTGCAGTTTTGTTTCCTGGGTCATGGAATGCCTTTTCTGAAGCCTTTTTTGGTGGGTGGCCCTTTGACTATAAGCACCAGTAGGCAATGTTCCACTAGTAGGCAATGTACCACTATTGATAAATTCTACTGTGTACAGTTGAGTTTTTGTTGCAAGTGCAGTCATTTTATTTGTCCTTAAACAACTTTCTCTGTATGTTTATGCACTGACTCAAAAAGAGATTCCACTAAAGTGAAAAAGATAGGAACTCGTTAACTTGTACCCTACATTTCAATCTCTACACAATCTGAGTCGAGCTGCCACTGAGTTCTTTCCTCCATGTTCCTCAGCTGTGAGAAGGCATGCCCAAAGAGTCGATGCTCGCTGCGATGCCCGTGCCAGAACGGGGGCATTTGCCAGGGGAAAGGGATCTGTGCGTGCCCCCCTGGGTGGACGGTACGTTTCCTGAATCATACACTGACTCAAGCACAGCATCAGGGGGTCAACAAGGAAATCTTTGTATTTTGAGGTTATCAATCAGATCCCAATTGTAATGTCATTGTACCATGTACACTTTTTCTCTCTCTCTCTCTCTCTCTCTGTCTCTGTCTCTGTCTCTGTCTCTGTCTCTGTCTCTGTCTCTCTCTGTCTCTGTCTTTCTCTCTCTCCCTCAGGGTGAGGTGTGTACAGAGCGCTGTGCAGAGGGCAGGTTTGGTCCTAGCTGTGCCCAAGAGTGTGTGTGTCACAACCGGGGCCACTGCGACCCTGAGACAGGCCAGTGCCAGTGTGCTGAAGGCTTCACTGGAAACAGGTGTGTGTGTGTTTATCTAACTCGCTGCAGTAGAGACAGATACATGTGCCATATACTCAACCTGCACCCATGGTTGGGTTGAAGTTGTTTATATCATACAGTTCATGTATCTTTCATACAGGATATTAAATAGGATACATACAGTTGAAGTCAAAGTTTACATACACCTTAGCCAAATACATTTAAACTCAGTTTTTTACAATTCCTGACATTTATTCCAAGTAAAAATCCCCTGTCTTAGGTCAGTTAGGATCACCACTTTATTTTAAGAATGTGAAATGTCAGAATAATAGTAGAGAGAATGATTTATATCAGCTTTTATTTATTTCATCACATTCCCAGTAGGTCTGAAGTTTACATACACTCTATTAGTATTTGGTAGCATTGCCTTTAAATTGTTTAACTTGGGTCAAAAGTTTTGGGTAGCCTTCTACAAGCTTCCCACAATAAGTTGGGTGAATTTTGACCCATTCCTCCTGACAGAGCTGGTGTAACTGATTCAGGTTTGTAGGCCTCCTTGCTCGCACACACTTTTTCCTGTTCTGCTCACAAATTTTCTATAGGATTGAGGTCAGGGCTTTGTGATGGCCACTCCAATACCTTGACTTTGTTGTCCTTAAGCCATTTTGCCACAACTTTGGAAGTATCCTTGTGGTCATTGTCCATTTGGAAGACCCATTTGCGACCCAGCTTTAACTTCCTGACTGATGTCTTGAGATGTTGCTTCAATATATCCGCATAATTTTCCTCCCTCATGATGCCATACATTTTCTGAAGTGCATCAGTCCCTCCTGCAGCAAAGCAACCCCACAATATGATGCTGCCACCCCCATGCTTCACGGTTGGGATGGTGTTCTTCGGCTTGCAATCCTCCCCCTTTTTCCTTCAAACATAATGGTCATTATGGCCAAACAGTTCTATTTTTGTTTCATCAGACCAGAGGACATTTCTCCAAAAAGTACGATTTTTGTCCCCATGTGCAGTTGCAAACCGTAGTCTGGCTTTTTTATGGAGGTTTTGGAGCAGTGGCTTCTTCCTTGCTGAGCGGCCTTTCAGGTTATGTCGATATAGGACTCGTTTTACTGTGGATATAGATACTTTTTGTACTTTTGTCCTTTCCTGTTGTTCTGGGATTGATTTGCACTTTTCGCACCAAAGTACGTTAATCTCTAGGAGATAGAATGCTTCTCCTTCCTGAGCAGTATGACGGCTGCGTGGTCCCATGGTGTTTATACTTGCGTACTATTGTTTGTACAGATGAATGTGGTACCTTCAGGTGTTTGGAAATTGCTCCCAAGGATGAACCAGACGTGTGGAGGTCTACAATGCTTTTTCTGAGGTCTTGGCTGATTTCTTTAGATTTTCCCATGATGTCAAGCAAAGAGGCACTGAGTTTGAAGGTAGGCCTTGAAATACATCCACAGGTACACCTCCAATTGACTCAAATGATGTCAATTAGCCTATCAGAAGCTTCTAAAGCCAGGACATCGTTTTCTGGAATTTTCCAAGCTGTTGAAAGGCACAGTGAAGATAGTGTATGTAAACTTCTGACCCACTGGAATTGTGATTCAGTGAATTATAAGTGAAATAACCTGTCTGTAAACAGTTGTTGGAAAAATGACTTGTGTCATGCACAAAGTAGATGTCCTAACCTACTTGCCAAAACTGTAGTTTGTTAACAATACATTTGTGGAGTGGTTGAAAAACGAGGTTTAATGACTCCAACCTAAGTGTATGTAAACTTCCGACTTCAACTGTATAGAATAGTTTCTGATTCAGAGATATGTTATTCCACTTTGGTTGCGGAGCGTGTCCTGATTTGTGTGTATGTGTTGTATCTCCACAGGTGCAGTGAGGAGTGTCAGGTGGGTAGTTATGGGCGGAACTGTAAGGGTGTGTGCGACTGTGCCAACGGGGCTCGCTGCTATAACATCGACGGAGGCTGTCTGTGTGAGCCTGGCTTCAGAGGACCCCAGTGCAGAGAGAGGATGTGTAGGCACGGCACCTACGGCCTTCACTGTGAACACACCTGCCTCTGCCACGAAACACACACACTCAGGTATGGATCAACAAAGGGTACACACACATACTGCCACACATAACAATTTACACACACACAGGCTCATAATAGTTTTAAAATGATGTTGTTGTTGTTTATAACTCTTAGATTTGTTTAATTGCGTATTAATTGTGCTCACCCATGTGACCATGTTCTCCTCTGTCCATTGGCTAGCTGTCACCCACTGAAAGGCGAGTGCACGTGCCAGCCAGGCTGGGCGGGGCTTTACTGCAACGAGACCTGCGCCCGTGGTTACTACGGCCATGGTTGCCTGGAGCCCTGCCTGTGTGTCAACGGAGGGGTGTGTGACAGTGTGAGCGGGCGCTGCCACTGTGCCCCTGGGTACACGGTGAGTGATTAGGACAGGAAACACTGAATGGGGCACGGGATGGCACTGACAACAACTAAAGTATCATTTATTTGGGTTACTTACTGAAGATAATAAACATGCATGCAGAAATGTATACTCATATTTCATATATTCTGTTTTTCTGCTGTTGTGAGCTGTTATAACCTGCTTATGTCTGTTGCGTAGGGTGCTCACTGTGAGAGTCCCTGTAAGAGTGGTACCTATGGGAAGAACTGTTCTCTGGTGTGCTCCTGCTCCAACTCAGTGGACTGCTCCCCCATTGATGGGACCTGCTTCTGCAAAGAGGGTGAGTCACTGATAAGAGACATTATGTCTATTCTCTCTCAGTCAGACTATCTCTACTCAGATGGGACAAACAAACACACAGACATACTCAACGGTGTATGTCTGTGGCTACCTTTTTGTATGAACAAGTCAGTTAGGGCGCGATTCCATCTGTGTCGACGAAGCGTTACAGATTGCGCGATCTAAATTTAAACAGGATTTCCTATTGAGCCGACATGTGCAGCGTTTACCGTGAATGCAGTCACCGCTAACGCGGGAACACTGCCTTTAAATTTCAATCATGCTGTAACGCTGAACTTCAGCGTTGAATCAAGTCGTAGGTCTCAGAAGCATACCTGTATTTTGTTCCAAAATGGCTGCTCCTCTTTACAGAAAGACGTTTAGACAAACATACAGGCTGACAGCCACAGACATGTATGTTTCCTTTACAAAATGTCCCTCTCTGTCTCTCTCCAGGCTGGCGAGGGCGGTACTGCTCCATACCCTGTTCTAAGGACACCTGGGGCCTGGGCTGCAACGCCACGTGCCACTGCGCCAATGGGGCTTTGTGTAACCCAGCAGATGGATCCTGCACTTGCTCTCCAGGCTGGCAGGGGCCCCTGTGCGACCAATCATGCCCTGTAAGTGCCAGTATAATACTGTAGCTATAACGTTTGTTAAAAGGTAACATCATCTTAACGTAACATAGGCCTAATGTGATTTTTTTCAATGCATAGATTAGTAATGTTACTCATGCTATAATCACCATCTTTATCTCTTTACTGTAGCTCATTCTGTGCATCCATAAGCCTATATTCTGGACTACCCTTTATCTTCAGTCCTCCTTTTCCTCAGTAAGGCTAATCTGCCACCTATGACGTATTTACAGTGTATCTTGCCAAAGTACCGTTTGCTTGACTCTGACTGTGCTGGCCAAATCGTTCAGGGATTCCCTTGACGATGCTTTCGCTGTTGGCATGTGTTTACTGTACAGATGGGCAAGTTCGGGCCAGGCTGCCTGAAGAGGTGTGACTGCCTCAACGCAGACGGCTGCCAGGGTGCCAGCGGGCAGTGCCAGTGTCTGCCAGGGTGGACTGGTAAGCACCGACGCCCCCGTTGAGTTTGTGTCAGCTTGGATGTGGTCCTGGAAATTAGTCAGTCCAATGTGCTCTACAGGTTTTAACCTCTGTGTCTCTCTGTCTCTGTGTCTCTCTGTGCCTCTCTCTCTCTCTCTCTCTCTCTCTCTCTCTCTCTCTCTCTCTGTGTCTCTCTCTCTCTGTGTCTCTCTGTCTGTCTTGTGTGTGCTTCTCTCTCCTAGGTGCCCGCTGTGCCCAGACATGCCCAGAGGGTACATGGGGACGTCACTGTAACCAGAGCTGCTTCTGTCAGAACAGCGCCACCTGTCTGCCACACAGCGGTGCCTGCATTTGTCGCCAAGGTTACTGGGGACCCACCTGTCAGCATAGTGAGTACGGAAAATGCTTGATATTGATGCCTATATAAATAAGTAGAAAATGTCACTCTATCACCATCAGTCTTATTCGTATGCTAAGTTCTATGTCAAGTTGCTAAATTGTTATGCATCATCATCAATCTCTCTCTTTCAGTGTGCAGTGCGGGTGTGTATGGTGACCAGTGCAGTATAACATGCCCGTCCTGTGCCCACTCCTCCTCCTGCCACCATGTCACAGGCCAGTGTGTGTGCAAACCCGGGTACACTGGAGCCCTTTGTGAACAAGGTCAGCACTAACCCATATCTCACCTATAGTTGAACTAGCATATATATATATATAGAAGACCCGCAGCATCTTGGCATACTTTAGTGCTTGACATGTTGAATATTTTATGTGTGTATTATATTTAACCTTGATGTGTGTTTTGGTGTAATTCCTAGCCTGTCCAGTGGGTCTCTATGGTAAGCAGTGTACTGGAGTGTGTAGATGTGCCCACAACTCATCGTGCCACCATCAGGATGGGTCTTGCCTCTGCCCCCCAGGATGGACAGGCCCTGACTGTACTTTACGTAAGTCTGGCTCAATGGATTTTTTAAATAAAATATACTGTATCACACAAGCCTTTGCTGATTTGAAATCAATGACAGTTTTTTATAAAGAGTTCAAATTCATGAGTCAAACATACCCAAACTTACCCTCGTAAAACTGACCATCCTACCAATCCTCGACTTCTTTGGCGATGTCATTTACAAAATAGCCTCCAATACCCTACTCAATAAACTGGATGCAGTCTATCACAGTGCCATCCGTTTTGTCACCAAAGCCCCATATACTACCCACCACTGCGACCTGTACGCTCTCGTTGGCTGGCCCTCGCTTCATACTCGTCGCCAAACCCACTGGCTCCAGGTCATCTATAAGTCTTTGCTAGGTAAAGTCTCCCCTTATCTCCGCTCACTGGTCACCATAGCAGCACCCACCTGTAGCACGCGCTCCAGCAGGTATATCTCTCTGGTCACCCCCAAAGCCAATTCCTCCTTTGGCCGTCTCTCCTTCCAGTTCTCTGCTGCCAATGACTGGAACGAACTACAAACATCTCTGAAACGGGAAACACTTATCTCCCTCACTAGCTTTAAGCACCAGCTGTCAGAGCAGCTCACAGATCACTGCACCTGTACATAGCCCATCTATAATTTAGCCCAAACAACTACAACTTCCCCTACTGTATTTATTTATTTTGCTCCTTTGCACCCCATTATTTCTATTTCTACTTTGCACTTTCTTCCACTACAAATCTACCATTCCAGTGTTTTAATTGCTATATTGTATTTACTTTGCCACCATGGCCTTTTTTGCCTTTACCTCCCTTATCTCACCTCATTTGCTCACATTGTAAATAGACTTATTTTTCTACTGTATTATTGACTGTATGTTTGTTTTACTCCATGTGCAACTCTGTGTTGTTGTATGTGTCAAACTGCTTTGCTTTATCTTGGCCAGGTCGCAATTGTAAATGAGAACTTGTTCTCAACTTGCCTACCTGGTTAAATAAAGGTGAAATAAATAAAAAATGAGTCATACTTTGAATCTCACCCTGTGTCTCTAGAATGCCATCCTGGGATGTTTGGCCTTAACTGTGCCCAAGTCTGCTCCTGCCCACCCAACTTCTACTGTGACCCACAGACAGGGGAGTGTGTGTGTGAATCAGGACCAGGGATCGACTGCAAAAAAGGTATGGTCTCCCCTTTACCCAATGAACAGTTACTAACCATACATCTGTTTACAAGCTAGAAATTACATACTGTTGCCCATAGCTACCAGACTATAATAGTTGTCTATTGAATCTGCAACAATCCAGTTAAATAAGACGGTAATTAAACTTTGGTTATTGTTTACCCAAGGCTGTTCAGCATGAAGCATTGTTACAGTGATGACTGGAGGGTCGGTGACGGTGATGACCCTTGTTCTCTGTGCTCCACAGAACGCTTTGTGAGTATGATGGTGCCCGTGTCCCCGGGGGAGAGGGACTCATGGGGGGCCATCGCGGGTATCGTGGTGCTGGTTATCATGGTGGTGCTGCTGCTGGCCCTGCTACTGCTCTACCGCCGCCGGCAGAAAGACAAGCAAGCCAACACACCGACAGTCTCCTTCTCCACCTCACGCACCGTCAACTCCGAATACGTAATACCAGGTACTGTATTGATACAGCATTGTTTTAAAAGATGTTAAAAAACAAATGTTTGTGAACAGTTTGACCACATAATGTATCCATACTATAGCGGTTATAGTTTTTGGTTAGGATTCATACACAGTAATGTATTTTATATACAGTGCTGGTTATTGATGTCATGTCCCTTCTTGCTCCTCAGATGTTCCTCACAGCTACCACCACTACTACAACCCCAGCTACCACACACTGACTGGGGCCAGACCCCCTCTACCACACGTCCCCAACAACCAGGACCGCGCCATCAAGGCAAGTGTCATTACTGTCACCTCCGCCTCGAGTCAACTCTGTTACACCCCTGTGTCCTTTATACTGGATATGCTTGTTTGAGAGGAGCTGTATGATTTCTGATTGGTTAATATTGGTGTCTTTCAAACAGAACACCAATAACCAGCTCTTCTGTAACGTGAAGAACATGGAGAGGGAGCGAGGGCGAGGCCTGTTTGGGGTGGAGAGCAATGCCACTTTGCCTGCAGACTGGAAACACCATGAGGCTCGCAAAGAACCAGGTCTGTCTTTTTTACTGCCTGTTTCAAACTCTGCCCGTTCTTCACCAACTTTCATCCTCAGCCATTTCATCACCTGGTATTGATTTAATACCAAGACAGGCTATTTGTCTTTTATGAGTTTGCTATAAATAAAATGGATTATGCCAAATGTGTGTTTAATGTTTACAGGAGCTTTCGGCATTGACCGCAGTTATAGCTACAGTGCCAGCCTTGGGAAATATTACAACAAAGGTAGTTTTCCATGCTTCCTATATCCCTTTTCTCCTTCATTTCCAGCAATTCCAAGTTGAAATATGCTTGCTTTTCTCTAGAACTACTCTAGGCAACATTTCCATCAATCCATTTTCACACCTGCCTTCCTTTTGTGGCATATTTAACATCAATCATGCCTGAACTGTCGACCCATCAGCAGATTACAAGCTACATGTTACCTGGCTGACCCAGAGCCATTCAGCTCCTCTGTTAACTTTTTACGCTCTGCCCCTTTTTAGTGACAGAACTAAAGGACACTGGGGTGGCAGCTAGCAGCAGTTCTCTGAACAGTGAGAACCCCTACGCCACCATTAAAGACCTACCCGGCTTGCCCTTCGGCCCTCCTGAGAGCAGTTACATGGAGATGAGGACGACCGTGCCCCGTGAGAGGTCCTACACGGAGATTAGCCCTCCACCATTCACCACAGAAACATTACGTAGAGGTGGGTTACTATACTGTTGTTCAGGACCCTTCAAGATCCTTCCAATTTATATCAGTAGTATACAGGCAATATCTGGCTATGCTAGCATGTAAAACAGCAAAACAACAGACAATTCTCTATGTAAAATGTTTAGGTTTCACATAGCATACTCAGAGAAAATGAATAAATGTTGGACTGTCCAAATAGACAAGGGTTTGTGGGTTGGATTGACAAAAGAGATGGGTTTCCGTAACACATGGTTGAATGCGCAGAACTATTTTCATGGAAATTAAACAGAGGTCATGTGAGGAAAGGGAGAGGAAACCACGGGAGTGGATTGGAAAGTCTCAGTATGAGGGCTGGAGAATGGATTGACCATAGCAATAACCTCATTCCTATGCCAGGAGAATCATACTGTATATTTTAAAGTATGATCCTGAATTTAGCATTCACATTATTTTAGTAAACACAAGACAATCAGAAATATAAACTCCAGTAGATGGATAACAATTACAATATGTTTATTTCACATTTTTCAGAGCGCAGTTCCCTTGGGCAGGTCCAAGAGCAGGAGCCCCAGAATCACTATGACCTACCTGTGAACAGCCACATCCCAGGACACTACGACCTGCCACCTGTCCGCCGCCCACCCTCTCCCACATGCAGGAGACTGCCCCAATGACACCAGCCCTACTCTGAACATCACAATCAGAAGAAAAACTTTACTGCCACTCAAAAATGTTGGAAGGAAATTGTCTTGGGGTTATTCAAGGCTACAAAACAGCCCGTTGCACCAGTGACAGTCAGGGCAACCTGACAAAGACATTATGCCGATGCTTCTGTCAGTGGGTTTAAATAGTAACACTGCCCCCTGGTGGATTAAAGTGGCATTTTCTCCACCATTTAACACTTGTGATCCAGACTCGAGGGCCAAGGCATGCGGGGATAGGCTTTGAGGATGCCAGTATCACAGTTTGAGGGCATACATGCATACATTCGAGTTTGACCAAACTTGGGATTCCTTCAAATGTTATTTTCATACTACAGATGAAGGGACTTGGCTTGGAGCACATGATTTGGCATACAAAGCTTTTGGCCAGAATTGCATAAACCGGGACGGCAATCGAAAGACATTTTTATATCTCCATGATGTCAGTAGTTCAGTACAATGTCCTCTCAAACCCCTTTTCCCCTCCCCTATATTCCATAGAATGTTAGCTTCCAATTCGGGGAAATCCAGAGCACATTTGTACAGCTAGCTCCTCAATGTTTTTCAATGCAATATGTTGTATATAATGTACATAAAATGGCAGAACATTGTATACACATGTTCAGAAGTATTTTGTACTCAAGTAGCTACTGGAAATCTAATATCACACATCAATCCACAGATACAATTTTATTAAGAAGTCAACCACAAGACAGCATGTGTTGGGAAAATAATTTTACTGATCTCGAACATAAGGCAAAAAATTGTAAATCACTACTACATTCTACCTGGATTGCATGGTTTTTCCATATTAGGCACAATAATTTCTTACAAATTCAATTGAGCATTATGTACTAGGACAACTTCCGTGCAAGTATAGCCAACATACTCTGTAAATCTATAATTTCCATGGTCTTTAAAGACAATACCGCATATCTTTGGAATTGACACTTCATAATGCAAAAATAATACAATTTTCAATGATCACTAGCCGGTATCAATAAGGCACTTGAGACATGATTAGAAAAGAAATACTGAAAGTGACAAAAGTAATAATCATTTTTTTACTTGACAGTTTATTGAGCTTCTTTAAGGTTTTTCGGTTAACAGTGAGAATAAGCACCTTTTCTGCTATTTGGTAGTAATGTGTATGAAGTACAAAAAAAACTAAATGTTGCAAAAACTCAAGTATCCTCAGAAACTCTTTACTGCTTATACATCCTATAAAAAGGCTGGCAGACTAGTACATGCCTCTAATACGCAGTGGATAAAGCTTTGTAGATGATTAGAGCTCATTTCTGACATAGTTGTAAAGAAATAAGAAGCCCCCCCCCCCCAATTTTTTTTATTTTTATAAACATACGCAAAGCCACTAAGCTCAGAAAAACACAGCCATTATAATCCTTTAGTGGGAGAGAGGCCTCTGGACAATAGTCTCAAGACCACAATACATGAATACAGAGGATGTCAATGTAAAATTGGCATATCATTCCCTCAACCCTAAAAATGCAAAATCATAATAGAATGTTACAGTAACATTACTATAATCCATCTGGCAATTATCTCAGATGCCAAATAGTCCCTAGAAATCATATTTGCGTGTCTAGATCTGATGAGTTGCCCTACAGTAATTGTTGTTTTTTCATACAAGACAAAGGTGAGGTCAGAGGTCAAGTCAGACAACGTTAGAGGTAGTCCTCTAAGAGGAAACTATTTATAGAGGTCAGAGGTCATGTCAAGACCTTACAATACAGTACTACTTTGTCTTCCCCATATCTGTGCGCTCATCTCGTTTGGTTTCCTTTCTTTAACAACTACAAAACCTCTTTCAAGCCTGTGAAAACAAGTCACAATTTGGAACTTTCATGAGTAATAATATAGATGTCATTCCACAAAAACGAATGTCTTGTGTTCAGAAATATAAACAACTTGATGGCAGTGTCAAGTTTGACCTCCTCTTTGTAACTATGGCTTTAGAATGACCAATCCCATTGCTCGGTCTAATACAATCCCCCATAATCCTCTAGGAGTCAGAGGGGGTTAACTCCATCTCTATTTAGGACATTCTATGGTAGTGTATGTGGAATACCAGGGCAGAGATGCCTGGTTCCAGCCCTCATGTCCACGGATTCATAGCAGGATTTGCAGCTGTGCGTGTTTACCGTTGACAGCTTAGACATGAGATGCGAAAGCCCACTATGGATCAAAGTCCACTGTAATGGTAAAGGTGCTTTCTGTGCCTCTCTCCCTAGATATGGCCCAAAACAGTGCAAGTATCTGCCCAGTCCACATGCAATATACCTAGAAAATACAAGCTCATATATCTGAAGTGGATATGCAGCTCCTAAGCCCTTCGCCAAACACCAAAGCCAATCTAGCCTGCCGATTATGGCATACAAAATAAGACAGATCATATGAAACAAAGGAAATAAAGAGTAAGAAGGCGTCTCCCATCCATGTGTAGTGTGGGAGGTTCATGTCCAGGTAAGGTGGTGCCTGTCTGGCTTTACATGATGGAGCAGTTCTCCGGTCTGGGACCTCCCTGAGAAAGACAGGAAGTGACATAGGTGGGTTAGAGGAAGTGAAGGAGCCAGGAAGGGGATGTTGTCATAACAGCAGGAGAAACAGGAAAACTGGGATAAGTGTTGCTGTGCGCATGAGCAAGAGAGTGAAGGGTGTTTGTGCTTTGAAACAGAAATAGTGTGTGTTAAGGTCTTAAAATGTGTGTTAAAACATGATCAAAAAGATGGAGTCCTACAGTACCTGTCTGGGTGAGTTGCTGCCCATTATGAAGAGAGGAGACATCAGGCCCTCAGGCAGACCTCCTCCACTGCTGATGGAGCAGGAGCCGCTGGACACCCCTGAGGTGGCACAGCTCTTATCAGACGGCTGGCCACACGAGCCACAGACCACCGTGCGGCTCCGCAGGTTGTACTCACTGTCCACACCGCACGCACTGTGGTTGCCCTGCAGAGGGAGACAAAGAACAGAAGGTTCCAACATTACTGGTAAATACCAACGGTAGCCACTGTGGCTCCTACAATGTTTGAGCACTGGGACCCAGTGACGTTAAGTAAAAGTCTTTCCATTTTTCTTGTCACCCTTTAGAGAAGGTTTTAAGTGTATCATCGCACACCCCTGGCTTTGTTCGGTGACTAAAATAAGTACTCTACATTAATTAACCTATTTTCATCTGAAACAAGGGATCATGAACAACATTTTGGCTCAATAGCCTTCCTCACAGCGCAAGTATAGTATGAGTACTTTATTTATCCTGAGCCTGCGACTTTCATAAACAGCGAGACTCACGTCATCGTCATCATCTTCCTGGAACAGGGTGCGTGTAACTTTCCTCTGTGCCATTTCCTGTGGGAAAGAGGCGCAGAACAGTCAATTTGTCAACTGGCTATGAGGTGGTAGGTAAGGTAATTTACCGAATCTCACATGCATTCAAATATGTAGGAAGTGGGATGATGTTGCCAAGAGCAAGACTGAACAGTCAAAGGGACAATGGAAAGGTACAACTACAAACATGTGACGTGTGTGTGTGTGTGTGTCTCACCTCCCCATTGGCGCTGATCAGGGTGGTTTGGAACAGGTCTCCGCTGCCCCATGAGTTCTGGGTCTTCCACACCAGGTCTGAGGGGGGGTTGTGGGTGCCGCCTGCTCCTGAAGCCCAAATCTACAGAGGGAAGAGGTACAGGACTGTCTTATGACCTGATCACATACTATAGATATTTTACACACTGGCCCACATTGTGACAAACATGCTGATCACTGTTAGAATATACACTTCTCTCAACATCGTGCACTAAAAACTGAACACAAACATAGTTGATGACAGTGCAGACATGACGAAGGTTTTACTCACTGTGACGGTCTGTCCTGCCTTGAGGTTGAACTTGGGGGGGAACTTGTAGACGATGGGGGTGCCGGTGCCCACCTGTCTCTTCACCTGCCAGTGGCCCAGGAGCTGGTCCTGAAGGTAAACAGATAAGCATTGTCTGTTTCAGCCAACTAAAATCACTAAGTAGAAAAGAGACATTGTCCTTTTACAACATCACCCGACATGGTGTTTTTACTACAGTAGCTTCCTTACAAAACATGTGCATTTGATCATAACAGAAAGCCTGCGACGCATCGTAGCAGAAAGCACCCATTGTATGTCAAGCTGACCGATTAACTCCATACCTCGTTGGCCTTGTTGCTGAGGCGGACGTACTTCCCCTCCAGGTCCACCTCGTCCACGGTGACGCGGCCGCTAGCGGAGGCCTGCTGGGCGATGCGTGTACGCGTCACGGCGCCCCCCGCCAGGCTGGAGGTCTCGCTGTCGTTGTCATTGAGACGTCTCTTCTTGGCGCTGGCCGTGCCTGAGGAGTTGCGGCTGCCGCTGGTGGACTGGACCACGCGGCCGCTGTGGCTGTGTCCTGAGCCCGAGGTACGGGTGGTAAGTGTGTGTGCTGAGCCCGAGCCAGTGGTACGGGACACGGTGACTCGGGTTGGGGGAGGGCTGGGGGACAGACGCAGTCTGGGGGGGGGGGGGGGGCAGAGAATAAGATTGTTGATACTAATCTAGTGTGGTTGTGTAGGTTACATGAGTTCATTTAGTTCAGTCTGTGTGTGGCTTTCAGTGTGTGTGTACGCATGATGTGCATATCTGTAATGTCTCCTCACCTCTCCTCCTCTCCCTCCAGCAGTTTACGGTAGGCGCTGATCTCCATGTCCAGGGCCAGTTTAATGTCCAGCAGCTCCTGGTATTCATCCAGCTGTTGCTGCATCCGCATGCGCATGTCCCCCATCTCCCTCTCCTTGTCCTCCAGGCGCCGGCGCATCATGTCCCGCTCCCGGGCCAGAGACTCCTCCAGCTCACGCACCCTGGCCTCCCCTGCCGCCAGCTAACACAGAGCGTTGAAACGCGGGTTAGGCCAACCAAAGGGCCATATTTGATGAGATGAACTGTGCTAATACTTTGTATTAGAGCCAACACTAGAGCTAAGATTACAGCTGTCAGAGCTCCACAGTATGGAGATATACGGTAAGAGGCTTCTGTGATTGACAGGTGGACCGGGTGCAGCCGTACCTGTTTCTGCAGCTGGCTGAGCTGGGAGGACATGCCCTCCATCCGCATGCGAGTCTGCTGCAGCTCCTCGTGGGCCGCCCCCACCAGGGTACTGTTCCTGTCTGCAGAGTGACGGGCGTTCTCCAGCTGAGACACACACAGGGTCAGAACGAAACCATGCGGTATGTGTCTGTGCTAGGTTGGCACTGGGCCAGTGAAAATATATTGAATTATGCATGGACAGTACGACCGATTTCAACTGGATGGACAGCTTAGTGAAATTAAAATGAAATAACACTACCGTTTTGAGCTGATTTACTTCTAGTCCACGTTTGAGCTGACAGTGTGGACCCGTGGGTTGTGCTCCCTACCTTGGAGGTGTAGGTCTTCTCGATCTCCTCCTTGTAGATGCGGACCTGCTCCTCGTGCTGGGCTCTCAGCTCTATCAGGGCCTCGGCCAGCTTACTCTCGTAATCCTGCTTTGTTCCCGCACTGTCAATCTCCACCATGCGAGACTCGTGCCTGCGCTTGGACTCCCTCAACTCCTGCAGGGAGATAGACGGTACAGGCATACTTGAGTTATAGAAGAGGGGGTGAAGGAGTAACCTCATAAAACAGACTGATCTCGGGGTTCCATCAGTCTGGTTTACAAGACTAGTGAAGAGGACAGAAGAGGAAAGAAAAGAAGGGAGAGAAAAAGAGTGAGATAGATGAGGAGCAGATCAGAGGGAAAAACGAAAGTCTGAGGTAAAAAGAGACAGAGTGAAAGGGTCAAGGGAGAAAAGGAGAGATGGTGTAAGAGTGAGGTAAAAGAGAGAGTCTCACCTCTCCGTAGATGTTCTTCTGGAACTGCAGTTCTTCCTTGATGGTCTGCAGGCGGTTCTCAGCGTCCACTCTCCTCAGCATCTCATCCTGAAGCTGCTTCTTAGCGTCGCTCAGACCGGTCTCCAGCTAAGGGACAGAGTTTAAAGTTTGATGTTTAACTTTAGGGTTCTGTTAGATTAGATCAAATATCACTAATTTGTTGATCTGAAATCAACTGTCTAGTTATCAAAATCGCTTTGGCGAGGAGGAATAGAGGAGCTGCATGTAAGATGTGAAAGCATGACTGGGTGAAACTATAGTTCACTGATGTGACCAGAAGGTGGCGTAGGAATATTATTCATTTCGGAGTTAATTGAGAACGATCCACAGCACTAGCCCCAAAAGTCATATTCACAATTGACAGTTCTTTAAAAGTAAGTCAATATTTTTTATTATCAATCATATGCAGTTTGAACCCTGTACCTGAGGAGAGAGTATGCAGTATCTGTAGGTTTCAGAGTTGTCAAAGCTATCCATTAGGCCTTTACCACTGGTCTCTTACCTTGGCTAGCTGGGCCTTCAGGTCCCTGACCTCAGCATCGAGAGAGCGTTTCTCCCCCAGGGCGGTGGACAGAGAGGCATCTTTAGAGTTCAACAGAGCCTCTAGATCCCTCAGCCGGGCCAGAGCTGCCTCCAGGTCCGACTCCTTCTTCCCATTTCTGTTCAGACAGGTAGACAAATACATCAGTTTCCTGTTTCACTAACACGGTCCGTGTTTGAGCAACTTGTCTAATGCAGTATGATTACAATAAAAGCCATTATGCATTTAGGCTCTTACAAAAGAGTCAAACTGTTTAGTAACCTCTGTACATAAACTTCCCATTGACAAACATTATCCACATAGGTTCCGATTCTGGGATAACATACTCACTACCTGTGAAAGACTCATGAATGCCTTGAGCTGTCCTTAACTTAACTCCCATCATATTGAATAAATTCATTGACAGGAACAAAATTGAATCAAGCTCACCGTGTTCTAAATTAAGGCCAACAGAGGCTCTCCTGAGGGAATCCCAGTTAAACCAAACAGTGGCAGCAGATCCAACTTTTTCCTGGCCTTTTTTCCTGGACTAAAAGGTCCTGAAGCTTCAGCGCACGTGTTTCTTTACTCACACATCTTTGTGGTCTCCTTCCCTTCACATGATAATTCTTCAAGTGTTAATGGTGAAACGCCCATGCAGCGTCTGCATTCTAACCATGAGCTCAATCAGTTACATTTTAGTCATTTAGCAGACACTCTTGTCCAGAGTGATTTACAGGAGCATTTAGGGTTAAGTGCCTTGCTCAAAGGCACATCATCAGATTTTTCACCTATTCAGCTCAGGGATTCCAACCAGCTACCCTTCGGTTACCTGGCCCAACGCCCTTAACTGCTAGGCTACCCTCCTGTTTCATGGGGATATACAATTAGATCTTTAGTTACGAAGTTGTCTACAGTGTTGTTTTGAATGATAAACAGTGAGCAGATTTGAGAGCAGATGGTGTTAAGAAACTGTAGCATAGCCTGCTTATGTATATCTCACGTTTTGGCCACGAGAGAAAAATGAGGTGGTGTTTTGTCCTTACAGTAACGTTATACTATGCTATTATATTCAGTTATGTTGAATACTATCATTATGTGATCTTGCAGACATTGATTCAGCTTTGATCTAACTTTATTAAAACGAGCACTAGTCGCCGAAGTAGTCGGACCGCAGCCACGGCCTAAATCAAAAACGTTCACATTTGTTCGCACGTGCGTGTTTTTTGTGTCTGACCTCTAAAGCAGGCATCAATTTGCAGGAGTGGTAAAAAAACTGAAACTTGGACACGGACTGTGGAAAAACTATATAGCCTAACAGAAGAGGATGGGGAAGTGGTAGCTTGAGCTTCATACCAGCTTGGCTGGCGCTCAGTGAAAGCCGAGCAGGAAATAGATTCCCCGTTATTACATTTGGCCCCTGCAGTTCAATGTTCATGGTCACTAATGACACCCATCTGCTTGGGAGATGGCTTCCAGACCACTAACCCACCACTCAGCCCTCATGCTCTCCCAGCCACTGCCAGCCTACAACAACCCTCTCTACATCCAAATGTATGCATGAATTCAATAAAAAGACAAAATCGGAACCATATGTACACGCTCGTATAGCCTACACTCGCACAAGAACACACATACAGTCTACAATGTTGTAAAAATATGCTCTGCCACACACTGAGTAGCCCTTGTCCCATCTCAGATTTCACAAAGGCCCAGAGAGCACTCATGTTCAGCAGGGTGAGTGATTGATGGACTAATAGGTGGCATCCAACCGCATTTACCGGCACCATCACGGCCACCCACACTTGCACGAAAACAAAGACCCAACACATCATCCTTTGTGCACAGGAACACAAACACCCATACATATATTACAGTGATAATGGACAAGATCCAGCAATTAAAATGTGCAGAGGCATTAGTCTGTAGAAAGGGTCCATTAAAAACATTGTCTGCATTTTTAAATCAATAATAGCTTAGCAATATATGTGGCAGTAGACTGCCTAGTCTGATCTGAATTAATTCAACCAGTATTCTTGATTTATAGAGGTTAAGGAAACTCTACCCCTGTCTAGATTTGATTGGGCTCTACTCATTAGACTTTGACAGACACTGGGGTCATATTTAGCGTATTTTCCACCTGTGTGGATGGAGAGGATCAGTCTAACAGCTTGTACTGATAAGCCTGACTGACAGCGACACACAGGAGAGCTCAGTGGGATGTGAACAAGGAGTCATGTGAGGAATGTGGTGGTACTGTAGCCGGACAAGGCCAGGCAGGGAGAGACGGAAGCTTTTTTCCCCTGGAAGAGTGGGCTAAGAAGAAATTGAATTATTTCCGGTCGGCTCCTGTGCTGAAATATTTCCACTGAACTGCAACAAGAGCCACTGTTTTAGATAGGCCCTCATACACCCAGGTACTTGGAGGGCAAAAGACAAGGTAGTGTGAAGACATGTCACACTAAATAGCAATCTCTCAACCAAAAACAAGCGAATCAAGACGGACAGCTTAGTGACTGGGGGCAAATGGGCGGCAGGGTAGCCTAGTGGTTAGAGCGTTGGACTAGTAACCGAAAGGTTGCAAGATCGAAACCCTGAGCTGACAAGGTACAAATATGTCGTTCTGCCCTTGAACAGGCAGTTAACCCACTGTTCCTAGGCCGTCATTGAAAATAAGAATTTGTTCATAACTGACTTGCCTAGTTAAATAAAGGTGTACAAAAAAAAGAAAACAGCAGTTATTGTACTGTCGTCATTTTTACAACCTACGTTCAACAATATTTTTTCCGTTTAACCACCTTTGGTGGGGCCAAGTTCCCCCTGGCTTATAGCCTAACTGTGGCCCTAATGAAGTTCTCACTGTTCCAGTGGTTGGGAGGGTGCTATTTGTGTGAAATATTTTATAATAGTCATTAAAATATAATAGACATAGGAGAACCCAGAATAACCCAACGTAGGGCTGTTAGTCCTGTGTTATGAGGTGTGAGTGTGTCTGCATGTGTGTTTAGCCCAACTTGAACACAGAGTTGGAACAGTAAAGCACTTGTGTCCAGACGTTCAGTGTTTAAATAAGAAGGGGCTACATTAATGCCTATAGAACTGTAGCTTGTGTGTGGGTGGTGGGCCACTTATTATGACTAAATGGGCTATGTGAATCAGCTCTGGTACTGAATCTATAGTGATATAGAATGTGAATAAGCATGTATATGATATTATCTCATGTGAGTTAGAGGTCGATCGATTAATTAGGGCCAATTAATGAGGGCCGATTTCAAGTTTTCATAACAATCGGTAATCGCCATTTTTGGACGCCGATTATGGCCAATTACATTGCATTCTACGAGGAGACTGCGTGGCAGGCTGACCACCTGATACGCTAGTGCAGCAAGGAGCCAAGGTAAGTTGCTAGCTAGCATTAAACTTATCTTATAAAAAACAAAATCAATCAATCTTAACATAATCACTAGTTAACCTAGTAATATCATCAAATATATGTAGTTAACTAGCTTGTCCTGCGTTGCATATAATCAATGCGGTGCCTGTTAATTTATCATCGAATCACAACCTACTTCGCCAAACAGGTGATGATTTAACAAAGGCGCAATTGCAAAAAAAGCACAATCATTGTATGAATGTACCTAACCATACAGACTCTGGTTCAATTCCAGGCTGTATCACAACCGGCCGTGATTGGGAGTCCCATAGGGCAGCGAACAATTGGCCCAGCGTCGTCCGGGTTAGGCCTTCACTATAAATACGAATTTGTTCTTAACTGACTTGCCTAGTTAAATAAAGTTGAAATATAAAAATGTAATCGAATAGCTTTAAGAAGATGATATAGGACATAGTAATACAGGAGGCCTGGCTGTGATGACATAGAATGATTATGGCAATATTGGATGTGATGTGTGTCGGTAACTTTGTTCATCAGCTGTAGTGCTGAGGATATAGGTGATAATGAATGGCATTGTTGATACGCTCTAGTGTTGAGGATACGGATGTCTGTGTATCTAAGACTGCCAGTAAGCCTGCAATGCGTTTGTTTGCTCCAGGATGTCGTCTTAATGGGATTGCATGACCTGTGAACAATGGGAGGACATGGCAGAACGTCAAGCCTGAGAGTGAATGGGAGAGAATGTGTGTGCAAAGTGAATACATTTGTAGAGCAAAATGTACTTTGAGTTAACTTTACATTTGAATCCATCCAAACTTGGACCACACCTCAGAAACCGGTGTGGATGGAAGACTGTTTTGATAAACAGCATGTGTTGGATGTGGACAGTTTATACAACAGAATTTTAGGGGATAAAGAACCAAAACAGGTGTACTGTATTTATAGCATATAGGGTGTGATGTGTTCAATTGTCACAATTACTCATAGGCCATTGATCCGGGCATCTAGAAACCATGTAAAGAAAAGGAGTTAAGGAAGCCTACAGTTTACAGTCTGATTTAGATAAGAGAAATAGTCGATTATGCGTCGAACACACTGTAGCCCGACTTTCTCCCGTGCACATTACTGTTGTGATAATCTCGGTTACCCAGAAGTAAAATTCTCTTTCGAAAGTCTGTCAATTACTGTTTTACTTCTGGGGGGGAATTGCGTTAACAAATTTGATTACCTTTGTGCAAAGGAAGCGAAAGCTCCTCCCACGGAAACTCTAGACCAAACCCCTCCCTTCTGCTAATTTCCCCAGTGTTTATCATGGCCAAAATACACATTTTAGTTTAGATTATTTTAATTACAGACAATTTTGACTTTATAGCTGTGGAATCTAGTGGAAACCGTTTATCATCCGCACATGGGCTTGAAAAGCGACCGCACCAGTTTAAGCACCGCCATCACCCAATCCTGATTCGTCCAAGTAATCGACGATGAATACCCAAAACCAGGAACTACTGCTGCTGGTAATCAAATAATTGTGTGAACCTTGACAGATTCACGCCGTTTCATCTGTCCACCAGAATCTGTCTACGAGAGATTGTTGTTGTGACAACAGTGTTATATCAAAGCCCACATGACTTAAAAAAGGGCAAAGAGCTCTTTCTCTAAACGTTTTCCAGTATACATAGAGAGCAGCAGAGCTACTGCCGAAAGACAGTTGAGAAAGAGTGAGTGAGTGAGTGAGTGAGTGAGTGAGTGAGTGAGTGAGTAGGAATAATAAAACAGAGGAATGTGTTGGTTCAGCCTCCACTCTTCGGTGACTCACTGCTATCTTTGTCCACGTCATTGACGAGAACTGAGCGAGCCCGCCTAAAAAAAATAAAAAACAGAATCGACGGAAAACCCACAATCCTGGCTGTTTTGCTGTGCTGTTGCTATGACAACAGAGGCCTACTCATCAGGCCTAAAGTATGGCATTTCCCCACATTTTGGATGGAATGGATAAACACATAGAATTTTCACTGCCAATGCTTACTTTGAGCATATTTCCGAGCTAAACTCTGTCGAAAAGCTTCCCTCCTTTATAGGCCTATTTGGAAAAGCTTTCCTGCTAGGCTCCTGGTGGAAAATCTAGCCTATAATTACTACAATATGACAGATGCATCATGCAGAATATCCCCAAAGTCTTAAAGGCTGTTTCCCATGAAGTTGATGTTAAACAGTTCATTCATTGTATGCAACCGATATCATATTTTAAAGGGTAGACCCTTCATTGGAAACTAACAATACTAGACACTTTATTTTAACCAGGGATACAAATGACTTTTTACACATAACTACTACAGCGGCATGATTATAGACAACTATGAACGCTCCTATACTGTGTGTTTGTGTGCGCGCGCACCCATCCTCTGGTCCTCATTATATTACCACACCCACTTTCTACTCTTTTTATTTAACCTTTATTTAACTAGGCAAGTCAGTTAAGAACAAATTCTTATTTTCATTGACGGCCTAGGAACAGTGGGTTAATTGCCTTGTTCAAGGGCAGAACGACAGATTTTTACCTTGTCAGCTCGGGGATTCGATCTTGCAACATTTCGGTAACAAGTCCAACACTCCACTCTCACTCTGTTACGCGCAGTAAATTACTTTCCCCAGTTCCCCCACCTTGTAAACACAGCCATTTCCCCATCAGTGCACCGTAGTGAGGCGGTCAATGCTAAATCACCCCAAGAATGGGAAAGGACAAACCTCAATGGAGTCTCACAGTCAATCAGGCAGTGCAAAAAGCCCTCTGGCCTCTCTGTGCTATTAGGGGGTCTGTTAGGAATGAGAACGTAATCACCTCCTCAGGTGTTACTACACAGTCTTCCACTGCACAGAGTTGTAATTGTTGATTGATCTGTTACGGTACGGTGAGATACTAAGGAAAGACACCCCGCCCGTCTGGCTGACATGTGTGAACACGTGTGGGTGGGGTTCGTTGGAAATTACCGGGGGGGGGGGGGGGGGGTTCCTCCGCCCCTAAAGACCATCTTTGGGCTCCCATCTCTATTAAATAGCTATCCTTTCCAATCCCATTTTCCCAATCCCAAAGTGGTAAGTTTATGATACAGAGAATACAGAGGGGGGAAAGGAAGGCTGTTGAATAATGGCGTCTTAGTGCAAACAAGGTCCAGAAATGGCAGTAGAGAGTTTTTCCAAGACCAATAGCCAGACTATACAATGTGTCAGAGTTTCAGGAAAACTCTGAAAACAGCATTGATTAAATGAAAAATGTGTGGTTCGCATTTAAAGTTCAGTATTCAGACCATGGATTGGTTCAACTGTTACTTCTGTATTGATTCAACAAAATGGTTAAGTATGTCATAGTATTATTTCAACTAAAAAGGTTGTTTATGTGAACATTATTTAGAAGCACTGTTAACAGAACATGGAGATCTCTGACATTCAAATAAAATAATACAATACAAAGTACAGGCTGGCACATGATCAGGCCTCTTCTGGGATCAAAAACACACTGGAAGGGATTGTTTTCATTCCGTGTGTGTGCGAGAAAGAGAGATAAATCACAAGGAGAAAACAACCCAGCCATAGCCAGAAGCCACCCACTCACCACATCCATATGGACAGAGGGGAAAAGAATTCATAGTATTTCACCACCAACATCATGGTGCTCAAGACTGATATCTTCCTTTGTGTTTCAAATAGACAAGCAGCGAGAGGGGGGGGGGATATGGAGAGGCCGCCATTTCATGTCACATAAACATGGGTCGTGCTCAGTAGGTGCAAAATGTTTTGAAACAGAAAAATACCCCCCCCCCCATTTCAAAATGGGTTTTTCCCCCTTGTCATGTCTATTGAACATGTCCCTGCTTGTGCCTCCCATAATATCCCAATTCAAACACATGGCCAGCAGTGAGGAAAAGAAAGCATCTCTCACAGATAAGGCCTTCTTTGTAGCACTGGCTCTGTGTGCATGTGACACAGGCCTGGTTCCGCTTTTAATGATTAATTAGTGATTCATCATGGCATGAGTCAGAAGCCTGCTGCCCTTTCATTCAGCATGTTAGCATAAGAGCTAGCTATTGTTGTTTGATTATCTCGCCCTGATAAGGTAGATTACTAGAGAACACAGGTTAGCCAGTTTGTCCTTGTCTTTTACCACCTGTCTTATAATTCTTCAACTGTCAGGAGTGTTACCTACACACAGAAAATGACGTAGCTACGTATATCAATTCTTACACCTCTAAATGTCTTTTAAAAACGTGTAGTAGTCTGTATCACGAGTTTCAGTATGTAGAACTTACGCTCCATGTAGATGAACAACAAACAGTGTGTGACAGGCTTTGACAGAGCAAACAGAGCACCCCCCCCCCAAAAAAAAAAATCTGGTTGGCCACCCCAATAGCCCCCCCAGAAATTCTGAGATCTGATAGGTCTTCTGAATATATTGATATGACGCGCACCAAGCGTTTCACAGGAAAAAGCATCCGAGGAGGGAAACAGCACCCCTCTGCCAAAAAGAGTATGACATGCCCAGACAGCATCAGATACATGGGCTACAGATAATGAGACAGGGGGGCGCTGTTCGCCAGCATAATACAATTTGTACATATTTTTTTAAATGTTTAAAAAAATATATTCAGGTTCAAAATGGTATGGTCCCCCAAAACTGGGTCTGTGTCCCACCTTGTCCACCCCATTCAAAATGTTCTGGATACGGCACTGAACAGAATCAGAGCTTAACTGATCTGAGGCCTATTACCCCATGCAGCTGCATTGAGTTACAATGAAAGCTCAGCTGTGGTGCCATGTGAATAGATGGGGAGTGATGCTAACGTTAGCATTGTGGAACTAATATAGCAGACTGTGTGGCGCCTATGAGGAAGAGCAGTGTTAGCTTTAACATTCCTGGTTGCTAAAATTCTAATAGTTTGCCAAATTTCAGTTTGTGACAAAACAAGCAAGTTTAGTGTAGAGAATCATTGTTCATCTAAACCGCTGTGAAATATCTTTTCCATAAACAAAAGTATTTTCAGCTGTTTGAATCTGGTGTACAAACCCGAAAAGTAAAAGATGCAAAAACTTAACAGGGAGCATAGAAATATGCACATAGAACAGATCTACTGCTTCTTAGACTTGCTTTCAACGAGAATGACAGATCTGTAACCCACATTTCTATGTGAATTTGGTCAGGTCACCCCAAAAAAGCTACATAATCCAACTTTAATAGGTAAAGATTAGTTCCCTTCTGCTCTACGGTATGTAAAAGTCAGTAAACATTTCCCTAGTGAGCACTTGCATTGAGGAGTAGTCTATAACAGTGCATCGGTCAACATTGGTCTGCATCTGGTTAAACATTACAATAATCCTTTTAAAGCTTGGATTGTATAGGCTCCAGTAAACAAGAGTGATGGTTAGTGACACAAAATGCTAAACATCTGGAGGTATTCCTGAATGTTCAAAATGCTCCATGCAAACATCAAACTCTGTTGAATGAAATGAAAACGCTTCCGACATATTGATAATTTCAAAATGTACTTTGAGCATTCAGAGTTGTGGTAATCCACTGGCAGTTACATTACTGATCAGATTAGAACATTTGGGGTCGCACCCACTTCATCCACTACCAAATGGGAACTTCCCAGTGTGTTGAGTGTACCCTACTTTGAGATGTGTGTTTGTGTGTGTGTGTGTGTGTGTGTGTGTGTGTGTGTGTGTGTGTGTGTGTGTGTGTGTTATAACTTGCATTTGTGTACATGCGATGTGTGCGTCTAAGTATGATGTGTGTTTGTGTGGAGTGAGCATGTGTGCAGAGGCCCAGCATCTTAAAGTGATTTACCCTGTTAGCGAGCGGATGACTCATTCAGCTTGTCTGGGTCTTGAAAAGAATCAAAGTGCTATGGAAACTCTGATACAGACACACACTCGTTCCAGCCTGACAATGCCTTCTCCGAACACAGTACTGGTCCACTGAAAGGCCAAACACTACTCTTTAATTATCAAAACTCCATTCAGCCCAACAAAGAGTGCTCTATATAGCAGACATCACATTCACAGTCTTAGCACATCTGTTTTCCTTTGCCATGTACTTTGTTAAGGCCAGTGGAGCGAGTAGCAACGGGACTAGGCTAGGTATACTCCCACTTGCCCCACTCACGCCTATGTAGAGTCCTGGAGCCTAGGGGACACGAAGTTGAAAGACAAAACAATGTATGAAAATAGCCATCAATTGTAGAACCTTCATAACAGACTTCCTATTAACAACATTTCATGTTGTATAACTGCATCCATTGGAACAGTCAGCCTTCAAGCTCCCTATGCATCAGTCAATAAATGAGTTGAACAGCTGCTGAACTAACTACTAATGACACAGTAAACACTTGTAAAATGCTCTCAATGATAATCAACGACATGAAAACAAAGAGTACTGGTTGTTCACCAAGACAAACAATTTTGCTATAACTCTCTTGCTCGCTCTCTCTCTCTCTGAGTATTTGAACAGTGTCGGTACGTCATCGTTCATTGGCGGGAAGACCATGTTTGCTCTTGTCCATTTTAGGACAGAACGACTTCATTCAAACACTTCGGACTTCAATGGGTTCCTCCTGTTGTCCGGCTGTGTGTCGGCCCGGCAGAACAATCACGTGATTAAATGGAAGTAGAGTGCAGTACACATCAACTAATTGTTTAGAGTTTCCCTGAGCTAAAAGTAGCAGTATAGTCCTTGGTTACTAGTGGAAACCAAACTGTGTTTAGAAAATATTTGGGCTGCCTTGGTAGCCTCCTTGTATTACTATCCTTGAGGGTACTGGAAATCCCCAAAACAAGGAAAATTCTCACCACCAGGACAAAGGCTATTTGAAGTTTATGGGTTAGGTTTAGAGTTAAGGTTAGGTTTAGAGAACATAGGATTTTTAATGGAAATCTATTTTAGGTCCCCACAAAGATAGTAAAACATATGTTGTGTGCGCGCAGAAAAGAAAGGAACTTTCTTAATGAAGGAAATGTGTTTGTGCTGTATGAAGTGTACTTCCTGCTGTGTGTGTTCTCTGATAGCCCCAAAGTGCTACAAGTTGGCATGGCAGCCACTCCAACACAAAACGACTTCACATTAGATTTCCCATCACTCATGTCATTGGAATGAAATGACAAGTAAAAAAGGAAATATGTTGGAATACTTCACACTGTAACCATATTAATTCTAATGAACATTTATCCTGCATACCGTACCCTCAATAAACAGACAAAACATCATAGGCCTGCGTGTGTCAGAAGATCTTTTTTAAATATCTATTGTCCTGTCCCACCCTCAGCTATCTGTTCTGTTACTCTGTGCGAACAGGTGTGGCACACAGCAACCTTGGAAAGAGTCTGGAATTACGGAAATGGGCACGGCTATTGACTTTTGAAATCTCTCAATGGTTTGCCTATTCCGCCACCTTTGATCATGAATGCCTACAAATCTTGACAAAATCAGTTCATTGCTTTACAGTCTGCAATAGATTAGTGAACCATCTTTACTTCCAGGGAGTGAAGAAAAAGTAAAAAAGCAAACGGTTTTAACAATATAATTCACATTGTAAACTGGACAGAATTTAAAGTGTCATTTTTCAAATAGGTGAGCCGACAATAAGATCTAGAGAGGACACCGTATCTGCAGAGTCGGCATGGGTCTCCCTGTCTTTGTCAACACAAAGCAGTCTATTCATCCAGACGTCTATTCATCGTCTGGAGGGGAGACGGGGTTGTTCTGCCAATGACGACCAGGAGCAGGTTCCCCCACACATGCTCCTGTTTCACAGCCACTGGCACAGATGGAAGGCACTGTGGCACGAGACTAGCGTCCGCCGCCCCTCTTATGTTCTAGAGGAGGAGAATACACAGTGGATGACTAGGGCTTGACGAATGTAGGACTGTGGGCCAAGCTTTGGGGCTCATGTTGTAGCTTAGCAAATCATATTGCCGCGTCTTACTTGAGCAGTCAATATTTTAGGCTAGCCCGCATATGTTCTAGCATAGGGATTCTTACACTGTCCTAACAGTGGAACATGCTTCAGCCAAACCAGGTTAGTTTTTATCCTCCCTGGCAAATCATTTGCAAGCTAGACTGGGTTGTAGACGAGCAGTTTACATCCTACTAGTCCAATGGCGGTGGTCTGCCCTCAGGGGATCTGCATGTGTCTGTTGCGACACAAAGACGACTGTGTGGCGTGGCCCAATGGCATGTCTATGAACAGGTGTGTACAGTCACAGGCCGTGGTAAGTGACAGTTACATCTGTTGCAGCACACATCAAAACAGGGCTAGAGGGCTTGGCACTGTATAATGTAGGGCCTACAGCAATGGGCTATTATAATATTTGAATGACTAAGAATATTGTTGAAAGGAACATGTACACTTTGTATTTATTTGTTGGGACAGTATATATGTCTCTGATAAGAAAGCTACATTTACTTGCATTATTCTTGCAAGCCTTCACAGGGCACCAGCCAGTGGTAATAACATGGTGTTGATAGGGAACTAGATGATACGTATTAACTATTAATAAAGCTGCACTGCCGCAAAGGTCCAGACCTAAGGATAGGCCACAACCACAGCCCCTTCCCTTTCCACAATCCCAGGGCCCTGAAAAACCTCTGAGTCACCACCCTGTCACACACCAATGCCAAGACTCCTTGGCTGCCATGGCAACCAAACACTGGCAAACACACCGGCTGCAGCGTAAGAGACCGAGCCTGCCCACGCAGGCCTGAGTGATACATTTACACTATACGTGTAACAAATGATTGGTTTCCTTTGGGAAACAATATAGTTATAGGCGGTGTTGCTATTCTTCACTCAGCTAGGGACCTTACGGCACAATGGGAAAGAGAATTTAAGTGAACTGTAAAATTCCATTCACTCACCAAACAGACTTGGTTTTTAAGAGTCACTTCTCTCTGAAATGCATCTACTTCTTCAGACCGCCTAACTCACTCAACATCCTCAAGTCAAGATCCATAAGTCGACACCCTGACCAAGGCCGGCACTCAAACACAAACCCACCCCAGAGCCACACCCTCACCTGCAACGTTGGGCACACCAAATACTGTACATTTTGTCTTGACGAATACACTGCAAACATGAATTGAAACATTAAGCCAGCGAAAACAACCAAGACTCCACCCTCACATCTCTGTACAGATGCCGTTGCTTCAACATTGCAATTGCACGGTGTTGAAACTCACTAAGGCATGTCAATGAGAAGCTGTTGAAGACAGTGTTTGCAGTTGAAAATATTCCTATTCTCTGTTTGCTACTCATTTCGGAGGGAAGCCACATGCATAAACAAGGGTACGTTAAAGAAACAAAGTAAAAGAGTAAAATAAGTCAATACAACTAATTCTTTCAATCGTCTTTCATTTCCTCAGACGCACTCCAACCCGATTTGCACTTTGCCAAGACTTTCAAACATTCCTGTGGAGTCACTGCAGGCTGTTGCCTGCTAGTAGGAGAGAGTTGTGCCATTTTCTGTCTGTAGACACATTTACCGACTGAACTCTGGTAGACAGATCCCTTTAACATTCTCCCCAAGGTCTAAGTCTAACCTACCCAGCCAGTTCAGATGGCTCAGTTGGTTGGAGAATGATGCTTACAACACCAGAGTTTGGATTAAAGCATGTTTTATCTTAACCTGGAAACCCACTTACAGGGTTTGATTGAAAAGTGTTGCGTAACAACACATTGCGTGCATGGGATTGTGGGAGTGTTGACTGTGTCATTACACTCGTAAGTCAAGCTAAAAAGAGCGATCTGTTTGTCAGGGGTGTGGCCCCGTGGCTGGGCCCTTAGTAATGACATTGTGGGGGAATACATTATTCCTACCCAACCTGCTGCAAACCACCAGGAATGTACTCAACTAATGTCTGGCATGTCGCTCTCCACACCTCTGTCTAAAGGATTTTAGAAGTCAGAGTTTAACTAATAGGTGGTGTGCATTCTGGTGCAAAATGGATGTTGCATCACCCAGGTGTGAATTAGAAGCACTAGCACTCACACCCTCAGTGGCAAACTGCCTTGGAATTAAAGGTTGCAATAGGTTAAATTCAATTATTTATTACTAAAGGCTTATCTGATCAATGCTCTGACAAATGTGCCAGCATACTAGGTATCCAGTCCAGGGTGAAAATGGTTTCAGGGTGAAAATGGTTTCAGGGCTGGTGTACTTATGGTTTGGAAGACAGAGCTGAACCTGCTGTAGTAGTGGAAATCTACTTCACTGAGAATGACTGTAGTGAAGGACTGGAGTAAGAGCAGACCTGCACTGGTTGATTACACACCACAAATGATGTGTAATGAAATGAGATCGTGTCTCGTCCTCTGGTTTGAATATGCCCCTCCCTATCATGTAGGAGGTTGTAGACAGGTAAATTTGTGTCAGTGAGATTACATGCTGAAGCACAATCACTTTCATATTCAGGCTACACTAATAAGTCCCTTGGCCAAAACCCAACGTGTCCCTCGGCCAGAAACTTACAACAGGGAGCATGGCAATAGAGTAACTTTATGACACCACATTCGGATACAGGATTGCCCATAAACCTCCTGCCTTTCTGTCCCCATCCCAGCGTTTCCCCTAATAATACTCATGCCACCCCATCTTCTCAAGCTCTCTTGCCTCCCACCTAGAACATTTGGCCTCAATTCAATTGAACATTTTGGTGTTTGCAGTCTTTGCATGCTGCCTATGAAAAAATGACCTATAGGGGAAACCCTGTCAACCCAATGTGTCCTACCTGACTTTGAGCTCCTTGTAGTCCTCCTTGACTTTGCCTAGCTCCAGCTGCAGTCGGGCGCGCTCCTTGGCCACCGAGTCGAGGGTTTTTCGGGCGTCGGCAAGCTCTGTTTCATAGGCCGCCTTCATGCCCGTCACCTCACGGCTGATCTCGGTCTCGGACTCAGTGATGCGCATCCGCAGCCCAGCATTCTCTATCTCCAGCGAGCGCACCTTGTCGATGTAGACGGCCAGCCGGTCGTTGAGGTTGCACAAGTCGTCCTTCTCCTGCAGGCGGGAAATGCGAGTTGGGGTGAGCTGGGGTGTGGCTCCGCCACGGCTGGTTCGTTTCTGACCCGTTTCCATAGTGGACATCCAGCAAGTGGTTCAGACGGTTGGCTGGGTGACAGGCTGTGGAGGGAAGGATGAATTAATTAATTAATATCAGATAGAGCAAATGTTAGAACAGGTATAGCGAAGCCTGATGGAACCATGTGACTTTATATGTGCCCAAATAGAAAATAGTAAAGGAGGTGGGGGGTGTGGCTTAGGCATGTAACAGCTATGCATCTCTCTCACTATTAGAAGCCTTATTAAAATGCTGTTTGGGTGGTTAAGCAACTTTGGCTCTCTCCTGAGCAAGTCAAATGACCACCGTCTGCACAGTGAACAGGCAATTACGATAATATACAAAATATGTATTCAAGAACTACAGATGCATACAAAACAATGAACAAACATTATACAAGTAAAGAATAGCTGCATCATCTCCCTTGTAGGCCAACTGCTTGTTGAGACAGAGTGAAGTATTAACAGCCTGCTAATTATGCCAATGATTCATTCTGAGAAATCTGTCCAATGGTTGTCTCCCTCCACTTACATTGGGCTTGCCTAAACCTCAGTCATTAGACCACGGCCTTGACTCACTACATAAATAAAACACAGCAGGATGCCCTGATTAGGAGATGAAGAACCACTTTCTCAATGTTTAGACCGGCAGAGGCAGCAGTGAAATGACTGTCAGAAAGTACTGGATAAAAGGCTTTCGAAGCCCAAAAAAAACTGAGATTCCACTCTGGAACTTTGATATGCCAGTTGAGTATATTAATTTTCCACAATATATTGACAATTAGTCATTTAAAAAATGATATTTTCAATATCCATAAATTCATGTAAAATAATAATAATATTGAAATCTAAATACTACTCATATTACAGAGCAAGCCGTGAAGCTTCATATGCCACCAATTTTTGCTTTGCAGCATCTACAGATGAAACATTGAGGTCTTAAAGGAGGCCTTGGTAAGCCCAAAATGTCATAAATATGCCAACTTGAATTGATTATTTCTCAATTATGCTTTTAGATACAAATTTCAAATACACACTGAATGTACCAAACATTAGGAACACCTTCCTAATATTGAGTTGCACCCCCTTTTGTCCTCAGAACAACCTCAATTCATCAGGGCATGGAATCCACAAGGGGTTAAACGTTCCACAGGGATGCTGGCCCATGTTGACTCCAATGCTTCCCATAGTTGTGTCAAGTTAGCTGGATGTCCTTTGGGTGGTGGGCCGTTCTTGATTCACTTAGAAAACCTGAGCGTGAAAAGCCCAGCAGCGTTGCAGTTTGACACACTCAAACTGGTGCGCCTGGCACCTAGTACCATACCCTGTTCAAAGGAACTTAAATATTTTGTCTTACCCATTCAATTGTCTTGAGGCTTTAAAAATCCTTCTAACTAGTCTCCTCCCCTTCAACTACACTGATTGAAGTGGATTTAACATGTGACATCAATAAGGGATCATATCTTCACCTGGTCAGTCTGTCATGGAAAGAGCAGGTGTTCCTAATGTTTTGTAAACTCAGTGTGCATCAACAACCCTTCTTCCAAAGGACTATTGTATGGATTACATTTTGTGAAAATCCCCAAAATCATGGTCTTTTTAGTCTGGGTTTCGTGAAGAATCACTCAATAACAGATAGATGACATCTATTTCATTACTTGTGCAATAATACAGCACATACGATAAATAAGTAACTGATAAATGTGAACATGTTAACACTCCATATAATGTATGTGTCAAGCCCTTTCCATAGATAATGAGGTACTTTTGGAAAGAGTAACTACTACATTACTTTCCCCAATAACCATACATTAAAGTAACTTACACTGAATGACATATACTTTAAAAGGTCACAGCCGAGTTGTTATCCCACGCCCCCAACTGGTCAACAACGAAAGTGAAATTTCAACTGTACACAGTAGCCGTCAAGATCAAAGTACAAGCAGGAACCTATTCTCACATCTCTGTTAGTGTGGGCTGACATTCACAACTGTCCGTCAAAGTGCAACCAGAGCCAAAATGTCTTTATCTTACCTTAGTGGGAGTGTGAGGTTGTGAGTGGAAGCCTCCTGGTGGAGCAGTGCGTGTGTCTGCACAGCCGGACCTCTCTGGAAGTTCAGCTGCCGCTGTGTGTTGTAGATAGGTGTTCTTCTCTGGGTCTGGGGTGCCCCTGTGGAGTATAGGGAGGAGGATCAGTGCTGTCTGTGTGCCTTTGGCTCACGCTCTGGAATGGCTGCGTCACAGTCTCTCCCTGCACATGTATCGCTGAAGAGAGAAAGAGAGCGGGAAGGAGGGAGAGGGAGAGGGTGGGACAGGGAGGAGCCAGGCTGGACTAGTACAGACAGAGCCCACACACAGCACAGCAACTACTCAGCTCCCTGGTGTCTCGATCTTTCTCTCTTTTCCTCTCTCTTTCATTCACAGTGGGCTCACAGACACAGTGATCCCAACTGCTTGCACGTGTGGCCTGTCAGTGAAAGCTCCACTTTCAAGTGCAAACAGACAGAGAAAAATGGTTGGATGGAAAATCCGCCCTTATCCATTCTTTAACTGTACGGAGCTGTACAAATTAGTCTAGTCTAATTGCAAATCATCACCTTACTGTCAGCTCACAAAAAAAGATTGCGCTTGCACCATTTTTTTTATCAAAAGACCAAAAATCCCAAAGAAAATACTCTGTGTTACTCCTATATTTCCAATGAAGGGTAGAGCACAGTACACCAATACAGTAATTCCCATGGGTCATCTTCAAGCTCCCAGGTCTCTATATCATCTCTGCTCGAAGATGGATCTTGTATTTATTGCCTCGGGGTGGAGTTAATGAAAGAACAGGTCCAAGCAAGTCCAATGTCAGGAGAGGATGGTTATTCTGGTGTGTGTGTGTGTGTGTGTGTGTGTGTGCGCGCATTGTGGATGGAGTGTGGGCATGGCATTGGACAGGCCAAGTGGCTATGGGAGTACCCTGGCGAGGCCCTAGCAGTGGAAAGGACCTGTAATTCTGTGGTCTTCTCTCTGAGTCACACATCCCAGCACAAACAGCTCACTGTGTTCAGTGGTGCCCCCCCCCTCTCCCATTTCTCTCCCGCTCACTGTTCTTGCTCCTTAGGCATTCACCCTAACAAGTGGTGGAAAAAGTACCTAATTGTCATACGTGAGTACTATATAAATAGTAAAGTAAAGATACCCCCCCAAAAAACAACTTAAGTACTTTAAAGTATTTTTATATAAGTACTTTACACCACTGCCCCTAACAAACAACAAGCTTGTTCCAAATGAAGTATTTACCTTAAACTCTTATACTGGACATTGGACTATACTAACAAGCAGCAAATAGCCAACTCTTTGCCTGGACTGCATCTGTGCCTGAACCATAAAGGACTAAAAAAACCTAGTCCTAAGAAGCCACTGGGTTTGCTTCAATTCATTTTGGTACACGCACAAAGCACAAAACCCAAAGGATTTTATGGTTAACAATGGTAGGAACGGGACGATACCAGTATCGCGATACTCATTAGTGTTGTGGCAAGGAAATCAAACACGAAGCGGATTTTACTTCTTCAGGAAAACAGCCCTAATTTTGAAAAAAAAAATAACATTATGTCATCCAGAATCACATTTATTTCTTTTCCAAACTATAGCACACAATATTTGACATATATCAGGTTTTAAAGGACCAAAGACTTGTCTGTTTTGTGTTCTTTTTGCATTTGAAAAAAATATTATGATACTGGTATTCTCACTGCCTCAAACAATTAGAGATCGGACTTCATTTCAGGGTTTGAATGAAGGCAGTTGCTTGATGTAAAACCAACACACAAAGTGGGTCCGCTGAAATCCAGGGCTAGGAGTGAATGCTCCAACTCTCTGAGGCACTCTTCCAGTCAACAGGCAGGATGCAACTTACAAGACATAACAGGCAACAAAAGGCATGTTAACTCTGCAGTCAGCCCTTTCTTTTTCATTCTCTTTCACTATTTCTTTCCATGCCCCTATAGCATTCCAAGAGGGCAGTAAAAAAACACAAGGCACTCTGATGAGCAATCTAAATGTTTCCTTTTTAAAAAAAATTTTTTTTTACAAATGAATGCTGACGCACTACGTACAGCAATGAGGGGTAAGAATTTCGCCCTGAGGAATTAATGGAAGAGGGGACTTGAAGGGTTTACAGGCAAGTATTCAGAACATCCCCTACAGTAACATTCCTGTTTCAAAACCAAAGAAAAATAAAATGACTTCCTTTCCTCATCTCGTTTCCTTCATGGCCTCTCATTTAGAGCTTGAATAAATGCTGCAATAATTCTCATATCACAGTATAATCATACAGAGACTATTTTTGGCTGGGTATGGTACATTTACTTTCATATCACAGTTGCTATGACCAGCAGGTATACTGTACTCACACCTGCTCTTGCTTTGTCCTGGTATCATTCTTAAAATGCTCCGTCAGACACTGGTCACCGTGTCAACTCTTTCAACAAAATGAACAGCCTCTGCACTATGGAGAAAACAGCCTATTGTTCATGCTGTAACGTCATCAAATTGTTAATAAGCCACCTGTACAGAACGCTGGGAAATCTACTGTACATGTTGTTGTTGTTCGTATCTTCTAAGGCCACAGTAAAACTGCAAATAACAATCACATAATATGGAATATTCACCTGAATCATGATTACAGTACTATTTCATGTTACCCTTAACAGTAGTATCACTTGTTACATTTCTCACTGCAAGGCATATCCTAGTCTATTTCATAATTCCACCTAGGTTTATTTTGTTATCTTGAAAAATTAACAAATAGCTACAGAGAATCATTTTTGACATGCAGTTGAAACAGGTTGCTATAGGCTGTTTGCTTTGGTGTAGCCCATCTATCTGCCTCAGTTTATTGAGTGTGAATTGTGAATGTACTATTGAGCAACCAAAGCTGCAAACATATCCATCTCCATCTTGCAAACCTTTTTAATCGAATGTGGTTTTGTGACCCAGATCAATCTCTACAAAGTTAAAAAATAATGGAACTTTTTAAATATACATTAGCCTACTTTGTCTTAAAGGTCAGTGTATGCTATGGTGGTTTATACTGCATGGTGTATGAACGGCTTTTGATGCATTGTCCGACTAGTATTAACTGTAAATCCTTTACCCTCAGGGGAAGAATGGCAGGCTTCACTTCAGGTGCTCTACTCTTCTGCTCCTGATTTACAAAATGTATCAGCAGAGTACAGTAGGACTACATTGGCAGACTATGTGCTAACTTTGTTTTGTGCAGCATCCTCCCTTTGAGCGGGTCCAAAAAGATACAGGACCTCAAGGGACAAAGGATCAAGGCCCAAGGTCCCATTTAGCATAATTAGGAACATGATGTGATTGTGAAGAGTCCCATAGGAACAGACAAAGAGGGTATAGGGCTCAAAAGGGAAAAGAGCTCCAATGTGCCCCCTCCTAATCCTAACCACTTGTTTATAAGGCTGGCTGAATATCTATCGAGTGACTACTGAGGCTGATGATGACGAGCAGGTCCAAATATGGGTCAGGAATGTAATGTAATTCATCTCTCATAATTCCATTCGTTTGGAATGAACATGTTGGTAGGTAGTACTTGACGTTTGAGACACACGTGGCCGCGCCCCCTCCTGCCTTCTGTTTTCCATCTAGTCCAGACAATTATTCCTCCTTCAGTAAACACAGGCAGAAACAAAGGCATAGGCGCCACCCACCGGCCAACTGTTAATGAGAACTCTGACTGACGTGAAGTGCAGGAATTACATTTTAGGAAACATATTATAGAAAGAAACTTGACGGGAAAATGCTGATTGAAAACAGCAAACCATTTCACCTGAAAAGAAGTGGTAGCCTATATATTTGCGGATAAACGAACTCACCTCAACAGACATATGGCCATATTGGCTTCTTTTTATAAAACTTACCAAAACCAGGTGGGGACTTTTTGGTTTGTTGACAGATGAAAGAAAGCCACTTCAAAAACCTACGCATTTGTCATCCGGATGTTAAATTTAAGTAGCCTACATTTTGTTTGAAATACTGATGTAAACTACATGGCATATAGTGTTACAGCCATCTGCAAATTTGATTAATTACATTGCTGCGCCCGCCAACGTCTTCTTCTTTGTTATCATGGCGTTCGCTCATTTTGTTTGTGCATGCCGCCACCTACTGTGCAGTAGTGTGTTATCAGTCAGGTCATATTAATTTTGTGATACAAAAATAAAAAAGGAACGGGGAAAAGGAAAAAATGGCACCACTAACCCTACACCTACATACAGGTGTGTAGAACTGAGGAAGCTTTTTCATTTTGAGAATACACGGGAAATTAATTGTTATAAATTCCGAATCAGTTACATTCAATTACCTCAAAAATTCTATGAAAAATGATAGAATGACACCAAATAGAGCCCCACAGTGGCGGCGGTGTCATAATACCCATAGAATCTTGCGTTAAAACGGGGAAATAGTTCCAATCGTTTTTTCAGCATTACTTTTTACCATGGGGAATTTTAGAAACACTTAAAATAAGGGCTGTGTGTTGTGTTGGCTTACCCTGGCGTGAATTTTTGATAACCATGTAAATCTCTCTCAGACAAGGTGATGTTTACCAATATTTTCAGCTCTATTTACTCTCAGATTCAAAAATGCTAATTCCAGGTGCATCCTGGAAACAGGGTGCACCTGAGCCTCATAGCGAAGAGTCTGAATACTTATGTAAATCAGGTATTTTTAATACATTTGATTAAAAAAAATGCAAAACTGTTTGCGCTTTGTCATTATGGGGTATTGCGTGTAGATTGATGAGAAAAACATTTTTTTAATCCATTTTAGAATAAGGCTGTAACGTAACAAAATGTGGAAAAGGGGAAGGGGTACATCATGCAAGACAACAAAAATGTACATGGTTATCAAAACTGCTGAAAAACATCCCCACAGCATGATGCTGCCACCACCTTGCTTCACTGTAGGGATGGTGCCAGGTTCCCTCCAGAGAATCTTGTTTCTCATGGTTTGAGAATCCTTTAGGTGCCTTTTGGCAAACTCCAAGCGAGCTGTCATGTGCCTTTTACTGAGGAGTGGCTTCCGTCTGGCCACCAAAAGGCCTGATTGGTGGAGTGATGCAGAGATGGTTGTCCTTCTGGAAGGTTCTCCCATCTCCACAGAGGAACTCTGGAGCTCTCTGACCAAGGCCCTTCTCCCATGATTGCTCAGTTTGGCAAGGCAGCGAGCTCTAGGAAGAATCTTGGTGGTTCCAAACTTCTTCCATTTAAGAATGATGGAGGCCACTGTGTTCTTTGGGACCTTCAATGCTGCAGACATTGTTTGGTACCCTTCCCCAGATCTGTGCCGCGACACAATCCTGTCTCGGAGCTCTACGGACAATTCCTTCAGCCTCATGGCTTGGTTTTTGCTCTGACAAGTGGGACCTTATATAGACAGGCGTGTGAAATTCATTGAATTTACCACAGGTGTACTCCAATCAAGTTGTTGAAACATCTCAAAGATAATCAATGGAAACAGGATGCACCTGAGCTCAATTTCGAGTCTCATAGCAAAGGGTCTGAATACTTATGTAAATCAGATATTTCTGTTTGTTATTTTTAATACATTTGCGAAAACTTTAAAAAAAAGTTTTGCTTTGTAATTATGGGGTATTCCGTGTAGATTGATGAGAAAAACATATTTTAAATACATTTTAGAATAAGGCTGTAACGTAACAAAATGTGGAAAAGGGGAAGGGGTCTGAATACTTTCCGAATGCACTGTAAATATGTAGGCTACAGCAGCCTAGAGGTAGGTAGTGTAAATTATGGTTTCTTCCCTGTCTTCTCTCTAGTGGTGGTGAGAATGAGGAAGAACTGTAGGCTACATGTGTGCACTGCGAAGGCCCGTTGGAGGCTTGAAAACTTTGGCCAATCAGAAAGTTGAAAAAAAATTGAAATTCACCTTGATGTTCATATTACTCCACCGACCCCCTCTACCGCAGTGGAACGCAGAACAATATGTGACCACTTGGTTACGGCGACACCATTCTGCTAAGGACACCTGAACCAGAGTCGCTAACACAAATCACAAGAGCCTGACCCTCTCTGGAAGTTCCTTTAGGGCCCATTATAGCTTGGTATGTCAGGGTGGGAAATTGGAAATTTGAATCGGGCCAAGTTGGAGGTAATAATGCATTTAGATTATAGTTCATTGAGATGCATGACTAGGCTACACCACACCAAAAACTTGATTTTATGGTTGTTTTAAAACAAATTGCCTGCAATTTATGTTCACTACTTGGTCAATTTATTTGATGATTAAATATATGCAAATAAATTCTATGAATTGATAGTTCACCTCTGTTTTCTTTTATTCTGTAATAGGGTATATTGTAACAGTGTGTTCAAGTAATCAGATCAAAGTTTATTTAGCACTGACCTTTTAGAACTACCAAGGGCGCTCCAATTGTTTAAAATAACACTCATCAAGATCTGTTGGCTATATTTAATAGTCTTATTCATCACTTATTATATTATTACAAGTAGAAGATTATCACTTCTCACAATGGTGCTCATTTAGTAAAGTTAGTTCAAAGCTGAATCAATGTCTCACAAGATCACATAACAGAACTGAATATAATAGCATAGCATGTCTACAATGTTACCGTTACAACAATAACACCTCCTCATTTCTAACTAGATTTTAGGATGGTTAGCTAAAGCTGAATAGTACAACAACATAAAATCTCAAAAGACAAAATCAACAGAGCCACAAGGAAGAATATATGCTTTCATTGAAACAAAATACAAAAAAGGCTAATAGTTTGATGACACCATCTGCTCTAATTCGATCACGAAACAGTAATTCAAGAAGATCGAAATGCATAGGCTATTCACATGAAACTGATTGAGATCAATCAAATGATTGACATGCAGATGCAGTTTCACCAGTAAAACGTGAAGAATAATCATCTAACTGATCCTACACCAGGCCAATGGCCTGGGAGGACGGGACTCTTACGTTCAACAAACCTTGCAACTCTTCTGCAGTAAAACCTCGTGCACCCAAGTACTTCTCTGCAGGTGCAACCACAACATCTATTTTCTGCGATTTATGTTCCATTTCTGTGGTACAGTTGATAGCCATGGCAATGAACTCTAAAAACCAAACCTTACTGAAGCACAAATTCATATCACTCTGTACTGACCCTAGGCCTAGTACTCACCCTTGACCTATCATCCCCTTCTCTTTTCATTGTCTCAGCATACAGCACTTTCTGTTCTACTCTAACCCTGGCAACCTCAACCTGTCTCTCTCGCACCGGGCACTTCTGATCCCCAGCAACATGGGCACCCCGACAATTGGCACACAAAGTTTTTTACACCGATACTACACATTCCTTTGTCCCATGCCCTCCTACACACTTCTCACATCTTGGATTCTCCCTCCTACACACTGCTGCAAAATGATCATAAGTTTGGCATCTCTAACACCTTAATGTGTTTGGCACAAAAGCTCTCACTGGATAACTGCATATCTTTACATGACTCGATCAGGTCTGCTTCAAAACTCAAAAGGACAGACAATGTAATGTCTCAGTTTCACCTCGTTTGCCACAAGGACTGCATCGCACCAAACGGCGGGCGTCACAGAAACAGGGAATTTTCCATTTCAGTTGCCTAATCTCAACATTTAATGCCACTCCAGTCAAAGGTGCCCTGCTCCAGAGAGCAAAGCAAGTCACGGGTCTTGTCCCTAGTCACATGACATGAAGCGTCTGCTTCCTCTGAACGGAAGAAACACAGAAAGTTATCACAAGTCCACTTCGAGCTACCTTCTGTCACACCTGCTCCCGCTCCCCCTTTCTGGTGCTCGCGGGCACCAGGCGGCCCATCATTACGCACACCTGTCACCATCGTTACGCGCATCAGCACTTCATGGGACTCACCTGGACTCTATTACTTTATTGATTGCCTCCCCTATACTGTCACTTCCTCAGTTTCTTCCCTGTGTCTGCATTAATGTAATTTTGTTTCCCCTGTCCAGACGTTGTTTTTGTTTTGTTATATGTCCGTTTATCCATTTAATCTTCACTCCCCCACTTGCTTCTCGTCTCCCAGTGTCTGTCCTCACAGAATGCAGACACCAAATATTGGAAGGATCAGCAAGTTTTTTTGCTTTTTTGTTGGGGTTGGTGACTTTGGGTCCAGGTGCCGAAGGAACCGGGGGTGCCTCAGCTGGCTCGTCGGGCTACCATGCCTTAGCTGGCTCTAAAGGTTTTCTTGCCTCGGTTGGCTCGACAGGCTCTCATCCCACGTCATGCCTCAGCCGGCTCGTCAGGCTCCCACGCCTCAGCCGGCTCGTCAGGCTCCCACGCCTCAGCCGGCTCGTCAGGCTCCCACGCCTCAGCCGGCTCGTCAGGCTCCCACGCCTCAGCTGGCTCCTCAGGCTCCCATGCCTCAGCCGGCCCTTCAGGCTCTCCCAAGCGGGACGCCGGGTAGAGCCCCAAGAGGGGGGTGTACTGTCACGCCTGCTCCCGCTCCCCCTCTCTGGCACTCGAGGGCGCTAGGCGGCCCATCATTACACAGACCTGTCACCATCATTACGCGCATCAGCACTTCATGGGACACACCTGGACTCTATTACTTTATTGATTGCCTCCCCTATATGTCACTTCCTCAGTTTCTTCCCCGTGTTTGCATTAATGGTGTTTTGTTTTCCCTGTCCAGACGCTGGTTTTGTTTCAGTATATGTCCGTTTATCCATTAAATCTTCACTCCCTGTACTTGCTGCTCGTCTCCCAGCGTCTGTCCTCACATCTTCACCTATTTAACCTTCTTCACCTCTTCTACCCAGCCTAAGACTACATGTAGATCAGCCAAAAGGCAGGGATCCACTTTCTCCAAAAACTTCACTCCCACTGGGCCCGAATCATCCTTTGCATGTCCATCGGGGCGAGGCTCGGACTCGGAGGTCTTCACTATACCTGCCATCCCAGGTAATTCATCCCCACTGTAGTCAGGTAAAATTTCTGAGCCATCAGAGACAGCGGAATATGGTTTGTACTTGGTGCCATTCTTCCTCATCACACATCTTCCCACTGTACTTGGTCCTTCTTCCTCGCTGTCCATAACCCCATCTATCTGTTCACCGCACTTTTGCTGTGCCTTCATCCGTTGTATTGCTTGCAGAGCACGCACTGATGGCGTTTCTCCAAAACCCAACTTCTGTTCCTTGGCCCAATTAACAAGTCTGGCTATCTCTGGCGCGCCCGCCACCTGGCGACCATTGCTGTAATTAACGCTGGTGTGTGCGAGAAATGTTCCCCGAAGATACGTGAAATGGCAGGTAGGAGGTTGCATAAAAATACTTTTAAACTATTTTCATTAAATATGAAATATTCCAATTCAAGAGGCGAGCACCCTTACTGAATTGTTGATTTTTTTCACAGTAGAACAATTTGTTTTGAATAGAAAATGGGGCTAAATATGAGGCAAATTATCTGTAGGCGAGCTCTATTTGTTTCTTAGTTTAAATTGACACTTTTCTTAAATGATCAGCCAACGTGATCTGGGCCCGAAATCCCATGGTAGATCTGGGCCCAGTTTCTGAAGAGCATCTTAAGGCTAAGTTCATCGTTAGAACCATAATATCCTATGGTTCTAAGATGAATTTAGCCTTAAGATGCTCTTTGGAAATCGGGCTCAGATCTACCATGGGTTAGATGACATTTTCAGTTTTTCCCATTGCACTGATCAATTTGCATACATTATAACAGCATTTGGTGTCATCAGATTTCCATAAAATGCAATAACTGAAATCTATCCATAATGTTGTTTGTTACAAGGGTCTGGATTATTTAATATACTTATTCTAATTGCAAGAAAATAATGACCATGCTCATAGAATTCAAATAAAAAATGTATGAATAAAGAATCTGCATTAACATTAATACTGGAGGCTACACTGACTACTTTATAACCTACATTTATCTGTGGTTCTCTTTTGTTTTCGAAACGGGTCGCCTAACAACCTATGGGAACTCCACATGATGTGTAATATGTGTAGGGTCACAAAGCCAAGCCTTGGCACACACATCCATGGTCTCACATCACCTCTGAGTTGGGACTAACAATTCACTTGGAAAATAGTTATCTGGTCCCCACTCAATGTGTGCACTTTCTGGGCTTGACATTGGACAACCAAATCATGCGAGCAACACTCTCCAGAAAGAGTGGTATCTTTGACAAATTGTCTTTCAACATTCAAACTGAGAAAACAGGTGACAGCGCTAGAGAGTCAGAGGCTCCTAGGACGCCTAGCTGCTGCAGTCCATTTTGTACCATTAGGCTTGCTCCACCAATAGAGCGCTGGTATAACAGAAGGGACAAACACAAAAAGATGACCATTTCAATGAGTTGCTGGAGAGCAATACAATGGTGGCCCTAGCACTTCAAACTCCCAGTGGACTTCTCCTAGCCACAGTTCACAACCAGGTGTGACGAAGACGCAGGAAGTCAGGAAGCAGGTGCAGTAGGTGAGTTTAATCAGAATGAACATAGAGAGAATACAAAAACAGGAGTAGCATCTGAACATGAAAACAGAAACAATACTGCCTGATGGGTGATACATCAGAGTGCTAGATAAAGGGGAAGTAATCAGGGTAGTGATGAAGTCCAGGTGTGCCTAATGATGGGGCGCAGGTGTGCATAATGATGGGTTGACAGTACTGGTGGTTAGTAGTCCGGCGATGTTGAGCGCCGGAGCGGGGAAGCGGGAGTAGACGTGACACCGGGTGACTTTGACCATAGATGCCTCCCTACAGGGATGGGGAGCAGTCTTGAACCAGTCAGTGGTCCATGGTGTATGGTCAGCACCATGGACAATGGCTACATCAACGTACTGGAGCTCCAGGAGGTTCACCTTGCACTCTGGCACTTTCTCCCAGTACTGAGAGGACAACATGTACTGATACGGACAGACAACACAACCGTGGTTGCACACATCAACCACCAGGATGGACTGAGGTCAATGGCACAGCACCAGATAGCAAAGGCACCTCTGCTTTGGGCAAACAGACACCGTACGTCCCTCGGAGCAATACATCTGCCAGGGGTGGAGAATCAGGCAGCAGACCTCTCCAGAGGTGGCCTTCTTCCTTCAGACTGGATGATACATCCCACAGATAATCTGGGCGCGATTCGGAAGGGCCATCGTCGATCTGCTCGCATCGCAAGACTCAACCTATTGTCCTATTTGGTTCTCAATAAAGGGTCAATTAGGCCACCTTGGCCACACAGATGGCCGTATGCATTTCCACAAACTCCCTTGCACCCTCAGGCCTTGAAGAAGATCAGTCTCATGAGCGAGTCAGTTCTACTTGTTGCTCCACATTGGCCACAGCATCACTAGTTTTCAGACGTTGTACAGCTGACAACCTCCCAACCATGGGAACTCCCTCTTTTGAGCGAAACTCTTGTCACAAGAACGGTAAGCTTTGGCACCCAAAACACAGCATACTGAAGTGTTGCCCCCGAACGTGACCGCCTTGTAGCTGCAGTGTTGCCCTCCTTGGTAATTGATACAATTTAGGCAGCCAGAGGATCCTCTACACCAGGCCTGGGCAACTCCAGTCCATGGGGGCCTGATTGGTGTGTCACTTTTCCCACAGCCCCAGCTAACACACCTGATTCCAATAATCAACTAATCATGATCTTCAGTTAAAAATGCATTTAGTTTAAATCAGCTGTGTTTGCTAGGGATGGTGGAAAGTGTGACACCAATCAGGCCCCCGGGGACTGGAATTGCCCAGGCCTGCTCTACGCGAACCATGTATTCAGGAGGTGGTGTCGACCAAGCAGAATCGCCGTCTTCCTGCCCAATTTCTGTCATTTTGACTTTCCTCCAGGAGCTTATGGCTGCAGGGAAGTCCCCATCTACATTGAAGGTGTATATGGAAGCTATCTCTATGGGTCATGACCAGACTGCGGTTGCATCACCATGGGCACACCCTGTAGTATCGCAATTCATGAAAGGTGGCCACAGGCTACGGCCCCCCCAAGGCTCCTTCAGCACCCTCATGGAAGTCAGATGTTGTCCTACTATCACTTATGAGCCCACTATTTGAGCCACTCTTCACTTGAGCTATGTGAGCTCTCAGTCAAGACTGCCTTTCTATTGGCTATTGTTTCAGCCAAGCGTGTTGGAGAATTACATAAGCTTTCTACCCATCCTTCATGCCTCACTTTAGCAGAAGATGGATCTAAGGCAGTGCTTTCCAGTATTCTTACCTAAGGTGCTTTCATCATCACATGTTAATCAGCCCTTAATCATAACAGCATTTCACCCGTCTCCCCACTTCTCACAGGAGAGTTGTGAGTTACATACACTTTTCCCGGTAAGGGCATTGAGTGCCTATCTTGCTGCAACAAGAACTGTTTGTCAAACAGAACAGCTTTTTGTGTGTTATGGGGATAACACCAAAGCGGAAGCAGAGACTGGCACATTGGATTACCAATGCAGTGTCAAAATCATACGCTGCAGCAGGTAGACCAACTCCAGACAGCGTGGTAGCACAATCCACCAGGGGTATGGATACTTCATTGGCCCTGTTCAGAGGGGCCTTCCTGGACTTTATCTGTGCTTCTGCAAGTTGGGCAACAACCATGACTTTCATGAGGAACTAAAGACTCAATGTTATGTCCACACCATCAGTGGGGTCTGTGGTTCTGGACACGGCACGCCCTGTCAACCCAGATAAGTGAGCGTACTGTGAACCTTGTACTTATCACCCAATTGCACCCAATTGAAGCCTCACATTGTAAGTTCTAGCTTTCAGCTTGCGTGTGTATACAGTTGTACACCACAGTTGAAATGTTGTGTTACCCTGTTGAGTAATTATATTATGTTGCATCCTGTGGTGGAAATAAGGACATCCCAGGGACTCATCTGGAATAAATTAAATGGTGAGTTATCCCACTCTGTTGTCTGAAAGACCTCTGAGGTACAGCCTTTCCCATAGGTCGTTTGGTGACCGACCAGTTACAAAAATGAAAGAAAACGTTGGATTATGGATGTAACCTTGGCTCTCTGAGTAGAGTAATGGGTCGCCAAGCATTCATGTCGTTCCTCCACCTCCATGGAGTTCAAGTGAATTAATAGACAGTAGGTCATGCCACACCGCCTGTTATAGTGACAGGTCATGTAGGTACAGTAAGGGTGTGGCGTGACTCTATACATCTTTGCTTTTAAGTATCATCACGTGAAGGGGAAGGAGTTCCCATAAGTAATTTGGCGGCCCCTTACTCTACTCAGAGAACCAAGGTTACGTCTGTAACCCAACGTTCTATGTATGTACACTGCTTTGTTAAGCATTATGACTTTGTTCACCTAGAATAAACACACAAAAAGACCAGAAAAAGTACAAGAGATTAAAGTAACTGTCAGTGGTGTATAGTACTTAAGTAAAAATACTTTAAAGTTCCACTAAGGTAGTTTTTTGCGGTATCTGTACTTTACTATTTATATTTTTGACTACTTTTACTTCACTACATTCCTTAAGAAATATTGTACTTTTTATCCCGTACATTTTCCTTGACATCCAAAAGTACTCGTTACATTTTGAATGCTTAGCAGGACAGGAAAATTGCCCAATTCACGCACTTATCAACCAAACATCCCATGTCATCCCTACTGCCTCTGATCTAGCACACTCACTAAACCAACATGCTTTGTTTGTAGATTATTACTGTGTCACGCCCTGATCTGTTTCACCTGTCTTTGTACTAGTCTCCTCCCCCCTCCAGGTGTCGCCCATCTTCCCCATTATCCCCTGTGTACTTATACCTGTATTTTCTGTTTGTCTGTTGCCAGTTTGTCTTTTTGTCAAACTTACCAGCGTTCGTCCTGTCAGCGCCTGTCATTTCCCAGCCTCTCCGTTTCGCGTCCTCCTGGTTATTGACTCTGCCCGTCCCTGAGCCTGCCTGCCGTCCTGTACCTTTGAGCCACCTCTGGATTATTGAACTCTGCCTGTCCCTGAGCCTGCCTGCCGTCCTGTACCTTTGCTTGTACTCTGGATTATCGACCCCTGCCTGCCTTGACCTGTCGTTTGCCTGCCCCTGTGGTTACTATAAACATTGTTACTTCACACATTCTGCACTTGGGTCTTACCTTGATCCCTGATAGTCTGAGTGTTGGAGTGTGACCCTGGCTTTCCGTAAATTAAAGAAGCAAGATAATAGTGCCATCTGGTTTGCTTAATTTAAGGAATTTTAAATGATTTATACTTTATAAGTATATTTTAAACCAAATACTTTTAGACTTTTACTCAAGTAGAATTTTACTGGGTGACTTACTTTTACTTGAGTCATTTTCTATTAAATTATCTTTTACTCAAGTATGACAGTTGGGTACTTTTTCCACCACTGGTAACTGTCCAGGGAAAGTCTTAGTTTTAAAAGTTTATATTCTGTTAACTCATACCCCAAATAATGGGGGGAGAAAAAACACTTGTATCTCAAATAGACCATTTCAAAAAAGTATTTCTAGTTCCTCATAGAGGATGATGAGCTGGCCAATCAGCAGTCTACTGTCATTAACATTTTTAATGATCGGTATACGCCCACACCATTCTGTTGGGGTACTCCCAAAACGTTCCAAATTGTATTTGTCACAAGCGCCGAAGACAACGGGTGTAGACTTTACCGTGAAAGTCTTATTTACGAGCCCTTTCCCAACAATGCAGAGTTAAAAAGTACAAAACAATTAATAAATAATAATGAACTAAAAACGTGATTTAAAAACAAGAGATAGTAACACAAAATGATAACGAGGCTATATAACGGTACCGAATCAATGTGCAGGGGTTTGAGGTAATATGTACATGTAGGTAGGGATAAAAGTGACTAGGCAATCAGGATATATAATAAACAGTAGCAGCAGCGCATATGAAGTGTGTGAAAGAGTATAAAAGAGTGTCTGTGTGTTGGAGTGTCAGTGTAGTGTGTATGGGTAGAGTCTAGTGAGTGTGCATAGAGCCAGTGGAATTTTTTTCTATACAAAAAACACAGAAAAGCTGCTTTTTATCATACTTCATTACAATTTTTTGAAAGGAAAACTATTTTACACATATTGTAATTAATTATAGGCCATATTTGATAGAAATCTGGAAACACTGGACAGTTACTTTAAGGCTGAAGCTTGACTTCAGTCTCTTATGGGTGTTATCATCAGGGAGTGGGAAACATGAGGTGAGGTGAACCGTACTCATCACTAGGTGTGTCACTAGCTGCTGAGCATCGATGTGATCAGTTTGCTCAGAGAGAGAGGGGGGGGGAGGGGATGACCTAATACCCGAGAAAAGCGATGAAGTCATAGCCACCTGACTCATATTCCCAGCTGAGACTAGCTTTGGTGTGTGTGCGCGCGTGTGTGCGTGCACAAGACAGAAAGTGAGTGAGTGAGTGTATGCCTGTCCAGGGAGTTGTTGGGGGGGGATCATGCCTTTAATAGCGAAAGAGGGTGTTGAATAAACCTTGGTGTGGATATGTTTGTCACACCAATCCTACCACTCTCCTGTTACAAACACATTCACTCACATACAGTAAATGGAACTTGCCTTGTAGTGAGAGAAACACATTAACAGCCTCACTTACAGAGAAGTTTTATGGGGCTGTATTTATGGATTGCCGTTCATTGAGAAAATGCTGCCGTTTCATTGACAACTTCTACCGTGTTCAGTGAACAAACACAATTAATTGGATAAAGTAAGAGACAAATAAAACCAGCAAAGACCAGGTTTAAGTGAATAACATGTTGATAAGTGTCATGTTTGTCTGAGTCAAGCTAACTGATTATGGTTTATGTGAAATAATCTGCAATTTTAAACTGATCCTCTTACCGAGGATTCTATTGCCGTCTTGTCTGCGCAAAGCTGTTGCAACGCAGGGCATTTTAGGCTATAGTCGGCTTAGAATGAGATATTAGTGCAAGATATGACATGGTGACATCATATGCAGGAGGTGTTACGTCATCCACAAGTGCTGGTTCACTGTATGACATCAGCATGTGGCGCCAGGCCAACATCTCCATTGTGCTCATAGCATCATTCAGGCGACAGCGGGGCACCCAACATGTCATGAAAGGACATCTGAACAAGAAAGTCAAAGGGATGCCCCTTGGGGGTTTCTTAAAGACGTCTTTACACTCCATTAAGTCCACTTTGAAAGACAGACACTGTCCATAGGTGGATACGGTGTTTGCATGGGTTGTTGGACAAAGAGATTGGTGTCTGTCTATGTGGCACAGTAAACCAAAGCACGTCCCCACAGACACAGCTTCCCTTTCAGAGGGTGCAGAAGGGAGACAGGCCTAATCAAACAGCCAGATGGTCAAGATCATTGAGAGTTTTTTATGTGGGCATGTAACATGACCTCAGCACTCTGGGTTTTATCAAGCATCCTCCATACACGCGCAGCTGATGAGTTCGTACACTCAAACTACTAGGTAATAACATCTGGATGTAAACCAGGCCTGCTGTGTCTGAACTTTTAGCAGTATACTGAGTGAAACTTGTACTGGGGAGGGGTCAGATCCGGGTCTCTAAATGTAGGTTTACAGAGAGAAATAAAGTAAGGAACACTGAATCATCACAAACAGGCCCATAACCCAGACAGACTGGGATGGGGGGAGGGATTATCCCTGATCAGTCCTCATTATTGATTGGGCCTTGGGCTCCCTGCAGACCCCATTAATGGAGGCAGATGACCTCTTGGACAACACCGGCTCTGTGTGTCACTGAGAAGCTGTCCCTTCTCCAGCGTCTGCCCCAGAGCCTCTTCCCCCATCCTCACACTCTCCCCAGTCCTCAAGCCTCTCCGCTGGGTTAGGGGATACATACCCCCCCCAGTCCTTTATTCATCCCCAGCAATCAGGCTGTTGGTGCTGTTGTTGTCATAGTTGCATTGGGGTTAGGTGGACTAATACAGAGTTTAGAAATCCTGTATTCCTTTGTACATATTAGTTCCCCTCTCCTCATGGGCCAGCCTTGGGAGAGCACCCCTTTCTGATTAGCACCCAGGGCAGGTGTCAGAGTTTAGAATCTCTACTATGATTATGCACAGGTGCACCTGAACTGACCTTTGTTGTGAAAATGTCTTTCAACACATGACATAGCCTACTCATCTGTAGTGACTCAGTCAGTGCTAATCTGCAGACTCTGGCACATTTACAGTACATTGATGTGAACACTGAAATGTTTACTGATACATGCGAACTGTCCCTGTTAAATAAATGGCATATAAGTAAATAATTAATTAATTAAATAATTATTAATTTAGTAATTGTTCCTCAGTTTCAAACATACTCAGATTGTAATGGTTGTAAAAACAATTATGGCGTAAACATCATCATGGTTATAAATTAGTGTTTTTATCAATGTATTAGGCTAAACATTGATTATGAACATGTATTGCTGCTGTATTACCACCTTATTAGGTATAGTTATTGTATAGGGATTTGTGCCCATGAAATGAGTGGCAGACTGTCTGATCACATCCGAAATGAAGGAGAGTTGTTGTTGTTATCAGTAGTGTGATGCATGACAAGGCCACATACAGTATATGGTAACAAGTGATTAATTTAACTCACTCAGTGGGGTTCAAGCCCTCAGATAATCTGGTTAAACCAGTCCAGCCAAACCATATCCCTTTGATAATACAAAGAGAGCATCAAATCATCCGATGATATTCATAATCGGTTAGGCTAACTATAGTTTTGTCAGTGCTGAACATATCACCCATTTGAGTGTGGCTTTGGTGACCAACGTCATGATTTTCACAGTTAGTTTGAAGGACACCAGAAACAGCAAGATAACATAATTGCTTATGCGAGATGCACAGTCAGAAGTAATGGAAACAGTCAATTACCGATCAAATGAACCGTATCATCGTTGGTAAGAGAGCAAGCACAGTGATGCCCCCACAGTTTGCCACAGCCCTGCCATGAGCACCCACACTGCGCCCGCGACAGGCACTATAGGCTACATTAGAGATAGGATACGGTTCCGCTCCAATTCACTATTGAGAGTTTGTATTGCTCACTTGTGAAATGAGACGTTGGCGACCGTTTAAATTAAAACACTGGAGATACATGAAATTAATTAATTGTACTATTATTGTTATTATTATTACTACTACTAAGCACATGTGTCTTTGTGTTGTTACACAACCATGCCGCCAGGCGTGGCTTCTCTAGAGGACATTTTGGTATGTAGATTTCGCGAGGCAAACGCGGTTCTTTGTTCGCGCCAGGCAAGCAATGCTGCAAGCAAGAGCTCTGCTTACGGGAAATATGTAAGGACCTTTTTTAAGATCCCTGCTGCACAGGGGCTGCAACGCCTGTCTGACAACTCCCTTTCTCCTCTCCTCCTCACCCCCTACTCCTACGTTACAGCCCCCATGCGCAACGGCGCCCGAGACAACAACGCGGTGACCTGCCGCAACCCACGACTAGTGGGGTGGGCGGACCCCCGAAATGTCACTTAACTCTTTCATTCTCGATAGTAAGAATAACGAAAATCCTCCCCATACAGTGAACGAAGTCGTTAAGATTCCACAAATAAACTCCCTCCAAAGTCCATCTATCCCTCCATAGGCTACTGCTGTGCGTCCCACCATAGATAATACCACATTGCAAATATACCAAAACAGTACACTCTGGTGCCCAAATAGTCACTTGAATCGGGAAACAATCCTAAATGGATCCACTTTTGACATTTTATTTAGGGGGAATTATTAGGCTATAGTCCATGCATCCTTGTGTAAGTAGCATACAGTACAAAGACCGTTGCGGTCTTGCATTGCAGGGATGGGGAATGAGTAGCGTGGCTTGGATCTAACGCATGGCTGATATGGACAAAGAAAAGGTGGAGGGGATATTTTTATAGTTTTTTCTATGCGTGGGGGAAAACGCGGGGGTTGGTTTCTGAGATGCCACAGGCTTGGGAACCTGAGACGGAATGGTATAACGGGAGGGCGGCTCGTTTTGTCTCAGCAAGGAGGGGACTGTATACCAGACGGGGTGGAGTGATACATCGCCTAGCCCCTCTCCGTGCAGACGGCGTTGTGTCCCGTTTGCCTAGAGCTGGGAGAATACTGTATCGCAAGTAGGCCTATAGCAGACAGAGAGAGGGGCCGGTCTATGGGAGGGACTAGCGCAGAGGGAGAATTGGAAGGAGGAGGGGGCGGGGAGGCGGCACGGGTGCTGTTTCTCCAGTCTCTTTCCCCTGTCTTTGTCTCACACTCTTTTGTTAGCCATGCCTAGCCTGCTGGTTCTAGCAGGGATCATGGAGAAAAATGGGGGCTACGGCGGGGATATAGCCGGGTTCGGAAGCGAAGGTCTCCTGGTGCCACCCGACGAGGAAGAAGATGACTCCCGTGCCCTGAGGGTCGCGCTGGGCCAGCTGTCTCTACTGGGGCTTGGTGAAGGCGAGGACGGTGGCGGGGCTCCTGGAACGGGAGTACAGGATCGGAGTAACAATAACAATAACCATCACAACCATACCAATAATATTGGCGGAGGTGGTGGTGACACAGGGCTTTTGCAAGGGAAGAACAAGTTATGTGTCCTGTACGAGGGTTCAAGTGAGACGAAAGGACGAGGCTGCAACATAACAGAATGCGTCCCCGTGCCCAGCTCAGAACATGTGGCCGAAATAGTGGGGAGACAAGGTAAGATTCCTACCAAATGTTCCTATTGAAAGTTATGTTGCAGTTCTGAGCTAAATGTGTCTCCCTGTAGTTTGTAGGGTGTTTTGGTAATGCTCTAACTGTTACGTTAGCTGGTGTTATTGATATAGAAAAGGGAGTGGTGTTATTTTTTGTTGTATTCTACCACTCTTTGACCATGGTAACAAATCTGTTTCAAGTTAACATACAGTGGCAGAAACTGCAACATTGTTGCAACTAGGCTCGGTTCTATTGTCCGTCTAGTGAATTTCAAATGTGGGGAGACACAAAGCAGGACTGTAACCGTTACCTCATGGGCGCATTATTCTACATCCAGCCATCACTGTCAGCTCACAGACGCACACTTCAGGCAGGGATCGCACTTGCTTCCTTTGTCGTCTGAACGCGCGAGACTGTTAAAAAAAACAACAACGTGCTACTGGTAACCGAGGAATCTCGTTCGCCCAAATGATTTCTTCTCTTTATTGTGAATATAACTTGTATTTGAGTAACGATTGACGTTTTCAAGCTGTGGTTTTCGGGTTCGTAAATTCTAATTATGTTCGTTGTTTTTGTTGCTGACTGCCCCAGTGACACAATTAGACAATGGCAAGAGTGTTTCTCTATTTTCTCTTTTCTTGGGCAGTTTAAAAGTGAATTCCCAGATTTAAGATGGATATATCTGTGTATTGAGTAATTGTCGAAGACCTCGACATGAACTTGAATGACAGCAGCTGTCAAACAAAGGTGTGAAAGTGAGAGGGTGTGAGGGGAGGGGTACCTTATTAGGCAGTGTTACCAGTAGACACTCGGGATGATCATAGGAATCGAAGCGTGACTCAGCCAGAAGTTGGACCAACGTGTCGAGTTGAATGTTCTGTGGTTCTTCTATTTTCTGATATAAGATAAGAACAAATAATAACAAAACATGTGGCCTTTTTAAAACCTATTGCCCATATTGTTATTGTGATCAACTCAAAATGGCTATTTATCAGACTGTAATATATTGATTCTCCAGATTGCTTGTAGCCTGTCCAACTCTCAGAACCAGCAACTCAAGGTTGTTGATTTTTATTTATTGCTTTGTGCGATGTGGGTGTTTTTGTTTGACTGCACCTATTGTTGACTGGCTCTGTTATGATGAGTCCAAAAGATACAGAGGGGTTGGTTAGACAAGCAAGGATAAATGGGTGGGTCAGAGGCACTGGGCATTGAAAGGGAGTCACACCCAGACACCCAAACCAATGGCTCCCTTACCTAATGGGAGGGGAGGGGGGGTGGGGGTGTAAGTAAGGGAAACCAATTCAGCCAGTGAATCCTAATTCATGTTTTTGGTGTTACACAAATAAACAGGTCCCCACAATGTCAAGTGGGTCCAAGGCAACAGAGACCATTTGCTTCAACTCCATTTTTTTCCACAGATGTGGGGATCTGGTTTTTGTTGTGCCGTTAAGTGCCCTCATCTTCCTGTGCGTCTCCTGTTCGTTACTCTGAAGTGTAAGCTTCGCATTTTAATGGGGTAACTGAAGACAACCAGAGGGTGGATCCAGTGAGCACAAGTGCAGCAGAGGGCTTTGTGTTGACTGAGAAGTGCTGATTTGGGGGATTTGGGATGAGCTCCTTTTGATTCAGGGCCTCGTTAGTTAGTTCACATTTAACGCCCTCCTTCCCAGGGTCGATTACTGCCTGGTGAATCTGGCAAGTTAATGTCCCGTCCTGGAGAGGCAAATATTATCGTTTTGTCCTTTGTCAAAGTCATTTGAATTGATTCTGGAGGATGATTTTGTGTCGTCTAGGGCTATATTATTACGACTTTAGGTCAAGGGTGGGTTTGATGTGCATGCGCCACTAACAATGAACACAGTACTGGAAAGCATGCTCTCCAAATGAACGACATGGCACACAGTTGTGGAATGATCTAGAATGATCTTTGTCATTTGCCTGAAGGAAATTATAAAGGTTCCAGTGGAGTACTTTTCTTTGTCTCCTCTGTTCATAGTTTAAAGTTTTTACGTCGCCTATTGGTCTCAACTTAAATATCCATTCACCTTCCTGCTACATAGGATCACAAAAACGTACATCTATCCTAAGTTAACACATGGTTTAATATAATAACATTGTGGTTATTACATATTATATCATACATATTATAAAGCTTGAGTGTTCCTTCTAACACCATCATGCTTGAACCCCAGCTAATATCATCACCGCCATCGTCCTCAATAAATAAATAAGAATTGTAGTTTGAACTCTTCAGCCCTCTGAGCCTCACTGAGTCACTCGGTCAGTGCCATCCAGGCTTCTGAAGTTTGTGCCCTAGTAAGTGGGGCTATTTAGTAGCATTAGGGAAGCACATTTCCCTCAGTTAGAGGTGATCATGACATTTGATCCACACTGCTAAAGTCCCTGCCCAGGGACTGCAGTTGGAAACAAGCAGGTTGGCTAAAACGGGCACTTTTACAGTAATGTTGATTAATGTGTACTGTCCCTGAAAAAACGGCATTTAATAAAGTAAGTAAAGTAAAGTGTATTTAGGCTACTGATGTAATGGTGTGCTGTGATTTGTAGTGCTACTCAGAAAGACGAGCTGAGGCCTGACCATTGAATAAATTGATAGTTATTGTTACCAGACCACGGACATACATACGCCTCTTAAAGACCCTGCTAAGGGGAGACACTCAGGGATTCTTAGAGGTGGAAAATAAACTTGCATTTCAGAATGAGAACGGTAGCTGCACACCTGCGTATATATGTCACCACAGGCTGCCGTAGTGGGGCGTTGCATACCGTTTCCTGTTGGGTGTAATATACAGAGTACGGCTGTGTTTACCATATCCCTCTTGACCTCAAGTGCTCTTAACAACCCTACTCTACAATTACTCATTTATTTATTCCCCTCTTTTTATTATTACAACGTCTCAGTATTAGAGACTAAGGTGATTTGACATGAAATAGCATTAGCCTGTACTCTCTCACATCTAGGATCTCGCTAAAAGCACTTAATATAGTCAGATTTTACACACTGATCAAAAACAGAGCAAATGCACTGCAATAAACGACCCCAAAATGATGTATGTGTGGGCCGGAGGTACCAGACTTGTCAGTTCAAGGAGAGGGGCTGGTTGTTTATGGCAACACTGTTGAATGCATCCATAATTGTAGCCATAGCACAGAATAGTTCTGATGTCCTTTGGAAACAGGTACAATAACTCATCTGTTTATCAATGTTTGTACATAGGAAATTCAATAAAGGGGTATTCTAAAAATACTTTGATGTCTACAGTCTCTTCAATTATTTAAGATTTTACAGCAGATTGAGACTTGATGTCATGTGAAAACATATGACTTAGTAATGATAACCTTGGCAGAAATTGAAAAAAAGTATAATACTGTAAAATGTTGTAAAGGGGATAAAGACTGGTGACCATTGCTGGACTGTCTAAAAACTCTGAAGTTGCGAGCATTTTAGACCAAAATTTGCCATCTTTTAAAAAGGTATGTCAAAGGTCAACTATCAATTCTGTCTTTGTTTCCATAGAAGAGGAAAACATAAAAAATAGCTTTGTATTACCATGTAGTAGTAACAATCTTAGCTATTTCAAATTCCTTATATTTGATGAGTGTAACAGAAAATTGAATTCATTGTGACCTTGGCCATTTTCAAACTTTGCCTTTTTGTTTCTGCAGGTTGCAAGATCAAAGCCTTGCGGGCCAAGACCAACACCTACATCAAGACCCCTGTGAGGGGTGAGGAGCCTGTGTTTCTCATCACGGGCCGAAAGGAGGATGTGGCCCTGGCCCGGCGTGAGATCATCTCTGCCGCCGAGCACTTCTCCATGCTCCGAGCGTCCCGCAACAAGCTTGGCGTGTCCTTCAGCGGTTCCCCGCCTGCGCCCCTGCCAGGCCAGACCACCATCCAGGTGAGGGTGCCCTACCGCGTGGTGGGGCTGGTGGTGGGGCCCAAGGGTTCCACCATCAAACGCATCCAACAGCAAACCTGCACCTACATTGTCACCCCTAGCCGAGACCGTGACCCTGTCTTCGAGATCACGGGATCACCCAGCAATGCCGAGAGGGCCCGTGAGGAGATCGAGGCGCACATCGCATTCCGAACGGGAGGTCTGCACGACCACAACAACGAGAATGACTGCCTGGGGCCGGAAGGCGGCAGCCCAGTAGGCTCCGGGGGTCTGGAGAGCCGCCTGCAGCAGGTGTGGGGTCTGCAGGGGGGCCAGCGCAAGCCATTGACCAGTAGCTTCCGCCAGAACTTCTCAGATGCCATGGTTGGAGGAGGGGAAGGAGGTGGGGTAATCTTCAGCAAGGGCAACTTCAACAGCCCTGGAGAGAAGCCCTGCTCCTACTTTGGCTCAGAGGGCACCCAGAGTTGGGGAGACCCAGACTACCCAAAACAGGTGGCCTTCTATGCCCAGCAGCGCTCCAAGAGCTTTGGAGGCCTGCCCCTGCCCCTGACCAGACTCTCTCCAGGCCTTTCTGACCCCTGTGGCGGGAACAACGGCAACTCCTCGGGCACCAGCATCACTATTCTGTCTGGCTCGCCTCATGCCCAGGCCCGTCGTGCCCACAGCGAGCCAACCTCGGGCGTGGGGTTCCCTGGACGCCTCCCTGTACCGGACTCACCACCGGCCATCCTCCGGGACTGCATGACCTGCTTCGAGAGCAAAGTGACGGCCGCCCTGGTGCCCTGCGGCCACAACCTCTTCTGCATGGAGTGTGCCATCCGCATCTGTGAGCTCAACCATCCAGAGTGCCCGGTGTGCCACACCCTGGTCTCTCAGGCTATCCGAATATTCTCCTAAAAAAACACCACGTCAGTTTTTATCATTCGTTTTATCACAGTGTTTGTTTGACAATTATTTACTGTTATTATTATGATTATTATTATTATTATTATACTTTTCTTTTCTCAGAAAATTTTAAACAAACAAGCAGATATTTTAGAAGGCACTGCTTGCTTTACTAAAAAGTATAAGAAATATTTTGAATTTTTTCTTTTATATATATATATATATATACATATATATTTTATAAAAGTTTTGTTTATAAGAAAAGTATAGTACCTAGCATTTTTTCAGTTTTTTTTTACTGCTGCTGTTTTTCATTCACGAATCACAGTGTGGGCGGAGTAGATAGGAACGTGAACATTTTACGATTCAGATTTATTTTACCATGAAGTGGTTTTATATGGAGGAAAGGAAGGAGGTGATCATTGAGGTTCAGTTTAACTCCCTGGTATCTTATCTGTACCTGAATGATATGGGAGGTCAAAATCAAACAGAAGGAAAAATATTGAATCTTTCATTGCACCTTACAATCGTCTTAGTTTTGGATAGTCAGATTAATGATTGTCAATCATCCAGAAAAATTACGTAGCTGATGAAAAGGTAAATCCCCCAATGTGGCGACAACAAAAAAATGCAACAAACTGTGATATTGTCATTGAAAGTCTAAATTTGTTCCAATCGAAGGACAGACTATTCCATCATTGTCACCTTTCTGACATTTGTATCCCTTTACAAGCTCGTGGTTATACCTGGTAGTCCTCCCTAAACACCTGTAAGAATGGTAACATATAGGACAGAATAGCAGACAAACGCCTTTCTTTATGCAGATATGTTTTATAGATTTTGTTTTTCACTAAGAGGTGAATGAATGCTACACATTTGTATTGCTGAAATGTTGACTTCTGTTACACCTTGAATATCACTGCAGTTTGGTGAAAAGTTTCAGCGATGCCTGATCCTCGTGGCACTTGAAAAGCATGTTTCTTTCGCCGGTGTTAAGCACTGATTTCATTTGTGAGGCCAAAAGCCTTGGAATTCTTCCAGTTGGCTAATTTGGGAGATCCGTCTCCCCGACGGACTAGTTTCAAAGCCAACTAATACCCACTTTATTGTCTTATGTGGTAATTTAGCTGTTGTCTGAACGATGTAGGACAAAAACGAGAGTCGCTTTTGACAGGCATCTCTCTGAGGTTTGCGCAGTTAGAGCGTCAGCCATTAGAGTGGACAGAAGCTGAGGAAAACATTGAGCTGTTCTCTGAATTGGTAATAGAGTGTGCCTAAATGGGCGAAAAGCTCCTAGAATACAGTACCACCATCCACAGAGCTCCCTCGCCACCCCCGTCCAGCAGCTTTGTATTTTAGCTCAGAGGCCTATAATTATCAGAGCTGTGCAGGAGCAGGTGTTTAATAGCGCACTGTGGATCTGACCTCAACTTGGAGGTCTTTTTTAGCCCCCTCTTTTTCTATTTTCTTTGGGAGTGCACCCCCCCCGCTTACTGTTCGATAGTTGGCTATTGAGGGTAGTAATGACTGCAGCCGACCCACAATGCATTGCCTCCCTGTGTGGGGCGTATTGTCTATGCCCAGTGGTGGCGTGGGCCTGGAGTGCTCGGACACGGTCCGGAGAGACTCATTGATAATTAGGCAAATTGTCCGGTCCAGGTGCGGACCGTGCGGGGGACCCTGGTGCTGACCGCCCCATCCCTCTGTCACAGGCACAGAAGGTCCAGTCTGGGTGCAGCTGGGCGAATGGGACCCCTCCTTCCGTATCCCCCTCCCTCTTTCCTTCTCTGCTGCTCTGAGCTATCCCTACTGGGGAGAGGGGCCTCCTTTGTCCCAACACTCAGGAAAAAAGCAGCATTTGAAAGAAAGAGACCAACTGAACAGGCTGCCAGCTCTGAAATGAGAGTGAGGGGACTTTGGAGAAAGAAAGGATATCTACAGTGTCAGTAGATACAGTAATTACCAGGTGTAACATTCTGACACACAGATCCAATTCTTTGAAATTTCCCAATGAACTAGATGTCTCCATGTGTTCTCAATAAGATAAGGGTATGAAAACATGCAGACATATATCATTTAAGAGTACGAGGAGTCTGATCACTTGGAGTTCATCACCCCATCCCAATTTGGATGGAGGCCTTTGTGACAGAGAGCGAGTGCAGATCGAAGTTTCCATAGAGAGCCCCCCCCCCCTTATCTCCCGTCTGTATGGGACATCCTGCAGCTGCCCACTCACCACAAACACACAGGCTTAGCCAATGGCAGGCTAGCACTGGGCCTTCAGAATGAAATCAGACGATTGTAATTGACAGGAAAGCGGAGGAAACGCCCCATTTAGCCACCGCTCATGCTGAATCAAATTACACACCCTTTGCCTCTGCCTTAGCCCCAGCCTGGGGATTTCAGAGGGAGGGAGGGTGGATTAGAGCCGTTGGAGGATAAGAGGGAGGCTTTTGGAGGTGGAGAGAGAGAAGGCTGCTCCCAAAGAAAAGAGAACCTGCAGATCTAGTCTTTGTGAGAGGGGTCATTTGTGTGTCTTCAGTGAAGGGGTAGTTAGAAGGCTGCTGCCTCATGTTTGCTGGTGGTGGCAGGTGAACAAGGACATGCTGGTGATTCAGCTGGTCTCCCACTAACACTGCATAAGATCGCTCTATTGCGTTTTTTCAGGAGAACACTTTTGCTCAACTTCTGTCCATCAAAATATGATGAATAGTTACAATAGACTGTTGTCCCTAGTCTAGGCAGCAACAGAGCCCCCCTTTCCCCCATTGTATTGTCAGCAGACCACTCCTGTTGTCCGTGGACTGTGAAGAAATTGTACTTTCAGAGTATCTAAATTCTATTACATATATAGAAATTAATTGACTATTTATGAATGGGGAGAACTGCACAGTGGTTTGGTCTGAACTTTCAATGACAATTTCAAGGCAGTATAACGCTGTTAAATGAATATAGTATTTTCTATTCTTTTTTATTTTATTTTAAGCCTTAATATTTTGTATTAAAATATTAATATTGCTTTCACTTTGGCATGAACGTTTAGTGACATACAGTAGGCCTTCAATAGTATTGCCCCTTAAGAAAAACTTTCACGTAACTATTTGTCAGAAAAGAATGTGAATCAACCGGGTTGGTTGGGATTAAATGGAATTGGGAAATTAGGCTCATAAAGACTTTACATTGAAATATAGAGTAAAGCACCTTATGAGAAAACACCTATAATTAATACCAAACTGACCACTGATGGTGAATATTTCTTCATAGATTTTGAAATACATGCACATAAGGTTTCCCTATCATGTTTTTATAATATACTTATTGTTATTCCTTGTAGTAGTGGTATTATGGGAGACCTCTCATCCATTCAGTCAGTACTGATGACTTGGTTGAGTTTGCACTGGTTTAATGTAGAGGGCTTTTTAGAGAGTCTCACTGTTTTAGAGGCTGTGGGAGAAATTTGCATTGTGCTTTATGAGAAAGGATTCTGCGCATCTGTGTATATATATATATATCAGTAATTTACGTCCAGTCAAATGCCTGCTATATAAGTGGGAAATTGATTATTTTTACAACGTATCCTTTTGAATTTGTTTGTTTATGGACTTTGAAGATCACTTTGATTGATATATATATATATATATATATATATATATATATATATATATATATATATATATATATATATATATTTAATGTCCCCTCATCCTTAAACACAAAGACGTATATTGATAGGCTACTTATATGTATGGATCTAATAAACTTAAGCATTTCATCAAGTCAAATATATAGATAAGAATACCACATACTGTAATGATGAATACAGGGCTGTATTGATGATTCCACTGACATATACCGATACATTCTCTCAAATATGTAAAGACGTGTTCTAAAATATTCCTAGATCCTTTTGGATGAATCAGGTTTTATGTACATTAGGATGAAAAGCAATAATGTCAATACTGCAACAGTAAACAAAAGAGCCAGTTTAGTAAGTTCAAAGAATTCAGCGCCATCCATAACACAACCTTGATTCATTTGAATATTATTCCATTTTTGTCTATCTTCTAAAAATGCATATGGATTTATGCCAATGTAGGATGAGAAATGTAATTAATTAGTATCGGTTTCAGGCACAAGAGCATGTTTTTGTTGCTTTCCTACGTCTTGCTTTTAGTAATTTTTGACTGCTTAATCCCGTCTTTTTCACATTGAATATTAATAAGACTGCAAGCATACCTCAAATACAGGGTGTGCCAACACCAGTGCAACCTCAAGATTTCCTCCTCTTAGTATCTGTGGAATTTTGAGAACACAATACCTATTATTTGGAAGAAAGCAATTGCATTGTAAAAGTAAGCTTTTCAGTGTAAACATGCAATGCTTTTCAGGAACATAACATGAACAATTGAGGCATTTCCTGTCTGTCGAAAGCAGGAACTCATAAACTCCTATGGTGATAGATTGGTGTTTAAGTGACAACTTAAATCACACTAAAGTAGACGCAATGGTAAGACAGAAGGCTGGATAATTTCCATAGGATCTGTCGAAGACCTCTTCCATATGAACATATTCTGATGCCCAATGCATTGAGCCAAACATTTTCATCACTTGACAAAGTAGCATTTATTTAACATGTATTACTCTGTATTTATTCATGTTTAGGGAGAAACATTTATAGTTACCATAAGCATATCATGAGAATATATTTCAGTTTTTAGATTGGTTCCAAAACATGTTTTGTAACTGATTTGATGGCACAATTTAATTATTTCTTTATGCTGTCTGTTATAAGTAGTTGTTATTATCCAGCTTTTAGCTGATTTAAAATAAAAGGTCAAAAGGTAGCCAAAGAACAAAACCTTGGGAGAGGTTCGAGGACATCTATAAGAATTATATTGCTAATCGTAAGCTTACAATTCTACGAATGTTAACACATTTCGCCCTTATCATAGTTTGGATTTATTGATGAAGGTGGCTGTGGTCAATACCATAATAATCAGCTTTCGTTTTTAATAACCCACTAGTGATAGTTTTGTCAAAAGTCACACAGCATACAAGCTTCAGTCAATATCTGTGAAATGGAGCTTGTCTCAATAAAGACATCCTGTTTCAGTTTGGTCTTTTTTTTATGCTACAGTAGCTTCAGTGGTCAACTACCCAATCACTGCCCAAAGACACCAATCCTAATGCGTCACCCTCTTACGTTGTATTTATATTGGTATTATTGCCAACTTAGATTTATTAATAATTATGCCAATAAGTTTTGTTTCATCATCACAGCTGTTAATGTGAAAAGGCTAGTCTTGGAAAGTTGATGTTTCTTCAGAATGGGGCAGGAACACATACTAAATTAGAAAAAGAAGGGGGAGAGAATTGTATTTGTTTACAATTCTGTTAAAATTCATGTTGAATTGCAGCTGAAGGGCTAGATTCGTCTCAAAGACCCCAGACTGAACAATAGTTGAATAATGCATACGAAAGTTGTTAAGATTACACAAATACCCTGCAGTACCTTTGTTAGAGTTAAAAAAAATACTGTGGTTTTAATTTAATATTGTTTCTAGTTAACTTTATTCACCATGTCAAAGTATGATAGTTGAAGTTTAGTACAGTACATAAGAGTAACAGTAAAATTAAGATCCCATGGCATTAACATATTTCATCAACATAACCACAAGGTGTATAAAAAGCTTTAAAGAAATTAATATGGACATATATTTAATTCCATATATTTACCTTGAGGTGTAATTGATATAGAAATTAAAATAATGACTGTCTTATAAGATGAGGTATAGCTTGATATATGCACCCACTCACCCAGTATATGAAGTACTCCACTTCCTTTAGTGGAGAAACAAAGATGCCGGTGAGATAACTCTTAGGGGGATGTCTATTTCATGAACAATTTTTTTCAATTGTTAGTGTTCTTTACAATATATTAAAGTAACCATAGAAACTCTGAACAGTTTTCTTCTCTTTAACAAATGTACAACTCTTTATGCATTATGTATAACAATAATAGCACCCCTTTCAAGGAGTGATAGGAAATCCTTTAAATTGATGCACTTAAGCAATTATTCCAACCTATCATAATCACAAGATGAGCAAGTAATGCATTTGAATGTAAAAGAAATTACCAGTGCACTCCTTTTACCTATTGGTTTATACATTTTAAAATGAGATGGAAAGAATTTGTAAGGTTTCACCGCAGTCTATATTTGAGTTCTTCCACATTTATAGAAAGCGACTTAAAAAAATAATAATATTATTGCAGTTTCTTAAATCTATTTTGCTAACATGGGTTATTATTTCATAGAAAGACGAGGAATAAGTCAGTTTCTGGATGTTATTTATGAAAATCTTAAAATGAAGAAAACATATGAGTAACCTCAATAAATGTGTTTTTTAGTTAAAAATACAAGAAGTTAATATATTTCTAAACACAGGAAAGTTGGTTTCTGCTAACGGTAAAAAAAAATTAAAATGTTTTATTTATGAAAGTTATGGATTCACCTCCACTGTATTTCATTGTAAATGAAATAAGAGTTGATGTGGGTTCCCCATAGCTTATATTTTAACTTCCGATATGCACTATTTCAAAGAACACCAGTGCATTCACAGTGGAATTATGACAGAAAATAATATAATATTTTTAGGATTTGGAGGTATTTTAGTCACTGAGCATCAATTCCGTGCCTCAATTACACATTTATTTCTTGCATCAGCACTCTTTCTCTATGCTGCTTGCTTACCTTTTCCCCTTTGACTAACCCCATACTGACTGGCCCCATTACACATTTCCTCTGGAGTCTTAACTTGCTTTTATTAATCTCTAACTTTTTATGCTAACACAGCTTCAGTTGTGATTGCAATGCTGAGAACGAGTGATTCAGGTGTCCCACATGGGCACATGTAACGTATACAGATACACACACACATTCATATATCTACTACTTGGGACCCTTTGTGATTGGTAAGGCAAGAGAGGACATCATCAAAGCCTTAATGAATGAATACCTTAAAATTGGGCTCAAGTTTCTTCGTGAAAACATGACAGGGTGAGAACTGAGCTGAGTGATCAATAGTTTAGCACATAGGCACACTGTGTAGTAGATCTATGGTAACCAGCCACACACACATCCATATCCGTACTAGTTTGCATGTATCTTGTATGGTCACCTAGACTGGATAAACACCACAGATGCTATGTGTTTGGTTTTAACACAAGGGGTCTGTGGCTGGTTGTTCCTTGTAGATTTTCATAGTTGGCGCCCCTTCAGAAACAGAAAAAAAGGACAAGTGTTTCAGGTGAAGTAAAGAGAGGCCGTTTCAGTCCCCATGTGACACTGTCAGTATTTTGTCCTTTTCATTTTCTCATCACAGTTCTATAAAAGGGGAGGAAAGCTTGGTTGTCATTCCTTCACATATGGATGAAGCTAAAATGTATTTATTTAAATCTCAAAACTAGGTAGTTAAAAGTTAACACTTGTGGTACAATTCAACATGTCAGGACGGTATATTTTCCGCCACCACTGACTGAAGCACGGGGACTGAAATGACCTTCCGGCCATCACGTCGTCCTCTTCTGAAGGGGTCACTGCAGTCTGACAGTTTGTCTTTGGTAGTGTTTCTTCAGATTCTCCTGGCAACGTAGAAGTGTTTCATACCGGTCTTATAGTGGTCTTTGTGCATTAGTTTTGGGTCAGCATCTCCTGGCTTTAGTTTCTGGTTTCTCTGTGATCAGTGAGAGAGGGTTTGCCATGTGGCTGTCCATCACTTTGATAAAATAAAAAAAGTCTTCTTTGAACTGTTACAGTGTGTCATGCCCGCAAGAGGCATGTGATATTGCAGGTTTATTTCTTAGCACATGTTTTTGTGAATAATTTTTGACTTTTTATTATTGTATCTGCGCCATATTAGTTTTGGTTTCTGTTATTTTTTCAAATATGTATTGTAAATGTTTCTAATAAAACAAAAATGACATCACTTCCGATGGATGCTCTTTGCTTTGTCTTGAGTCTTTTAAAAAGTTGCAGTTGTGAAATGGCAAACAAGTGCCATAAGTGAAGTACCATACAGTAACTCCACAGTATGTCATTTTTCATTGAAAAGTAGGCACAAATAAGGCATATGGTTAAGGCATAAAATAAGAAGCAAGACTTAAGAAATTACATTTATTTATACATATGCAATCTAAAGACACATGAGAATTAACATTTTAAAAACCTAACCTTTACCACCCAATTTACTATTGGGAATGCCACAGGAAAAAAACCTCAGCAGGATAATGACTGTTTACACTGTTGACCTTCGGCTGTGGTAGTGGCACCCTGAAACTTTCCCCACACCTCCCCTCTTTTGCCAAACTAGCAGATCTATAAGGGCTAGTATCCTCCCAAGTGATAACTCTTACCAACCTACTGACAGAACTACACACACCCAGAACAAAGAGAAAATATAACCATAAAAAAGTGACCTGGGAAACTCTTACGGGATATCCCAGAAGGCATGATACAGTTCCAGTTACATACAGTGGATAAGGGGTGGAGGGGGGGCCAATGGAGTTCATTTACAGTAAAACAAGCCGTCTTGTGTACATCAGAGATGCAGCAGCGGGCAAGGCTGAGTGCCCTTACTACCCATCTCTTGCAACATGAGCTGTCCATCCATCTAGGACAGCAGGGAGGGCACCACTCAGAGACCATGGTATATGACCACCACTCCAACCAATATCCCCTTATCACCCTCCCATATCTCCACAGTCACAGAGAAAGCGACAGCAATTCAGTTAAACCGGAAAAGGATGGTTCACGGTGATAAAGGATAACACCCAAAAGAGCAAGACTGCTTTGTTAGCAAAAAAGACTGAGAAATATTGCTGTGCACAAAGTACTTTGTAATGGGTTTCAACAGGGAGGAGGAAAATGTTGATCACAAAAAAAATCTTGAAGAGCAAACTTTATCCTGTGTAAAGAATAAAAGGGAAGTCAAAGAGCATTGATAAAATGGACATGAAAAGTTTGTGCAGTTTAGATTGGCCTGAAATTCAACCAGGTACATTTGGGATGAGATGGCTTAACTCTTCGTTTCCCCATTAGCCAAGAGTAGTTACATTTAATAACTCCATCATAAAAAGATTTGATTACCAGTGAAATCAAGAACAAAAATAGAGGACACCCGTCATATATAGAAGCAGCTTCACATCAAACCCTTTGGTCAAACAAGACCTCAATATAGTGTTAAATAAATATCATTGGGACAAACTCAAATACGTTTGGGAGGAGCTGCCTGACAATGGAGGGGGGGGTTACACTTCAACAATCTTATTGCCATTTTTCTGTGCTGGGGAATTGGGTGTGTTCACAGGCTTATTAAATTGAGGGGGGGTGGTCAGTTCACAATGAGTGAGAAAAACTGTGGAAAGATATGGCAGACCATACCCTAACATGCTAAATTTCTCAATTCATGTAAATTAATTCAATTCGTGTCCTCTTTCATATTTAAAACCAATCAAGCCAAGGCGTAACCATAAAGCTTATTGAATTAGATGGGGACAGACTTCTCAGATGAAACAATGCATAGAGGCTATGGAAACACTTGGTTTCCCCCCTTGGTCTCCCTGTCCTTCTGCCTCCCTGTGTATCTCTCGACTTGTTTCTGTCTGCCTGTATCCTTGTCTCTAGGTTTCTCCTCGTCTCCCAGTCCTCCCTCCCCGTCTACCCGTCTGTCCCTGACTCTCCCTGGCGGTGGTGAGGCCTCAGTTGTTCTGGCAGCAGGCACTCGACTTGGCAGCGTTCTGCGTGGGCTGCACCGTGATCGGCACCACATTGGAGTTGGGCGAGAAGTCGGCGTCGCTGCGGCCCGTCATTTGCCTCTGGGACACAATGTTGTAGATGGCTACAGGAGACGGACAGACAGACAGACACAGGTGAGGACAACAGTTGCTGTTGGGTGATGAGAAAGGGAGAGTTTCGTCAAAGTCTACAGTGGATACAAAACTGAGAACAAGATGGTCATGCAATTGGGACCTAACAGCATTTCACTTTCCAGGGTGGTCTAAATAAATACCAAAACAAACATGAAATGGAGACAAGCTATCATAGAAACCAGCAGCACCCTGTGGCTCCTGGGGATTGAACTTCTGCACCTTCCCTAGGATTACTCTTGAGTCTGGCATGCAAAACTAACTTCAGACTGACTCATACATGCCACTGACTGATGGTGAATCCCCAAGTCAGTTCCCTGCCTCTAAATTAGCAAGAGATTGAAAACAAGCAGACAAGACGACCTCAACTAACCCTTGACCTGATATTTCAACCACTAGCTACAGTCAGCATGCTTCCCGGGTCAGGGAGTCTCTAGTTCAATTCCTACATGGCTGTGCTTGAGCACTGCTATGCACTCTGCTTCTCTCTTAAATGAGCTAATTAGAACTTTCTATGAATAACAAATTTGTTGAAGAGTAGAATTACAAAGTGTACAAACTCAGGCAGTGGGAATTGTATGTGGAGGAGGAAAGCAGAACACAAATAGCAGGGAGCATGCTGACAGCCATATATCAATTGATTTGAAGGCCTCACTCAGTGAGGCTTGTTCCTCAGACACTCTTGGGTTTGAGTCAGCTGTTGCTAATTTTTTATTTTATAGCGGCCATGCATTAACAAGGGCCTTTCTAAGGTGTGGCTAATACGTCAATGCCTCTCAGTAAGTTGCTCTTGTAGAGGTACTTAATGTGAGTTGTTCTGGGTATGAGGGACTAAATTGTGTCTTCGTAAAACGATGAGACATCTGGAAAGAAGAGCTAAACTACTTTTACACTGTGACATGCATGAGGGCACCAGCTGTTCCGGACGACTGTGGGATCACGCTTTCCGCAGCCGATGTGAGTAAGACCTTTAAAACAGGTCAACATTCACAAGGTCGCAGGGCCAGACGGATTACCAGGATGTGTACTGCGAGCATACACTGATCATTGTCTTCACTGACATTTTCAACCTCTCCCTGTCCGAGTCTGTAATACCAACATGTTTTCAGCAGACCACCATAATCCCTGTGCCCAAGAACACTAAGGGAACCGTCCTAAATTACTTCCGACCCGTAGCACTCACGTCTGCAGCCATGAAGTTCTTTGAAAGGCTGGTCATGGCTCACATCAACACCATTATCCCAGAAACCCTAGACCCAGTCCAATTTTCATACCGCCCTAACAGATCCACAGATGATGCAATCTCTATTGCACTCCACACTGCCCTTTCCTACCTGGACAAAAGGAACACCTATGTGAGAACGCTATTCATTGACTACAGCTCAGCGTTCAACATCATAGTGCCCTCAAAGCTCATCAAAGGACCCTGGGACTAAACACCTCCCTCTGCAACTGGATCCTGGACTTCCTGACGGCCCCCAGGTGGTAAGGATAGGTAACACATGCGCCACGCTGATCCTCAACACAGGGGCCCCTCAGGGGTGCATGCTCAGTCCCCTCCTGTACTCCCTGTTCACTCATGACTGCATGGCCAGGCATGACTCCAGCACCTTTATTAACCTGTTAGGGCTAGGGGGCAGTATTTGCACGGCTGGATAAAAAAAATGTACCCGATTTAATCTGGTTACTAATCCTACCCAGTAACTAGAATATGCATATACTTATTATATATGGATAGAAAACACTCTAAAGTTTCTAAAACTGTTTGAATGGTGTCTGTGAGTATAACAGAACTCATTTGGCAGGCAAAACCCTGAGACATTTTCTGACAGGAAGTGGATACCTGATGTGTTGTATTACCTTTAAACCTATGCCATTGAAAAACACAGGGCCTGAGGAATATTTTGGCACTTCCTATTGCTTCCACTAGATGTCACCAGCCTTTACAAAGTGTTTTGAGTCTTCTGGAGGGAGATCTGACCGAACAAGAGCCATGGAACAATGATGGCCCATTAGACACCTGGCGCGCGAGTTCATGTTGGGTACCCTCGTTCCAATACGTTATAAAAGAGAATGCATTCGTCCACCTTGAATATTATTCATGTTCTGGTTAAAAAAGGCCCTAATGATTTATGCTATACAACGTTTGACATGTTTGAACGAACGTAAATATATTTTTTCCCCTCGTTCATGACGAGAAGTCCGGCTGGCTTAGATCATGTGCTAACAAGACGGAGATTTTTGGACATAAATGATGAGCTTTTTTGAACAAAACTACATTCGTTATGGACCTGTGATACCTGGAAGTGACATCTGATGAAGAGAATCAAAGGTAATGGATTATTTACATAGTATTTTCGATCTCCCCAACATGACGACTAGTCTGTATCGCAACGCGTATTTTTCTGGGCGCAGTGCTCAGATTATTGCAAAGTGTGATTTCCCAGTAAGGTTATTTTTAAATCTGGCAAGTTGATTGCGTTCAAGAGATGTAAATCTATAATTCTTTAAATGACAATATAATATTTTACCAATGTTTTCTAATTTTAATTATTTAATTTGTGATGCTGACTTGACTGCCGGTTATTGGAGGGAAACGATTTCCTCAACATCAATGCCATAGTAAAACGCTGTTTTTGGATATAAATATGAACTTGATAGAACTAAAAATGCATGCATTGTCTAACATAATGTCCTAGGAGTGTCATCTGATGGAGTTTGTAAAAGGTTAGTGCATCATTTTAGCCGGTTTTATGGTTTTGGTGACCCTGTCTTTGAATTGACAAAACATTACACACACACAACTCTTGTAAATGTACTGTCCTAGCATACTCTAAATTTATGCTTTCGCCGTAAAACCTTTTTGAAATCGTAAAACGTGGTTAGATTAAGGAGATGTTTTTCTTTCAAAGGGTGTAAAATAGTTGTATGTTTGAAAAATTTGAATTTTGACATTTATTTGGATTCAAATTTGCCGCTCTTGAAATGCACCTGCTGTTGATGGAGTGCACCACGGGTGGGACGCCTGCGTCCCACCTAGCCCATAGAGGTTAAGTTTGGCGATGACAACAGTGGTAGGCCTGATCACCGACAAGATAGCCAATAGGGAGGTCAGAGACCTGACCAGGTGGTGCCAGGAGATGATTGTGGACTACAGGAAAAGGAGGACCGAGCATGCCCCCATTCTCATCGACGGGGCTGTAGTGGAGCAGGTTGAGAGCTTCAAGTTCCTTGGTGTCCACATCACCAACAAACTAACATGGTCCAAGCACATCAAGACAGTCGTGAAGAGGACACAACAAAACCTATTCCCCCCTCAGGAGACTGAGAAGATTTGGCATGGGTCCTCAGATCCTCAAAAGGTTCTACAGCTGCACCATCGAGAGCATCCTGACTGGTTGCATCACTGCCTGGTATGGCAACTGCTCGGCCTCCGACCGCAAGGCACTACAGGGGGTAGTGCGTACGGCCCAGCACATCACTGGGGCCAAGCTCCCTGCCATCCAGGACCTCTATACCAGGTGGTGTCAGAGGAAGTCCCTAAAAATGGTCAAAGACTCCAGCCACCCTAGTCATAGACTGTTCTCTCTGCTACCGCACGGCAAGTGGTACCAGAGCGCCAAGTCTAGGTCCAAGAGGCTTCTAAACAGCTTCTACCCCCAAGCCATAACTCCTGAACATCAAATCAAATGGCTACCCAGACTATTTGCATTGCCCCCCCCACCTCTCTCTTTTACCACTGCTACGCTCTGTTATCTATGCACAGTCACTAATAACTCTACCTACATGTACATATTACCTCGACTAACCGGTGCCCCCACACATCGACTCTGTACCCGTAGTCCCTGTATATAGTCTTGTTACTTTTATTTATTATTCACATTTTTTGAACTGCATTGTTGGTTAGGGGCTTGTAAGAAAGCATTTCACTGTAAGGTCTACACCTGTTGTATTCGGCACATGTAACTAATCAAATTTGATAGCTCACATTTGTATTTCAATGTATATATTGCGACCAGACCAAAAAAATGCTTTAGTCATTTCCTGGCAAACAGCAGATCCGATTGAGGCTCACACCAAGTGTCATTGTCTGAGTGTGCCAATTACAGATGCTTTTGACCTTAAAAAAAATGTCAGGTACTGTTCAATTTACTGCAGAGTAATTTTACAGCAGAGGCCTCGTAATAACCTGGATTTTGCTGCCATCTATTGGTGGAAGATGAGTCACCACTGAACAAATGGACTACAAAGCTCTCAGAGTACAAAGATATATATATATATATATATATACTAAAGAAACGTTTGGTATGGCCGTTAATATAAGATGTGTGAAGAGGAGACCTTTTCTTGGACTAGCAACTCTTTTTAAGCCTTTTAAGTGTTAGAGTAGGCCAGCTCTTTCACAAGATGGCATGACTGTGTGCACTACAGGGTGAACACAAGTTGCTTTGGGGCAATTTCACTTCAAAAATGTATACCAAACAAAAACCATAGATTTTTGTTACGCATAGAACACTATGCATAAAGACTAATTTTAACAATTTCCACAGAAAACTATACAAAAACATTTACAGGAAGAACTGCACAGATACAAAGTTTGGTAATAATAAACAGATTTTACTGTAATTCTACAGTTTCCAATAAATGTTATTATATAATTTACTGTATAAATTGTTAAATGAAGTTACAGTGCATAGAATTGTATGGTTTGTTAAACTTTTACAATCAATGGTTTTTGTTTAGCAGACATTTAAAAGTAAAAATTGGAGTCTGGGCAATTCCATCGTTACGGAATTACACTTTGTTAAAAACCACAATCAGTCCCAGTGTATATGGTAGGCAGTGTTGCATGGTATATTTAAGCAATAAGGCCCGAGCTGGTGTGGTATACTGGTCAGATACCACAAACCCCTGAGGTGCCTTATTGCTATTATAAACTGGTTACCAACGTAATTACAGCAGTAAAAATACATGTTGTCATACCCATGGTATACGGTCTGATATACCCCGGCTGTCAGCCAATCCGCATTCAGGGCTGAACCACCCAGTTTATAATGTACACTAACCTGTGAGAATAGTCTGGAAAGCCAGCTCCACATTAGAGGAGTCTAACGCTGAGGTCTCCAGGAAAGACAGTCCATGCTTCTCTGTGAAAGTGGAGAAACAAAATACAAAAAGATAAAAACTCACAGGTCATATTCATTGTCCGTACTAGTGGGCACTTCATAAAACAGCCATCCAGTCATTATACATCAGCAATGAGGCTATTTGCAACAGCCACCACAGTGTAGGCTAACTGGTAGAGAAAATAAAAATGTCATTATGTCGGTGACCCTTTGTAGTCGTGCTGCATGAGCCAACCCTGGTGACAAATCAATAGCAGAAATTGAACGAGAGCCTGTGGTTTCACATGGCATGCTTGTTTACTCTACACAATGACGTCTTCTAGAACAATTCCATTCACACACACACACTTTTTTATATATATATATAAAAGTGTGTGTGTGTGTGTGTGAATGGAATTGTTCTAGAAGACGTCATTGTGTAGAGTAAACAAGCATGCCATATATATAAGACACTCTTATCAAGAGCAATTTACAAGTCAAAGTGTATTCCATGCATGAAACAAGACTCAAGGTCATAAGTAAACACTTGAAACATTATGCAGAGCTACAAAGGAGAAGTGTGATAAGCTGGAAATGTCACATTGGAGTGTGGAGAGAAGCTAAAATCACAATGGAGTCAACTTGACTGGCATTTTTTCTATTGCTGGGGATGTGCATTCAGAACGATGGGCTGTTAACCACTGACAGAGGAAGCCTGATGGGAGCTCTTGTCTCCACATCAAAGAGCAGCCCCAAAGGGGAAAGTAGACAGTGGAAGGCATTCCCTTGTCCACTGCGAGGCTCAGGTGCATCACTTTCCCCAGATTCTTTTTGAAATGTGTTTAAAATGCCCTTATTACAATTTTGAAAGTGAGATTATGGCCATATTTACCAAAACATTGGTATTGTGTTGTTGTTCAGATTGCCGTATTGCTTTGTCTACTGCCATTGCGAATAAAAGGGCTAAAATTATTGAGGGAGAAACAACTCTCCTGTACTGTCCCCTTGGTTTGTAATGCTGTGGAAGAATCAGCACAAACAGATTAACAAGATGGCTATAAAAAAAAAAAAAAAAATAGTTGCTGTGAGGTTACCTGCCAAGGCCTTGGCCTCATCCGTGGGCACGGCCCTGAGGTGGCGCAGGTCACTCTTGTTTCCCACCAGCATGATGACAATGTTGCTGTCAGCGTGGTCCTGCAGCTCCTTCAGCCAGCGTTCAGCGTTTTCATACGTCAGGTGCTTGGCGATGTCGTACACCAGCAGAGCCCCCACTGCCCCACGGTAGTACCTACACAGAGGACAGGAGGAGGGAAATAAGTGTTACTGGGAGCAGTGGTGGACAGAACACCTGAGCATTGGCTGAGTCAATGGAGTGGTAGATTTAGTTGGTCGTTCCCTACATTAAATGCTATTGCATACATCATAAGCAAAGGACTCAAAGTTGTCAACAAGATGGGAACATTAGAAAATTAGCAGAAGTAGGCTGGAATGTTCTGTATGCACAAATATCCTCAATGGCTGGGTTTACACAGGAAGCCCAAGTCTGATATTTTTTCCATTGATTGGTCATTTGACCAATCCCATCAGCCCTTTACACATCAGATCTTTCAGAGCTCATTTGTGAAAAGGATCTGACGGGATTGGTCAAATGACCAATTAGTTAAATAAAGATCCGAATTGGGCTGTCTGTCTAAACACTGCAAATATGTCAAAAGGTACCTGGCAGACAGACACAAAACAAACAAATCTCTATGCGTGCGAGCTGTGTTAACCTCTTGGGGCTAGGTGGGACGCTAGCGTGCCACCTGTGGTGCACTCCATCAACAGCAGGTGCATTTCAAGAGCGGCAAATTTGAATCCAAATAAATGTCAAAATTCAAATTTTTCAAAAATACAACCATGTTACACCATTTGAAAGATAAACATCTCCTTAATCTAACCACGTTTTACGATTTCAAAAAGGTTTTACGGCGAAAGCATAAATTTAGAGTATGTTAGGACAGTACATTTACAAGAGTTGTGTGTAATGTTTTGTCAAGTCAAAGACAGGGTCACCAAAACCATAAAACCAGCTAAAATGATACACTAACCTTTTACAATCTCCATCAGATGACACTCCTAGGACATTATGTTAGACAATGCATGCATTTTTAGTTCTATCAAGTTCATATTTATATACAAAAACAGCGTTTTACTATGGCATTGATGTTGAGGAAATCGTTTCCCTCCAATAACCGGCAGTCAAGTCAGCGTCACAAATTAAATAATTAAAATTAGAAAACATTGGTAAAATATTATATTGTCATTTAAAGAATTATAGATTTACATCTTTTGAACGCAATCAACTTGCCAGATTTAAAAATAACCTTACTGGGAAATCACACTTTGCAATAATCTGAGCACTGTGCCCAGAAAAATACGCGTTGCGATACAGACTAGACGTCATGTTGGGGAGATCTAAAATCGAAAATACTATGTAAATAATCCATTACCTTTGATTCTCTTCATCAGATGTCACTTCCAGGTATCACAGGTCCATAACGAATGTAGTTTTGTTCAAAAAAGCTCATCATTTATGTCCAAAAATCTCCGTCTCGTTAGCACATGATGTAAGCCAGCCGGACTTCTCGTCATGAACGAGGGGAAAAAATATATTTCCGTTCGTTCAAACATGTCAAACGTTGTATAGCATAAATCATTAGGGCCTTTTTTAACCAGAACATGAATAATATTCAAGGTGGACGAATGCATAGCCTTTTATAACGTATTGGAACGAGGGTACCCAACATGAAGTAGCGCGCCAGGTGTCTAATGGGACATCACCGTTCCATGGCTCTTGTTCGGTCAGATCTCCCTCCAGAAGACTCAAAACACTTTGTAAAGGCTGGTGACATCTAGTGGAAGCAATAGGAAGTGCCAAAATATTCCTAAACCCCTGTGTTTTTCAATGGGATAGGTTTAAAGTCAATACAACACATCAGGTATCCACTTCCTGTCAGAAAATGTCTCAGGGTTTTGCCTGCCAAATGAGTTCTGTTATACTCACAGACACCATTCAAACAGTTTTGGAAACTTTAGAGTGTTTTCTATCCATATATAATAAGTATATGCATATTCTAGTTACTGGGTAGGATTAGTAACCAGATTAAATCGGGTACATTTTTTTTATCCAGACGTGCAAATGCTGCCCCCTAGACCCAACAGGTTAATACTCACGCTGAGGTGATGGCTCTGTAGCGCTCCTGTCCTGCAGTGTCCCAGATCTGGGCCTTGACGGTCTTGCCCTCCACATGGATGCTGCGCGTGGCAAACTCCACCCCAATGGTGCTCTTGCTCTCCAGGTTGAACTCGTTGCGGGTGAAGCGGGACAGCAGGTTACTCTTCCCCACTCCAGAGTCCCCAATCAGCACCACTGGAGCACACAGAGAGGATCGAGGGCATGAGTCAGACAGACACCACCAGAATAACAATACATTACGCTACCCACTGTACAGGGGTCGACAAACAACTTGTTTTCTACGATGTAGGAACAGGAACACTCAGTGGGGATAAAACAGGTCTGACAAAAAAAAATTGTGGTAGAAGATACGACAGCTCCTGGTTGGGTCGCACCATGTGTCTGCTGTTCTGTTAGTGATTAACGGTCTACTGAGAGGGCCTGACTATACTTGACTGTAGTTCAATAAACAATATGTGTTTTTGCTATAGACAAAGCCCCATGATGTGAAGTTTCGACCTTTGTGAGGTAGCGCCTAGGCTAAGTATTGTCATGAATGACCGAAGTTTGATTTAATTGACCAAGAAGATGATGCCTTGTGTAGTTCACCCTATTCACTTAGCACCACCACTGAACCCTGCCCTTATGGAGTAATTAAACATTTGGCACCTGTTCCCGTTGACACCCATTCATTTCCAAACACAAGGCGGGGTGTTGGGAAAGAGGATTTTACAATGACTGAAATCCAGGTGAGTTAGGAGGAAAATCCTAACTCAAACTCACCACCCTGCTATTAGGAAATAGGAACTGGTTGTGTGTTGATGAGGCCTTATTGACACATAGCCTACATTCTGTGGGAGTAGGACATGTTAATCATACAAGCTAAGCATGGAACCTCATCACATGAAAACGCTACAGTGGCGCAACAGATAGTTGGGAACCTGCCTACCAATTGACGATTGTGCTGACTGACTCAAGCTAGGAGAACCTAACAAAAGATCACTTGTTCCACAGGAAATCCATTGGCAACTCTTCACATCAGTTAGTAACATGAGAACTGGGACTATGTAGTTCCAAGAATATCCTTGTCATGTGCAAGAAGGACTCAGAACTACAATTCCATTAGACTAGCCTATCTTCAGGTCACGCTATCTGGTAACAGTGATAATACGGTGGCAGAGGAACTAACAGCAGCATTATTTAACTACGGGTGTGCTTGTCACCAGAAACATAATACCACCAATTTAGGCTACAGTATTGCGTAGGCTGCATTCCAGAGTTCTAAAGATACAACCATTCTACAATCATTGTTCTATTCTTGGAAGCCATCACTACATAGCATAGGCCTAAACAGTGTAGTCTAGCTTCCTTAAAAATCTAAATTCTATTTCCCAATACAGTATAAGGAAGTTATTTTAAGTAGGCCTATCTTATCTGGAAGTCGAATCAACAAGAGAGCATATGAATTTGTAAAGAGCACTCAGTAGGAGTCCTTTAAACAAGAAAGCTGGTCAACTTGCTGTGCAACACTTACAAGCTCCTAGTCAGGAGCAGTGATTCAGCCACTCACCTGACTGACTCATGCCTAAACACTGAGGGTGCAGTATAGAAAGCAATTAAAAGCAGGAAACTGGAGGGGGAGGAACCTACTGGTTATGTGGCCTACTGACAGTCCTCACTTTAGGCTCTATGGGGCAGTGCGTTCTAGCTGTGTACCACTGAATTCAGGTACTCGTGCTATTTGGCCAGCACCAAGGTATTTTATCTGAAAGTTAGATTAGCATAACTTATCTTCACTACGGTCAGAGGCCTTCTGTATAGGGACAGACACAGACCAACACACACACACACGATTCATGCAGGTCTTTCCAGTTTGACAACACATGTTTGTTTGGGGTTCTACATTTGAACAAAGGACCCTGTGCACTTTATTTCCCTTTGTCCAGGACAAAACAACCCACGAGGGAATTAGTTAGTGTAAGTAAGTACAGGTGAGCAGTAAGTATCCACTATCATTGTAACATACCAATTGTTGTTGTATTCATAATGTAGGCCTAACAATAGGCTACAGTGCATGTGCACAGAAAAGTCTGGGAAAGGTACAACTAAACAACATAGAATATAAGGTCGAGACAAGTCATGTTGAGTAGGGGCCAATAAGCTTTCACTCTGTGCCATCTGTTAGATGAATTAGGCCAAGGTCATCTTTACCCCACTTCATTCAGATGTAAACAGATCGTGGAGATGACTGCTTTCTCTAAACCCAGTGACCCACCACTACACCAGGTCAATGGAATCCCTACAAACAGAATGGTGCTTAAAGGCTAAACCAAGTGGTCACTGGTCACCTTAGGGCAATCCGTTTGAGTAAATGTAGTATTTTGAGGTATCATCCTGCCATAGTCAGTGGGCTATATGACTCCTGTTGACCAATACTTCCTCTCCTGATGATTGCGTCATAGGCCCACCACAAGATGACTAAACAACAGATGCCACTTAATGGACAGTTACTGGGTGCTTATTAACTGTCAGTGTTTAGTGCTGTTGCAATCAACTAGACTACTACACAGTTGTAGCCATATTTCTACTGAATGGAAACAATAGTTTCAGCAATTCAGAGTGAAGTTGTAACTGGTACTGCTACGCATTTCCTCGTGTCATTGAGAACTGATTTTGGCAGCGCTCGTTACATAGTTGCCGCAAAACAGTCCGAATAATTTTGACAGGGCGGAAGCGGCGACAAATGAAATGTATTACATTGAAAGCGGTGTGGTGCTGAACCAACTGTAGGTCGAAATGACTACACTCAAAAAATGGCAATGTCCTAGTAAAGTATCCTAAACACACTCACCTTTGAAAAGATAGTCATATTCGTCTTCTCTATTCGTCATTTCTTCAACGTTTCTACCTACGGAAATGTGAAATATTCAAACCCTTCCGTGGTGGTTTGTCTGTTCAATTCGACAAAACTTCTTGACCATTTATCTCGCAACCGACCGCTTCCTTAGAACGAACAACCGAATCAAAAAGGTACATTCGCACTATGTCAACACCTCCAATATATTATTAGACTATATGTATCCTATTTGACTGTGAAATTTTTAAAGACAACAAACTATCTTTCACAAACTTTCGACTCCTCTTCCCGACCACTTGTAATGTCCCATTTCCGAGCGACGTAACGTCGAGTTTCTAGCCCCGCCCTTTACCCAGTTTCGACTGGCCAATGGACGACTGATACCTGTCACTGACTTTCCTGTGATTGGTCTACATTGTTGTCATTCATGATTTGCCTCCACTGATCCTACTCATCGCCTCTTGGGTGATGTCTTCAGTCTCAAGCCTTCCCAGGTATGCTGATGCCGCGTTCAAAACACCTGGGACTTCGGAAATCTCCGACTTCGGACTTCAATGCGTTCAAGACAACTGGGAACTACTGCACACAGCTCGGACACCCATGCATACCCCACAAGACATGCCACCAGAGGTCTCTTCACAGCCCCCAAGTCCAAAACAGACTATGGGAGGCGCACAACACTGCGTAGAGCCATCACTACATGGAACTCTATTCCACATCAAGTAACTCATGCCAGCAATAAAATTTGATTTAAAAAACAGATAAAAATACATCTTATGGAACAGCACAGACACATGCATACAAACCCTACACACATGTACACATGGATTTTGTGTTATATATATGTGGTAGTAGAGGCCTGAGGAAACATACGTAATATGTTATGAATGTATTGTAATGTTTTTCAAATGTATAACTATCTTAATTTTGCTGGACCACAGCAGCAGCTAATGTGGATCCATAATAAATACAAATACAAAACTCGGAAAAAACGAGTTCCGACTGGGAAAAATATTTTTGAACGGTCATCCAACTCAGACTTCCAGTTTGGGAACTCGGGCCTCTTTTTACAGCTCCGACTTTCGACCTAAAGATCACTGACGTCAGGATTTGAACACGTTTTTTCCGGTTTCCCAGTTGTCTTGAAAGCACCATGAGCCTCAGGTTTAATTGATCTTTGGCACGGTATCATAATGACGTCACAGCACTGCAGCACGTGAACTGTAGGCTATGCTTATGCAGCTAAATATATGCACTTAATATATACTTCTTTGTCAATCTGGATGTAGGCCTATAGGCCTATTATTATTATTTTTTTTTTGCACATTGGGACTGAAAAAAGCACTACAAATTAAATGTATTATTATTATTGTTATTATAGGTTTAGCCAAGGACTACTTATGAGATCAATATGGTCAATGTCTGATCATTAATGGGATAACTTCATTAGATTCAAAAGTGATCCTCACAGATGGAAAATGTAGGCTATTCCATTATATTCTCTTTTATCAGTTGCTTTATCAGTTGCATATGCATTTTTAGATGTATTATAATGGAATGTGTGTATGATGGATTGGCTATTATTGTGAAGGAAATCAAATGTAAAAAGTGATCATTAAAAGGCAAGCAATAATGAACCTGGCATTTGAGTGCAAAAAATATTCCTGTATTGTTGTAAAATCACCTCACAATAAGAATAAGCCGTTTTGGAACAATTTAAGCATAAGATAAAACAATGACATGTAACTGTACATTAAGTAAACAGAGCACAAACAACAGTGACAGCAAATTTAATTAATCAAGCTTTGTGTAAAATTATAAACATGGTTTTGGCACCTGTTGTCCAGTCACAAAAAATACAAATATTCTGTACATCAGTTGACTACCTTTTTTTCCAAAAAAAATGTATCCTTCCAAGCAAAGTCGAATCTTAAAAGTTTACACAAAATCTTTGTTTGAGACATTTTTTATATTCAAATGATTTCTGGATTCTTTGGGGAAATGTACCATGGACCTCCAGCCATGTACATACATACACATTACATAATCTTTAGGAATGGAAAACTCATTCTGTCTGCCGCCATGTAACTGTGTCACATCAAAGTGGTCTTGCTCAGCATCATTCTTTTCAATCAGATGTGCACCCTTTTGGCAGAATAACTAGAGGAAGATGGAGTGCTCTATACCACATGAGGTCGTAATAGGGGTGGGTGGGGCAGGTAGCCCCATACTGCTCCACAGTCACCCCCCCCCCCCCCCCCACTGGGTGGTTTGCCCCATCAGAGGTTCCTACAGCAGGGCTTCTTCTCTTCAGGGTCGCCTGCAGCTCTGGGGACAGGGCTGGCCAGAGACACGGCACTAATGGACCCCCGGAGCACCTTTTTACTGCTCACCTTCCTGTGGATCTCTGATGGAATAGGCACAGGGATACAGTATGAATTCTGGTGCAACAAACAGTGACAAAAAACCATTGACCACAAACTGCCAGTGACACAACTGCTTACACAAAACAATAAACGTGGCACAAGCATTTTGTTCTGCAATGCCAACTTTCCACTCAGTTTTACGGATGAATTATTGAGCATTGATTGCGCTACTATTACACCAAAAAAACAAGGTTAGCTAGAGAGCTAAAAACAAACAAATCGATAATAGGGTTGGTACTGTAAATATATAAAAGTAAATTACCTCCAAGGACATTTTGGAATGCCGTCTCAACGTTTGTGGACTCCAAGGCTGATGTCTCTAAGAACAATAGGCCATTCTTTTCTGCAAAGAGCAAGAGAGGTAGTGTTACTGAGTATTTTCTCATAATTTAGGTTTGTCAAATTTGGGGTGAACTTGTGACTCAAGCCCAGTGCTTGACATGGACTGAAATAGACTCTGGTACTCATTTTGGGTGCCGGTACTGTTTATATTTATAGTAGGTGCAGGAGCTCAACAATACCTTTGAGCTAATATTCTATTTAAGGAACAGGAGCTCAAGCAGTAGAACATTTGAGGTTCCGGTACTCAGCTCCCAAGTCAAGCACTGCTCAAGCCTTGGACCAATAAGTTTGGACCAATAAAGTCTATTGGCTGCTGTGAATATTAGTATATTAGCAATGCAAAACAACAATTCACTATATAAGGGAACAACATTTTGAAGTTATATGCTTTGTGTTTATCCTAGGATATATTCATTGTGCCTGGCAGCTGTACCTGCAAAGTCCTTGGCCTCCTCATTGGGCACTGATCGCTCTGACCCCAGATCTGTTTTGTTGCCCACCAGCATGACTACGATGTGAGGGTCTGCATGATCATAGAGCTCCTTAAGCCAGCGCTCCACACTCTCATAGGTCAGATGCTTGGTGATGTCATAGACCAGTAGCGCTCCGACAGCTCCTCTATAATAACTAGGTAGAAAATATGAAAACGAAAGAGGTGATAAGATAAGTCAACACCTTACCAATAACCTGATGTTTTTATTCATATTGATACAGTATGTGATGGGTGATGCCTCTGAGTATCCATATCGCATTTTTCTCTTGAAATGCCATGTAGGCCTCCATAGTATGATACATGATCGAACCGACAAAAGATTTATAATATTCTAATAGACTTGTTTTTTGATTACAGAAAGACATTTCTAGGGAAGGAAATGCACATGAGGGAATTATTCAGTAAGTAATTACTAAACTCTGGACAGAGAATAACTAATCCGGTAGTGGTATAGCATATCCTTAGATTTGTCTTGTCATTAAATTGAATGGACACAGTTTTATTGTTTTTGAAACGTGTTTCCATGCCATTAAACCTTCCAGAGTCTTTACAAAAGAACAAGTCAGGAAGAAGTCGGAGAAGAAACATGTTTGAGTCTGGATGTTTATTGAGTACGTCCAGCCAATGGATATTTAGACCAAAATGCACAAGTAGTAAATGACTGGAACAGTGAACCTGCTGTTTGTTCCTCCAGGCTATCTGGGCAAAATGTGAAACCAGTGCCTGTCCACATGGAGTGTTTGGGCCTATAATACCACCCAAGATGCCCACACAATAGTGAGAAATGGTCCCTTTGTGTGTGTACGTGGGTCCACAGTTTCACCCAGAGTACTCACGCGGAGGTGATGGCCCTGTACCGCTCCAGCCCAGCCGTGTCCCAGATTTGAGCCTTGATGATGAGACTTTTCAGTTGAATTGTGCGTGTGCTGAACTCCACCCCGATGGTGGTGCGGCTGTCGTGGTTGAACTCGTTCTTGGTGAAGCGGGAGAGCAGGTTGCTCTTGCCAACGCCGGACTCACCTATCAGAACCACTGTAGAAGAAAGAAGGGGGAGAGGAGGGCACGAGTTCTAGTGCACCAGAAAGATCTTTGAATATGTGCTTTACATCCCCAGTGAGTCCCTATTATGTGAATTAATGGTATGTCTATCATCTAGAAAGGGGACTAGGCGTGTTTCATCCTAGACATAGAACACTTTATTTTGCCATAGTGCAGATGCACAATAGTATCAGGCGTAGAACCTCAAGGTGCCATTTCAGGGCACAGAACATATGGAATTACAATAACGAGAGTAAGTAATGGTTTTTACACACAAAACAATGATTCTTCAATGCATCTCTTTCTTTACTGTTATAATCTCACTCATGTGATCCCATTGATTAATACCAACTCATAACTACAATAAGGCTGCTCCCTGAACTTCATGCACATAGTGTAACTCTTAGGTGAGGCCTAGGTGTGTCTTCCAACAGCCCACTCAATTTCACTAACCCTACCCTAAATCCTCAGTCTTAGTCTGCTGCTCACTGTTCCCATTATATCATTAGGACTCTCTTCACAATGGTGTTCTATGAAAGAAACAGCACCACACCCGTGCAAATGGTTACTGGGCTAATTATGTTAAGTGAGGAATGTAGAACAAACCATCTGAGAAGTAGCATCAAAGTCATGGCTCAGGTGTCTTTAAAATGAATTATCATGCTTGTTCGTGTTAATTATAATCCAGGAAATGGGAGCTAATATGTTATTATTACGCTGTGTAGGTTAAGATATATGTAGTATATGCAGTGATGGGTCAGTTGTTGAAGAGAACCAAAGAGGATGGGATTTATTGCATTGCTCTTGGGGAATTTCCTGTAATGAAACAGGCCTTCAAAAGAGGAAACGACTAAAAAAATCTGGTGGTACAGTTTACGCTGATACTTCCCTATATCCATCTTGCTGTGAGCAATCAGTCTACTGAGTCCAAACAGAAGAGGTACAAGGAACAATGAAGCCCCCCTGTATGTTTCAGTGACTCGTGTTTTTGCTTATAGAGTGTGAGCAGCTGACTCAGAAAGCCAGCCTTGGCTTACTTGACAAACATATAGGAAAATATGACCACAAGACACAATAACACCATGATTTCATGATTTCAACACAGCCGACTGAGCTGAGCCAAACACCAATTCCTGCTTTACTCTCAACCATGAGAATGTGAGCTGAACCAAGATGAGCATCCAAGTTCCATGACGCACCAGCAAGAAAGATCTAAGAAGTAAATATCCAGGAAACCAAGAATGTGAAAAAGAGCAGTGTGCAGAAGGTTAAAAAAAAAGAGCAACATGTTTATTTAGTAGTCACCTAATACATATTCCATTTATTGCCCTCCAAACCACAAGTGGGGATAAGATTTTGTAACTTTTATTTAACTAGGCAGGTCAGTTAAGAACAAAATCTTATTTACAATGACGGCCTAGGAACAGTTGGCTAACTGCCTTGTTCAGGGGCAGAAGGACAGATTCTTACCTTGCCACCTCGGGGATTCGATCTAGAAACCTTTTGGTTACTGGCCCAATGCTCTAACCACTAGGCTACCTGCTGCCCCAAATATGCAAGTATATGCAATCAGCATGCTGATTTATGCTACAGAGCTTTTAACAGGCAATACGTTATTTGTCAAAAGCAAAAATGTTGGGGTCATGCCTGTTCATGTTTCCAGATTTACATTAAAGCAACTATCCGGTTTCTGGTCTCCGAACCCAGTTTAGAGTTAACCTGAGGTGTAAAACAGGCAGCAGGATAGAATGTTTACGAGATATTCTACTTTGGTTTGTTTTGGGTAATTGTTCACTCCATTGGCAGATCATTGTTCTGCTTTTAGTAGGTGAGATGAAAATGTGGCCATTTCCCCTCCCATACTCAGTAACCTCTTATGCAAACAATACCCCTGGTTTCCATGGCAAATAGGACAAGAGGCCTTGAAGCACTCTACTGGCCCGGTTTGACTTTGTTGTGAGGAAAAAGGGGATTAAGTAAGTTGCAGAAAAAACTCCCCCTCATGTAATAATAATTCAGTTTTACTTCAATTGATTTATGACTGAGCAGTTCCCTCAGCTTATTTACATACAAAAGCTGCATTTACTTTTAGACAATCAAAGCAGGGAATCATTTAGATTTTACTTCATGATGTCTGGATGGTTTCAAAAATAAAAAGTTATAGTAGAATTAGGCTTAGTCCTCCGTTCCAGAATGAATGGCAGAAACTTACATGTGGATCAGTGAAAACACACTAAATTTGACTTCGTCACCTTCCCCCTGACCCAACCAACTGGGTTTTCTTGTTTCCCTACCGACAAATCACTTCACCTCATCATGCACAACATCACCTCCTCTACCATGCCTGCAGCGTATAGGACTTAGTTAGTAGGTCATTTAGTGTAACAGTACAAATGTTTCTCTAGTGTGACTATAGACATAATGGAAAGAGTGATAGGCTCAAACATTCAGGAACGTGTGTTTTCCTGGAATGACATTGACAAGCTTGTGAAACTCACCACAATAACAGTTGGGGGTCGAGAATGTATTCAGGTACAGAGAAATAGCATTCAAGTTCATATAAATAGCAACATTCTTGGCGTAGCACTGTACTGATTTGTAAAATACCAACAGTAGCTTATTAATGAACCTCAAGGTTAGAGGCATTCTTAAAAGTACTGGATAAAACTCCTAGACCTGGGCCTGTTTCCACAAACTGTCCCAGAGTGGGAATGCTGATCTAGGATCTGTTCATACAGTCATATACATCATGACCTAACATGCTAAACTGATCCTAGATCAGCACTCCTACTCTGAGACGCCCTGCACTACAGGACTGGCGTAAACATAATTACCAATATTTATTGAGTGCATGCACTATGCAAGACACCTTGCTTCTGAAACAGGGTGTGTCCTATTTCAGGACACACCCTAGATTCTTTCTGTAATTTCAACACAGGTGAGAGTGACCTGCATCCTATCTGTGTGGTAGATGTGTTACTAACAATCTACTGTGTGCTTTTGATACTGTGCTGGCACTTAGCTTCTATCCATAGCTTCTATCCTTAGCATACACACACTAAGTGACAGAACCCAATGGTTGTCTGTACTGAACAACACTGCACTAGCTCTAACTACAGAAAAAGTAGGTTTCAGAGTCACTCTGTTGACATATACACTATATCATTATTGTGGCTCAGTTAGTAGAGCATGGCGCTTGCAATGCCAGGGTTAGGAGTTTGATTCCCATAGAGGACCATTAAGCAAAAAAAGTCTGACAATGCATGCAATCACTATTGAATAAGACTGTCTGCTACATTATGTAAATGTAGGACATCAATCTGTTAAATGTGAAACAACATGGACTCACCCTTAAAGACAAAGTTGTAGGCCTCATCTGAACCCATGATGTACCCCTTCAGTGGTGCCACAATGTAATGCCTGGTCTTCAAATCCAGCTCTCAAAGTGTGAGGGGAGAAAGGAAAGATGACACTAGCCCAGAAGCCACTCACCCTAATCTTCAGATTTAAAAGAGCTGCACAAATACTTCCCAAGTCATCTGTCCCCCTCTATGTTTAATATAAAACTAGATTGTTTACAAGGAACTTGCTCCGCTGTGTCATAAGGTAGTTCTGCTGAGGAATGATGGGGGTTGGGGGGAGTGGCTTGGTGTAAGTCTATGGCAGGTTGAACAGGTAGGACAACTGCATGAGCAACTGTATGAAAACAATTGCTACATGCCATCTGCTGGACAAACCAAATGATTGTCTTCAGGAAATTACTGTTTCCCTATCCCTTTTTCATGGTGAGAGACAATCATTGCTTCCTCTGAGGTGTATTCACTATGAACCAAACGAAACAGGGAGGGACCTACCTGCCAAATAGAACATAATTGTTGCAAAACTGTTTCCATCACAAAACGTTTTGCTACAGTATGCATCTAATGAATAAACCAACCCCTGGTTCTGTTCATCTCAAACCAGGAACACAAAGCAACAGTAAAAGGGACCTAGAAACAGTGTTGATAAAGGTCTGAATTGTCAAACATAAATATATATATCAGTAAGAACAATACTGTCAAACAATTGACAAGGTGATGCAATCTTAGGTCTGTTCAGCAAACCTGGTACCCCTGGAACTAAAAATCGAACGTATAAATCAAATACATAAAACCATTTATTTCATATCCTTGAAGATAAAAAATTCTTGATTTTTCCATTGAAAAAAAACAATAGTTTATGGATAGCCTGTTACAAAGGGATATCATACATTTAATTGAGTGGCAGCAACAGACAAATGTAAGATTCTGACTAGGGTAAACAGTGAATGCCTTAAAGTTAATGTGTCAGCATTTTCAGCAGTCCTATTGAATCTCAAAGATTTACATAGCCAGCCTTACACAATGTATGAGTTTGACTTTTGAACTGCATGCCACAAAGGGCCAAATTACTAAAAACTCAAGCATTAAGTTAGAGCATATTGAGTATAAATATAGTAATCAGAAGATAAATACTCAGTTCATTCATACACAGATTGCAGTGGTTCATGAAGACCAGGTGAAGCATTCACATCAGCAACAAGAGTTCATGTATTTTCAGGGGAGACAATTGAAGACAACGCTCCAGCCAGACTTCCCCTATGATGCAGCAACTTGGGTTAAAGGTTCCTCCAGGTAAAGTACCAGAGCTTCAGCCTAAAAATACCACACAGACAGGAGAAATATGCTTAGTATGGTATGCAGACATGATCTGTGCTCATGGCTCTTTAAATGACATACAGTTGAAGTCGAAAGTTTACATACACCTTAGCCAAATACATTTAAACTCAGTTTCACAATTCCTGACATTTAATCCTAGTAAAAAATCCCTTAGATCAGTTAGGATCACCACTTTATTTTAAGAATGTGAAATGTCAGAATAATAGTAGAGAGAATTATTTATTTCAGCTTTTATTTCTTTCATCACATTCCCAGTGGGTCAGAAGTTTACATAGACTCAATTAGTATTTGGTAGCATTGCCTTTAAAATTGTTTAACTTGGGTCAAATGTTTTGGGTAGCCTTACACAAGCTTCCCACAATAAGTTGGCCCATTCCTCCTGACAGAGCTGGTGTAACCGAGTCAGGTTTCTAGGCTTCCTTGCTCACACACGCTCTCTCAGTTGTGCCCACACATTTTTCTATAGGATTGAGGTCAGGGCTTTGTGATGGCCACTCCAATACCTTGCCTTTGTTGTCCTTAAGCCATTTTGCCACAACTTTGGAAGTATGCTTGGGGTCATTGTCCATTTGGAAGACCCATTTGCGACCAAGCTTTATCTCGAGACATCAGTCAGGAAGTTGTCGCTTCAATATATCCACATCATTTTCCTTCCTCATGATGCCATCTATTTAGTGAAGGAAGTGCACCAGTCCCTCCTGCAGCAAAGCACCCCCACAACATGATGCTGCCACCCCCGTGCTTCACGGTTGGGACTGTGTTCTTTGGCTTGCAAGCCTCCCCCTTTTTCCTCCAAACATAATGGTCATTATGGCCAAACAGTTCTATTTTTGAGGACATTTCTCTAAAAAAGAACAATCTTTGTCCCCATGTGCAGTTGCAAACCGTAGTCTGACTTTTTTTAATGGCGGTTTTGGAGCAGTGGCTTCTTCCTTGCTGAGCAGCCTTTCAGGTTATGTCGATATAGGACTCGTTTTATTGTGGATATAGATACTTTTGTACCCGTTTCCTCCAGCATCTTCACACGGTCCTTTGCGGTTGTTCTGGGATTGATTTGCACTTTTCACACCAAAGTACGTTCATCTCTAAGACACAGAACGCGTCTCCTTCCTCAGCGGTATGACGGCTGCGTGGTCCCATGGTGTTTATACTTGTGTACTATTGTTTGTACAGATGAACGTGGTAGCTTCAGGCATTTGGAAATTGCTCCCAAGGATGAACCAGACTTGTGGAGGTCTACAATTTTCTTTCTGAGGTCTTGGCTGATTTCTTTTGATTTTCCCATGATGCCAAGCAAAGAAGCACTGAGTTTGAAGGTAGGCCTTGAAATACATCCACAGGTACACCTCCAATTGACTCAAATGATGTCAATTAGCCTATCAGAAACTTACTAAAGCCATGACATCATTTTCTGGAATTTTCCAAGCTGTTTAAAGGCAGTCAACTTAGTGCATGTAAACTGCTGACCCACTGGAATTGTGATACAGTGAATTATAAGTGAAATAATCTGTCTGTAAACAATTGTTGGAAAAATTTGATGTCCTAACCGACTTAACAAAACTATAGTTTGTTAACAAGAAATTTGTGGAGTGGTTGAAAAACAAGTTATAATGACTCCAACTTAAGTGTATGTAAACTTCCGACTTCAACTGTACATACTTGTTCTCTTCAGGAATAAGTCATTAGTGTTTTGTAATTTCAAATACAACACAATTCACATACCAATGTCATCCACACTCAAAGTATTCTTCCTCACCTTGGCTTTCAGCATTCCAAAGCCCACAGTCTCTTTGGCATACATGCACAGCAGTAGGTTAGCTACCCGTGTAATGGCCACCCTGCCTTCCTGCAAAGAGAAGACAAGAAAAGAATAGATAAAAATACATGCACATTGAATTTCAATTTACCTTTGATGGTGATACTACCTCCCAAGCTGCCAACTAGCCTAGGTCATCATTTTCTACCATTATTTAACTAACGTTATAGGGCATACAACATATTTTCTCTGGAGCCTCTGACTGTGATACTCAATGGATAACCAAAGCAAGGCAGAATTATGGAGAAAAAAAAAACATTTGATTCATGCATAGTAACTAGACCATACAGTTCAAACTCTAACCATGCAATCCATCAGAATGAATTTGAGTTTATCTTCGTTGAAAGCTTGATGCCCATTCTTGTCATAGGCCGACCAGATGTTGCTTGCGATTGCAGCGGTCACTCGAGCGTCAGTGTCCCCGTAGCCAGAGTAAGCCAAAAGAGACCCTTCATTGTTTAACAATCTGCGGGGAGAACATGTAAATAAGTTACCCAAGGAGAGCGTTAGCTAATCTTAAGAACAAATTATTTGCCAACTTAGCTAGATAGCAGAAAACAACGCTATATTCACGTGCCTCTGCCACTCAATACTTACAGTGTGCTTTGTACTCCGCTTGTATTTGCCTGGCTGAGAACTTGCGTCAAGGCTTTAGGCCGCAACATGGTTTGCGTGAGCAATACTTTGCAGGAACTCGATTAATTTAGGCGAAATTATGATGAAGTGTATATTACCATCAGGTTCAGTGACTTCTTCAATAACAACACAATCGAGTCAGCTGACCCCTTCAACTTCCTGATACAAATCGTAATGCATTATGGGAATGGCACTGACAGTGGGTGCGTTCCAGACGATTGAAACCGGTCACTGGAATAATATATTCAAGTGCACCAATTCAGCTCAGATCTGCCCCAATTATAGAATTGACATCCTTTTCATGTTGCTCCTGAGATATTAAACACTTGTCCAAGTAAGAGGACAGGGGGATAATCTGTATTAGAAGAACAGAGTTAGCTACAGTATCCTGACAGGGTCTAATTGCAGCTATTGAATAAAGGCACAAGATGGTATATCAAGGGCACAAAATGGCATATATCCCCATCATATTATCAGACAAGGGATTCAGATCAGTTAAAAAAAGAATAATAGCTAACCCGAGTAACCTCTTTGCAGTGAGGCCGGATGAGTCTAACAATTGCATTGCTTCCAACTTTACAGCCCAAGCATAATTGATGAGATTGAACTAGCCCCAGTCATTTGTTTATAACTTACACAGCTTTCCTTTAGCCACCATTTTAGACCAGGATCTTCAAAGTTACATGAAATGATCATAAATTGAAGATCTAAGAAATCCATGCTTTTATACATTTTGTCATCATGGAGGAAAATAAACAAATCCAAGCTCCTCTCTGGTGAATGTTAAAACAGCTTAATGCTTAATTGCCATTAAGATATTTCAATGTTTATTACAGTTCACAATTTATATTTTCAAGCTTGGTCCTTTAATGAGCTACCCAATATGCATGGTCACCACTATAACTTTCCCACCTCTGACTACACACAACAATTCCCATACAAGTTGAACAAATCATCCATATCAAGTTCATATAATTTCATAACATACACAATGTAGACTAGTGTTAATCACACCTGGTCCTAGGGGGTTGCAGTCAGTGTGAACAGGCTAAGTCTACAACATTAACTACTCATCAAGATAATGAATAGCTGAATCACATGTGTTTGTGCTGGGCTTGCACTCAATTCCAATTTTACTTTGCCAAAAGGGTGTGGATTGCCGTAAACTTGAGCTAAATGGAGTTTCCACCACATTTCTCACTGCAGTCCAGTCCAGTGCTTTTAAATCTGAGGTGGGGTGAACAAGTGTGCATTTTGAGGCTTGAGAATCTGAATTTAGCATAGGACATAGGGTGCATCCCTCCAGGATCAGGAGTGAAGACTACTGGTGTAGACCATGCTTCTGAACTAAAGGAATCACCACCACACACTTGATCATGTTTCTTGAAAGGTATTATTAGAATAGATAACAGAGTGACTCCAAGAAAAAGGCAGAGCTGAACAGCTGTTCTTTAACTGTAGGTACTGCAACTAATATGTATGGGTTTAAGAAAAACAATTCTCTATGCTATTAGTACACTTCGTCATTATAGATTTCACAAATTATTTTTGAATATATTGCTGAACCCAATATACATTTTTATCAGGCACTAAACCGCTGCTTGTATGAAAATACACAAAATGGTTAACGTAAAAGATGTCTGCATTTTTATCATTGCTCAGATTAAAACATTGAGGTCTTATCACAACCCATAATCAGAGACTAAACTGTTGAATAATTTACACTCAATAGCATTCATTGACTCAATGTAGCATTGAGTGCAGAGCTCACCAGCTACCTTGCTTGACCTTCCAATCTGAAAATCATCCCTTCCAAAAAAGCTGAAAGTGTAAGCAAACTGCTGAACCAGGGGCACTATAGTCCTCAAACAGAGAATCCAACAGCCTTTATCTGTTTTGAAGGATGTCAGGAAATTCTTAAAGCAGAAGGTAAATTGAAGGTGAGTGGTAAAGAAAAGAGAAGGTAACTTCTACAGCTCCTGTAATAAATACTAGTCAATCAAGCATGATAGAGTGAAATTAAGTAAAAACAAGCAGGTTCTCATAACAATGAAAGAATGAGGGATTCCTCTGACCTATGATTTCAACACTCATATTCCTCCAAATTTCAACTCGTTACCGGCTAAACACAATCCATTAAGATGGGCTAAGTCGGCAACCTCATGCATGTCCAGCAAATGGGCACAGTCATTTCAGAAATAATCTCCCATAGTCAACAGAGGAAGTAGTCATGTTAGTGGTGGCGTCATTTTGCAGCGGTGTCATCATTCCACAGGGTTGATATGAGGTCTCTCCAATAGAAACTTGAATCTGAACACCCACTTCCTGCCCCCATATCTTTCCTATTATTCACAGATCAGCCAAAGAGATGAAAAGTAATTGGAATTCAATTGAGTCTGAGGGGCTTGTCAGACTGTGATGAAGGACTGTGTTCATTTGTAAACTCCCACTCCAGCCCTCACCCCCCCTACCTAACCCCTCTCTCCCAGTAATCTCAGGGGGCTAAGGGAGTTAGGAGGGCTGGGAGCCCAGCAGTCTCTCAATGGCAGCGTTGATGTCTCCCCCCGTGGCGATGAGGGCCTGCAGGTTGGCCTCGCGGTTGATGAAGCCCATGGCGCTGAGCTGGTCCAGCTGCTGCTGAAACCGCACCTCCGGGGTTACGGTCTGCAAAGGGGAGCATAACCAAAGTCATTTTTTTTATATGAGCCTACATGGAAAATGTTGCTGGGGTCCTATTTGAGTGACTGTGTCAGTGCCAGAATTAATTGGTTTTAGATCAATGTGGCAAATAGAAACAAAGCTAATGCTAACCCACTAGACAATAGCAAAGTATAGTTACCAAGTAGAAAGTTAGAAATGATTTTTGCAGCTCAATGACATACCGATGAGCTGCCTCCTCCTCCAGCAAACATCTGTAACATCTGCTGCATGAGCTGCTGCTGTTGTTGGGATGGGTTAGTGGCAGCGGTGGGATTTGAGCCCTGTGTTGGGGGAGGAAGGTTTTCTGGGGCCACACTGCCTCCTGTGGTTGGAGGAATCACTGGGATCCCACCAGGAGCCAAACTAGGAGAAGAACCACAGTTTAAGTGGCATCATCAATAAAATCAAATGTAAAAAGCACGAGTCTGTCCAGTAAGAATCTACTGGATAGATGGTACAGTACCTGGGCATGAGTCCGGGGGCTTCCGTCTGTAGGGTCTGCAGGCCCTGCTGGATCTGCATGAGAGCCTGCATGGCCCGGGGGTTAGTCATCACAGACAGTGACTCAGGATTCTGCATCTGTAAAATAACCATTTAGTTGGTCAACCCAAATGATGTTCCATTTAGTCACAGTCAGAAACTCAGCGCCTTCCATAACACCGTCGTCTTTTTTGTCGTTGTTGTCAGTATATGGAACTAAAGTGTATAACTGGAGACAGAAATCTGACCTGTTGGAGAAACACTGGCATCTGATGTCTTAACTGTTCCTGTAACTGGGGGTTTCCGGCAAAGAGGGGGTTGTTCAGCATTGCCTGAGGAAATTAGTAAAGGATTAAGCAATGATTCTACTCTTCACACAAAATAGCCTAGAATATTCATCAGGACTTATGAATCCTACTGCAGAGAGGGCTGAAGTTGTGCAGACCTGCGAGGCGAGGTCAGGGTTCTGCGCCAGCGACTGCATCATACTGCGCATGTAGGGCGCAGACAGCATGTTCTGCATCAGCTGAGGGTTCTCAGAGATCTGCTGCATCAGACTCTGCATGCCAGGGCTACCAAACACACCTGGACAGATTATAGGGTGTGGAGTGAGAGAAAGACCACGGCTCAGCTAAGCAGAAAAACAAGGGTTATGCTCAAGGGTGGTATGTTAATACAGGTGTAAGGGGAAATATAGTTTTGCAGATTGACTAAAAAGTGAAAGTGCTTTTCTGATGTAGTGTTGTTACCGTTGCCCAGCCCAGAGGCGTTGATGCCCAGGGGGTTGGAGGCACTGGGTGCAGTCCCGCCAGCAGAGGAGGTTGTTGTCGTGGAGGCGCCAGTCCCCCTGATCTCTGAGGGGGTCGTTCCAGGGGGTCCCCAGGGGTTTGGTAAGGGCTCCCTGTTCTCTGTTCTGGAAGGCTGCACGCCAGAGTCCAAGTTTCCCCCCAAAGCAGAGAAGGGATTGTTTCCAAACTATGGATAAAAAAAAAAAAAAGAAATGGACTAAGTCACACAACTGGACTTGATTCAAGACGATTGTATGTCTACATATGGTATTTGCAGGAATAATAGCTACCTGCTCTCTAGCGGCACTGAACATAGGCTCCTGGATGTCTGTGTACATCCTCCGGAGGGCGTTGTAGCCCCCAGGGATGCTCTCCAGGTTGCTAAGCGCCCGGTCCTGGTTACGCATCATCTCTTGCATCATGGCTGGGTTCCTTGCCAACTCCATGGTCTGAAGAGAGGAAGGGAGTTAACATTATGCATCTGTGTATGAGCCTCCTCACATCCATTCCTCCCACCGTTTTGGGAGTGGTGCGGTCTAGTTTAAGGGTTTGGGCCTATGTAAATTTGCACTGTTACATAGACCCCTTTTTACATTTAAACTACATTGCAAGCTAATTACATAAACAAGCAAAATGGTTTGAGTAATATGCTCTTCAAGCGTAGGCTCTTTAGAGGGATTCAAATAAGGCCAAGACACACTATGATTCCCCAAAACCAAGTCTATGACACCTCGAGCAAAGGACCCATCTGAGCTCCAGACCTAACCTGTCTCATAAGTTCAGGGTTGTTGAGCATGTGGGAGATCTCAGGGTTGCGCTCCATCAGCTGCTGCATCTGAGGGTTGGTCACAATCATCTGCCTCATCAGGTCTGGGTTGGACATCATGTTCTGCACCAAAGGGTTGTCCATGATCTGAGACAGCATCTCCGGGTTGGACATCAGCTGTCTCTGCATCTGCTGCTGCATCTCCATGAAGTTGGCTGAGCCCATGCCCATGCCTGACAGGCTAGATAGGTCACCAAACCCACCTATGCAGACACAAGGGGGCGGTGGATTACTGGAAGGATATAGGTTAGTGACTAGTTGTGTGGATGTTGAGTAGTTGTATGGCGATATGGCCGTCTTTCTGTGAGATGGTTTGGTGGGGACTGGGTCACTAACTCAGTAAGTTGGGTGGCTGTGTGGAGGCTGGGGTAGGCCCATTGCCTGGTGTTGTGCTGTCATTGGGCGCTGCGCTTGGGTTGACGCTGCTGTTGGCCTGGGGGGTCCCAGAGCTGGATGCCGAGGACTGGGATGTGCCACCAACTGTAGCCCTGGAGAAAAAGCGAGGTCATTATCAACCTAAATGTTCCTTTATCTCTCTCTCCACACACACACACACACACACACACACACACACACACACACACACACACACACACACACACACACACACACACACCACTAGAATAGTGGGCAAGAAAATCTTCTTACTTGGGAGCAGTCTTGATGACAAGGTGAACAGTGAGTCCGTCCTTGATGCCGTGTTGGTTCAGTGTGTCCCCGTCCTTTAAGATTTTGCCAGCAAAAATCAACACCAGCTGGTCCTGCTTGGCATTAAACCTTTTGGATATCTCCTCTTTAAACTGTATGCACGAGACAGAATGAAGTGGCCGGTGAACACAAATGGGAATAAAGAGGATAGGTACATACTCAAATCATTCAGTGTTGGTAAAAAAAAAGTTTTCTTGGCTTAGCTAGCTAACGTTAGCTAACTATGTGAATCTGCTAGCTGTCCTTTTAGTTTTATAAAGAACAATGAGGTCAAATGTTAATGGTTTAGGAAATCACCAAATACAGCATTAACCATGTCGCTAGCCGTGAACTTAACAATCAGTTTCCCGAGGGAGGGTATAATTTGTGGGACGTTCCAACAGGAATCTGTTCCAAAAACTTCGTAAATAACAAGGTTGCCAACAAACAACGCATACAAAGTTGTATAGCGGCAGAATAAGATACCGGGTAGGGAGCGGGCTATTTCATAAAAATGTTCACTCACCACGTTTATTCCGAAAAATGTCTGTCCTCACTTTGGTAGCCTATGGACAAACATTAAGAATAAGCTACGTGGTGAGTTGATGCATGCCTATTCGGCAGCTAGGTGAATTGATCATACTACTTTGTATGCGTTGTTTGTTGGCAACCTTGTACTTTACGAAGTTTTTGGAACAGATTCCTGTTGGAACGTTACACAAATTATACCGACCCGTTTCCCGATTGGCTTTTGCAATGGCCGGGTACTCCTTTGGCTAGTCGGTTATCACCTAGCATGATCGCAGCTAAAGTTAGCTAACTAGATGAGCCTGACAGAGACGTAGCTGGCTAGCTTACTCACAAGCTAACGTTAGCTAGTTGCGTAGTTAGCTAGCTCATGCTTGCTATACATGTCTTTTACACAGCGCCGATTGTGCAAAACACGAGTCAAACTACTATTAGGAAGCGATTTTCAAGGAAATCGACAAGTTGAAAATAAATATTACTAGTCAGGAAAATGAGAATTCTTCCCAATTAACATCGTAAACCAGCTAGGTAATAGTTGGCTAGCTAACTTCGATTTATGCTTGTTAGCCACAGCATGACTTGCATAACTGACTGTGTAAATAAATGCGAATACCTGTGCGACAGAAGAATCCTCCGAGATCGCTATCTCCTCTTTATCTTTCGGAGTTTTTACCGTGACCACGATCATGGTCCCGTCTGAGGCAGGATTTTCAACAACGTTGGAATCCACAGTGGGATCTGTGCCGCTGTTCTCCGCCATATTTACTCCTCTTCGAATTCACTACATCCAGAGAGGAAGAGGCGAAGCGAGAGGTTTTACTCAGCCCAAAATCTGTCCACGAAAATAAGATTTGTTTGTATGGTCATTAAGTGTCGAATTTGGTCAACAAAAATGTGTATATTTTATTTGCTATGTGAGGATTATTTGATCAAATGGACGTTTCGTAATGGTGTACCATACGTGGCATTTCGCCAACTTTGAAAAAAACTACTTTATATCGGAGTTGTGCCTGTTGTCATAGAGATAGATAGAGGACTCATCATATAACACGTTCAAGCATGGTCATTGCCATTGAGGGCTTCTACCGTTAAAGCGGTCACCGAGGTGGGGATTCCTATGAGTTGGGATTTTTCAACCGATGAAGAAGAAGATAAATTACTACTTTAAAATGGAGTTGGCCTCAAATGCGCTGCCAATGCTGTTACAGACTCTATAATAGAAAATACACAAAGATGAGTCCTCTATCTATCTCTATGGCCTGTTGTTGACACTTATATCGGCCCTCACATTGGCTAGAATGGTGTCACGTGCTCTTGCATCGCCCGCCTTCCATCTTTGAGGACATGTATTTCTATTGTTATAGCGGTCACTTTACTATCTTGTCAATATAATAAACAATCTTTGCTACATCACAAAACTAGCTAACAAAATTCTCAAACTGAGATGAAAGCAGTATTACCTTAGGTTTTTGCAACGTTGAAGTCTAGTGGTGTGGAGGTGTCATTGCATTTGGCCAAAATGTATGTGTGCTACTCAATCATGTATATAAACCCAGATCTAAATCACTGTCAAATCTAAAATTGTAATGCTGAGAAAAAGTGGGCAAATACTTTATATATTAAATAGTATATTTAAAGGGGCAATCTGCAGTTGCTACATACGTTTTTGGAACCCTAAATTGATTCTTGAAGAATATAATTTATGCCTTAGTTCAACTGTCACACCCTATCAAACCCAAAATATAAGATTGTTTTACTCCAATTTGTAAACAAAGTAAATGTAAACAAACTCTGCATCCTAAAAACTTGGTTAAAAATAAAATTTTAATATCATGGAAGGTCAGTCCTTGCACCATTATGTTTATGAATGTGAGAGTGGTTACATCCCTCAACTTTTTACCATACCATAACAGAGTTGGGGTGTATACTTTGTTATTGTTTCAACTGCAGATTGTCCCTTTAAAGTATTGTAATTTTTTGTGCGGTAATGAGCATAAAATCCCACATGCATTAATTAATTCTTTAATGACATGAAAATTGGGGTTTGAAGGTGAATAACAGCCTATTATGCCTAATAACTCAGTCAAACCACTGCACGACCCTAATGCATTTTTCCTAAAGTAATATCTTATAAAAAAGTATTAATGAAAGCTGTGACGGAAACAGGAAGTTTCGGTAGGCTTCAATTTTATAAATGCCAACAGATAATTTGTTCATTGGACATGGTGGGATCTTTTTTTGTCGGTAAAATTAATTACGCGAGAAATGGTGGTGCATGGAAAACGCCTTTATGCGCAAATATTGATTTGATATAATAATTGTCATATAAAAGTACATTTGGATGTGGCGCGCGCGTAGTTGGTCTTGAGTTAAAAAGTTTGGGATCCCCTGGTGTAGATAATCATTGTAGGCCTACCATCTAAACCAGGGATGTCAAACTCATTCCATGAAGGGCAGAGTGTCTGGAGGCATTTGTTTTTTTCTTTCAATAAAGATCTAAACAACCAGGTGAGGGGAGTTTAATACTAACTACTAACCTTAATTAGTCAATCAAGTACGTGGGTAGAGCGAAACTCGATTGTCGCCCTCGGTGGAATGAGTTTGACACGTGATCTAAACTGCTGTGAAATACATTTTCCATAACCAAAAATATAGAATTTTCAGCTGTTTGAAACTGGTGTAGCCTACAAAACCGAAAGTCAAATACGCAAAAACTAACCTTAAAACCGGGAGCCATAGCCAACATAAAACAGTTCTACCGCTTCTTAGTATGAAAAGAATGCACTCACTACTGTAAATCGCTCTGATAAGAGCGTACGCTAAATGACTAGTATGTAAAACATCTTAGACTTACTTTCAATGAGAATGACAGTAAAAAGTTAGATATTGCAGCTTTAAGCGAAAAAGTACATTTTGTGTACACTACATGGACTTTTATCCGCATCAAGTCTGTTTGGTGGGAAAATAATTTTTCTTTATGCGGATTTTAGAATATTCGCATGACAGTCTGTATCCAATTGTCTGGAAACCTACCGACTGTTGGGAAAATGTGCCTCTTTTTCTTTATGTGGATTTAAGAATGTTCAAATGAAAATCTGTTGCCAATTGGCTGGAAACCAAGCTAATGACATTCTTAACGAGGCTCATCTCACATTTGTGACCGCAGATTTAAAAAAAAAAGTGTGCTTAACCTTTCTCAAAGATGAAGGAAAAACACTAGGCAAACACTATAAGACCACGCCTATCCTTTATCAGTATGCAATAATTTAGTTGCCAATCTGCAGAGGTCAGACCACCAGCACTTGTGTGAAACTCCTTAGGCCGGAGCTGTATGTGATTATCCCAGTCTTTAGCTAGGTGAAACATTTTATTTCAGTCTTGATATAGGAAAGCCATCTAGAAAAGTTAGGCTATATAGAAAATCAGGAGTATGATTTTTGGATTTGCATTATATTATTCATATTTTTTGGCAGGTTGTTGCATGTTTTCCTCCTTTAACATGACCATGAGGACCACTGAGAAAGGTCTGTTTGCCACCTCTACATGTTACTGCTTTTTGTGTAAGTATGGCTACAGATGTTTAAAATAATTCCCCATTAATTCCAGAACAGATATTATAGGGGTTTACATTGTCCACTCTAAACTGAACCTAACATTTATTCCTTTACTTTAAACCTAATCGGGGGGGTGGGGAGTTTTTGAAAAGTGATCAAAATGCTGTGAGTCAGTTTTATATATATATATATATATATATATATATATATATATATATATATGTCACGACTTCCGCCGAATTCGGGTCCTCTCCTTGTTCGGGCGACGGTCGGCGTCACCGGTCTTCTAGCCATCATCGATCCACTTTTCATTTTCCATTTGTTTTGTCTTGTTTTCCTCACACCTGGTTTCAATACCCTCAATCACTTGTTGTGTATTTAACCCTCTGTTTCCCCCATGTCTTTGTGTGGGATTGTTTATTGTTTGATGTATGCGCACGTTAGACTGGTTGCGCTGGGTTATGTCAACCCGTATTGTATTTCGTGTTCATTGTGCCGTGTGTTTTTGGTTCACCTAAATAAAAGGCTCCGTTTGCTACCCAATATCTGCTCTCCTGCGCCTGACTTCCGTACAGCCATTTACGCATACCTGACAGAATCCCACACCGCCACATGGAGTCAGCAGGAGCAGGTACCTATGGTAGCGGAGTCGAGGAGCGTGTCCAGGAGCACACAGCGTTGATTCACCATCTCGGCGCCGCCATGGACCGCGTCGTCCAGACAATGGACCACTGGGAGAGACAGGGAGTTCCTCCAGCACATCCACCAGCACAACAGGGGTTCCCACTACTCGTCCCTCCTGTACCCGGTCCCAGTGGGATGCGTCTCGCCCTTCCCGGGGAGTATGATGGGACGGCGGCACGGTGCCAGGGTTTCCTGCTACAGCTGGACCTATACCTGAGCACCGTTTACCCGGCTCCCTCGGGAAGGGAGAGGGTATCCGCCCTCATCTCATGCCTCTCGGGGAGAGCTCTGGAGTGGGCCAACGCCGTGTGGGGAGAAGGAGATGCGGTGTTGGAAGACTTCAGAGTTCACCCGCCGCTTCCGGGCAGTCTTCGACCACCCGGGTGAACGTATTTTCCACCTGAGGCAGGGGACGAGGAGCGGCCAGGAGTTCGCCCTGGAATTTCGGACCCTGGCCGGCCGGAGTGGGATGGAACGACAGGGCCCTTATCGACCACTACCGTTGCAGCCTGCACGAGGATGTCCGTCGGGAGTTGGCCTGCAGGGATACCACCCTCACCTTTGACCAGCTGGTGGACATGTCCATTAGGTTGGATAACCTGCTGGTCACCCGCGGACGTCCAGAGAAGGCTCTGTCAATTCCCTCTCCCAACACCACCGCTCCGGTGCCTATGGAGCTGGGAGAGGCTGCGCTCAGGGAGGCCGGAGGAGGGGCTTTCACGTGTACCATCTGTGGCCACAGAGGTCACACTGCTGGTCGGTGCAGTGTTGGTTCCTCTTGGGGTCGAGGCAGCAGGCAGAGTACTCTGGCGTCGCCCCAGGTGAGCATGCACCACTCTCATCCAGAGCCCTCTGTTGTACACCTGTTTTTGCATGTTTATTTTCCTGAGTTTTCCCCGCATTCCCAGCATAAGGCGCTCGTCGATTCAGGCGCGGCTGGGAATTTTATCGACAGAGCATTCGCCCATAGGTTAGGGATCACTATTGTTCCAGTGGTTAGGCCTTTTCCAGTTCACGCTCTGGATAGTCGACCATTAGGGTCCGGGTTAATTAGGGAAGCTACCATCCCCCTGGGCATGGTGACGCAGGGGGGTCACGAGGAGAGAATCAGTCTCTTCCTCATTGACTCTCCTGCGTTTCCCGTGGTACTAGGCCTTCCCTGGTTAGCTTGTTATGACCCCACCATTTCATGGCAACAGAGGGCTCTCACGGGGTGGTCGCGAGAGTGCTCAGGGAGGTGTTTAGGGGTTTCCGTTGGTGCTACTACGGTGGAAAGTCCAGACCAGGTCTCCACCGTGCACATTCCCCCCGAATATGCCGATTTGGCTCTCGCCTTCTCCAAAAAGAAGGCGACTCAATTACCATTGACGGGGGGATTGTGCGATAAATCTCCTGGTAGACGCTGCACTTCCCAGGAGTCACGTGTATCCCTTGTCACAGGCGGAGACGGTGGCTATGGAAACATATGTCTCCGAATCCCTGCGTCAGGGGTACATTCGGTCCTCCACTTCACCCGCCTCCTCGAGTTTCTTTTTTGTGAAGAAGGAGGGAGGTCTGCGCCCGTGTATTGACTATCGAGGTCTAAACCAGATCTCGGTGAGGTACAGTTACCCGCTACCGCTCAACGCCACAGCGATTGAGTAAATGCACGGGGCACGCTTCTTCACCAAATTAGATCTCAGGAGCGCTTACAACCTGTTGCGTATCTGGGAGGGAGACGAGTGGAATTTGGCGTTCAGTACCATCTCAGGGCATTATGAGTACCTCGTCATGCCATACGGGTTGATGAATGCTCCATCAGTCTTCCAAGCCTTTGTAGACGACATTTTCAGGGACCTGTACGGGCAGGGTGTAGTGGTGTATATTGATGACATTCTGATATACTCCGCTACACGCGCCGAGCATGTGTCCCTGGTGCGCAGGGTGCTTGGTCGACTGTTGGAGCATGACCTATACGTCAAGGCTGAGAAATGACTGTTCTTCCAGCAGTCCGTCTCCTTCCTAGGGTACCGCATTTCCACCTCAGGGGTGGAGATGGAAAGTGACCGCATTTCAGCCGTGCGTAATTGGCCGATTCCCACCACGGTAAAGGAGGTGCAGCGGTTTTTAGCGTTTGCCAATTACTACCGGAGGTTTATCCGGGGTTTTGGCCAGGTAGCGGCTCCCATTACCTCGGTGCTGAAGGGGGGCCCGGTACGTTTGCAGTGGTCGGCTGAAGTGGACAGGGCTTTTGGGTCACCTGAGGGCTCCATTTACCTCGGCTCCCGTGCTGGCCCATCCGGATCCCTCTTTGGCGTTCATAGTGGAGGTGAACACATCCGAGGCTGGGATAGGAGCCGTGCTCGCTCAGCGCTCGGGTACGCCACCGAAGCTCCGCCCCTGTGCCTTCTTCTCAAAGAAGCTCAGCCCGGCGGAGCGAAACTATGACGTGGGCGACTGGGAGCTGTTGGCTGTCGTCAAGGCTCTGAAGGTGTGGAGACATTGGCTTGAGGGGGCTAAACACCCTTTTCTCATCTGGACTGACCACCGCAATCTGGAGTACCTCTTGGCAGCGAGGAGACTGAACCCTCGCCAGGCAAGGTGGGCCATGTTTTTCACCCGTTTAATTTTTTCCCTTTCCTACAGACCAGGTTCCCAGAACGTTAAGGCAGACGCACTGTCCCGACTGTATGACACAGAGGAGCGGCCCATGGATCCCATTCCTATTCTCCCGGCCTCCTGCCTGGTGGCGCCGTTAGTGTGGGAGCTGGACGTGGACATTGAGCAGGCGTTACGTGCAGAGCCCGCTCCCCTCCAGTGTCCCGCTGGGCGTCTGTATGTTCCGTCTGTTGTCCGTGACCGGTTGATCTATTGGGCCCACACGTCACCCTCCTCTCGTCATCCTGGGATCGGTCGAACGGTGCGCTGTTTGGCTGGGAAGTACTGGTAGCCTACTTTGGCCAAGGACGTGAGGGTTTATGTTTCCTCCTGCTCGGTGTGCTCACAGTGTAAGGCTCCTAGGCACCTGCCCAGAGGGAAGCTACACCCCTTACCCGTTCCACAGCGGCCTTGGTCACACCTGTCGGTGGATTTTCTTACCGATCTCCCCCCTCACAGGGAAACACCACGATCCTGGTCATTGTGGATCGGTTCTCTAAGTCCTGCCGTCTCCTCCCTCTGCCCGGTCTCCCTACGGCCCTAAAGACTGCGGAGGCCTTGTTTACGCACGTCTTCCGGCACTATGGGGTGCCTGAGGATATAGTGTCTGATCGGGGTCCCCAGTTCACTTTGAGGGTTTGTAAGGCGTTCATGGAACGTCTGGGGGTCTCGATCAGCCTTACCTCGGGGTTTCATCCCGAGAGTAATGGGTAGGTGGAGAGAGTGAACCAGGATGTGAGCAGGTTTCTGCGGTCGTATTGCCAGGATTGGCCGGGGGATGGGGCAGCGTTCGTGCCCTGGGCCGAGATGGCTCAGAACTCGCTCCGCCACTCCTCCACTAACCTCTCCCCCTTCCAGTGTGTACTGGGATACCAGCCAATTCTGCCGCCTTGTCATCAGAGTCAGACCGAGGCTCCTGCGGTGGACGACTGGTTCAGGTGCGCGGAGGAGACATGGGACGCCGCCCATGTTTACCTCCAGTGGGCCGTGCTGCGTCAGAAAACCAGCACAGACCGTCACCACAGTGAGGCCCGGTGTTCGCACCGGGGGACCGGGTCTGGCTCTCGACCCGAAACCTGCCCATCCGCCTGCCCTCCCGGAAGCTGGGTCCGCGGTTTGTGGGGCCATTTAAAGTCCTGAGGAGAGTGAACAAGGTTTGTTATAGGTTACAGCTTCCCTCCCGATTACCGTATTAACCCCTCGTTCCATGTGTCTCTCCTCAGGCCGGTGGTGGTTGGCCCGCCCCCTTTGGACATCGAGGGGCCCCCAGCGTACTCCGTTCGCTCTATACTGGATTCGAGGCATCGGGGAAAGGGGCCTTCAGTACCTCGTGGAGTGGGAGTGGTACGGTCCGGAGGAGAGGTGCTGGGTTCCGGTGGAGGACGTGTTGGACCCTTCAATGCTGCGGGAGTTCCACCGTCTCCGTCCGGATCGCCCTGCGCCTCGCCCTCAGGGTCGTCCCCGAGGCCGGCGTCGGCGAGCTGCTGGAGCCGCGCGTCAAGGGGGAGTACTGTCACGACTTCCACTGAAGTTGGGTCCTCTCCTTGTTCGGGCAGCGGTCGGCGTCGCCGGTCTTCTAGCCATCATTGATCCACTTTTCATTTGACATTTGTTTTGTGTTGTTTTCCTCACACCTGGTTTCAATCCCCTCAATCACTTGTTGTGTATTTAACCCTCTGTTCCCCCCATGTCTTTGTGTGGGATTGTTTATTGTTTGATATATGCGCACGTTAACCCAGCGCAACCAGTCTATGGCAACCCGTATTGTATTTCGTGTTCGGTGTGCCGTGTGTTTTTGGTTCGCCTAAATAAAAGGCCCCGTTTGCTACTGCTTTCCTGCGCCTGACTCCCGTACAGCCATTTACGCATACCTGTGTGTGTGTGTGTATGTATATATATATATATACTGCTCAAAAAAATAAAGGGAACACTTAAACAACACAATGTAACTCCAAGTCAATCACACTTCTGTGAAATCAAACTGTCCACTTAGAATGCTGGCGGTGCTTTCACTCTAGTGGTAGCATGAGACGGAGGCTACAACCCACACAAGTGGCTCAGGTAGTGCAGCTCATCCAGGATGGCACATCAATGCGAGCTGTGGCAAGAAGGTTTGCTGTGTCTGTCAGCGTAGTGTCCAGAGCATGGAGGCGCTACCAGGAGACAGGCCAGTACATCAGGAGACGTGGAGGAGGCCGTAGGAGTGCAACAACCCAGCAGCAGGACCGCTACCTCCGCCTTTATGCAAGGAGGAGCAGGAGAAGCACCTCCAGCAGGCCACAAATATGCATGTGTCTGCTCAAACGGTTAGAAACAGACTCCATGAGGGTGGTATGAGGGCCCGACGTCCACAGGTGGGGGCTGTGCTTACAGCCCAACACCGTGCAGGATGTTTGGCATTTGCCAGAGAACACCAAGATTGGCAAATTCGCCACTGGCGCCCTGTGCTCTTCACAGATGAAAGCAGGTTCACACTGAGCACGTGACAGACGTGACAGAGTCTGGAGACGCCGTGGAGAACGTTCTGCTGCCTGCAACATCCTCCAGCATGACCGGTTTGGCGGTGGGTCAGTCATGGTGTGGGGTGGCATTTCTTTGGGGGGCCACACAGCCCTCCATGTGCACGCCAGAGGTAGCCTGACTGCCATTAGGTACCGAGATGAGATCCTCAGACCCCTTGTGAGACCATATGCTGGTGCGGTTGGCCCTGGGTTCCTCCTAATGCAAGGCAATGCTAGACCTCATGTGGCTGGAGTGTGTCAGCAGTTCCTGCAAGAGGAAGGCATTGATGCTATGGACTGGCCCGCCCGTTCCCCAGACCTGAATCCAATTGAGCACATCTGGGACATCATGTCTCACTCCATCCACCAACGCAACGTTGCACCACAGACTGTCCAGGAGTTGGCGGATGCTTTAGTCCAGGTCTGGGAGGAGATCCCTCAGGAGACCATCCGCCACCTCATCAGGAGCATGCCCAGGCGTTGTAGGGAGGTCATACAGGCACGTGGAGGCCACACACGTTACTGAGCCTCATTTTGACTTGTTTTAAGGACATTACATCAAAGTTGGATCAGCCTGTAGTGTGGTTTTCCACTTTAATTTTGAGTGTGACTCCAAATCCAGACTTTCATGGGTTGATAAATTGGATTTCCATTGATTATTTTTGTGTGATTTTGTTGTCAGCACATTCAACTATGTAAAGAAAAAAGTATATAATAAGATTATTTCTTTCATTCAGATCTAGGATGTGTTAAGTGTTCCCTTTATTTTTTTGAGCAGTATATATATATATATATATATATATATATATATATTGGTTGAAGTCGGAAGTTTACATACACTTAGGTTGGAGTCATTGAAACTCGTTTTTCAACCACTCCACACATTTCTTGTTAACAAACTATTCATTTTGGAAAGTCGGTTCGGACATCTACTTTGTGCATGACACAAGTAATTTTTCCAACAATTGTTTACAGACAGATTATTTAACTCTGTAATTCACTGTATCACAATTCCAGTGGGTCAGAAGTTTACATACACTATCTTCACTGTGCCTTTCAACAGCTTGGAAAATTCCAGAAAATGATGTCATTGCTTTAGAAGCCTCTGATAGGCTAATTGACATAATTTGAGTCAATTGGAGGTGTACCTTTTGATGTATTTCAAGGCCTACCTTCAAACTTAGTGCCTATTTGCTTGACATCATGGGAAAATCAAAAGAAATCAGCCAAGACCTCAGAAAGAAAATTGTAGACCTCCACAAGTCTGGTTCATCCTTGGGAGCAATTTCCAAACGCCTGAAGGTACCCCGTTCATCTGTACAAACAATAGTACGCAAGTATAAACACCATGGGACCACGCAGCCATCATACCGCTGAGGAAGGAGACGCGTTCTGTCTCCTAGAGAGGAACGTACTTTGGTGCGAAAAGTGCAAATCAGACCCAGAACAACCGCAAAGGACCTTGTGATGATGCTGGAGGAAACCGGTACAAAAGTATCGGAATGTAGATTTGATTTTGGATTGGAGATGCTTAATGTGAGTCTGGAAGGAGAGTTTACAGTCTAATCAGACACCTAGGTATTTGTAATTGCCCACAAATTCTAAGTCAGAACCGTCCAGAGTAGTGATGCTGGACGGGCGGGCAGGTGCGGACAGTGATCGGTTGAAGAGCATGCATTTAGTTTTACTTGCATTTAAGAGCAGTTGAAGACCACGGAAGGAGAGTTGTATGGCATTGAAGCTCATTTGGAGGTTAGTTAACACAGTGTCCAAAGAAGGGCCAGAAGCATACAGAATGGTGTCGTCAGCATAGAGGTGGATCAGAGAATCACCAGCAGCAAGAGTGACATCATTGATGTATACAGAGAAAATAGTCAGCCCGAGAATTGAACCCTGTGGCACTCCCAGAGACTGCCAGCGGTCTGGACAACAGGCCCTCCCATTTGACACACTGAACTCTGTCTGAGAAGTAGTTGGTGAACCAGTAATAGGAGTTGCAACAATTACGGCAGAAAATTGTAGAAAGAGAGGGTCCAGGTTGTCTAGCCCAGCTGATTTTGTAGGGGTCCAGATTTGGCAAATCTTTCAGAACATCAGCTATCTGGATTTGGGTGAAGGTGAAATGGGGGAGGTTTGGGATATTTGCTATGGGGGTTGCAGGGCTGTTGACCGGGGTAGCGGTAGCCAGGTGGAAAGCATGGCCAGCTGTAGAAAAATGCTGATTAAAATTCTCAATTATCGTGGATTTATCGGTGGTAACAGTGTTTCCTAACCTCAGTGCAGTGGGCAGCTGAGAGGAGGTGCTCTTATTCTCCGTGGACTTTACAGTGTCCCAGAACTTTTTGGAGTTTGTGCTACAGGATTCCTTTGCTTTCCTAACGGCCTGTGTATATTGGTTCCTAACTTCCCTGAAAAGTTGCATATTGCGGGGGTTATTCGATGCTAATGCAGTACGCCACAGGATGTTTTTGTGCTGGTCAAGGGCAGTCAGGTCTGGAGTGAACCAAGGGCTATATCTGTTCCTGGTTCTATATTTTTTGAATGGGCCATGCTTATTTAAGATGGTGAGGAAAGCACATTTAAAGAATAACCAGGCATCCTCTACAGACGGAATGAGGTCAATATCCTTCCAGGATACCCGGGCCAGGTTGATTAGAAAGGCCTGTGTTTTAGGGAGCGTTTGCCAGTGGTGAGGGGTGGTTGTTTGACTGCAGACCCATTACGGACGCAGGCAATGAGTCAGGAATCGTTGAGATCCTGGTTGAAGACAGCAGAGGTGTATTTAGAGGGGAGGTTGGTCAGGATGATATCTATGAGGGTGCCCGTGTTTACAGATTTGGGTTTGTACCTGGTAGGTTCATTGATAATTTGTGTGAGATAGATTCCTTCAATCTTAGATTGTAGGACGGCCGGGGTGTTAAGCATATCCCAGTTTAGGTCACCTAACAGTACGAGATCTGAAGATAGATGGGGGCAATCAATTCACATATGGTGTCCAGGGCAGAAGGTGGTCTATAACAAGCGGCAACAGTGAGAGACTTTTTTCTGGAAAGGTGGATTTTTAGAAGTAGAAGCTCAAATTGTTTGGGCACAGAGCTGGATAGTATGACAGAACTCTGCAGGCTGTCTGCAGTAGATTGCAACTCCGCCCCCTTTGGCAGTTCTATCTTGTCGGAATGTGTTATAGTTAGGGATGGACATTTCAGGATTTTTGGTGGTCTTCCTAAGCCAGGATTCAGACACGGCTAGAACATCCGTGTTGGCAGAGTGCTAAAGCAGTGAGTAAAACAAACTTAGGGAGGAGGCTTCTAATGTTAACATGCATGAAACCAAGGCTTTTACGGTTACAGAAATCAACAAATGAGAGCGCCTGGTGAATGGGAGTGGAGCTAGGCGCTGCATGGCCTGGATTAACCTCTACATCAGCAGAGGAACAGAGGAGGAGTTAGATAAGGGTATGGCTAAAGGCTATAAGGACTGGTCGTCTAGTGCGTTCGGAACAGAGAGTAAAAGGAACAGGTTTCTGGGTGTGGAAGAATAGATTCAAGGCATAATGTGCAGACAAGGGTATGGTAGGATGTGAATACAGTGGACGTAAACCTAGGCATTGCGTGACGATGAGAGGTTTTGTGTCTCGAGACTTCATTTAGACCAGGTGAGGTCACCGCATGTGTGGGAGGTGGAACTAAAGGGTTAACTAAGGCATATTGGGTTGGCGCCCCCCCTTGGGTTGTGCCGTGGCGGAGATCTTTGTGGGCTATACTCTGCCTTGTCTCAGGATGTTAAGTTGGTCGTTGAAGAGATCCCTCTAGTGGTGCGGGGGCTGTGCTTTGGCAAAGTGGGTGGGGTTATATCCTGCCTGTTTGGCCCTGTCCGGGGGTATCATCGGATGGGGCCACAGTGACCCCTCCTGTCTCAGCCTCCAGTATTTATGCTGCAGTAGTTTGTGTCGGGGGGCTAGGGTCAGTCTGTTATATCTGGAATATTTCTCCTGTCTTATCCGGTGTCCTGTGTGAATTTAAGTATTCTTTCTCTCTCTCTCTCTCTCTCTCTCTCTCTCTCTCTCTCTCTCTCTCTCTCTCTCTCTCTCTCTCTCTCTCTCTCTCAGGACCTGAGCCCTAGGACCATGCCTCAGGACTACCTGGCATGATGACTCCTTGCTGTCCCCAGTCCACCTGGCCGTGTTGCTGCTCCAGTTTCAACTGTTCTGCCTGCGGCTATGGAACCCTGACCTGTTCACCTGACGTGTTACCTGTCCCAGACCTGCAGTTTTCAACTCTCTAGAGACAGCAGAATCGGTAGAGATACTCTCAATGATCGGCTATGAAAAGCCAACTGACATTTACTCTTGAGGTGCTGACTTGTTGCACCCTCGACAACTACTGTGATTATTATTATTTGACCATGCTGGTCATTTATGAACATTTGAACATCTTGGCCATGTTCTGTTATAATCTCCACCCGGCACAGCCAGAAGAGGACTGGCCACCCCTCATAGCCTGGTTCCTCTCTAGGTTTCTTCCTAGGTTTTGGCCTGACTAGGGAGTTTTTCCTAGCCACCGTGCTTCTACACCTGCATGCTTGCTGTTTGGGGTTTTAGGCTGGGTTTCTGTACAGCACTTTGAGATATCAGCTGATGTAAGAAGGTCTATAAAAATACATTTGATTTGATATTGAGCAGGGCTGGAGTCTCTACAGTGAAATAAGACAATAATCACTAACCAAAACGGCAATGGATAAGACATATTGACATTAGGGAGAGGCATGCGTAGCCGAGTGATCATAGGGACCAGTGGGAGGCTAGGCGAGCTGGAGACATGGCGATCCAGACAGCTAGGGGGCCGGGGCTAGCAGAAGGGCCTTAGGGGGAAATGTTGAGGAACTGGTTGGAAAAATGATAAATATGTATGGGTGAAGTCTGACCTGCCAACTATGGCTGAGGCAAGAGGAAAGATAATATTTGTACAGAAATCCAGCTTTAAGCTGGGCATTCCTCTCTTGGAAACAGACAGTAAGGGTTCTTCACTTTGTCAGGAAATGACAGGAATTCATTGTATGTTTATTATTCATTGAGGGAAGGGTTCTCCTCTCAGTTCTTCTAAACTGAGGAGGTACTGTTGGGAACTAGCTGAGACTGGTTGAGCCCTCCCTATCAGCTACTTACCTGTAAGGAAACCAAACTGTGCATCAAGCAGACTGGTCTGCCACTGATCGCATAGGACCTGTAGAGGTGTCCATCTCAATTGCCAGTGACAGGTGAGCTCACTTTCTCTAAAATATGTGTTTGTTGTTGAATAATATGTTTTGAGTGAATTTAAATAGGTGTGTAGTTTTTTCATGCTCTCATAAAGAAATTATGTAATCAAATGTAATTACAAAATAGTAAATAAATAGATTATATTGAACAATTCATACTGCAAATTGAAGTGCAACAGTTATAAAATCTATGCAAATATTCTCTCGTGAGTCAGGGGGAGGGATCTGAGTGTTTCAGAACACCCAATGGTTGAGTTTGTTTTGCAAGGCCGGATGCACCTGGTGAATGGAGTATGCTCATTTTAGACCATTCCATTGGTCCTTAAGTGAAATCTCCACCCACCCGGGGCACCGGGACATGCAAAACGAACTCCACCACTGACAGACGGATGTGTAACTCCTGGATAGTAGTTTATTTTACAGTACTGTTTAAGCTGGTTTACTGGGACATTATATGGTATGGGTACTTTCTGCTTTCTATTTTATGCTGCTAAAAATAATTAAACACTATTTGTAAATACCTGTAGCCTACTTGGTACAAAATGGGTGGAGCACTTTCTAATGCAAAATGGCTGCCATTGATGGCATCGCCCAGTTGAGTGCTATACATTGTATGTGGATGATGTGAGTTTCCCCCACATATCTAAGTAAACAATCGGTAGCCTAAATTCTTTACCGTAAAGTGCTGCAGAAATTTGAGCTGTACTGAATTGATTGAATTCATAATTAATTGAGCAAGAAGAGGGGGTTTTATGATGTGCACTTCCTGCTCAGGCATAGCAGAGGCTCTACACCCACTCATCACCACACTTTATGACATGCCCTATCATCTTTCAATGAGGCAAGAGATTACCGCAATTAAGGAAAGCAAAGCAACAAAATAATGGGTAGATTAACTTTAATGTTGTCTACATGGAATGGAGCCTGTTTGCCACTATGACCCAATAAACACCGTAGCAGTGACAACAAGAGTGCCCTTATTTAGGGCACGATTCAGAGCTGTACAATGCCAGAAATTCTCTAACAAAATGAATAGTTAGTCCTTTAAAAAAAGGTATTTCCTACAGATGCAACACGGACATTATCAGATGTTATTGGATTGAATGTGCACCTTTTAACATGATTACTTATAAGGCATACACACTTATTTTAACATTAGATTATCATTCTGCCTTCCTTTTGTTTTAGAGCTGTGTAACCACGAGTGGCCAGCATGTCAGTGACTGTGACCAAAGGCAAAGGGGTGACTGTATTTACCGTGAACTCTAAAGAAGGAAGCAGTTGGCCCCTGCTGTGTCAAATACTTGGGACCCTGTGCTACAGCCCAGCAAGCTCTGTGTCCCAGGGACAGAGGAGGCTCCAAGCAAGTTCCCAGTCAGCTCTGGGGGTGGGTGAACTAAAATAAACACACACACACACACACACACACACACACCACAACATACATGTTTATCACCACTGGGTCACAATTGTCATCAGAAGTGAGAGGGAGTTATCTAAAATTATTTTCTTCTTTCACAGACTATACAGATCATGGTGGGAGTACTCAACATTGGCTTGGGAGCGATCCTTGTTAGCACTGATTATTACACTGGCATGGTATGGGGTTCCTTATTGGCTTGGTGGTGTGGTAAGCTTACTTTATTTTGTTATCGTTTACCATGTTATCATGTTTAGTATGAAAGCACATGATTTCACTTGGAGTTATAAACACAGTAAACAAACCAGGAAACATATAAGTAACTTTTATTTATTTTTTAATTTCGGCCTGCCTACTTAAGTAGTATTTTTTTTAAATAAAATGAAGGGTTGAAGTCAAATGTCTGTGTATTTTGTTGTGAATGTTTTGTTATTTTATCAGGACAAATAATGTGTTGATTGTGTAGGTTGTGCATATTTGATTTTGATATTTCTGTGCCTTCTCCTTAGTTTATAGCAGTTGGCATCATGTGTATATTGGCTGAGAAGTTCCCCAGTCCCTGCTTGGTGAGTTGTTCATTGACCTTAACTCTTTCCTGTCATTCCTTAGCCTCATTCCCTTCCTCCATTGAACAATCATTCAATCTGATCCAGTTGAATTATAATCACCAACTGAATATTTGAGACAACTAGTACTCAGTGGTTTACTCAATTAAGTCAAACTGGTTTTATATTCCCTGATTGTGTTTTAGGTAGGCATCAATATGTTGATGAACCTGTCAGGTGCTTCACTGGCCATTGCTGGAATTGTGCTGTATTCTGTAGACCTGGCAAAAGGCCATTTCTGGTGGAGTTGCAATGATGACGACTACATCTGGTGAGATGACTACTATGGCGGCCAGGTGACAAAACCACCAAGTCATCCGCAGAGGGATAGACTCTTGGCGAAATGCAAAGATGCCAAGCAGATTGCACTGATGAGTGCTTTTGAATGAAGTTTTTTAATGATATCCATCATGTGACGAAGGTGTCCCTTGTCAGTTCTAAGTCAAATATATGAACATTTGATTAGATGGATCAAACTGCTTAATTTAGTAATGAACATGTGTGTTCTTAAACAGAGATGGTGGGTTCCATGTTTAAAGCACATTCTAATAGCTGGTATGCCAGTCTGTTTCTGTATTTTCCAGTGTTCACCAACACCGCTATCTTGCTAAACAATCCAGTCAACTGTCAATATGTTCAAATCCTCCTCCATGTGTTTGTTCTACCATTAGATGTTGATGAATGCCTTGGACATCGTGCTCATCGTCCTTCAGCTTTGTGTCACCATCAGCTCTGCTGTGTTGGGTCTCAAGGCTTTGTACAAGAATGGAAAGCAGGGAAAAGGTATGAAGAGAGAACCCTTGAACAGAGCGAATACAACAGCCATACAAATGGAAGGAGAATACGGATTTGTAGATACACATACACACACACACACACACACACACACACACACACACACACACACCACACACACACACACACACACACACACACACACACACAACCAAGGTAATGTTTGTTGTGTCCTGCCAAGTAATGTGTAACTTTGCTCTGATATGTTGCAGAACATCCAGGACCTGGAGCAGTATAAGCCTCTGCTGGAGGAGGTCACCACTAACCCTGCAGCTTAAAGAGCACTGATCTGATATACTTTATTGTCCACGAGGGTAAATTTTGTCATGGATGATTTAAAGAGTGGTGCTACTTCCACATGAAATGCATAAATACATAGAATCAAATGTATTTTACATAAATGGAACATCATCATACACCCACACATTTTTTGTTTCATACATACAGTATGTAGTACATATAGTTAACATACTTAATTTACTTCCTTAATTTACTGTAACGCCTACTGTGACTTGACACTGATTGTATGTCTTCATGCAGTTTGAGTCATGTTTTTTGTATCTGTAATTTTTCCAAAACTGAAAGGACAGTTAAAGGGGAATATATCAAGTTAATTACTGAATTGACTGTATATGATTTATTTTTTGTATTTTGATATTTTCTTACTGTATATTTTCTCCCCCCCTCAAAAAATCAATAAATGAATAAATAAACAAACTGTCTTAGCTCAACAGTTTCAAAACCGTTTTCCTTAACATTGCCATCAGGTGGCAGTCATTCCCATACAAACATACACCATTGGTTGCTCATAGGTTTTCTTGGAGGTATATACAGATAACTGCCAAAATAAAGAAAACACCAACATAAAGTGTCTTCAGGTCTAAGCCCATAGGTCGCAATATCTACTAAGTTAACATATGGAATTGTTTTAAGATGGTCATAAAATTTATAATTTTGCCATTTGAATTTGAGGACCCTTGTAGGTATATCATTTTTTTATATATATTTGATGAAACATTGAATTTGGCCTTTACTGCTATGACCCATAGAAACAAATTGATTAACACATTTGTATATGGCAAAACAGACAGTCCAAAAATAAGGTTTGGAAGTGTCTGTCCTATACACTGGCGTAACGCAGTTTCTCTGGACCCCCGCAAGGTTGGAGTGGGCCCCCCACTCCCTAAAATAAACAAAGTTTAGACTACCAACCACTGTCCATGGTGCTGAAATTGGGACATATCTATGCGGCTCACTATCGGATCGATGATAGGCTTTCTATGGTGACAGGGCATGTAGCCTATAGCTTTGCTTTAGCAAACGGATACATGTTTATTGGTAGGCCTATTTGGTCATTTTCTCATGTTAAGCTTAACATTTCATGAAGCTGTACACAGTGCCGCAAGTCTGCCATCATTAAAAATGTCTGGTGGCAATAATATAATCACTAGTTCAGTAATTACATTTGGAAATTTAAACATTGCAGATTGTAAAATGTGTTTTCAATACAACAGAATACTAATCTGCAACCAATTTATAAAAAAACATACAACTGTCTTGTATAGTCTGCCTGAACCTGCATGCCCATGATCAGTCCTTGTGCTCTCTCCCAGCTTGGATAGAAAGTTGTTGGGCGTAAAACCAGTCTATTAATGCCAAATAACAGTCAGTCCACCCTCAAAGCACTAGTTTACTATGGATTGTTTCATTTTGCAGTGTAGGCTATATACATTATTTAGCTGCCATTTCGCTGCTATTATAAACTTTTTATAAAAATTACACATCAAATAGCCCAACAATGAGGAAAAAAGTATTCAGCTCGAGGATAAATGTAGCCATTATTTATTGTTGAACTCAGCAGGTTTTGTCTGGCTAATAGCATACACAAATGAGATGCAATCAAAGTCAATTAGATGAAATCCAACTTGAGAGACTCCTCTGGTCTTCTAAAGCCTTCCTGAGACGTTGTGCATTATACTGTATGTCCATTGCGCTGCACACAATTGAAACTTAGTCTTGAATGATGCATGCCAAGATATACCAGAGATAAAGGACTGTTGATATTGCACCACACAACTCAAACACCGGTTCACCAGTATGAAGAAAATCGCAAACCAATTTTTTTATTTGTGCCCTCAACAACTGTTGTCCGCTGAAGAAGATAATCTGTTTGCATCTGCCAATTTATTGGTTCTCCAGTATCCAGATGACCTGTCCCTGAGCTTCCTATACAGTTAATCTCTTTCTGCAACGTGTTGAAGCCACAATTAAAGAGAATAAGAGGCTCTATTAAAGATGTTGCAGAACTGCTATATTTGAAGAACCACTCCCTTTTGCCCAGTTTACCTGATGTTGCTAAGGCAATAAAGCTGTTTTTAACCATCCCTGTAACTGTGGAGGGGTGTCCGGTACGCCAAAGGTCCTATATCTGAGAAATATAAGAAAACATATAAATAAAACAATCTGGACTCATGTTTGTTCATGTTATTCGTGGCACATTTTACCCCCTATGCACTTTGCCATTTTTACAGCCCTTGCACTGTATTGCACTGTACAAAACATCAACTGTTTAAACAACCATAATGCATATACAGTTGAAGTCGGAAGTTTACATACACTTAGGTTGGAGTCATTAAAACTAGTTTTTCAACCACTCCACAAATTTCTTGTTAACAAACTATAGTTTTGGAAAGTCGTTTAGGACATCTACGTTATTCATGACACAAGTCATTTTTCCAACAATTGGCACAATTGTGGAGGTCTCCAATTATTTTCTGAGGTCTTGGCTGATTTCTTTTGATTTTCCCATGATGTCAAGCAAAGAGGCACTGAGTTTGAAGGTAGGCCTTGAAATACATCCACAGGTACACCTCCAATTGACTCAAATGATGTCAATTAGCCTATCAGAAGCTTCTAAAGCCATGACATCATTTTCGGGAATTTTCCAAGCTGTTTAAAGTCACAGTCAACTTAGTGTATGTAAACTTCTGACCCACTGGAATTGTGATACAGTGAATTATAGGTGATATAATCTGTCTGTAAACAATTGTTGGAAAAATGACTTGTGTCATGCACAAAGTAGATGTCCTAACTGACTTGCCAAAACTATAGTTTGTTAACAAGAAACTTTGTGGAGTGGTTGAAAAATGAGTTTTAATGACTCCAACCTAAGTGTATGTAAACTTCCGACTTCAACTGTAGCTAGGGGCACACTCCAACACTCAGACATAATTTACAAACAAAGCATTTGTGCTTAGTGAGTCTGCCAGATCAGAGGCAGTAGGGATGACCAGGGATGTTCTACTGATAAGTGTGTGAATTGGACTATTTTCCTGTCAAAATATAACGAGTACTTTTGGGTGTCAGGGAAAATGTATGGAGTAAAAAGTACATTATTTAGGAATGTAGTGAAGTAAAAGTAAAAGTTGAGAAAACTATAAATAGTAAAGTAAAGTACAGATACCTAAAAAACTAGTACTTTACACCATCGGGGGTTTTACGGTAAGTGGTACGCTGTTCAGCTAAAATTGTGAAAACATCTTTAATCAATGTAATTACATTTGACATGATCACTTCAATTTGAACTCACAACCTCTGTATTTGTGGTACGCTTAGCATACTGAACTCCATTACATGGTGAATTAAATTTCTGATGAACTTCCCCAATGACGTGGAGCCGAGACCAGGCTTTGTGGAATCTAGCTCCGATTACATCGATTCAATACTTAAAAAACATGGATTTAATTTACTTATTTAAACAATTTGAGGGTTTTCTGTATAGTTGTCTAATGTTGCCCTTACAAAAAATGTAAAATATCTATTTTAACATGTTGAGCTTAAATTTCATGTATTACATTTAGAGTTCACTATAAATAGTAAAGAGAACAGGTCCCAATACTGACCCCTGCAGTACACCTTTTGTAATATCCAAGAAACTAGACTTGACACCATCAGAAATCATGCATTCTGTCCTATCTGACTGATAATTCTCAAACCACATGCAAGAAGCCTGATCCAGGCCTATTTCAGTCAGCCTTTGAATGAGAATGTAATGACCAACAGTGTCAAAGACCTTGGAAAGGTCTATGAATAAGGCAGCACAATGGTTTTTATGATCTAAGCTATTTAACACATAATCTAGAACAAGCGCAGCAGCTGAAACGGTGCTATCGCCAGGTCTAAAACTAGATTGGTGCACATTTAGAATAGAATGAGAAGAGAAAAAAGTTATTAGCTGAAACTTGACCAGGGATTCTAAAACTTTGGAAAGGCAAGATAACTTGGAAATTAGAAGGTAGTTATGTTGTTTCAGAGATTTGACTACTTTCCAGAAGTTCGCTGGATTCCCACCATTCTCAGATACACAGTTCAAAAAGTATATTGACTTTACTTTTCTAACCAGACATCTATTTCTCGAACGTCTGAAGGGCTGCCAGTCAGACATAGTATCACCCAATCTAGTCTTAGCCCAAGTGACATTTCTTTCCTGTAAATTTTTTGACAATTCATGCGTGAACCAAGGGTTTGATCTATCCGTTACTCTTAGTTTTTTTTATGGAGCATGTTTATCTGCAACAGTGTTAATAAACAAAGGGGCCTGATCTGAGTCAGAGATAGTAGATATTAAAATGTGAAAATGCACATGTTAAAGTGTAGCGGACATGAGTTGGCCATGGTTGCTCATGGTCATGTAATGAGGTAGCCCCACCTGCGAATAAAAAATGAGTGTAGGCCCTCTTGGTCTAATGATGCTGGCTTCTCCTGTGGGTGAAATGGGTTCTAATCCTGACAGTTACAAAAGCACACATGACATTTTTAATATCACAATGTAAATGTTGGGAAAGGACCTGATGTTTTTCACGTGATTTGTTTAAAAAATATTAATGTGAAACATCAAATGTGTCCGAAAACCACGTGTCTGACTTGTGAACATTTTCAGGTGATTTGTTCAAGTGTGTTCACATGTCTGAAAACTACTCGTTTTTTTACGTGTTCTTTTCAGATGTGATTTTTTTTAATGTTTTTTTTTTTTGTAACTGGGGTGGGCCTTTTTATTATGTTTTGATGTTACTCCTGAATCACTATGATAAATATAATACTGTATTTTTAACAAAGCTGGTATTTACTTTGAAGTCCAAAGTATAGGAATAGAGGTGAAATCAGTTATTGACACAGACATGGTAGCGTAGCAGGAAGATCAGAATGCCCTGAACCGAGAGGTTGTGAGTTCAAGACGAGAACATGTTGAATAATAATTACTGTATGAATAAACATGCATAATGTATGTCAAATATGTAATTTGAAGACTGTGTGACATTCCAGGGACCTCCTGGTGACTCCTTTTTGTGAAACTTCATGTGAAATATCCTCATATGTGAAGTGTTCCAAAACCCCATGGTTTCACATGATTTCACGTGAAAGGTTAAGTGATCACGTGAACATCCACATGTGAAACTTCATGTGAAATATCATCACATGTGAAGTGTTCCAAAATCACATGGTTTCACAAGTGAAATAAAATGTTACATGTGCAAATCATAACACTGAAACTCTGAAGATCTTCTTCAGTCCTTTTCAAATCAGGTGTGCAGAGTTAAATCACATTTTAAGTTTGATGACAACAACAGTTGCAAGCCTGAAAATATATGGACCTTGTGCAGAAAACATGCTGCACATCATTTTGCAAAACAATCTTACTACCTCAAAGAAGCATTGGCAGAAAAAGAGAGCAAAAAAAAGGAAAAAAGACCGCAATCAATGAGTGAAGGATTGGAGGATAATGACTCTATATTCTGTAAGCATGTTGTAATGTTCAAAGGATAGACTGTAACTTAGGTAAACTTACATTTAAATTAGTTCCCTTTGAAGCTTCTCACATGGATTATCCATAGATTATCTGTATTCCTCCTTACATAAATAGACTGTCAGGTTCCTCATAGTGAAAATTCAATATATTCTCTGCAAATGGTTTAAACCTGGCTGTACTTAGTCTCATAACCTTGTGATACATCTCAGAAATCCTTAACTTCCTAGTTTCTCTATGCAGTACCTCTGTGAGGGCCTTGTGATGCTGCCAGTGAATTTCTGGAGCCCACCATCTGATAACCATTCAGTTATTTCCTAGGAGACAAGATTAAACAAGAGACAGGCTGACATTAAGGTGATAAGTGCCAGTACAATGTATCCCTGCATGGCGGACATATCTTTTCGTTGCATCGTGATGTTTTTCTGCGTTCCTGAGGTCACCTGATGGGCCGACTGTGTGGACAAATCATATTTATGGAAGAGTACTTTTGGTCTGATTGAAAGCATCTCTCAGCCTATTCACCAGTCTTGCATGGTTAGCCCCCTCCTGAGTATAGACAAAGTCTAGCCTGAGAGTGGAGCCATCCCATGAATGCAAAGGACACTTTGTGTAAGGTCAGGGATGGGCAACTCCAGACCTCAGGGGCCTGATCGGTGTCACACTTTTGACCCAGCTAACACACTTGTCTCCAATAATCAGCTAATCATGATATTCAGTTTAGAATGCAATTAGTTTAATCAGTTGTGTTTGCTAGGGACGGGGGAAAAATCCACCACTCTGGCCCCCAAGGACTGTAGTTGCCCATCCCATTGTTACCTAAAGATTTTAAACCAAAAAAGAATGGCAGATGTCCGCAGAATATTGCGTCACAATTAAATTCAGATTGGTCAAAAAGTTGTTGAAGAAGCGATGACCATGGTGTCACAATATGGACACTGAAATCAAAAGGCAGGCATTAAGTCAGTCTAATCAACAATGTTCTTGATTTCAGATGGTTTATGACAAGGAGAAATGAACAATGAGTCTAGAGGTAGACACAAAACGGTCTCAAGACTGCTAGGACAGAAAGTAAAAAAGTCAAGTCTGATCAATAGAGAATAGTCAAAATTACTTTCTAACAGGTAAAAGAGAAATTAACCAGGATTCAGAGGGGAAAGAGATGGGCCTTCCACAGAACCCTGAGGGGCTCCAGAATCTCCATCATGATATTACATTAAGCAAATAATGATCATTCTGCACAATTCCCCCCATTTAGACAGGCCCACTGGCTTAAGATGAACCCGCCCATTTGGCATTTACCCAAACTGTCAGGTTCTGACACATACCCACATTTGGATTATTCCTATCAAAGAATTTCATGACCAAACGTCTTAATGTGTTCATTATTAGCCTGTCTGCAAGTCTGTCTCTGATTTGGCCAAAAACGTCAATGATGCTGTGAAGCATTGCTGAATTCTAGAGACTATTTGTACCCATGCTTAATCATGGAAATGTTTTAATGAAAATAAACTTCACAGCAAGGTTATTATACACTGCTCAAAAAAATAAAGGGAACACTTAAACAACACAATGTAACTCCAAGTCAATCACACTTCTGTGAAATCAAACTGTCCACTTAGGAAGCAACACTGATTGACAATAAATTTCACATGCTGTTGTGCAAATGGAACAGACAACAGGTGGAAATTATAGGCAATTAGCAAGACACCCCCAATAAAGGAGTGGTTCTGCAGGTGGGGACCACAGACCACTTCTCAGTTCCTATGCTTCCTGGCTGATGTTTTGGTCACTTTATAATGCTGCCGGTGCTTTCACTCTAGTGGTAGCATGAGACGAAGTCTACAACCCACACAAGTGGCTCAGGTAGTGCAGCTCATCCAGGATGGCACATCAATGCGAGCTGTGGCAAGAAGGTTTGCTGTATCTGTCAGCGTAGTGTCCAGGGCATGGAGGCGCTACCAGGAGACAGGCCAGTACATCAGGAGACGTGGAGGAGGCCGTAGGAGGGCAACAACCCAGCAGCAGGACCGCTACCTCTACCTTTGTGCAAGGAGGAGCAGGAGAAGCACTGCCAGAGCCCTGCAAAATGACCTCCAGCAGGCCACAAATGTGCATGTGTCTGCTCAAACGGTCAGAAACAGACTCCATGAGGGTGGTATGAGGGCCCGACGTCCACAGGTGGGGGTTGTGCTTACAGCCCAACACCTTGCAGGACGTTTGGCATTTGCCAGAGAACACCAAGATTGGCAAATTTGCCACTGGCGCCCTGTGCTCTTCACAGATGAAAGCAGGTTCACACTGAGCACGTGACAGACGTGACAGAGTCTGGAGACGCCGTGGAGAACGTTCTGCTGCCTGCAACATCCTCCAGCATGACCGGTTTGGCGGTGGGTCAGTCATGGTGTGGGGTGGCATTTCTTTGGGGGGCCGCACCATCCTCCATGTGCTCGCCAGAGGTAGCCTGACTGCCATTAGGTACCGAGATGAGATCCTTAGACCCCTTGTGAGACCATACGCTGGTGTGGTTGGCCCTGGGTTCCTCCTAATGCAAGACAATGCTAGACCTCATGTGGCTGGAGTGTGTCAGCAGTTCCTGCAAGAGGAAGGCATTGATGCTATGGACCGCCCGTTCCCCAGACCTGAATCCAATTGAGCACATCTGGGACATCATGTCTCACTCCATCTACCAACGCCACGTTGCACCACAGACTGTCCAGGAGTTGGCGGATGCTTTAGTCCAGGTCTGGGAGGAGATCCCTCAGGAGACCATCCGCCACCTCATCAGGAGCATGCCCAGGCGTTGTAGGGAGGTCATACAGGCACGTGGAGGCCACACACACTACTGAGCCTCATTTTGACTTGTTTTAAGGACATTACATCAAAGTTGGATCAGCCTGTAGTGTGGTTTTCCACTTTAATTTTGAGTGTGACTCCAAATCCAGACCTCCATGGGTTGATAAATTGGATTTGCATTGATTATTTTTGTGTGATTTTGTTGTCAGCACATTCAACTATGTAAAGAAAAAAGTATTTAATAAGATTATTTATTTCATTCAGATCTAGGATGTGTTGTTTAAGTGTTCCCTTAATTTTTTTGAGCAGTATAGTTTTGTGATTTTCTATGTTTTATTTCTATAAATTTTTAACATTTTAATTAGAAATTCTGTTTAGTTTCAGTTAGTTTTCAGACTTGGATTTACTAGTTTTTATTTAGTTTGAGTTTTATAAAATAACTTCTATTTTGTTTTGTATTATTTATTTTCAGTTTTAGTGTTAGGGACAGAAAATAGCCTTATGTGTGGGAGGCTAGGAGCCATTCATGTGTTGTAGGCCTATAGTTTGTGTTTTTTGGGGATGTCACTTCTTGCCACTGGGGATCAATAATACATAAGGTCAAGGCATAGGTTTGATTATGTGTAAATTATGAATCAATCTTAATATGACGTGGATTTAAAATGATAATCGTCAGTGCACCACTCAGATTCAGACATTTCTGTCGCGCCATTAAAGCTATTGCTAGCTCTGGTTGATGTTGGTCATGGATATTATCTTGCATGTTCTGTAACAGCTTGATAGCCTTGACTATGTTTGCCCCGTTGTCAGTTATCACGAGTAGGATCTTCTCTTCTCGTATGTCCCATGCGTCCATTTGCAAAGCAATCAACCCGTTTACTCTAGCAACGACAGGAGTTTTACATTTGGGATCAAGTGTTTGGTTGAATTTTCTGAAGGCTGGTTCATCGCACAGTCTCGTGGACTTGCCAGACTGAATGAATAAATTAACCAGTGCTGCTTCTCTTTTTCTTTACTCAATTAATTAGGCTTTTCATGAAAAACGCTAAAGTTGGTTGTCCTAGCAATGCCGTTGACGTGCAGCTACTAATAAGTGGTGGCTGTCTCACCTTGTCTTTATCCTGAAATTGTTTGTAGGATTCTTTGTGGGCGCTGTTCAGATGAACTTTGAGGTTGGTTGGGTTTTCCAATTCATCTCTGTTCCACACACGCTGCTGACACTACAATACATTTGCTTTTGTCTTTTCCAGCAATGAACTCAAAACAATCCCATACAGGGCTTTACCTTTTGCTGCCGCCATTGTTCACGCTCACAGTCAGCGATCGCCCTCTGATTTCTTCCCTGTTAGCTAGATAGCTAGTGATAGTGATGCACAAGCTAGGCCTATTTGAAACATCGCCCTATACTGGCAGCATTTATCCCCCAGATTCAAAGCTTGAAAACCCCATCAGAAAGAAACTTGAAGACCCCATTGTAGAAGGAATACAATTACAGCTAAAGATAATTGATGATGGTTTGTACTTTATTTTTGTTTGTCTTGCAGTCAAAGATAAGTTTCACTAAAGTTCACTAAAGTTTTTCAAATGTTTTTCTTAATTATTTTATTTCAGTTTACTACATAGTTTTTTATAGTTTTTATTTTAGTTTCAGTTTTTGTTTACTATAACAACCTTGCTTCACAGGATTTGCAAATATTAAACATAGAAAGTAAAACATTTTATGTGAGTTAGTTATTACACTATAGATATAGTAGTTTATATAACATAATAACAGTTTATGATACATTCGTTTCATAGTTATGCTAGGAAGATGTGAACTAGCTAGCTGGTGTGCTAGTAGTAGCCATTGTGCAATAACTTCACATCCCCTGAGACCTAAAGTGGTGTCGCTTCCAATCTACCACAACCATGGGTTGAGTGTACAAACATTAGGAACACCTTCCTAATATTGAGTTGCACCCCCCCTTTTCCCTCAGAACAGCCTCAATTCATCAAGGCATGGACTACAAGGTATCGAAAGTGTTCCACAGGGATGCTAGCCCATGTTGACTCCAATGCTTCCCACAGTTGTGTCAAGTTGGCTGGATGTCCTTTGGGTGGTGGACCATTCTTGATACACATGGATAACTGTTATGCGTGAAAAGCCCAGCAGCATTGCAGTTCTTGACACACTCAAACCGGTGCGCCTGGCACCTACTACCATACCCTGTTCAAAGGCACTTAAATCTTTTGTCTTGCCCATTCACCCACTGAATGGCACACATAAACAATCCATGTCTCAATTGTCTCGAGGCTTACAAATCGTTCTTTAACCTGTCTTCTCCCCTTCGTCTACACTGACAGCAGTGGAATTAACAGGTGACATCAATAAGGGATCATAGCTTTCACCTGGAGACACCTGGTCAGTCTATGTTATGGAAAGAGGTCGTGTTCCTAATGTTTTGTACAGTTAATGTTTCTACAGTCACTGTAGATTTGAGAGTACAAAGTGTAGTGTGAGCTTGCATCCCAGGTCGGTCAAACTAAAACTCCAATACAGTTTCCTAATAATATAGTCTAATTTTCATGTAGAACACATAATTTGTATCAACAAAACAGAAACATTTCTATCAGTTTATTCATCATGAGAATATTTAAGACCCTGCTCTTTCCAAAGAGGGGATGTGCAAGTTCTGTGCCTAAGATATTAAAGCCACATGGCCACAAAATTACAGAGCACGTTGGGTGTTTTCAAACTATAATGCCATAGCCACAGCTTCTGTCCCTCAGATAGCCCTGCCCTGTGACACCGATTGTTTTGCAATGTCATTGAATATATATATCACATTGAGTACAATTAATTTTTCCGATCTGTAACTCCTCACCTTTCCTCAAACATACTATACTGTGGTAACCAAAGACAGCAAACCAAATAAATCAAGATCATTTATTTTAACATAGTAATATCCATCTTTGTTTTTATTTGATTCAGTAAATTGTGTGATAAGAGTAAGGCATATTGACAGAGATACTAGAACAAAATAATAATTCCTTTAATATCAGAGAAAACATCTTGAACATTTTATTCCCCTCATTATCTAAAGAAAACCACACAAACATGCTACTCTGTATGATGCGATGATAGTGCCTTGTATATTAATTATATTATCATTTGTGTTGTTTAGGGCTCATATACTCCTATGTTGACAAAGTAATATAGACATGGTTTAAAATTATGCAATAAGGCCCAAGGGGGTGCAGTATATGGCCAATATACCATGGCTAAGGGCTGTTTTTTGCATGACGCAAAGCGGAGTGCCTGGATACAGCCCTTAGCCGTGGTATATTGGCCACATACCACCAACCCCTGAGGTGCCTTATTGCTATTATAAACTGGTTCTCAATGTAATTAGAGCAGTAAAAATGTATGTTTCGTCATACCCGTGGTATACTGTCTGATATACTGTAGCTGTCAGCCAATCAGCATTCAGGGCACAAACCACCCAGTTTATAATGTTGAATATGGAGTCCTTGTTACTTAGTTTAACAGGGTGCAATGACTTGTGTTCTTTTCATCCCCTTTAAAAAGGTTTAAGTTATTGCTAATGGCTAGTTTGTAATACGCAGGCCATAGACAACAAACCACCACTTCATAATCATTCATATATTGCATTTACAGTACCAGTCAAAAGTTGACTGGTACTGTATATAGCGCCTTTCCTGATGCTCAAAGCGCTGTAAGGAGGGTGTGGGGGGAACTCACCTCATCCACCACCAATGTGAAGCACCCACTTCAGATCAACATGTTTTGTAAAATAAAATATATAAAAGTAGTAAAATTACTCAGAAAATAAAAGGTGCAAACGAGAGTGAATGCAAGGAAAGTGGAATGGGTTAAACATTATGATAAATGTAAATAGGGTTGTGGAAATATGGACTGAGTCGAGATGACCTGTGATACCAACATTTCTGTTGCACATCACAACAGGTAAAGATGTGACGAGCATATCTATGCTAGGCATTCATGAGCACATCTTCACAGCAATAATATGTCTTAGCATGCCTTTGTAGAGGGTTGGTTGATCAAATTACATGGAATGGGAGCAGGTTCACTGAAGCAGTGTGTGCCAAAATAACAGAGACAGGAATAACAAAACACAATGTCAGATGAGTTGTTGTCATCACAGGAGGTTGGTGGCACCTTAATTGGGGAAAACAGGCTTGTGGTAATGGCTGGAATGGAATGAGTAGAATAGTGTCAAATACATTCCGTTTGCGCCGTTCCAGCCCTTTCTATGAGACGTCACCCCCTCGGCAGCCTCTACTATGTCATATGAATGTAAATTGCAGCAGCTGAAACTGAGTCAAAGGTGCTTTTTTTAAAATATATATATATATATATATATATAAAGTGGAAATACAATTATAGTTATGTAAACTATTGAGGGATTTTTTTTACAGACAAACATTAGGCTTTTATATTTACACACTTCATAAATATTATGCGATTTGGTCAATATAGAATATGTATCAAGACAAAGTTTAATTTATATTCTCAGAAGCATAGATCATGACTATCACAGTTATTATGTGTGGTTTATTTGAAAATGTAAAGCAGAAATTAGATTTTATTTACACTATTTTAGTAGGGTGGATACATAAAAGAAAAACATCACAAAGAATAGATTAACAGGTAAAACAGTCTTTGGTAAGTATCATGCTTTATAATAAATGTTAGCCTATGTTCCTCCTCATTAGTATAGCTGGGGATCAGAACTCAACTGAGAAAGAGGGAAAGTACTTGGCAATGTCAGTCTTAGTGTAAAGACCAAATTGGACTGAATATAACATTGGGAGCTATGGCTAATTATTCATACATTTTTAAGTAAGAAAACGTCAATTGTAGTGAACACAAACATAGAAGTTCTTGTGCTCCTCCCAGTAGTGTAGCTCTTCGGCAAAGCTCCAGACACAGGTCAGGTCTTTGCAAGTCTTGACCGTGTGGACTGCACAGGGACCTGGCAACTGCTCAAACAGGAGCTCAGCTGTACCCACTACAGTGAGTTTCTTCTGACCCTGGATCAGCTGCTGGATGTGGGCCTTGTTCAGAGGCTCGGGCGAGGCACTGTAGGACACCATGACGTTCAGCTTCTCATCTGTTGCTGCCACCTGAAAGCGATTTTTTCCTGTGGGGCACTGGATGTCTTTTTTGTTGGAGAACAGGCCCGAAGGGGAGCTGAATATACGGACAGACCAGCACACCCAGTCATACTTTCTTTTCAGCTTCTCCAAAATGGCGTCTGCCAGCTGCTGGTTGCTCAGGTCAGAGTGGTCCCTAACCAACCTCCGGGTATCCAGTTCAGCCTGCTTGGGGAAGCTGGTGATGCAGTCCTCAATGACAGCATTCATTTTCACCTGTACATCCTTCATCTTTTCTCCCCAGTCTTGAAGAAGCTTCTCTTCATCATCGCAGTCCTTTAGAGCAGTGTAGCCCATCAGAGAGATGAGGCCTATGCAAAAGAGTTTCTTCAACCTGGCACAGAAGTCTTCCATTGTGCGTCGACTTTTCTCCTCATAGTTAAGAGTAATTTCCAACACTGACTCTCCAGAGAAGTTGGCTCCCATCACGGCACTATAGAGGGTGTGTAGGTTTTTGTCACCACCTGTTTTGACAAAATGCTCCATGAACAGCTTCTTCTTGACCTCACGAAACTTGGGTTTGGCATTGAGGATGTCCATGTACTTGCGGAACTGGTTGGAGATGTTCTCCTCTACAGAAAAGTAGGCTGCGTCCGCTCCGCTCTTCTTGATCTCCTCGTTAATACGCTGCATCTCCTCTGAAACCACCTCCAGGCGTTCGCGAACTTTCAGGAACTGCTCCTTCATGAACGCAGCTTCCTTGCTCTCCACATTGTCGAGGGCCAATTTCACGATGGGAGCAGCGATGGCGAAAACAGGGAAGAGGTCACCTGCGATACTGGCCACCACCTCAGCTCCCTGTTCAAACACTTCCATTACAGTCTCTACCACGTTCTTCTTCTCTGCTACGATCTTCTGTAGCTGGCCGGCCATCTTTGCTGGTATTGATATTATTCAGTGCACAACAAATAACAGTATAAAATCTGAAAAAAAGAGCATAAGGACATGGTCAAAAGGATGTTTGAACTCTTTTATTTACATTAGACATGATAAAGTCTATGGTCTACAGAATGACTCGACTAAAATAAGAGCACAGTTTACCAAAGTCAGTCCTGGGGCAGCACTACACAGCTGAGGAAAAAAAACAGAAAAAAAAAAAAAGTTGGTTATTTGAATCAGCGGTGTAGTGCTGATTCAAACTGAGTTTGTGAAACCCTGGTGTCTATAGAATTACTCTTGAGAAAGTAGAAAGGTTTCTGTCTGACACTTAACTAAAGCATTATTGAAGAACCATTTAAAATATAGACAACCAATCATCCCCCAGTTCAAGCCCTTAGTTAAAATGGAGGAAAAGTTCAACAGCAATACCAAAGTCTTAACAGTTAGGCCCATATAGTTATTTACCTACCTTCCTACAGTATATTAGTTTCTGAACTTACGTAGAGCTGTTCTGGTATTGTTGGACTGTGGTCTGCTTCCTTGCTCAAACTCTCAACTAGAGTGAATCCCTGCTGGCCTCACAGTGAGAACTGATAAAGAGAGAGAGAGAGAGAGGGAGCAGAGTAAATTGCAGTACACAAGCAAAGCCTACTGGGATTACAGCTGGACAAACCCAGTGAGCAATGAGGCAACAATGCAAAGAGAATTCATCAGTGAGGGAAGACACGTAGGGGTAGATACTCTATGGAATTTCAAATGTGTACTTCAAGGCAGTGTTTTAATGGTTTTATGGTATAGAAATGTTTTAAGTATTTACCATTTACTGTCTGCATTATACACTCAATTCAAGTGTGTTGTATATCACATCAACAAAGTGCCAAATGAGGAAAAAAACAACGAAGATCTGAAATACGGTATGAAGTATGCACAGCAAGCCAATTAGTAATTGTTACACAAGAAGTGACAGAACATTTATTATACCGCATTTAAAAAAAGAATATTATACAGTATAACGTATACACCTCTGCTGCAATAAATCATTGCAAATTGTATTTGACAACTGGCATGAAATTACTTTCAGGTCAAAGTACAATGTTATAAACTCAGTTTATTATTAAAAACCTAATCCATTCTCCCTTGGCCCTTCAACTACCACCACCATCCCCACCACGGTCGCTTGTCAGCCAGTCCAGTCAATGCCACGGAGAGTGTGGGAGTGATAAACTGTCTGTTGGAGATTAAACTTGCTGAGCAGGAGTGCATTTTCCACAGAAATGCAAGTAACCACAGCAACAAGACAACGGAAACTATTCTGTCAGCGTCTCAGTCTGCCTTTCTCTGCTGCTGAGGTCTGGCCCAAGGGAGTTTACACTGCAAAAGATCAGGGAAGATGTCACCCTCATTTCTCAACCTGATCTATCACCTACATCTACAGCTGTCAAGGGAGGCACAGCCTTTATGGCCGTAGAGAACAGCGACTACTAAGACAGACTTGTCTAAGAAAATCCAAGAACTCTAGAACAATCTCAATACAGCCAAAGCTGACAACTCTCACGCATTTGACCCTCTTCTCACACCACACCTCATATCTCGCATTGAAAAGTACTGATTTAATTTTTCGAATTAGTTAGTGCGTTAACATTTCAACTGTGCTCTAAATTGTTTTGAAATTGGAGAATCTGCGCCACTGAGGTATAATAAGAACTGGAGAATGCGTCCAAGATGTCTGACCGTCGTTTTCAAGGTAAACCTACTCAAGTTTACATACGTCGATTCATGTACCGTTAATATCCAGGTGGCATCCGGTTTATACGGACAAACATCACATGCGCACAGGGAGCAGTGTCGATGTCATACAAACCCATGGCAGACATTGGATGAATATAAAAATGTTCATATCTTCAGCTGAGTAAAAAAACTCAACTCGGCCTCAGCAACAATTATTTGAATAATTCAATGGATGTTTTGTGCTCAAAGGTGATGACTAAAGTGTCTTATTATGAATTCTCAAATCTGACTTCTCTATGTTTTCGACCCCGAGTGGCAGAGCTGTCTAAGACACTGCATCACAGTGTTTGAGGCATCACTACAGACCCTGGTTCGATACCGGGCAGTATCACAACCGGCCGTGATCGAGAGTCCCATAGGGCGGCACACAATTGGCCCAGCGCTGTCCAGATTAGGGGAGGGTTTGGCCGGGGTAGGCTGTCATTGTAAATAAGAATTTGTTCTTAAATGACTTGCCTGGTTAATTAAAATACAAAAAAAATAAAAAATGTGGCAGTGTATGGAAAATTGTCTTTCTGGGCTGGGCATCAGCTAAACTGCAGTACCGAAGCAAACCTCTAGGAGCAGTAGAAACCGTGCTTCTAGACCCGAACCCTGGCCCCTTGATCTGCGTCTGCAATTTAACATCACAAGTGGAACCTCTGTCATTGAGGGGGTTCGATTAATCTCGCCTGGGTGCGCAGGTAACCGTGTTTTGCATGGGCTGAATGTTGATTGCATTTGATTTGGAATCAGGATGCCTTCCGGGCGTGAGCCAGGTGCCCCGTTCAAAGCCCAGGATTAACCTGTTAGGGCTAGGGGGCAGTATTTACACGGCCGGATAAAAAACGTACCCGATTTAATCTGGTTATTACTACTGCCCAGAAACTAGAATATGCATATAATTATTGGCTTTGGATAGAAAACACCCTAAAGTTTCTAAAACTGTTTGAATGGTGTCTGTGAGTATAACAGAACTCATATGGCAGGCAAAAACCTGAGAAGATTCTGTACAGGAAGTGCCCTCTCTGACCATTCCTTGGGCTTCTTGACTCTTTTTATTCAAAACTTAGGATCTTTGCTGTAACGTGACACTTCCTACGGCTCCCATAGGCTCTCAGAACCCGGGAAAAAGCTGAATGATGTCGAGGCAGCCCCTGGCTGAAAAACATTAGCGCCTTTGGTAAGTGGTCTATCAGAGAACAATGAGACTGAGGCGCGTGCACGAGGCGACCCCATGTTTTTATTTTCTCTCTCTTTGTACTAAAACACAGATTCCCGGTCGGAATATTATCGCTTTTTTACGAGAAAAATTGTATAAAAATAGATTTTAAACAGCGGTTGACATGCTTCGAAGTACGGTAATGGAATATTTAGAATTTTTTTGTCACGAAATGCGCCATGCCCGTCACCCTTATTTACCCTTTCGGATAGTGTCTGGAACGCACGAACAAAAAACGCCGCTATTTGGATATAACAATGGATTATTTGGGACCAAACCAACATTTGTTAATGAAGTAGAAGTCCTGGGAGTGCATTCTGACGAAGAACACCAAAGGTAATAACATTTTTCTTATAGTAAATCTGACTTTGGTGAGGGCTAAACTTGCAGGGTGTCTAAATAGCTAGCCCTGTGATGCCGGGCTATCTACTTAGAATATTGCAAAATGTGCTTTCACCGAAAAGCTATTTTAAAAATCGGACATATCGAGTGCATAGAGGAGTTCTGTATCTATAATTCTTAAAATAATTGTTATGCTTTTTGTGAATGTTTATCGTGAGAAATTTTGTAAATTCACCGGAAGTTTGCGGGGGGTATGCTAGTTCTGAACGTCACATGCTAATGTAAAAAGCTGTTTTTTGATATAAATATGAACTTGATTGAACAAAACATGCATGTATTGTATAACATAATGTCCTAGGTGTGTCATCTGATGAAGATCATCAAAGGTTAGTGCTGCATTTAGCTGTCTTCTGGGTTTTTGTGACATTATATGCTAGCTTGAAAAATGGGTGTCTGATTATTTCTGGCTGGGTACTCTGCTGACATAATCTAATGTTTTGCTTTCGTTGTAAAGCCTTTTTGAAATCGGACAGTGTGGTTAGATTAACGAGAGTCTTGTCTTTAAAATGGTGTAAAATAGTCATATGTTTGAGAAATTGAAGTAATAGCATTTCTAAGGTATTTGAATATCGCGCCACGGGATTCCACTGGCTGTTACGTAGGTGGGACGATTTCGTCCCGCCGGCCCTAGAGAAGTTAACAGTGTCCAAAGAAGGGCCAGATGTATACAGAATGGTGTCGTCTGCGTAGAGGTGGATCAGAGAATCACTCACAGCAAGAGTGACATAATTGATATATACAGAGAAAAGAGTCGTCCCGAGAATTAAACCCTGTGGCACCCCCATAGAGACTGACAGAGGTCCGGACAACAGGCCCTCCGATTTGACACACCGAACTCTGAGAAGTAGTTAGTGAACCAGGTGAGGCAGTCATTAGAGAAACCAAGGCTATTGAGTCTGCCGATAAGAATACGGTGATTGACAGAGTCGAAAGCCTTGGCCAGGTAGATGAAGATGGCTGCACAGTACTGTTTATTATCGACGGTAGTTATGATATTGTTTAGGTCCTTGAGCGTGGCTGAGGTGCACCCGTGACCAGCTTGGAAATCGGATTGCATAGCAGAGAAAGTACAGTGTGATTCGAGATAGATCATTGACCGTTTGTTCACTTTGTTCTCAAAGACTTTAGAAAGGCAGGGCAGGATGGATGGATGTAGTTCTGTAACAGTTTGGGTCTAGAGTGTCTCGCCCTTTGAAGAGGGCGATGATTGTGGTCACGTTCCAATCTTTAGGAATCTCAGACAATACGAAAGAGGGATTGAACAGACTGGGAATAGGGGTTGCGCCAATGGCGGCGGATACTTTTAGGATGAGAGGGTCCAAATTGTCTAGCCCAGTTGATTTGTAGGGATCCAGATTCTGCAGCTCTTTCAGAACATCAGCTGTCTGGATTTGGGTGAAGGAGAAGCGGGGGGGAGCCAGGTGGAAAGAGTGTCCAGCCGTAGAGAAATGCTTATTGAAATTCTTGATTATCGTGGATTTATCGGTGGTGACAGTGTTTCCTAGCCTCAGTGCAGTGGGCAGCTGAGAGGAGGTGCTCTTATTCTCTATGGACTTTACAGTGTCCCAAAACCTTTGGGAGTTAGTGCTGCAGGATGGAAATTTCTGTTTCCTAACTGACTGTATATTGGCTCCTGACTTCCCTGAATATTTGCATATCGCGGGGAATATTCTAAGCTAGTGCAGTGCGCCACAGGATGTTTTTGTGCTAGTCAAGGGCAGTCAAGTCTGGAGTGAACCAAGGGCTATCTGTTCTTAGTTCAAAATGTTTTGAACTAAGAACAGATAGTGAGGAAGGCACTTTTCAAGAACAACCAGGTATCCCCTACTGACGGGATGAGGTCAATATCCTTCCAGGATACCCGGGCCAGGTTGATTAGAAAGGCCTGCTTGCAGAAGTGTTTTAGGGACCGTTTGACAGTGATGAGGGGTGGTCGTTTTACCGCGGACCCATAAAGAACGCAGGAAATGAGGCAGTGATCGCTGAGATCCTGGTTGAAAACAGCAGAGGTGTTCTTAGAGGGGAAGTTTGTCAGGATGATATCTATGAGGGTGCCCATGTTTATGGATTTGGGGTTGTACCTGGTAGGTTCCTTGATCATTTGTGTGAGATTGAGGGCATCTAGCTTAGATTGAAGGACGGCCGGGGTGTTAACCTCTCTAGGGTATGTGGGACGAAATCGTCCCACCTACTCAACAGCCAGTGGAATCCCGTGGCGCGATATTCAAATACCTTAGAAATGCTATTACTTCAATTTCTCAAACATATGACTATTTTATACCATTTTAAAGACAAGACTCTCGTTAATCTAACCACACTGTCCGATTTCAAAAAGGCTTTACAACGAAAGCAAAACATTAGATTATGTCAGCAGAGTACCCAGCCAGAAATAATCAGACACCCATTTTTCAAGCTAGCATATAATGTCACATAAACCCAAACCACAGCTAAATGCAGCACTAACCTTTGATGATCTTCACCAGATGACACTCCTAGGACATTATGTTATACAATACATGCATGTTTTGTTCAATCAAGTTCATATTTATATCAAAAACCAGCTTTTTACATTAGCATGTGACGTTCAGAACTAGCATACCCACCGCAAACTTCCGGTGAATTTACTAAATTACTCACGATAAACGTTCACAAAAAACATAACAATTATTTTAAGAATTATAGATACAGAACTCCTTTATGCAATCGCTATGTCCGATTTTAAAATAGGTTTTCGGCAAAAGCACATTTTGCAATATTCTGAGTAGATAGCTCGCCATCACGGGCTAGCTATTTTGACACCCACCAAGTTTGGCACTCACCAAACTCAGATTTAGTATAAGGAAAATTGGATTACCTTTGCTGTTCTTCGTTAGAATGCACTCCCAGGACTTCTACTTCAATAACAAATGTTGGTTTGGTTCAAAATAATCCATAGTTATGTTAAAATATCCTCTGTTTTGTTTGTGCGTTCAAGACACTATCCGAAGGGTAATGAAGGGTGACGCGCCGGCGCGTATCGTGACAAAAAAATTCGAAATATTCCATTACCATACTTCGAAGCATGTCAAACGCTGTTTAAAATCTATTTTTATGCGATTTTTCTCGTAAAAAAGCGATAATATTCCGACCGGGAAACCCTGTTTTCGTTCAAAGACTAAAAATCTAAAATTGACTCTTCTCGTGCACGCACGCGCCAGTCTCATTGTTCTCTGATCGACCACTTACCAAATGCGCTACTGTTTTTCAGCCATGGCCTGCAGTCATCATTCAACGTTCTGCCGCCTTCTGAGAGCCTATGGGAGCCGTAGGAAGTGTCACGTTACAGCAGAGATCCTCAGTTTTCAATAAAGAGAGTGTAGAAGGCCAAGAAATGGTCAGAGAGGGCACTTCCTGTAAGGAATCTTCTCAGGTTTTTGCCTGCCATATGAGTTCTGTTATACTCACAGACATCATTCAAACAGTTTTAGAAACTTTAGGGTGTTTTCTATCCAAATCAAACAATTATATGCATATTCTAGTTTCTGGGCAGTAGTAATAACCAGATTAAATCGGGTACGTTTTTTATCCGGCCGTGCAAATACTGCCCCCTACCCCAGAGAGGTTAAGCATATCCCAGTTTAGGTCATCTAACAGTACGAACTATGAAGATAATGGGGGTCAATCAATTCACATATGGTGTCCAGGGCACAGCTGGGAGCTGAGGGGGGTCTATAACAAGCGGCAACAGTGAGAGACTTATTTCTGGAGAGATGGATTTTTAAAAGTAGTAGCTCGAACTGTTTGGGCATAGACCTGGATAGTAGGACAGAACTCTGCAGGCTAACTCCGCCCCCTTTAGCAGTTCTATCTTGACGGAAAATGTTGTAATTGGGGATGGAAATTTCAGAATTATTGGTGGCCTTCCTAAACCAGGATTCAGACAAGGCTAGGACATCAGGGTTGGCGGAGTGATCTAAAGCAGTGAATAAAGCAAACTTAAGAGGGGGCTTTTGATGTTAACCTCTTGAGGATACCCTAGGATAGGGGGCGCCACAGCGCATTTTGAAAAGAATTCGTTCCCATTTTCAACGGCCTACTAATCAAACTCAGAAGCTAGGACATGCATATACTTATTATATATGGATAGAAAACACCCTAAAGTTTCTAAAACTGTTCAAATGGTGTCTGTGAGTATAACAGAACTCATATGGCAGTCAAAACCCCGAGACCGATTGAACCAGGAAGTGGAATTCTGAATTGTGGACTCAACTTCACGTCATCGCCTATAATTCACACCGTGAGATATCGTTTAGTGAGCACTTCCTATTGCTTCCACAAGATGTCGCCAGTCTTTTCACAGTGGTTTGAGCCTTCTACAGTCGAAACTCAGTGAATGAGACGCATTGGAAATTGGTCACAGGGGATGGGCCATCACCATTATGACGCCGGCGGCCCAGTCTACCCCCACCTTTGGAAACGTTTTAAAACACTCTGCAACCGTCCCCGTCAAATCTTATTGGCTCTCTTGGTGTTACAGGCCCTGAAGATTAATGTTTTACAACGTTTGAACGAACCTAAAGGAGGGAAAAATCTAATTTTCCGAAACTGCAGTCCTGCGCACATCGGAGCACTTGGAGACAGCCCTAGGACGCGCTACCAACAGCAGGCTAATGGAACATGAAGGATGGACTTTTTTGACCGAAAATACATCTGTTGTGGACCTGGGATTCCTGGAAGTGCTTTCTGATGAAGACAACTAAAGGTAGGCGATTATTGACAATATTATACAAGATCAGATGTGATTTGCCATTGTTCCAAGATGGCGCCGCGCTAGTTTTCCTAGCTCATTTTCTGAGTATCGCAAAGTGTGACTACCCAGTAAAGTTAATTTAAAATCTGGTATGACAGGTGTTCTCAAGAGATATTCATCTATAAATGTTAGATTGACAATATAAATTAAAAAAATTGTTTTCGAATAGTAATTTAGGGAATTGTAGCACTGTTTCCCGGCACGCATTTGAGGGGAAAATAGTTAGTCAACGTCAGACGCCGATGTAAAATGCTGTTTTTATATATAAATATGACCTTTATTGAACAAAAGAATGCATGCTGTGTGTAACATGATGTCCTAGGTGTGTCATCTGATGAAGTTTGTAAAAGGTTAGTGCTGCATTTAGCTGTTTTTTGGTTATTTGTGATGCAAGTGGTTGGTCGGAAAATGGCTATGTTGCTGCTTTTTACGATGGACTCATCTAACATAATCTAATGATTTGCTTTTCCTGTAAAACCTTTTTGAAATCAGATGACGTGGGTCGATTCAGGAGAGGTGTATCTATAAAAATATTGTAAAAAATTATGCTAATTGGCGATATGATTTTTCGCTGGATTTTGATCCCGCTGACGGGATGAGACGCTGATTAACATGCATGAACCCAAGGCGTTTCCGGTTACAGAAGTCAACAAATGAGAGCGCCTGGGGACACACAGGGCCTGGGTTAACCTCTACATCACCAGAGGAACAGAGGCGGAGTAGGATAAGGCTAAAGGCTATAAGAACTGGTCGTCTAGTGCATTCGGAACAGAGAGTAAAAAGAGCAGACTTCTGGGTGTGGTAGGATAGATTCAGGGCATAATGCACAAACAAGGGCATGGCAGGGTGCGAGTACAGTGGAGGTAAACCTAGGCATTGAGTGACGATGAGAGAGGCTGCTTCTCTGGAAGCGGCAGTTAAACTAGGTGCGGTCTCCGCATGTCTGGGGGCTGGGGCAAGGGAGCTAACCGAGGTCATGTAGAGCGGGACTTGGGGCTCCGCAGTAAAACAAAACAATAAGAGCTACCCTAAACAACAGTATACAAGGCATATTGACATAGGTAGAGTAAGATGATGGCAATGATTTTCAACTAGTAGGGTTAAACCACCTTAATATTGATATCTATTAGATTTTTCTTAAAGGTTGGTTGATTGAGAAATTAATTGTTATAACAAGAACATAGAGCAGGAGTTGCCAACCCTCCTAGAGTGCAAGCAGGATTTTCTTCCAGCCCTATTTGAAAGAGTACACCCAAATGACAAAACACAAAATGTTGGTGTCTTTAACTAGACTGCAATCTAGGATTTGGTTACCCACTGCCATCAACCATTAATATTAGAATTTCTTGTGCAGAGCATTTGTGTAGTGGTAACACTCCCGTCACGTGTCACATACAACTTTCCACCTGAGAACAGGTATCAATCCCTGCTTCCAACCTTCCCAATGTGCCTGTCTCCCCATCTCATTTCATTACTGTCTGAATAAAGTGTCAAACTACCCCAAAAATCTAAAAGTAACAAAGTCGTTGAATTTTGAGTGTTCATTTAATGTTCAAAGCATCCTGAATACACCTGACCTGTGGTTTTCATTTAAAAAAAATGTTCCACTCTTAGGCCTAAGCCATGTCCAAATACGTAGAATTGCAGGAAATGAGCTTTAAAACAGTACAATTTTCATGGGGGAGGACCCCCAGACCCCACGTCTAGGGGTTTGTGTTAGGGGGCAATGAAATTCGCATAGCAAATGTCTTGAAAGGTTGGCAGCCCTGTCAATGTAATTGATTAGAATGTATAATCCAGCAAACTAAATATAAACAGATGGTCTGATACTATTAGATCAGCAGCTATCATAAAACAGATGGTGCAAATGGCTTTGAAAAAGACACAGCTCTCATTGATACAACATCTGCATTAGAAGCCAGTTCAATGATGGAAGTGGAATGTCATGCATTAGGATAGAAAAACATCCATCTCATTTGATTTAGCCATCCACACTGCCATGCTAAAAAAAAATGAGACATTTCAGCTCTCCATTAAAACCTTAACTCCCAGGGGTTGTCTCATGGTCTGAGTGTATGTGAAGTATCTCTACCGCACTAAAGCAGACAAATTATCCAGGGTGAAGTGATGGTGATTGTACATTTTTAGATGTGCAAGAATTAGGTTTAGACACTAGCCAACACATAGGTTGAATCAAAGTCGTTTACACATCATTTCAATTAAATTACGTTGAACCAACGTGGAATAGACGTTGAATTTACGTCTTACAGACTCAAAAGTGCTATAGCTGTAGCTCGACAAGGGAGGCATATCTTAGGTCAAATAATTCACCAAATAACAAGCAGACCAGTCAACCTTAAAATGTACATTAACTGATGTCCACTGACGAGCAGTTAGGCCTACTTAAGTAATAATTGTCAACATCATAACTGATCCATTTGTATATCAATATCTGGCCATCAAGATAGACATTTTATAGTGTCTTCTTTTCATGGTTTGAATCCTAAATTAAATAAAAATCATTCAAAGCTGCAAGAATAAATGGCAACATTTGAGTGGCCCAAACAATCAGTAAGCTACAGCATCTATGTCGATTGAGGACTAGTTGAGGGAGGTTGCCAAATCATTCTGTGAAGCTTTCCCACATAAACACTGACCGGCCATGACTGGCTGCATTTAACAAATGGACATAGCTCTTTGCAATCCGAGAAGAGCAATCATATTACACTTGTTGTTAAAAGCTGTTCATGTGGCCTCTTAATGGGAAATGTATCGATTAGCTCGTTCAACAAGGGCTCTAATTGCTTTATTTCAGTACCTTGTTTAACTCCCTATACAGTCTGTATACCTCGTGGATTAATATGATAAGGCCTTGCAACAATATGTCAATTGATTAAATTCAGCACTGTTGCCACTGCAGTAGTACATGTATCGTGACAATATATAATTATGGCCACGAGAAACACTTCCTGGAAAAAGGCCTGCACATTATGTCACCGATTCTAGGCTACCAACGCCCAACTGTTTTGACAGAAGTTGTGCACATAGTTACATTGTGTGTTTTGCGCAACTTATAGTAAAACATAGGCTATTATTTAAATGCGCACATTACATTATAAAGTAATGTATTCAAAGATATCGTAGGATCTCAAAAAGTCATGACCAATTTTACCAGTCTCGTCGTTAAAGAACTGCGCAACTAATGAAAACAGCTGCGATAACTTTTGGAAAATATAGACAGAACTGTGTAAGCCTATTGAAGAAACATTTAAATGGTCATATGCAATTATGTTTGGCTAAAAACTCACCTTTTCATTCGCTTTAGTTTGAGGAAGAAAAGCAAATTATTTATCCGATCTGTTTTTCTCTTCCTATTGGTCATATGGTTCTCATATTACAGTTAAAGTGACACACCCATCGACAGTGAGCTAAACTTGGGTGGTGGTTAGACAAGTTGTTGAACAAATTATAGCATATTTTCCTGGTCAACATAGAAACTATAATAAATTACAGTCCTTTGACAAATAACTGACAAAAGTATTTTACCAAGACTATTATAACATTTGCTGATGACAATTGTGTTTATAGTGTGTGAGCTGATGTTTGTTTAGGGAGTAATGTAAATAAACTGTCATATATTATCCGTATCAATGTTTATGACTACATGTACCTCTGCTTAAACGTTTTACATACAGTACCCTCAAAAATTATGTTACATTTCCTCAGCTGTAGATAGAAATAGAACATAAACGTCCTAATTTACTATTGCATAAAATTCCTAATTTACTATTGCATAATGATGAGCAGCGATAACAATGTCCTTTATATTGTGGTTTATTATGAATAAAGAAGACCATAAACATGAGAAATTATAGCTCTATGAAGGATATAAAATGTGTGAATATAGACAGAGATGTAATGTTGTAAGGATATAGATATGGACAGTGTGATGCATCTATCAACAGCATTTTCCAAAGGAGCTTGAGTAAGTCCTCAGTACATTGATGAGGAGAAATGGTTGTTTGCTGATAGCTTACATAACACATAATTATGCTGGCTGGTGTGCTAATTTACAGTATGGTCATCATGAACTACTGGAATGCAGGTAAAATAAGGTATCTTACTATTCTATTTGGTAAGAGGAAGTACTAAGTTCTCATATGTTGTCATTGTTGTTGAGTAGATAGCCACAGCCTGGCATAAAATGTCTCATATATGTCCATTAATACACATATACAAATCCTGATAGTTTAAACCAGGAGTGTCAAACTCATTTTGCCCAGGGGACCGCATTCAGTCTTCAAAGAGATTGAGGCGCCGTACTGAAAATTGGTTATATTTCTTTGCCGTGAAATTTTGCATAAGACAGTCCACTATCCATCGTTTTACCCCAAAAAATCTGTCCCCTGCGGGCCATGTGTTTGACACCCCTGGTTTAAATTATCACAAACTACACAAAAATCTACAAGGCCAATAAACAAATATAAATGTTGCAGTCTGTAACAAGAGATTACATTTCACACAACCACTAGCGAAAGAATCAGCTAGGTTTGAGATATCAATAAAAACACCTCTAAACTCAGTTATAAACATTCATGAATTGTATTTGTAGTTTTCCCCATTATAACTACTCTATTTGTCATTGCACTGTGTAACAAAAGGCTACTCAGGATGAACGCATAGGTAAGCTTTTTTGTGTTTTCCATAGTAATAACAATCCTCTTGGAAGTTGTTGGACTCCACCACCTCCTTATAGTGGCTGACAGCATGCACCAAGCAGTTGGGGAGACTTCTGCTGAGGACCTGAGCCACATTCATCATGTTCCCCTTCAGTTTCTGCCCCTCAATCTCTTGCTGGATCTGACCCTTGTTGATAGGCTTAGGCTGAACACTGAAAGAGATCACCACTTTGATGTTGTTCTTGGTCAACACATCAAAGTAATTAGCTCCTCCTCTACTTCCATGGTACTTCTTTCCAGCTAGCCAGTTGAAAAAGAAAATGCGCTCCTTGTCATTGAAGACCCTGATAGACCAGCTCACCCAGTCATATTTCTTAATAAGGGTGTCTAATAGGGATTTGGTGAAGTCTAGGTCAACACTGCCAGGTTTCTCCTGAAGATGGTGTTCCATGTCCAGTTTCGCCTGATCGGCAAAGTTTTCAGTGCAATCGTCCACCGCTGCTTTCATGCGGTTCTCAACATCTTCCATACGCTCCTGCCACTTCTTCACCATCTCATCCCCCACAACCCCTTCCTTGAGGCTGGCATAACCCATGACAGCAATGATGCCCACCACAAAGAGCTTCTTAAGCCTGGCGCAGAACTCTTCTACCGCCCTTCTACTCCTTTGTTCTGTGGAAACCACTGTCTCCAGCATGGGGTCACCTGAGGTATTGTCCCCGGTAACAGCATTATAGAGCGCGTCCAGGTTCAAGTCCGCGTCCGTGTTCTCATAATGGCTGAGGAACTTCTCCATCTTCTTCTCTTTGAACTTGGGCTTGGCGTTGACAAAGTCCTGGAACTTTTCGTACTGGCTGAGCATTTGTGCCTCACGGTCAAAGTTCTGCTTATTCAAGGAGGTCCTCTGCAGCTCCAGGGCGATTTGGTCGATCTCAGCCTGGATGCCTTCCAGTTTCTGGTTGACCATGCTGAACTGCTCAGTCAGGTAGCGGGCGTCCTGCCCTTCCGGGTTGCTGAGGATCTCAGAGGAGGCTACGAACACGGCCTCAAGGACGGGATGGAGCTGGCCCACAGTGGCTGCCAGGACTGCGGAGGCCTGTCCCATGATCTCCACCCCCTTCTCGATCTTGCCCCTGTTCTGCACAAGCCATTCTGCCACACTGGTCATTTTGAGGGGTCTATCACAAAGTAACAATGGCCAACAAGGTCTTCAAAGAATCTCCGACTATGTTGATGTCTGAAAGAGAAAGAGGAACAAGAGGAACAAACCATAAAACTCTTGTGGAGGTTTGTTGAGGTGAAATAATACATTTGTTAAGGCAGCAAAATCAGATTTTGTGTATTTTTTTCTTCTTCTAAGGATTAGCTAGCTATTAGTTTGAAAAAGTTTGTTTCGGAGATGACTCGATCATCATCATCTCCAGTGGTGTAAAGTACTTAAGGAAAAATACTTCAATGTACTACTTAAGTAATTTTTGGGGGTATTTGTACTCTACTATTTATATTTTTGACAACTTTTACTTTACTACAATCCTAAATAATATAATGTACTTTTTACTCCATACATTTTCCCTGACACCCAAAAGTATTTGTTACATTTTGAATGCAGGACAGGAAAATGATCATAGAACATCCCTGGTCATCCCTACTGCCTCTGATCTGGTGGACTCACTAAACACACATGCTGTCACGACTTCCACTGAAGGTGGCTCCTCTCCCTGTTCGGGCGGCGCTCGGTGGTCGTCGTCGCCGGTCTACTAGCTGCCACCAATCCTTTTTTCTTTTTTGTTTGGTCATGTCTGTTTTGATTGTTCACCTGTGTCTTGTTAAGGTTGTTTATTTTGGGTATTTATTCTCGCCCTACCCACTTTTGTTTCGTACGGGTTTGTTAGCGTTTTTCCTGTCTGTGGTTTTGGGTGGCGTTTATTTTTGTTCATTTTTCCTATCAGGTGTTTTTCCCTAGACTTTGTTCTAGAGGATTTTTGTGGACTGCATTTTTGTCTGTGCCTGTAGTGTTTTGATGAACTGTAATAAATACGCTTTCTCCGTATTTACTCCTCTCCTGCGCCTGACTTCTACACCCACCTCTCATAGAGAGTTCTGACACATGCTGCATTTGTAAATTATGTCTGATGAAAAAATTAAAAATGGTGCCATCTGGCTTGCTTAATACAAGGAATTTGAAATGATTTATACTTTTACTTTTGATACTTAAGTATATTTTAGCAATTACATTTACTTTTTATACTTACATATTTTAAAAACCAAATACTTAGACTTTTACTCAAGTTGTATTTTACTGGGTGACTTTCACTTTTACTTGAGCCATTTTCTATTAAGGTATCTTTACTTTTACTCAAGTATGAAAATTGGGTACTTTTTCCACCACTGATCGTATCCAACACGGAAAACATGAACAGCGTCTAACACAGATTACATCAGACAGTTGGAGTCAAATAGAACAAGCTACTCTCAGCAATAAAACAAATGGAGAACATGTTGGGACATGCAAGAGTCTAGTTTCATGCCACACCCAGAGTCTCAGGTATATGACAGGACTCGATCACAGCTTCGGTGGCACTGACTCACTTCAAAACATGATTTAAAATAAACATACTGAATGTTTATGGCGACTCAGAGCAAACATCAAAAGCAGTGTGGGTACTCTTGCTTTATGATGTGGAGAGTTGCGCAACATTGCAGTGCTGGCTTTTTGGAGTTGAATTGACAAGCCTAACAATAGCCAAGACCCAAATCAAACACAGATGTCCACAACCTGGGAAAAAAGGGGATTTACTTTGTGAACATATGATTTTCAATGTAAAATACACAAAAGAGATGAGCTCACACATATCTCATTCCCCTGAGACAATATCCACTACAGAAAAAAGGCACACCCAGAAGGAAAAAAATTCACCATTGCACTTGTTCTGTAATGAAAAACACACTTTTCTCCCACACACTAAAATGTAAGTTAATTGAAATGCAATTGGGTCATTGAATTCACAGCAACTCCATGTACAATGTAGCATCAGTCATTTACATTTATGAAAAACACGAAATACAGATTCATATCTACACCCATAGACCATGGGCTTACCAGTAATTGCTGATGGCAAGATGAATGGTGTCATTTTACATGCTTTCCCAAGGACTACCACTGTACTAATTACGTCAGTCCTATTAAATAAGCTAACATCACCAGTTATTGCTATCCCATTTTTAAGTTACACAATGTCCAAAAAATTGTGTTAAGAGTATATTAAATAATTGGAATTGTGATGTATTTTGTAGAATTCACTTGTGACTCATCACCACATTGAACTGAAAGCATTTTAACAAAAAATAATAGTGAAGAAAAATACTTACTGAGAAATTGTCCTGGTGTAGGATATGTCAAGTCTTCACTTGTAAAACAAAAATAGTTGACTGTGAGAATGCTAATGCAAGGGTACAATTAAGAGGAAGAAAAAGGCGAGCCCCAAACTATTTTTGTAACCAACAGGAGGTATTTTGCCTTCTTTTCAATATCACTCAACTTCTCTCAAATCCTTTGAACATAGGAGTGCTGAATAAAATCTTAAGAACTCTTATTGAGACCACATCCTTGAGTCATGAGATACCAGCAAAACCACATCCATTAACAATGATATCCCAACATCTCAAATTGCACTTGAATTTCACCTGTTTGTCTTGTCAGTGCACAAACAAAGTGGATCTTTCAAAACCAGTTCCTCACTTTTTCATATGTAGCCTATACTTCTCAAACAAGATCAGTTTGTCAAAGAATAGAACATTTGGGTAAATAAAACTTGACACCCTTGATGGTAATTCAAACTGTCCAGCGAGATAGAGCACGATAAAGAAAAGAGGAAGAAACTCACCTCTGATAGTCCAATAAAGTATACAGGGGGGTGCAGTCCAGTTATCCAACAGTCCAACTGTGCCTCTGAGCACCAGCCTCCTAGTGTTGGGATGTATATGTAGTCTGTCTCTCTCTCTCTCTCTGTCTCTCTCTCTCGTCACTCCCCCGTTGGAACTCCTCCATCCCCTCTCTGCATTCCAACAGGAACCCACTCTGAGGGATGAGGGTCAGGCACTGAGACAGATAACATCCTGTAAACATTGCCCATGCAAGGACACCACTGCCATTCACACAGGGTGTGAAGGATTGTGTGTGTGTGTCTGTGTGTGTGTGCGTGTGTATGTCCAAGCGTTCAAGTGAGCAAAAGAGCCACAAACAAAACCCTGCTTGTTGTGTCTCCATTGAGGTTGCTATGGCCACTGCTTCTTGCCTCTTTTAACAGCGTGCCTGCTAAATGCCACTGAGTTCTGTAAAGTAAGCATGATGTTTTACAGCTAAGAAAGTGCAGTTCCCTAAACAGAGGCAGTTCTTAGTATTTTCAAAATAGCGGATATGTTTCGCAGGGACTCAACGGTATGTGGCGTGATGGGTGGTATTGACTGACGCTGGGAAACATGCTGACTAGGAGGTGTCAGTATGATGAAGCAAAGCTTACTTCCTGAATCCTACTTCCCAAAAATTCCACATTACGTAATTTGAGATGTCCCATATCCTGTCAAAAATTACAGTTCACTATCCAGTGTGCTAAAATCCTAAATCATTCATCCATTACCCATTTACCAGCCGGTTTTGTGGTTCATTTTTGAAGAAAAGAGAACTGAAAACTACAGATTGGAAACTTCAGAAAGATTCCATCTCATGTAAAATGTTTTCAATGGAAAATAGGGCCTCATTTAAATAAACATGGCCTTTGAAGGGGATTTAAGCATACACGGTGGAACAATTGTAAAGTCATTAAAATAATGACAACTATGTGAACAAGGTGTGCCAGATAGGTCAATGTATTTTTAGCTGATGTTTTGTCTGGTTTTACTCAGCTAATAGCCATATCAACTTAACATTCCTGTTCAACAACTTTAATGTTAATAAACAGGTGGAATACGCATTGTTTCTCTTATTATTTTATGTGCATAGTGAATCTGCAGACATTATGGCACACTTTGAACCTCGTCTTCTCTTTTATGATCCTTGTATGCCGGTTTAGTCTATATAACTAAAATCTTAACAGAATCTCATGATTGATGGCGAGGCACAGAGGCACATGTCCAAATGCTTATGCTGCTATCCCTAATAATTCCACACTTGATTAGGATGTACAGTATATTTCCTCAAATGAAAGTGTAAGGGAAATGTTAATGTTTGTGCTATTTCTGTGTTCTATTCATGTGCTGTTCTAAATAACCAATTTCTGTGTTCATGCAAGTGGCTGACTGTACAAATCCTCACTATTAGTAGCTGCAATTTGGCAGTACGCCCAGATCTTGTTTTGAGAACGAACAAGAAATCTCAGTTTCAAGGTCTCAGCTTAGAGAGAAAGAAGCCTCGTGAAGTATTGGTCTGTCACATGTAATGAACCAGTATTGGTCTGTCACATGGATTAAACAAAACGGTAAGGATTAATGAATTATGCTAAATTATGCAAATATAACTTGTCTGTGTATAGCCGTATATAAGACAACTGCTGGGTCTGCCCAGGCAGAGCTCCTGATTGACATGTTTACTATGGTGCATTGAGTCGGCTGGAACCTCTCCAGCGCTCTGACAATAAACAATGATTCATTAAGATTGACCCCTATGTAAGAATTTCCACGACAAAAGGTTATAGAAGAAGAGGGGGTAAAGTTGATGCAAGGCTGTGTTTGGGCAATAAATATACATATTTTTGCATAATGGGGATAGACATGATGTCCTTGGTCTATAATTTGTTAATGTTAAGAGAGGACTTAGCACCCGTCATTCCTGGATTTGAGCAACTCCCATGGGAAAACAAATGTGGGTTGGAATGACAGTTTACTAGAAAAAGGGTTGAGCAATAAAAATGAAAGTGCTTCTCAGGCATAGTGGGTGCTATGAGACGTGAGATACAGCCAGAGGCTCCAAGGTTGGGTCACAGCCAGATACTGTAGGTGCATCAACATCACGTCTGTATCATCAACATATGTAAGTGCTAATATGAGCATAAACTGTAATACCACAATATAATATCACTTCATGGCATGGTATACTGCTTAGTTATTAGGTCACTTATGTCATGTACAGGTGTGGTATCTTAATTTGATCACTCTGTTGTCGCTGAGAATTTTCCTGCACCGCATTCAAATGAGCCTCGGGATTTACACAAATTCACTGAAAACCCACAGTTTTCCTTCTCTCTCGCTCGATCAAACGCTAAAGCACCAGACAGAATAAATGTCCTACTACTGTAGATCCTACGACTGCAACATTTAAATGTACGAAAATGTAACTGAATTGCAGCCATACACAATAAAAACCATTGTTTTATATAGCTTAATAAGACAAAATAGATATTGGTCTCCACAACATACATGTATATCTGAAATGCAGCTGTAGGCTACACCTAAACTATGGCCTACTGTATCATATTAAAACTAATTTCCCGTTACAAATCATCACTTCCTGCTGCAGGATTATTTTATACCTGAGATGGAACTGGACAAATTAAGATCCTATACCCCACTGGGCATAACTTGTTGAATCAACGTTGTTTCAAGGTAATTTGTCAAGGTATTGTGACATGGACATTTCAACCACAGGATTATGTCATCATGGTAACCAAATTCCAACATAGACAAATATGTTGAATTTGTACCTTACTGTATATCCACTATCAGAAAACAAAAACAATAAACTGGTCAGCAGCTACTGGAGATTTGATCTACTTACAGATATTAATTTGGTCTCTCATCCAAGATTATAACCAAGCCCTGCTTATATTTGTCACTGACTATTACCAAATAGATTCCCTGTTGCTATCAAAGTCATTTCAAAGGGTAGGTTTAACAGACCAAATTAAATGTAACCATACTTTCTAAGTCATATATCATCAATATTTAGGCCTATGTAGCATTTGCGAAGTCATCAACAGCTATTGTTTCAATTTAACCCAGGGTTCAACAAAAAATAGACAATAGGCTACATACACTGAGTATAACAAACATTAGGAACACCTTCCTAATATTGAGCGGTGTGTGGACTTGATTAGCATGTATAGTATATTTCCTTAAATGAACGTTTATCAAAGACGGTTGTGTCTTATCATGTTGAATGGCTGTTGAAATAGAAGATTACCTCAATGCTATTGACTTTACTTGATCTTTCTGACCTTGGCCTCTAGCTATAGTGTTTCCTCTTTGCCACAAGATGTCACTTTAGTTCACTGGAAAGCCCCCCAGTGTCTCATCCAAGACAGAATGAACCACTTTGCAGGAGAGGGGGTAAAATTGATGCAGGGTGGTGTTTGGGCAATAAATATACAATTTATTTTTGCATAATGTGGATAGACATGATGTACTTGTTCTATAAATAGTTTGTCCTGAATATGGTTGGGTGAGGGAAAACTGGAAGTCTTTCATGTCATGATGAGAGGTGTGTGAATTTCACACTACCCCCTAATTGACACAATAGTCTAGTTTGTGGATTACTGTTGCAACTGACTTCACTGGTATTCCATTTGCAGGCAATTTAGAAAGATTATACAGTAATTTACTATGACTTAGTAGCCTTTGACAAACACATGAAAATACAGTTACAGGTCAAAACTGTTTGCTGTTTATATAAAAGAAACCATCCTTTATTCCGCATGACGACAGTTGTGTTACTTGGAATGAGGGATTGCTATGCAAACAAAAAGTTGTTACTTTTAAGAGAGGATTTAGCACCCGTCATCCCGGATATGAGCAACTCCAATGGGAAAACAAATGTGGGTTGGAATGACAGTCCGTTAGAAAAGTGCTTCTCAGGCATAGTGAGTGCTATGAGACGTGAGATACAGCCGGAGGCTCCAAGGTTGGGTCACAGCCAGATACTGTAGCTGCATCAACTGTGTAATCAACATACATTACCTTCAGAAAGTATTCACACCCCTTGACGTTGTCCACATTTTGTTGTGTTACAGCCTGAATTTAAAATTGATAAAATTTCGATTTTTTTGGTCACTGACCTGCATGGACTCTGTACCCCACACATACAATTATCTGTAAGGTCCCTCAGTCGAGCAGTGAATTTCAAACACAGATTCAACCATAAAGACCAGGGAGGTTTTCCAATGCCTCGCAAAGAAGGGCACCTATTGATAGATGGTAAAAAAAGCAGCATTGAATATCCATTTGAGCATGGTGAAGTTATTCATTACACGTTGGATGGTGTATCAATACACACAGTCACTACAAAGATACAGGCATCCTTCCTAACTCAGTTGCTGGAGAGGAAGGAAACCGCTCAAGGATTTCACCATGATGCCAATCATGACTTTAAAACAGTTACAGACTTTAATGACTGTGATAGGAGAAAACTGATAATGGGTCAACAACATTATAGTTAGATACAGTTATACTTGAACCAGTGTTGTGTTTGTTTTACAGACAGACAATCTTACACCATACAAGTTGCAAAGGTGGAACTTGCAATGGTATCATTCTCAAAGGACAAGGTAAGAAACTGAAACAATTTGACGGATATGTATTGTATTTTATCACTGCTAAAGTTCTGGAGTGACTGGTTGTACATACAGTATATGTGCATGTAAGAGAGTGAGAGGTGAGTGTGTGTGGGGTGAGTGAGAGTAAAGAGAGAGAGAGAGAGAGAGAGAGCTAAAGTGAGAAAAAAGTGAAAAAGAGAGAACAGAGAGAGCGAACCGAGAGAACACACGTTTTACAGAGCACATATCAATATACAGATTACAACTTTAATTTGCTAATGGTTTTGTGGACAGACAAATAAAAGGAAGCCCGGGGGACTATTTATAGTCCTGCTACAGGGAACCACCCAGACTGAGGTTGAAGCTGGTTCGCTATTGTACATGTGACAATTTCCCTGAAAGTCTACTGTCAAATTAGGAATCCACACAGCCAGTTATAATGTGGATTGTTTAGATGGGGATTCTATGTAGATTCCAAACTATTACTTCCTGTGTGTTGACGATCATAGATCGCTGCTGTGTGGTTTCGTGATTTCCCTTCCTCCATTTCCTCTTTCTCATGCTTTCTCTCACGCCCTATACTCCCCGGGGGGAAGGCCTCTCAGTACAAAAGTGGAACTACTCTGTGTGTAGTTTGGGGAGGAGGGTAAGTGTGGGGGAGGAGAGTAAACAAGAAGTTCTGGCTCTTATCTCCTAGAGAGAGAGAAAGAGAGAACTTTTGTGAGTGTAATGTTAAATGTTCATTTTTTATTGTTTATTTCACTTTTGTATATTATCTATTTAACTTGCTTTGGCAATGTAAACATGTGATTACAATAAAGCCCATTGAATTTAATTTAATTGAGAGAGAGAGAGAGAGAGAGAGAGAGAGAGAGAGAGAGAGAGAGAGAGAGAGAGAGAGTGCACACTGCCCACAAAATGAGGTGGAAACTGAGCTGCACTTCCTAACCTCCTGCCAAATGTATGACCATATTAGAGACACATATTTCCCTCAGATTACACAGATCCACAAAGAATTCGAAAACAAACCCAATTTTGATAAACTCCCAAATCTACTGGGTGAAATACCACAGTGTCATACCACAGCAGCAAGATTTGTGATCTGTTGCCACAAGAAAAGGTCAACCAGTGAAGAACAAACACCATTGTAAATACAACCCATATTTATGTTCACTTATTTTCTCTTTTGTGCTTCAACTATTTGCACATCGTTACAACACTGTATATAGACATTATATGACATTTGAAATGTATTTATTATTTTGGAACTTCTGTGAGTGTAATGTTTACTGTTAATTTGTATTGTTTATTTCACTTTTGTTTGTTTTCTACTTCACTTGCTTTGGCAATGTTAACATATGTTTCCCATGCCAATAAAGCCCTTGAATTGAATTGAATTGAATTGAATTGAGAGAGAGAGAGAGAGAGAGAGAGAGAGAGAGAGAGAGAGAGAGAGAGAGAGAGAGAGAGAGACAGAGAGAGGGCATAGAGAAAGAGAGAGAGAGAGAGAGAGGGCATAGAGAGACAGCCATGACACAGACAAATCTGCTGAGATTCTTGGCTGCTGACGTGATGTATGAACCGCTATGAGGAGAGGAAATTGGCTGGGGGAAATCTATTCTATACTACTAACACAAACTTCATGGGGCCTTGAGGGGAGAGCACTGGGGGCTTGAGGGGAGACTGGAAGCGTTGCCCAACATCAGGGAACTGTTTGAGGCAGTGCAGATGGTGAAAACACATGTTTTATATTCCCTGGACACACTTTCTCTATGGTATTTCACCATAAAGATGTGTTCTACAGACATTCCATACACTATTTCATAGAGTCCCATATACCACTACTCCTAGCTGAACACTCACAAGACTACAGCCCCAACCTCTAAATGCAGATCCTCCACACAGGAGAGAGACCTTTTAGAGAGTTGATCCTGAGTGCTGGGCTGGACCTGCAGCTGTGTGTCACTGAACAAATGTTTTAATGCTTTTTATTGGATTAGCCCACTTAAAGAGCAGTGGGCTGGTCGATGGTCCACTCCGATGGGTAATAACATTATCCTGGCTGGGATTGGCAGAGACAGCCAGGCAGAGCCATCCTGCCATTGATCCAGACCCTACAGGGCCACTCTGATGCTGCCCTCCATCAAATCACTCATTTGTTTATGAAATATTGATATTGGCTGCGATCTCTTCCTGAAGACAGGTAAACGTGGCTAGTAAGGGAATAACATGTCTCTGAACAGGCCTTGGATCTACTAGATAGGGTTTATTAGAATGTCTAAGCAGGTTAAAATATTAAGTCGAACAAACCTGTTGCTGATTTTTCGCTAATGTCTCCTAACATTCGGGGGCTCACCTATTCTGTGCAAACAACATGATGAATTTTGTTTCCTGTCTACTCAATGCTGATTGTCACAGAGTGGAAGTGTATAGGCATAGATTCCAATGGAAATGTCAGCCGTTGCTTCTTTTCTATTTCATCTGTATCTAGGGGAAATTTGGAGATGGAAGACAGGGATCAATACTCTGATTTTCAATAGTGCCACTGCTTACATCAACTACATGTGGTCCTGTTGAATTATGTGAATCTTCAAATTCTATATGAAAGTGAAATTAAAAATCAAGCATTTTCAGGTTTTGAAAGGTTTAACATTTGACCACATTTTGCAAATAATCTGGTATTAAAAGTCAAACATAGTCATGCGCAATATATGTTAAATAGCCTCAAATTGTAATCGCTAACTACTTTGAGACAGCTGTAGATTGTGGAGAATCACCATGCAAAACCTGTAATTCTGAGTCTTAGAGAAGACTGTTGATCTGTTTGTTGATAGCGCCCTCTGTCGTCAGAGTAGCACTTCTCATTCATGATGGAGAAATCCAGATAATCTTTTTAACCAGATGAACAAGGTAACCTTGGCTCCTTCCCCACAACGCAGATTCCCTCAATAGACCAGGCTGGCAAACAGATGCTTTTGTCGTTCCATATTGGCAGTTGGAATTGACCTGCTATCACAGGGAAAGCTCTTTATACAGGAGTAGAGCTCCATGGATCAATAGATGTTACCCAGGAAAAGCCCACAGAACCACTAATGAATACAAGAGGTTCCATGGGCTTATGCTGTATGGTTTCTGCAATAAGATCTGAACTAACCACCAACCTACAGTAGAGATAAACAGACCATGGACAGTAACAACATGGCTCCAATCCTGTATTAAAAAACATCAACAAAAAAAACACAAACTCAAATAACCTATGAATTGAGAAGTTGCAATTATTTCAATACTTACAGTGCCTTCGGAAAGTATTCAGACCTCATGATTTTTTCCACATTTTGTTACGTTACAGCTTTATTCTAAAATGTATTAAATTGTTTTCCTCATCAATCTACACACAATACCCCATAATGACACAGTGAAAATATCACATTTACATAAGTATTCAGACCCTTTAATCAGTACTTTGTTGAAGCACCTTTGGCAGCGATTATGGCCTTGAGTCTTCTTGGGTATGATGCTACATGCTTGGCACACCTGTATTTGGGGAGTTTCTCCCATACTTCTCTGCAGATCCTCTTCAGCTCTGTCAGGTTGGATGGGGAGCGTGCTGCAAAGCTATTTTCAGATCTCTCCAGAGTTGTTAGATCAGGTTTAGTCAGGGCTCTGGCTGGCCTACTCAAGGACATTCAGAGACTTGTCCTTAAGCCACTCCTGCGTTATCTTGGCTGTGTGCTTAGGGTCCTGTTGGAAGGTGAACCTTCGCCCTAGTCAGAGGTCCTGAGCGCACTGGAGCAGGTTTTCATCAAGGATCTCTGTGTACATTGCTCCGTTCATCTTTGCCTTGATCCTGACTAGTCTCCCAGTCCCTGCCCCTGAAAAACATTCCCACAGCATGATGCTGCCACCACCATGCTTCACCATAGGGATGGTGCCAGGTTTCCTCCAGACGTGGCGCTTGGCATTCAAATCAAATCAGATCAAATTGATTCATATAGCCCTTCTTACATCAGCTGATATCTCAAAGTGCTGTACAGAAACCCAGCCTAAAACCCCAAACTGCAATTAATGCAGGTGTAGAAGCACGGTGGCTAGGAAAAACTCCGTAGAAAGGCCAAAACCTAGGAAGAAACCTAGAGAGGAACCAGGCTATGAGGGGTGGCCAGTCCTCTTCTGGCTGTGCCGGGTGGAGATTATAACAGAACATGGCCAAGATGTTCAAATGTTCATAAGTGACCAGCATGGTCAAATAATAATAATCACAGTAGTTGTCGAGAGTGCAACAGGTCAGCACCTCAGGAGTAAATGTCAGTTGGTTTTTCATAGCCGATCATTGAGAGTATCTCTACCGCTCCTGCTGTCTCTAGAGAGTTGAAAACAGCAGGTCTGGGACAGGTAGCACGTTTGGTGAATAGGTCAGGGTTCCATAGCCGCAGGCAGAAGAGTTGAAACTGGAGCAGCAGCATGGCCAGGTGGACTGGGGACAGCAAGGAGTCATCATGCCAGGTAGACCTGAGGCATGGTCCTAGGGCTCAGGTCCTCCAAGAGAGAGAAAGAAAGAAAGAGAGAAAGAAAGAAAGAGAGAATTAGTGAGAGCATACTTAAATTCACACAGGACACCGGATAAGACAGGAGAAATACTCCAGATATAGCCCCCTGACACATAAACTACTGCAGCATAAATACTGGAGGCTGAGACAGGAAGGGTCAGGAGACACTGTGGCCCCATCCGATGATACCCCCAGACAGGGCCAAACAGGCAGGATATAACCCTACCCACTTTGCCAAAGCACAGCCCACACACCACTAGAGGGATATCTTCACCCACCAACTTACGATCCTGAGACAAGGCCGAGTATAGCCCACAAAGATCTCCGCCACGGCACAGGGCTGGTTTCAAGGTTTTGCTGCTAATCTACAAAGCATTACATGGGCTTGCTCCTACCTATCTTTCCGATTTGGTCCTGCTGTACATACCTACACGTACACTACGGTCACAACTCTTGAGATGTGTCTTCAGTAAAGACTTAAAGGTTGAGACTGAGTCTGCGTCTCTCACATGGGTAGGCAGACTATTCCATAAAAATTGAGCTCTATAGGAGAAAGCCCTACCTCCAGCTGTTTGCTTAGAAATTCTAGGGACAATTAGGAGGCCCGCATCTTGTGACCATAGCGTACGTGTAGGTATGTACGGCAGGACCAAATCGGAAAGATAGGTAGGAGCAAGCCCATGTAATGCTTTGTAGATTAGCAGTAAAACCTTGAAAACCAGCCCTTGCCTTAACAGGAAGCCAGCGTAGGGAGGCTAGCACTGGAGTAATATGCTAATTTTTTTGGGTTCTAGTCAGGATTATAGCAGCCGTATTTAGCACTAACCGAAGTTTATTTAGTGCTTTATCCGTCCGGGTAGCCGGAAAGTAGAGCATTGCAGTAGTCAGGCCAAAGAGTCCAATCAAAGTTTCATCAGACCAGATAATCTTTTATCTCATGGTCTGAGAGTTTTTAGGTGTCTTTTGGCAAACTCCAAGCGGGCTGTCATGTGGCTTTTACAGAGGAGTGGCTTCCGTCTGGCCACTATACCATAAAGGTCTGATTGGTGGAGTGCTACAGAGATCGTTGTCCTTTTGGAAGGTTCTCCCATCTCCACAGAGGTCCACTGGAGCCCTGTCAGAGTGACCATCGGGTTCTTGGTCACCTCCCTGACCAAGGCCCTTCCCCCCCAATTGCTCAGTTTGGCTGGACATACAGCTCTAGGAAGAGTCTTGGTGGCTCCAAACTTCTTCCATTTAAGAATGATGAAGGCCACTGTGTTCTTGGGGACCTTAAATGCTGCAGAAATGTTTTGGTACCCTTCCCCAGATGTGTGCCTCGGCACAATCCTGACTCGGAACTCTACGGACAATTCCGCGAACTCATGGCTTGGTTTTTGCTCTGACATGCAGTGTCAACTATGGGACCTTATATGTATGTATGTATGTATGTATGTATGTATGTATGTATGTGTGTGTGTGTATGTGTTTATGTGTGTGTGTGTGTGTGTGTGCCTTTCAAAATCATGTCCATTCAATTGAATTCAAGTTGTAGAAACATCTCAAGGATGATCAATGGAAACAGGATGCACCTGAGCTCAATTTCGAGTCCAGTAGCAAAGTGTCTGAATAGTTATGTAGAGAAGGTATTTCTAAAAACCTATTTTCACTGTGTCATTATGGGGTATTTTGAGTAGATTGCTAAGGATTTTTGAATGTCATCCATTTTAGAATAAGGCTATAACATCTCAAAATGTGGAAAAAGTCAAGGGGTCTGAATACTTTCAGAAGGCACTGTATATACTATAGCAAGCTATGCTAGGCTGCATGAAGAGCAAAATTACGTTCAGGGATGCACTGTTTACCCCAATTTCCCATCCTCCTGAGGAAAAGTTGCTAATGCATTTCAACTTTTTTGCATTGCATTTCACCAGTAGTCTGCAGGACAGGTTTGTGGTGTGTTTGAAGATAAGTGCTCTTTTATGGTGACTATTTAACACACCCTTTGGTCTGCAGCATTTGATCTCTTTTCAACACACCACCTGTTTTTTAGTGGTGGTAAATGTATGATCAATGAGACCCTTCTTATGGAACTCTGTCACGTCCTGACCAGTAAAAGGCGTTATTTGTCATTGTAGTTTCGTCAGGGCGTGGCAGGGGGTGTTTGTTTTGTGTGTTTCGGTGTTTTTGGTTCAGGTTCTATGTTTTCTATTTCTATGTGTATATCGAGTTTTCTATTTCTATGTTGGGTTTTTGGCAATGACCTCCAATTAGAGGCAGCTGGTTGTCGTTGTCTCTAATTGGAGGCCATATTTAGTTGTGTGTGTTTCACTTGTGTTTTGTGGGTGGTTATTTTCTGTATAGCCTGTGTGCATTGTGGAACTGTTTTTTTGTCGTTTGTTTATTTTGTTCAAGTGTTATCTTTAAATAAAGTAAGTATGAGCACTTTACCCGCTGCGCCTTGGTCCTATCCTTACGACGCCTATGACAACCTCATACCCTTGACTATGAAACTCAACCTTCAGAGTAGAGCAATGTTATCCCATAAAGCCACCCTAGTAAACAACAAGTAAACAACAAGAAATATCCTAACTCCTGTTTTCCTCACACAGCCCATAGACACATTAAGAAAGGGTGCATGGAAGACAAGAGGATGATTAAAATAGATATCTTTCCTACTGCATTGTATATTACAGACTGCACTCAATGAATTTTGACAGGCTTGATTTACGATAGTGTAGCACTGAGGCTAAAGCCCTAGCAGAACCATATAGCTACTCCACTGACCCAGAACTGCTGGCCGTCTCCACCGCTCTCCACCTCCAACACGGCTAGTGAGTGATTCCATCATGCTGATCCAAGCACTTTGGAGCTCGTCCTCAGGATATTAGCGCAGCCAAAGATTATTCATAGACTATCAAACCAAAGCTGTGGACAGGAAACGCTGACTTATGTGCAAATATCAATTCAATTAGTAGAGGCCCCGATGAGTGCGGGTGCACTAGCTTGCTTTAATGGAAATAGACGTCAACATGTTTACACAAGACAGACAAGACACACATATATACATCCAATAACAGCTGATGTGTTGCTGTTTATTGTCACGAAGCATAATGCCAAATGTTGTTTTTATTATGACTGAATTGGTATGAATTAGAAAGATTTGTCAATTAAACATCACTTCACATCCATGCTGTGACAACTGGCATGAATAATCTGTTCACAAATAGGCACAGCTCGGGAGGTAATACCATTAAAGTTCTGCTACTGCAGCATGCTTGATATGAGTTCAGAAGCAAGAGTTTGAGTGTATTGTGAAGACAAGGCACAGTGGAGAACACTGAGTGCCAAGTTGTTTTCCCGGATGGCAGAACAGCTTCCATGCACTCTTTTATTACAATGTAGGCCAGCCTGTGTTGTAGAGAGACAAAATGAGAGCACAGCTCACCAGCTGCAATCTCAGCAAAATCATCTCTTTGGAATTGTGGGCAGCAAGGTTATTTCTCACATAAACTGTGAGTATTTGGCAGTAGGGTAAGATGCATTGAGTTAAGCTATTTAACTATGAGAGAATATTGAGTAAAATGTGGTCATAAGCTATGGTAGGAGTTAGTCACTTATAATAATAAAATGCATATACAGTTAATTAAATACTCTGCAAACACTTGGCTATGTAACACTGCCTCAAATTAGCAATACATTCAGATTTCATTACAGTGAATCTAATTGCAACCAAAGTTTATTGCTAGGACAAACTGCATGGTGTATTCACAAAACGTCATCACCATTTACCTTAATTACGCACACATCCTCTTTAAGGTGGTCAAATAGGAACCTTAAAGAGAATAACCCCTCAGGGGTGATTTAGAATAACCCCTCAGGTTGATAACATAATGATCCCTATTTGTCTGACTTGTTGCACCTCTATCAGCATCACTCTGAGTGTATGCACAGTGCCACGTTCTTGTGCCTTTCCCAGTAGTGGCAGTCCTCAGGGAAGCTCCAGTTGGCCTCACTCTTTTTATGGTTACTGACAGCATGCACCACGAACCCCTCCAGCTGCTTCTCCAGGGCCTCCGCCATGGCCTGGGCACCGCCCTTCTTCTCTAGCCCCTCCATCAGTTGCTGGATGCAGTCGCGGGACACCGGTTGGGGACTGGTGCTGTAGGAAACCAGCAGGTTGGTATCGTTCTCTTGCAGCACTTCAAACCAGTTCTGACCGGCCATGTGTTGGAAGTGGTACCCCGGCACGCCAGTTACGATAGCTGCTGCCAGAGGGGTTGACCACTCGAACCGACCAGCTCATCCAGTCGTATTTCCTGGTGAGGAATTCCTGTAATTCCTGAGCCGTGTCCTGACGATTGCGTTCCTGTTTTTCCTGGAGAAGATGCCGGGGGCCAAGGCAGGCCTGTTCAGGGAAGGCTGCTACGCAGGCCTCGATGCATGCCTTCATCTTTGATTCCATTTGTTTAATTTTGCTGCTCCAGTCATGGATGGTTTTCTGTTCCTCATCGGAGCCCTTGGTGAGGGCACAGTGGCCCAGCAGGGCAATCAGGCCCAGGTAGAAGAGCTCCTTCATCCTCACACAGAAGTACTCCAGTACACACCTGTTTCTCGCCTCATACCTGAGACAGATGGAGAACCAACCACTCAGCTGTTGTGAATAACAATAAAATTAATCATCCTATTTACCATAATCACAAGTTAACAGTTCAAATTCATGTGTTCTCAAACTAAAATACTCAACAAACACCATGCTCCACAGATGCATAAAGGTACATTTAGCATGGTTAAGAACACTTTACCTCTCCACCACCTCCAAGACTCCCCAAAGCTGTTGGTGCCTATCAGAGCATCATACAGCACATACAGGTTCTTCTCCCCTCCGGTCTTGGAGAAGTGCTCCAAAAACAGCCTCTTCTTGACCTCCTGAAACTGTGGCTTGGCCTCCAGAATGTCCATGTACTTACGGAACTGGTTCCTGATGTTCACCTCCACCGAGAAGTACTGGGAATCCAGCCGGCCCTTCTTAATCTCACAGTCAATGTCCTCCAGCTGGATGGACAGTATGTCCAGCTTGTTCCTCACCTCCAGGAACTGCTCTTTGACATAGAAGACCTCTTTGCTTTTCACGGTGTCCAGGGCTAGTCGTAGGAAAGGGGCGGCTGGCTTACAGAGAGGGAAGAGCTCCGCTACTGTGCTGGCCAACACCTCAGCCCTTCACCTCAAAACTCTCCATCACAGCCTCGATGGCATCTTTCTTCTGGCCTAACACCTTCTCCAGAGGACTTGCCATGCTCTGGAGGGAGAATCAATATAAAGTTGAACTTTGTATCAATGCCCGTTTAAGTGTGCCGGTCTTCAGAAATCATGCTCAAAATCAGGACGGAAAAGCTGCACATTGCTCTCAAGTAAAGTGGTTGAATGCCCTATAATAACAATTTACATTCAACCCCTTATGGGGGCACAGTCTGTGAGTTTTCCCTGCAGAGTAACACAGATAAAATTATAAATTCGGATATTGCTATTGGACATTTACAAATTAGATTGATAACCTTGTTAAAGACCAAAACACACATTTATGAGCCACATCACTATTACATCTTAAAGAGGCAATTAGCAGTTCCTACATACATTTTTTGGACTTATAAAGTAATGATATGTATCCATTGATTCTTAAATAATATAACTTATAAATTGAAACTTAGCCTCATAAGCTAAGTTCAACTGTTGTACACCATCAGAACGTAAAATATAAGCTTGTTTTACTTCAATGTTTTTCAACAAAGTAAATGTAAACAAACACTTTAAAGCCTCAAAACTTGGTTAAATTATAATTATTATATTATGGATGGTCATTCCTTACATCCATATATCTGTTTATGATTTTTATTTTCATGTCACATTTCTCCAGCCCCATCCCTCAGTTTTTTACCAAAACAGTGGTGGGGAAAACAGTGGTCAGTGGTCCTTGTTGTTGTCTCCACCCCCTCCAGGTGTCGCTTGTTTTTCCCAGTGTATTTATCCCTGTGTTTCCTGTCTCTCTGTGCCAGTTCATCTTGCATGTTCCATGTCAGCCAGAGTTTTTCCCTGTACTCCTGCCTTTGCTATTTTCCTTTTTCTAGTCCTCCTGGTTTAGACCATTGCCCGTTCTGGACTCTGTACCCGCCTGCCTGACCATTTTGCCTGCCTTGACCTCGAGCCTGTCTGCCACTCTGTACCTCCTGGACTCTGAACTGGTTTTGCCCTTTTGCCTGTCCACGACCATTCTCTTGCCTACTCCTTTTTGGATTATTAAACATCTTAAAGGTGTAGTTTAGAGAAACTAACAAGGTTAGCTAGCCAGCTATATTCGTTCGCAGCGACGCCGTTTTCCAAACAAACTCAACACCACAGCCACTGCTAGCTAGCCAACTTTACCAACTAGCAGTACTGTAGAAACTAAATACATTACAACGGAACGATTTGATTAGTGTAATGTTATCTAGCTACATAGTTGTCTTTGTATCAAAGATAAAAGTGTAGTACAGAGAAACTATCGAGATTAGCTAGCCAGCTACATTTTCAAACAAAGTCAACAACGCAGCCACTGCTAGCTGGCCAACTTTACCAGCTAGCAGTACTGTATCATTTTAGTCAATAAGATTTTTGCAACGTAAGCTTAACTTTCTGAACATTCGAGATGTGTAGTCCACTTGTGTAGCTAGCAGGACTGACTTTGTGTTAGCTAGCCAACGTTTAATTACTTCTGCGTTATGAAAGGAACTAGATACGGACACGAATGATCCATTGGTAGTTTGTTGTAACCAAGTATTGGTGCTAACCGTGTGTTATTGGATGCTAGCATGCTAGTTAGCTACGGCGTCATAGGATACGGTGCACTGGTGTAACGCCCTGGCCATAGAGAGGGGTTTTTGTTCTTTATTTTGGTTAGGCCAGGGCGTTCTATGTTCTTTTTCTATGTTTTTGTATTTCTTTGTTTTGGGCCGTGTCTGGCTCCCAATCAGGCACAGCTGAAGTTCGTTGTTGTTGATTGGGATTCACACATAAGTGCATGTTTTTCCATTTGGGTTTTGTGGGTAATTGTTTCTGTCATTGTGTTTCACCTGACAGGACTGTTTGGCTGTCAGTTTCTTGTTTTGTTTTGTATAGTGTTCTTTCTATAATTAAATATGATGAACACTAACTCCGCTGCATTTTGGTCCACTCTATCTCAAGACAGCCGTTACAGAATTACCCACCAAACAAGGACCAAGCAGCAGAGGAAGGAGCAGCACCAGGAGAGCAGCATGATGGACTCATGGACGTGGGAACAAATACTGGACGGAGAGGGACCATGGACTCAGGCTGGGGAGTATCGCCTCCCGCAATGGGAGATTGAAGCGGCGAGAGCGGAGAGGCGATGGTATGAGGAGAGGGAGCGCAACAGGCACGAGAGGCAGCCCCAAGATTTTTTTTTGGGGGGGCACACGGGACAGTCGGCGGTGCTGAGGTCGGAACCAGAGCCAGTCGGGTTGACGTTGGAGGTGAGCGAAGGGTGCAAAGCAGAGACAGTAAGGAGTTGATGGGGAGATTGGAGGAGAGAGAGATGAGAGACCTGCTGGTTTGGTGCATAAGGCACGGCATTCGCCCTACGGAGCGTGTCAGTGAATTGATGTCACCTGAGTCAGTTCTCCATACTCGTCCTGAGGTGCGTGCTGGCCGTCTGTTGAAGACTGTGCCTGCGCCCAGAAACAGGCCTCCTGCATGTCTTCCCAGCCCTGCACGTCCTGTGCCTACGCCCAGAAACAGGCCTCCTGCATGTCTTCCCAGCCCTGCACATCCTGTGCATACGCCCAGAACCAGGCCTCCTGCAAGTCTTCCCATCCTGGTCAGTCCTGTGCCTCCTCCTAGGACCAGGCCACCAGTGGGTCTCCCCATCCTGGTCTGTCCTGTGCCTGCTCCACGGACCAGGCCTCCAGTGGGTCTCCCCATCCTGGTCAAGCCCGTGCCTCCTCCTCGGACCAGTCCTCCAGTGGGTTTCCCCATCTTGGTTAAGCCTGTGCCTCCTCCTTGGACCAGGCCTCCAGTAGGTCTCCCCATCCTGGTTAAGCCTGTGCCTCCTCCTCGGACCAGGCCTCCAGTGGGTCTCCCCATTCTGGTCTGTGCTGTGCCTGCTCCACGGACCAGGCCTCCAGTGGGTCTCCCCATCCTGGTCAGTCCTGTGCCTCCTCCTAGGACCAGGCCACCAGTGGGTCTCCCCATCCTGGTCCGTCCTGTGCCACCTCCCAGGACTAGGCCTCCAGTGGGTCTCGCCAGTCCGGAGCCGCCAGAGCGGCCCGCCTGTTCGGAGCCGCCAGAGCGGCCCGCCTGTCCGGAGCCGCCAGAGCGGCCCGCCTGTCCGGAGCCGCCAGAGCGGCCCGCCTGTCCGGAGCCGCCAGAGCGGCCCGCCTGTCCGGATCCGCCAGAGCGGCCCGCCTGTCCGGATCCGCCAGAGCGGCCCGCCTGTCCGGATCTGCCAGAATGGCCCGCCAGCCGGGCGCAGCCATCGCCGCCCGCCAGCCGGGCGCAGCAAGGGTCATCCGCCAGTCGGGCGCAGCCATCGCCGCCCGCCAGCCGGGCGCAGCAAGGGACACCCGCCAGCCGGGCGCAGCCATCGCCGCCCGCCAACCGGGCGCAGCCAGGGTCGTCCGCCAGCCGGGCACAACAAGGGTCGCCCGCTAGCCGGGCGAAGTCAGGGTCGGCCACCAGACCTTCGGCGCGGCCAGGTGCGCCACCTAAGTGGCCGACGCCAAGGGTGGAACAGAGGCCACGTCCCGCACCTGAGCCGCCGCCGTAAGAAGGCCCACCCGAACCCTCCCCTACAGTGTCAGGTTTTGCGGCCGGAGTCCGCACCTTGGGGGAGGGGGGTACTGTAATGCCCTGGCCATAGAGAGGGGTTTTTGTTCTTTATTTTGGTTAGGCCAGGGTGTTACATTGGGTGGGCGTTCTATGTTCTTTTTCTATGTTTTTGTATTTCTTTGTTTTGGGCCGTGTGTGGCTCCCAATCAGGCACAGCTGAAGTTCGTTGTTGTTGATTGGGAGTCACATATAAGTGCATGTTTTTCTGTTGGGGTTTTGTGGGTAATTGTTTCTGTCATTGTGTTTCACCTGACAGGACTGTTTGGCTGTCAGTTTCTTGTTTTGTTTTGTAGAGTGTTCTTTCTATAATTAAATATGATGAACACTAACTCCACTGCGTTTTGGTCCACTCTCTCTCACGACAGCCGTTACAACTGGGTGGGTTTCACGGAAGAATACTGTACCAAATTATCTAGCTGAATAAACTAAGTTTGAGCCTATTCCTGGAAACATTGAACCACTGTAGTTTACATCAATTATAATTTCTGAAGTGGAAGTTGGAAGAGTTATATTTGAGTGTATCAGTGAAAGGTTAGTGAGGGAGGCCCTGCTCTCTCGCTTCCCCAGTTGTTTAGTTAATTTTCATTCCAATCTACTTTGCATTAGCATAGCCTCTTCTGTAGCCTGTCAACTATGTGTCTGTCTATCCCTGTTCTCTCCTCTCTGCACAAGCCATACAAATGCTTCACACCGCGTGGCTGCTGCCACTCTAACCTGGTGGTCCCAGCGCGTACGACCCACGTGGAGCTCCAGGTCTCCGGAAGCCTCTGGAACTGCCGGTCTGCGGCCAACAAGGCAGAGTTCATCTCAGCCTATGCTACCCTCCAGTCCCTCGACTTCTTGGCGCTGACGGAAACATGGATTACCACAGAAAACACTGCTACTCCTACTGCTCTCTCCTCGTCTGACCACGTGTTCTCGCATACCCCGAGAGCATCTCGTCAGCGGGGTGGTGGCACTGGAATCCTCATCTCTCCCAAGTGGACATTCTCTCTTTCTCCCCTGACCCATCTGTCTATCTCCTCCTTTGAATTCCATGCTGTCACAGTCACTAGCCCATTCAAGCTTAACATCCTTATCATTTATCGCCCTCCAGGTTCCCTTGGAGAGTTCATCAATGAGCTTGACGCCTTGATAAGTTCCTTTCCTGAGGATGGCTCACCCCTCAAAGTTCTGGGTGACTTTAACCTCCCTACGTTTACGTTTGACTCATTTCTCTCTGCCTCCTTTCCACTCCTCTCCTCTTTTGACCTCACCCTCTCACCGTCCCCCCCTACTCAAAAGGCAGGCAATACGCTTGACCTCATCTTTACTAGATGCTGTTCTTCTACTAATCTCACTGCAACTCCCCTCCAAGTCTCCGACCACTACCTTGTATCCTTTTCCCTCTTGCTCTCCTCCAACAATACTTACTCTGCCCCTACTCAGATGGTATTGCGCCGTCGCAACCTTCACTCTCTCTCTCCTGCTACTCTCTCCTCTTCCATCCTGTCATCTCTTCCCTCTGCTCAATCCTACTCTAACCTATCTCCTGATTCTGCCTCCTCAACCCTCCTCTCCTCCCTTTCTGCATCCTTTGACTCTCTATGTCCCCTATCCTCCCGGCCGGCTCGGTCCTCCCCTCCTGCTCCGTGGCTTGACGACTCATTGCGAGCTCACAGAACAGGGCTCCGGGCAGCCGAGCGGAAATGGAGGAAAACTAGCCTCCCTGCGGACCTGGCATCTTTTCACTCCCTCCTCTCTACATTTTCTTCCTCTGTTTCTGCTGCTAAAGCCACTTTCTACCACTCTAAATTCCAAGCATCTGCCTCTAACCCTAGGAAGCTCTTTGCCACCTTCTCCTCCCTCCTGAATCCTCCTCCCCCTCCCCCTCCTCCCTCTCTGCGGATGACTTCGTCAACCATTTTGAAAAGAAGGTTGACAACATCCAATCCTCATTTGTTAAGTCAAACGACACCGCTGGTCCTGCTCACATTGCCCTACCCTATGCTTTGACCTCTTTCTCCCCTCTCTCTCCAGATGAAATCTTGCGACTTGTGATGGCCGGCCGCCCAACAACCTGCCCGCTTGACCCTATCCCCTCCTCTCTTCTCCAGACCATTTCCAGAGACCTTCTCCCTTACCTCACCTCGCTCATCAACTCATCCTTGACCGCTGGCTACGTCCCTTCCGTCTTCAAGAGAGCGAGAGTTGCACCCCTTCTCAAAAAACCTACACTCGATCCCTCCGATGTCAACAACTACAGACCAGTATCCCTTCTTTATTTTCTCTCCAAAACTCTTGATAGTGCCTTCCTTGGCCAGCTCTCTTGCTATCTCTCTCAGAATGACCTTCTTGATCCAAATCAGTCAGGTTTCAAGACTGGTCATTCAACTGAGACTGCTCTTCTCTGTGTAATGGAGGCTCTCCGCACTGCTAAAGCTAACTCTCTCTCCTCTGCTCTCATCCTTCTAGACCTATCTGCTGCCTTTGATACTGTGAACCATCAGATCCTCCTCTCCACCCTCTCCGAGTTGGGCATCTCTGGCGTGGCTCACTCTTGGATTGCGTCCTACCTGACAGGTCGCTCCTACCAGGTGGCGTGGTGAGAATCTGTCTCCGGACCACGTACTCTCACCACTGGTGTCCCCCAGTGCTCAGTTCTAGGCCCTCTCCTATTCTTGCTATACACCAAGTCACTTGGCTCTGTCATATCCTCACATGGTCTCTCCTATCATTGCTACGCAGATGACACACAATTCATCTTCTCCTTTCCCCCCTCTGATAACCAGGTGGCGAATCGCATCTCTGCATGTCTGGCAGACATATCAGTGTGGATGACGGATCACCACCTCAAGCTGAACCTCGGCAAGACGGAGCTGCTCTTCCTCCCAGGGAAGGACTGCCTGTTCCATGATCTCGCCATCACGGTTGACAACTCCATTGTGTCCTCCTCCCAGAGTGCTAAGAGCCTTGGCGTGACCCTGGACAATACCCTGTCATTCTCCGCTAACATCAAGGCGGTGACCCGATCCTGTAGGTTCATGCTCTACAACATTCGCAGAGTACGACCCTGCCTTACACAGGAAGCGGCGCAGGTCCTAATCCAGGCACTTGTCATCTCCCGTCTGGATTACTGCAACTCGCTGTTGGCTGGGCTCCCTGCCTTTGCCATTAAACCCCTACAACTCATCCAGAACGCCGCAGCCCGTCTGGTGTTCAACGTTCCCAAGTTCTCTCACGTCACCCCGCTCCTCCGCACACTCCACTGGCTTCCAGTTGAAGCTCGCATCTGCTACAAGACCATGGTGCTTGCCTACGGAGCTGTGAGGGGAACGGCACCTCCGTACCTTCAGGCTCTGATCAGTCCCTACACTCAAACAAGGGCACTGCGTTCATCCACCTCTGGCCTGCTGGCCCCCCTACCTCTGCGGAAGCACAGTTCCCGCTCAGCCCAGTCAAAGTGGTTGTTCCACTGGATATCATAATTTGTAAGTCGCTCTGGATAAGAGCGTCTGCTAAATGACGTAAATGTAAATGTTAAACTCCAACCATCTGCCTCCTGTGTCTGCATCTGGGTCTCGCCTTGTGTCGTTATAGTAATAGTTTCTACTGCTGATTGCCCCTTTAATGATTGACAGTCAGTAAAAAGAAAAACATTGAATTTCATAATTTAATCAATAAAATGCAGTAGTCAGTTAGCAAGTGTAATCACTGGCCTGGAATGCCATTATTTACAGACATGTTTTATAGATGCTTGTATACAAGAGCTACATTTTTATGTCTGATATTGTGAAGGTTGAAGGTACAAATCTGTATAATATTGAATGAGATGCAACATTTGCATGTAAAACAAATGACAATCTAAAGCCAAAAGGGGATGATACATTTATCATGTCATAAAATTACTGAAATAGACAGAGGTGTGAGCAGCCCTTCACTGGGTCTGTTTATGCCTCATTTGGTTTCAGAACGACCAAGTCCAAGCAATAGATATAAAAAAATCCCCTTTCATCCATTGTCTGCAAACTCTAATAGGCTAAATTATTACGCCCTTGATCAATCCACAATCTGTCGAGGATGGACGGTCATACATACAGACATTTTCAAATACCTGATGTCCAATTAACCAAGCCTTAATAAATTAACACCAATTGTATGTGTTTTATTTGAATATCTTGGATTATATTTTTAAGAACAGTCTGTGTTGTAATTTCCAATGTTTGAAAAAAAAGATGATCAATTTACAGCAAATTCTGAAACTGACTTTATTTTACTTTTAACAATTAATAACTATTGCAGTTGGGTAGGTTGAATAATATAATAATTCAGTGTTTGCATTCATGCCCATGTTTGATGGAGACGCACTGTATTGGTACATTTACACATGCATTTAGCTAAGTCCCATGAGAAACATTGGGCACATCTTGCAGTCTTTACCCCTGTCTTGTTGTTAGAGAAACCCATTCCTCTTACAACAGCATAGTGTTACTTTACCTGGTAGTGGCTTGACTTGTCCTTTACGCCCAATCAGCCCCAACAGCTGCAGTTAAGATTTTTTTTCTCACGTTTTCTCAAATATTCCAAAGACTCTCTCTTCGCTGTGATGTTGAGGATAAGTCCTAAACGAGAGGAGGAATCACCACCACGCATTAAATATCTGCAGTTTGCCTTGTGGAGACAAAGAGAGAGAGGGGGAGAGAGAGAGAGAGAGAGCGTGAGGGAGAGAGAGATACAACCCATATTTATGTTAATTTCTTTTTCTTTTTATACTTTAACTATTTGCACATTGTTACAACACTGTATGTACCCATAATATAACATTTGATATGACTCTATTCCTTTGGAACTTTTGTGAGTGTAATGTTAACTGTTCATTTTTTATTTTTTATTTCACTTTTGTATATTATCTATTTAACTTGCTTTGGCAATGTAAAAATGTGTTTACAATAAAGCCCATTGAATTCAATTTAATTTCATAGAGAGAGAGAGAGAGAGGAGCGCACACTATGCGGTGGAATATTTTTGGATTCCCTCTCCCCTGTCTCAACCGTCAGTGCTTACATGAAGAGGATTTTGGTAAGATCTTATGAGAGAGGGAAAGACAGATGTGACTTTAATTTTCACTGATTCTCAGGTACAGGCATTTGGCTGAAGATCTTGTAAGAGACTATTGCGCACTTTGTGTGAAAGAGTCAGCTCTTGAAAATGGGTGCGGGATGTGCACACATTGTATATTCTGAAAGATTAAAAAAAACTCAGTAAGTACAGCACGTTTGTATAAATGTGTGACAGTGTAACATGTTTTAGCGGTTAAGACATTGATCGATGGCTGAGACGTCAATACCTTTTACCGAGTCCATCTCCCCGACAGGGAAAGCTTTACTCTGCTACCTATAGCACATACAATATTTTCTAGCCTAGTGTTTTTGTACAACCAGCATTGTATTCAAGATTTGACTTATTGAAATCCAATTAATGAGGTCTAGTGCACAATTTGGGAATGTGCATGACTGTTACATGTAGAAAATAACTAAAGCTTTCGACCTCATAATCAAAATAATATTGTGCCATATTGTGCCTATAATATTGTATAGGCCTATATGACAGTTAAATTACATTGATAATATTGGTCCATTTTTACAGTTTTTTTTTTACAATGAAATTAAAAACCTCCCTAGTGTCTAAAACAATGAATTGCATCAGTTTTAATATCTCTGTCTCTCTCTCTCTCTCTCTCTCCTCGAGTGCGCGCCATAGACTCATTAACTACTCCCCATCCCCGTATGATCAGAAATCATAATTTATAAATCATCATAATCTGATTATAAATTTCCTGAATGAACAATTGCACCTTTTTTATTAATTTAAATGTTATGAAACTGATTACACAACACAATAGAATTTGGCATTTATTTGCAGTTGAATAAAACAAATATCCTATTTTTAGATGTCTTTGAAGCATGCAGCAGCCAGTCTCAAAAGATTACTTCTGACTGATGCATAAAGTTGTGGGAGCTGCACACATAGGCCAATTTCACATAAAACAAGTGCTTCCAACACGTCATGAAGTTATGCAGGTAAGACAATATCTTATGTCTCAGACAGTTGGCCTACTCGTCTTAATACATTTCAGTTTTGATCCACTGACGCAGGGGACAGGGTGTGGGGGGAAACCTATTTTTCTGACTGGTATGGGCACGCATATCACAGAGGTGAAGCCTATATCTGTGTGTGCTGTCTCGATGTCTCCTCTTTAACAGTGCAGTGGCCTAAAAACAAAAGCAGACGCTTAAGTAAGCCTACTCTCATAGTAACATATTTGACCAAATAATGTATTTTTCATTTAGGCCCACCATGAGGCTTATCAAAACGGCCCATAGGCCTATACATTGATTTACTAATACAGTGAGGTAAACACCAGGCCCTCTGGTGGAAATATACACTCTTAGAAAAAAGGATTCCAAAAGGGTTCTTCGGCTGTCCCCATAGGAGAACCATTTTGGTTCCATGTCGAACCCTCTGTAGAAACGGTTTCAACTGGAAACAATAAAGGGTTCTTCAAACGGTTCTCCTACTGTATGGGGACAGCCAAAGAACCCCCTAAATATTACCTTTTTTCAAGAAGTGCAGGCACAACATCTTCACAGTATTACATTCACTTATATGGCATCATGTGTGGGTGCCCACAGTAGCACAGTGTTACCAAATGTTTACTTATCAGGATTCTACGTCTATTCTGACACCTAGAGGTATGAAATAATACTACAGCAGGGGTCTCCAACCCTGTTCCTGTAGAGCTACCCTCCTGTAGGTTTTCGCTTCAACCCCAGTTGTAACTAACCTGGTTCAGTTTATCAATCAGCTAATTATTAGAATCAGGTGTGCTAGATTAGGGTTGGAAAACCTGCAGGAAGGTTGCTCTACAGGAACAGAGATGGAGAGACATGTACTACAGCCACTACCAGATTGGCTTTATTCAACACATGGGTCCAATCCCAAAAGGACCCCTAGACCCTATACTATACCCTATGCATTTGTGGAGATCTGATCATATTAGACATCTGCAATCAATATAGTAATAGCTCCACCTTGCCTTCTGATAGGCTAAGTGGAAGTTTCACCATATTGCTTATAAGCCTTAAACAAATCAAATCATCTCAGATCTTCGCAAGTGCATAGGGTCTGGAGGTCCATTTGGGAAAGGAGCAAAGCTCAGGTAAAAAGTTAGATGTAAACCCGCCTCAGTCTTCTGAAAACCTAACGCTGGGATAGAGTTTTATTTTTCAGCGAGACAATTACACACATTTTAATTCCCAAGGCACACCAGAATGGCTTTCCAAGAGGTGTTGCTTAATGGTCTAGTCTCAGTGCTTGAGCAATTTTGACAAAAACACTGGATATATGTTGACGCAAGAGTTGTGCAAAGTTGTTGTTTCCTCCAAGTATTAACTAAGGGGGTAGAGACTTATCCAAGTATGATTTTTCTGTTTATTTTGTATTTGTTTTGAAACATTTCTTTAACTTTTTTCACTTTGAAAATGTAGAGTAGGTTGTGTAGATATGTAGGGGAAAAAATCAGGTGTGCTTCTAGATATGAATTGAATCCCTTTTTAGATACAATTTTAAGGCATCAAGATGTTAACTTCCTATTCCATGCTCAAAAAAATGTCAATTATTATGTTTTATACTAATACAATTGCTTAGAGAAAGAGATTGTCTCAAAATATATGGTAAAAAAATATTGATAGCCCTGTTTTCAATTCTCAGCCTCCCTTTGATTATTTTTCTAATTATATTATATTGTCTTTTTTTTATTTTTATCAAAGTACAAATAATTTTAGACCTGAATGTATGTATTGCCCCTCATCATCATTTTGAGATAAACCAAGTTAAAATGATGATACTATTTTGAATGCCTCAAGATATTTTAATGCATAAAATCAACCTAATATAAGTGATATTGCCTTCTCTGTGGCTCAGTTGGTAGAGCATGGTGTTTGCAACGCCAGCATGGTGTGTGCAACGCCAGGGTTGTGGGTTTGATTCCCACGGGGGGCCAGTACAAAAAAATTAAAAACAAAAAAAATGCATGAAATTAAATGTATGCATTCACTACTGTAAGTCGCTCTGGATAAGAGCGTCTGCTAAATGACTAAAATGTAAAATGTAAATATTGAACTTCAATCTTTATTGATAGTGCTGCGAAGTACAACCAGGCAACAAAGAACAACATAATAAAAATAGGCTATGATGTTTAGATGAGGAGCATATATTTTCAGGAAGCCCTATAGAGGTAAATATATTCCCATCTATTCATTTTAATAGTGCAGAATTATAACTATTTAACAGCTATACATATCGGTTGTAACAATATTAGAGACAGGGACTGGTACCACAGAATAGCAATTCCATTGAATATAGGGTAATGAATCACAGATATGGAGAGCTCTCTTGGATCTGTGATCATAGAAATGGAACCATGAATACTGGAAATCTGAGTAGTGGGGTTAATAGCACAGAAAAGATCAAATCAAACTGCAGTGCTTTAGAGCACAAGAACAAATGAAGTAAAGAACAGAGAACAGCACTTTGTGAACCCTTTCTTAGGCAAAGACACAGTAAGGGGACACGGAATATGGACCACACTGTTGGTTGATGAGAGGATACTGATCAAAATCAAAACTATTATGGCAAAACATCTAGAAAAAATCCACATAATATATTTTAGAGTAATGTTTTATTACTTTTGGTGTAAATTGCTTCAAAATATGAAAAATATATAATAGATTACGTAAAAAGAAAGATATGTGCAGAGTTACCAGAATTACCAGCCTCAAAAATTACTGCCCAAATAAATGTTTCACGGAGTTCAAGTTCAACACATCTCAACGTCAACTGTTCAGAGGAAAATGCGTGAATCAGGCCTTTATGGTCGAATTTCTGAAAAGAAACCACTACTAAAGGACAACAATAAGAAGAAGAGACTTGCTTGGGCCAAGAAACACGAGCAATTGACATCAGACTGGTGGAAATCTGTCTGATTACTCAAAATCTGCTGTGTCTTTGTGAGACGCCATCTTTCCATAGAGTTGTCATATTAGTTAGCAGGCCAATCCGTGCTGACGCTACAGACCTTTTTGTGAGAATAACAATTTTCGGGATGTCTCCTGGTCTGACTAACAGTGCTGTAGCTCTGCCACTTTCCACCGCAGATGCGGAAGGGCAACATAGGTGGATACGGAGGATTGAGACGCAGCCCTTGCAAAAAAAGATATCTGGTGTGTTTACGGACATATTCAATCACTCCCTATTCCAGTCTGCTGTCCTCACATGCTTAAAGATGGCCACCATTGTTCCTGTACCGAAGAAGGCAAAGAGAACATAACTAAATGACTATTGCCCTGTAGCACGCACTTATGTCATCATGAAGTGCTTCGAGAGACTAGTCAAGGATCATATCACCTCCACCTTACTTGCCACTCTAGACCCATTTCAGTTTGCATACTGCACCAACAGGTCCACAGACAATGCAATCGCCATCACACTGCACACTGCCCTATCCCATCTGGACAAGAGGAATACCTATGTAAGAATGCTGTTCATTGACTACAGCTCAGCATTCAACACCATAGTACCCTCCAAGCTCATCATTAAGCTTAAGGCCCTGTGCAATTGTGTCCTGGACTTTCTGACAGGTCACCCCCAGGTGGTGAGGGTAGGAAACAACATCTCCACTTGGCTGATCCTCAACACTGGGGCCACACAAGAGTGCCTGCTCAGCCCCCTCTTGTACTCCCTGTTCACCCATGACTGCGTGGCCATGCACGCCTCCAACTCAATCATGAAGTTTGCAGACGACACAACAGTAGTGGGCTTGATTACCAACAACGATGAGACAGCCTACAGGGAGGAGGTGAGGGCACTTAGAGCGTGGTGTCAGGTGTAATTCAGATGTTGGCCACTAGATGGCAGCAGTGCATGTGTAAAGTTTTAGACTGATCCAATGCATTTCCATTCAAAATGTTGTATCAAGACCGCCCAAATGTGCCTAATTTGTTTTAATAACTTTTCATGTTCAAAATTGTGCACTCTCCTCAGATAATAGCATGGTATTCTTTCACTAAACTAACAACTGTAAATTGGACAGTGCAGTTAGATTAACAAGAATTTAAGCTTTTTGCCAATATCAGATATGTCTATGTCCTGGGAAATGTGTTACTTTCAACCTAATGCTAATCGCATTATCCCACATTAGCTCAACCGTGCCGTGGAAGGGACGCTGATCCTGAAGAAGTTTTTAATGTTCTACTAGAATGAGGAGTGACAATGACAAAGCGCAGAAATTATTGTTCCAAAATTGGAGAGCACATTGGGAGGGATCTTTTACAGTGTTTTCAGAAAGTATTGACACCCCTTCACTTTTTACAGATTTTGTTGTGTTACAGCCTGAATTTAAAATTGGTTAAATTTAGATTTTGTGTCACTGATCTACAAATACCTCATAATGTCAAAGTACAATTTTGTTCATAGAAAATGATAGAAATTAATAAAAAATGTAAAGCTGAAATGTCTTCAGTCAGTAATTATTCAACCCCTTTGCTTTGGCAAGGCTAAATAAGTTCAGGAGTAAAAATGTGCTTAATAAAACACATAACATGTTGCAGGTACTCATTCCGTGTTCAATAAACAAGATTTTTTACTGACCTCTCCATTCCTGTACTCCACACATACAATTATCTTTACTTTCCCTCAATCGAGTAGTGAATTTCAAGCACAAAAAACAGGGTTTTTTTTCAATGCCTCACAAAAAATGGCACCGATTGGTAGATGTGTAAAAAAAAACAGACACTGAATATGCCCTTGAGCATGGTAAAGTTATTTATTAGGCTTTGGATGGTGACTCATGCCTACACGATGCTGATTGGGTTACAGGGAATCCACTTTCGATTGGCTCACAATCCCACGGCCAGTGTAGAACATAGTTGCAATCCAATTTATTTTAAGTGATGCCAACTTCCATGGAAATCTGTTGTTAAGACCGGACGTGAGAGAGAGAACAATAGCTGAACATGGGCTTAAACTTGCGACGCTCCTACCCCTTGACCCCCCCCCCCCCCCCCCGGAATGTGGCCAACTCCTCAGTAAGAAAGTAGCTATTGGCTGTCCTAAAAGTCGCTAGAAGTCTCTAAATTACATCACCTAATTTGCATAATTGGCCATGTGCATGTAATTGTGATGGACGTTGTAGGAGAGAGGAATAACGTTGTGGGAGAGACAAAAAGTAAGTAAAAAACACCCTAAATATATTTAGAACTACAAATGAACTTTCTTCTGTCGATTCTTGTTTTTTTTATGTCACAATTCCAACCCTCCTCCTTTGTCGGGCTCCTTTGTCGGGCTTGGGACCGACAAAAGTGACCCAAAAGAGACACTCTGGTGGAGTTACTTTGTTTATTATTATATATATTTTTAAGTTTAGTTTTCTTAATTTGGTTTGGTTTTTAACCTCATGGTCCACTTAGGAGCCTACAACAAGTCACAGTAAAACATGAACATTTTTAACCATAACATTTTTGTTATTTTTTTTGTATACAATCTACATTAACAATCTAAATAGACCAAAAAGAGACAATAGAAAAAAACTGTCAATGGAAAATTATGGTAACTAGTCTGGCCCTAATTCAGGTTAATTGAATTTTTTAATGTAAGCCAGGGCGGGATTAGCCAGCGGTGGCTTCCGCATGCGCAATTCATTTGCAGTCTGGACGCGTAGGGGTGAACATCTCCTGCTCTGACTGCAGCTGGGAGGGACCGCTGCGCGAGGACTGGGCCGCCTGTGAGTGCCTTGGAACGGGGGTGGGGCCCACGGCAGCACCCGCTGCTCGTTGAGAAGAGTAAGAACGATACGTGCTTTCACGTCAGAGTCTCCAAAAGTCTCCAATAACACCAGAAAAAGTTGCACGATTTGTCGCTAGTCGATTTTTTTGAAAACGTGTCACCAGAGGGGTCTGAATACTCGCTAAATATAGCGACAAAGTCGCTAAGTTGGCAATACTCCCCCACTCTACCGCTTTCTTGGATTCCTCTTCGGACCTGCTTACCCAGCCCCAACTCCCCTCGCTCCAGCCTCAGCCTCAGCACCTGGCTCCCTGCAACCCGCCCAAGCTTCCCCTGGCCTGCACCCCATCTTCCCTCTGTTTTTTAATACATACCTTGGTTACCTTATCCCAGTCTCCTCGTCTGAGTCTGCTCTTGGGTTAACCTGCTCCGCTCCGCGTAACAGAATGTAAGCAATAAACTGTCACATAGTATCAGTATTAATGTTGATGACTGCATGTACCAGCTGGGTAGTAATAGAACACAAAAGTCCTATTTTACAACTGCGTAATAATGACCATCACAATGTCCTTTATATTGTGATTTATGAATGAAGACAATAAAAATGACAAATGACAGCTGTAAAAAGGAATGTATGACTATAGACAGAGATGTCATGTTTTAAGGCTCTTTTAATAGTCTTTGCTTTAGATCTGCACAGTGTGGTGGATCTATAAACTGCAATTTCAAAATAAGCTTGATTAGGTCCTCAGTACACATTATTACGTTGATTGGTGTGCTAATTTATAGTATGGTCATAATGAAATACTGGAATGCAGGTAAAATAAGTTATTCTATTCTCTTTGGTAGAAGGAAGTATCACATTCTCATACTTTGTCACTGTTCAGTAGATACCCACAGCCTGACATAAAATGACTCATATACATTCTTATACAGATACAAATCCTGATAGTTTAAACTATTACAAACTACACAAACCTACAAAGCCGATGAACAAATAAACAAGAGATTACATTTCCCACAATCACCAGTTAAACCATCAGCTATGTTTGAGATATCAATAAAAACACCTAAAGTTAATGATTTTATTTGTAGTTTTAATCATTATAACTGCTCTATTTTCCGTTGCCCTGTGAAACAAAAGCCTAATCAGCATGAATGTATAGGCGCACTTTTTGGTGTATTCCATAGTAGAAACAATCCTTTTGGAAGTTGTTGGACTCCACCACTTCTTTATAGTAGCTGACAGCATGCACCTGGTAGTTGGGGAGACTTCTGCTGAGGACCTGAGCCACATCCATCATGTTCCTCTTCAGCTTCTGCCCCTCAATCTCTTGCTGGATCTGAACCTCGTTGATAGGCTTAGGCTGAACACTGAAAGAGATCATCACTTTGATGTTGTTCTTGGTCATCACTTCAAAGTAATTAGCTCCTCCCTCACTGCCATGGTACTTCTTTCCAACTAGGCAGTTGAAACAGAAAAGGCGCTCCTTGTCATTGAAGACCCTGACAGACCAGCTCACCCAGTCATATTTCTCTTCAAGGGTTTTCAATATCGATTTAGTGAATTCAAGGTCAACACTGCCAGGTTTCTCCTTAAGCTGGTCGTCCATATCCTTTTTGGCTCTTTTGTGTAAATTTACAATGTAATCATCCAACACTGCTTTCATGCGGTTCTCAACATCATCCCAACGCTCCAGCCACTTCTTCACTATCTCATCCACCATAAACCCTTTCTTGAGGCTGGCGTAACCAATGACAGCAATGATGCCCGCCACAAAGAGCTTCTTAAGCTTGGCACAGAACTTTTCTACTGCCTTTCTACTCCATTGTTCTGTGGAAACCAGCATGGGCTTACCTGAGATATTGTCCCCAGTAAGATCATTGTAGAGGGCGTCCAGGTTCAAGTCTGCGTCCGTGTTCTCATAATGGCTGAGGAACTTCTCCATCTTCTTCTCTTTTGACTCGGGTTTGGCGTTGACAAAGTCCTGGTACTTCTCATGCTGGCTGAGAATTTTAGCCTCACGGTCAAAGTTCTGCTTATTCATGGAGATCTTCTCTAGCTCCACAGCAATTTGGTTGTTTTCAGCCTGGATGTCTTTCAGTTTCTGGTTGACCATGCTGAACTGATTAGTCAGATAGCGGGCGTCCTCTCCTTCTGGGTTGCTGAAGATCGCATTGGATACTAAGAATACAGCCTCCAGGATGGGATGGAGCTGGCCCACAGTGTCTGCCAGAATCGCAGAGGCCTGTCCCATGAGCTCCACCGCCTTCTCGATCTTGTCCTTGTTCTGCATGAGCCATTCTGCCATACTGGTAATTTTGAGGGCTCTGTCACAGACTAAGGTCCAACTAGGTCTTCAAAGGATCTTGAAATATGTTAATGTCTGAAAGAGAAAGAGGAACAAACCTAAAAACCAAACACCTGCAGACACCTGGCCCTCCATGGAATGAGTTTGTCACCCCTGGTGTAGAAAATTGTACCGTCTAAACCGCTGTGAAATACATTTTCCATAACCCAAAATATTATATATTCAGCTGTTTGAAGCTGGTGTTCAAAACCGGAAGTAAAAGATGCAAAAAGGAAACTTCAAAACGTGAAGCATAGAAATAGCACACAAATAACAGACATACCGCTTCTTAGACTTGCTTTCAATGGGAAAGATTTTTAACTCACATTTCTATGTGAATTTGGTCACCAAAAAAAGTTACATATTGTAGCTTTAAGAATACATTAAATCATTGGAATTTGTAGAAGTGTTTTGTAGATTTAATAAACATTTTGTAGATTTTTATTTTATTTTTAGACAACATTTCACAGGACTAGACGTAACATTGGGTGGGACTTAATGCCCAACCTTCACCAATTCAACAAACATTAATGACATCATACCTACAGTGCTTTCAGAAAGTATTCATCCCCCTGAACTCAAAATGGATTAAGTATTTTATTTTCTCACCCATCTACACACAGTACCCCATAATGACAAAGTTAATGACAGCTGAGCCTTTCTGGGTAAGTCTAAGAACTTTGCCCATGTGGATTGTACATGTGGATTGCAACTCCAGTGTATATTTGGCCTTATGTTTTAGGTTATTGACCTGCTAAAAGGTGAACTTGTATCCCAGTGTCTGTTGGAAAGCAGACTGAACTGGGTTTTCCTCTAGGATTTAGCATGTGTGCTTATCTGTAACCCGTTTCTTTTAACCTAAAAAAAACTCCCTAGTCCTTGCCGATGACAACCATACCTATAAAGTGATAGAGCCACCACCATGCTTAAAAATATGAGTGGTACTTCGTGATGTATTGTGTTGGATCTGCCCCAAATATGACACTTTGTATTCAGGATCAAAAAGTGAATTTCTTTGTCAATTATTTTGCAGTATTACAAGATAAATGTTTAGGAATAGTTATATTATGTACAGGCTTCCTCCTTTTCACTCTGTCAACTAGGTTAGTGTTGTGGAGTAACTACAATGTTGTTGATCCATCCTCAGTTTCTCCTATCACAGCCATTAAACTGTTGTAAAGTCACCATTGGCCTCATGGTGAAATCCCTGAGTGGTTTGCTTTCATCTCTGGCATCTGAGTAAGGAAGGACGCCTGTATCTTTGTAGTGACTGGGTGTATTGATACACCATCCATAGTGTAATTAATAACCTCATCATGTTCAAAGGGATATTCATTGTTATAGTTTTTCGACACCACACTCCACAAAGCCAGCCCTGCAGGTTCTAGTTTTTTTGCTTAGCATGATTATTGTCCAATCATATATGACCGACTGGCTCAAATCGGTCTTATGTAGCAGAATTTGATATTGTGTTTTTTACATTGGATAAAAGTAGAGACTCAGAACTACCAAATGGTACTTCATACACTACAGTTGAGAAACACTGGGAAAGTCATTTTGCTTTGAAAGTTGAAACTTGTACATTCACTTTTGAGAAAATGGCCTTTGACGTTTTGGTACTACTATTGGAGAGCCCTTCTTTGTCTACACCCATTCAGCATCGTTCACACCCTCTTAAGCTTTAGCCCCACCCATCTCTTTAAGGGTTGATCCGAATGTACTAACAACAGCAGTCAAGCACCCAAGCTAATTTGCTATCTACTTCCAGACATCTAAGTGAGATCGACAGCTCACTGAACATTACTCGGCCTAGCGGAGCTGGTTAGGCTGTTATCTTCTTATGGCTTGGGGGGCGCTATTTTCACGACCGGATGAAAAGTGTGCCCAGAGTAAACTGCCTGCTACTCAGGCCCAGAAGCTACGATATGCATATTATGAGTAGATTTGGATAGAAAACACTCAGAAGTTTCTAAAACAGAACTCATATGGCAGGCAAGAACCTGAGAAAAAATCCAACCAGGAAGTGGGAGATCTGAGGTTTGTAGTTTTTCAAGTGATTGCCTATCCAATATACAGTGTCTGTGGGGTCATATTGCACTTCCTAAGGCTTCCACTAGATGTCAACAGTCTTTAAAACATTGTTTCAGGCTTCTACTGTAAAGGGGGAGAGAATAAGAGCTGTTTGAACCAGGTGTCTGGCAGAATGCCATTAGCTAAATCACGCGCGCGGCCATGAGCGTGAGCTGCGTTCCCTTTCATTTCTAAAGACAAAGGAATTGTCTGGTTGGAATATTATTGAAGATTTATGATAAAAACATCCTAAAGATTGATTCTATACATCGTCTGACATGTTTCTATGAACGTTAATGGAACTTTTTTGACTTTTCGTCTGGACTTAGTGCCTGCACATTGTGCATTTGGATACTGTACTAAACGCGCGAACAAAAAGGAGGTATTTGGACATAAATGATGGACTTTATCGAACAAAACAAACATTTATTGTGGAACTGGGATTCCTGGGAGTGCATTCCAATGAAGATCATCAAAGGTAAGTGAATATTTATAATGCTATTTCTGACTTTTGTTGACTCAACAACATGGGGGGTATCTGTATGGCTTGTTTTGGTGGCTGAGCGCTGTACTCAGATTATCGCATGGTGTGCTTTTGCCGTAAAGCTTTTTTGAAATCTGACACAGTGGTTGCATTAAGGAGAATGGAGAATTCTATGTAAAACACTTGTATATTTCATCCACGTTTATGATGAGTATTTCTGTATATTGATGTGGCTCCCTGCAAAATCACTGGATGTTTTGGAGGCAAAACATTACTGAACATAGCGCGCCAATGTAAACTGAGATTTTTGGATATAAATATGAACTTTATCGAACAAAACATACATGTATTGTGTAACATGAAGTCCTATGAGTGTCATCTGATGAAGATCATCAAAGGTTAGTGATACATTTTATCTCTATTTCTGCTTTTTGTGACTCCTCTCTTTGGCTGGAAAATGGCTGTGTGGTTTTTTTGTGTGACTAGGTGCTGACCTAACATAATCGTATGGTGTGCTTTCGCTGTAAAGCCTTTTTGAAATCGGACACTGTGGTTGCATTAACAACAAGTTTATCTTTAAAATGGTGTATAATACTTGTATGTTTGAGGATTTTTTATCATCGAGATTTCTGTTGTTTGTATTTGGCGCCCTGCACTTTCACTGGCTGTTTACAAATCAATCCCGTTAACGGAGCCCTAAGAAGTTATGTTATCCAGAGTGTTAATGACTGCAAATGTGCTTTCAGATTGTCCATGTCACGACATCGACGGAAGGTGGCGCCCCTCCTCGCCCGGGTGGCGATCGACGGTCGTTGTCGCCAGCCTACTAGCTGCCACCGATCCTCTGTTTCACTTTCTGTTGGTTAGGTCTAGGTTAGGCATGCACCTGTTTTGTATTAGTTGTTTAGTGGGGGGGGGGGGGGGGGGGGGGGATTTAGTCCTGCTATGTAGGCTTGTTGTTTGTGCGTGATTGTTTGATGTCAGGACGATTCTCGTCTGAGGAATAGGTGTTTCCCTCTGCCTGTGGTTTCGCAAAGTTTATTGTGGGCTGCGTCCCTGCATTGTGTGTGGGCTGGTATTTTGGGCATTTGTTTTATGCGCCCCTGCCCTACCTAGTTTTTGGACTGAGTGGATACCTATTAAACGTGTGTTCACGGATTTGTGTCTCCTGCGCTTGACTTCACCCCTCCTGCTTCCTTGAGCCGCCTGACAGTCCAGTCATAAATTCAGAGCGTTTCGCTTTCAGAGCGCACAGCGGACGCTCGGGCCGATGGGTTTACTGACACCAGCCATATTCATCTGGTGTTGACCTATCATAAATTCATCAGTTATTCTGTGCTCTCTGGCACACTCAGATGATAGTACTCTGAAATCAGAGAAGATGGCCAGACTGAATTTACGACCGCACCCGAAATGGTTACTTGCATAGTTCAGTCTTTTGTTAAGACATGTAGCTAGCTAAGAAAATAGCTCTGAGATACAAATAATCAGGTCATACACGTAACCTTAGCTAGTGAGCCAGCCAGCTAACATTAGTTAGCTAGAAAGGTAAACAATGAATCATAATCACAACTCATGACGTTACTAACCTGCATGAATCTGTAGGTAAATAACCAACCAGGTTCAATGTTAGCTAGCTAACATTAGGCTATTGCAAGCCAAGTAAATGGCTCTTTCTGTCAAAATTAGAAACATGTAATATCTGATCATGTAGCTAGCCAGACTATCTAGATTATATTATACTATATTATAATGTAGCTAGTCTGGCTAGCTACATTATCAGATATTACATGTTTCTAATTTTGACAGATCTACCAATAGGTTTCCTTCTTTGCGAGGCATTGGAAAACTTGCCTGGTCTTTGTAGTTGAATCTGTGGTTGAAATTCACTGCTAGATTGAAGGACCTTACTGATAATTTTATATTTGGGGTATAGAGGTAGTCATTAAAAAATCATGTTAAAACACTCTTATTGCAGGCTGTGTCGCAGCCGTCCGCGACCGGGAGACCCATGAGGCGGCGCACAATTGGCCCAGCGTTGTCCGGGTTAGGGGAGGGTTTGGTTGGACGGGTTGTCCTTGTCCCACAGTCTAGTGACTCCTGTTGCGGGCCGGGCGCAATGCACGCTGACATGGTCGCCAGGTGTATGGTGTTTCCTCCAACACATTGCTGAGGCTGGCTTCCGGGTTAAGCGAGCATTGTGTCAAGAAGCAGTGCGGCTTGGCGGGGTCTCGTTACGAAGGACGCACGGCTCTCGACCTTCGCCTCTACCGAGTCCATACGGGAGTTGCAGCAATGGGACAAGACTAACTACCAATTGGATATCACAACATTGGGGAGAAGGGGTGAAAAAAATATTATAATAATAAATTAATAAAAATACATATTATTGCTCACAGAGTGAGACCATGTAATGTATTATGTGACCTTTTTAAGCAAAGTTTTACTCTTTAACTTATTTAGGCTTGCCACATCAAAAGGGTTGAATACTTATTGACTCCATTTTTTTGTAATTTGTTAAACATTTTGTGATGGAAAATGTTATCCTGTTAAGAGACACCCTTGAAAATGTTCAATGGGGGGGGCGACATGACCCCCTCCTTAGTGCTATCTGGCAAAACGCCCAGAATATGCTCTATAAGTTAAAATAGGAGACAGTGCCAGACACATGCCAGAACCAACCCTATGTACTATGACTATGTAATGTGTCTGTAACCAGTATATAAGAGATCTAACGGGACTGCCCCGACAGGAGCTCACTTGAGACTGGTACTTTAGGCATCTACGTTTGACTTTGACCACTCCAGCATGCTGTTAATAAACAATGATTAATTCAAGATTGACTTCGAGTGTCCCTGTGTAGAATTTCCACAACAATTTCTAAAAACATAATTCCTGTTTGACATTCTGGGGTACAGTGTGTAGGCCAGTGAGACAAAATCTCAAATTAATTTTAAAATCAGGCTGTAACACAACAAAATGTGGAAAAAGTCAAGGTGTGTGAATACCTTCCCACCGTATCCAGATATTTCTGGATTGTGTAATACTTTCTGCCATATGGCTTTAAATTGTGGTATTTTGTTTCTGTCTTTAGCCCACATGTTTTTAATAAGAATGCATTTGATTCACCCAAGTAAAAGCTTTGGGTGTCGATTTGATACAATTCCAAGTCTGGAAGGTGAAAACCACCCTCGTACTTAGGGAGATGTAATACTCTTTTTTCTATTAGTTTTATTTGACAATATATGACTGAGTATACCTTTTTAAAGATTGTCTTCAGTGGAGTAATTTGGGAGCCATGCCATTCTAAAGAAGTTTATTCTACCTGTCAGATTTATGGGAATATTGCTGCATTTAATTAAATCTGCTTTCATGTTATTGAGTAATGGGATAAAGTTATCTTTATATATTTGTTATTTGTTGTCACTTATGAAGCATTATTAAGTTATTGATCGTGAGTTATTCTCTTTTCTCCTATTGCCATTATTTCAGTTATTTTCCACATTCATTTTAAATCCTTAGATTTTCTAGTATTCTAAAAATGTTTGTAACAAATGGGGGCATTGAGTTTTCAATATTAGTCAGCTATATCAGGAGATCATCAGCAAATTAGTTTAGTTTATATTCATGTTTACAAATACTGATACCTGTTATGTTTAGGTCCTGTGTAATTCTTTCTGCAAGTGGTTAAATTGCCAGTGCCAACAGGAGTATGGAGAGAGGACATCCCTGTCTTCTGCCCCCTTATAAAGCAAATTCATCAGATAATGTATTTTTATTCTTAGTGATTATTTTTGGTCTGCTGATAGTTGCTTCAGTGTTGTTGAGTCTAAGAAGGCTTTAGGATCAGTCCAACTGTTGTTTCATTCTGATGTATATAGATTTTTATAGAAGCTTTTCAAATTGTCATTAATAGTGTTGTTGTTTCTAATGAAAGCATTTGTATCCTTATCTTTTAAAATTATAACTGGTTTGGTGTGTATTTGTTTTGTGAGAGCTGTGAGGTGTTTACCAGGTTTATTTGCTATGAAATAGTATGCTTTATTTAGTAGAATTCACTTGTTAGTCATCACAACATTTAACTGAAGGCGTTCTAATAAAAAAAAAAAAACTTACTGAGAAATTTTCCTGGTTTGGGATATGTGAAGTCTTCACCTGTAAAACAAAAACAGTTGACTCTGAGAATCATAATCCAAGGTTACAATTAAGAGAAGGAAAAAGGCTAGCCAAAAAGTATTTTTGTAACCTACAAGAGGTATTTTGTCCCTTTGGATCTTTCAATATCAGTTCCTCACATTTTCATATAGGTCTCAGATGTGCCCTATACTTCTCAAACAAGATGAGTTCATCAAAGAATAGAACATCTGGGTAAACAAAACTTGACAGGCTTGATGGTAATTCAAACTGCCCAGATAGTTAAACAAAATGGAGAACGGTAAAGAAAAGAGGAAGAAACTCACCTCTGATGGTCCAATAAAGTATACAGGTGGGGGCAGTCCAGTTAACCAACTGTCCAGGTGTGCCTCTGAACACCAGCCTCCTAGTGTTGGGATGTATATGTAGTCTCTCTCTCTCTCTCTCTCCCTCTCTCTCTCTCTCTCTCTCTCTCTCTCTCTCATATATATATCACTCCCCCTTTGGAACTGCTCTATCCCCTCTGAGCATTCCAACAGGAACCCATTCAGAGGGATGAGGGGCAGGCACTGAGACAGATAACACCCTATAAACACCGCCCATGCAAGGACACCACACTGCCATTCCCACAGGGTCTGGAGGGTTGTGTGCGTGTGCATGCCTGCAAGAGAGCAAAACAGGGAAAGTCAAGCAGCCCTTTACCACAAACACAGTACATTCGGAAAGTATAAAGACCCCTTGACTTTTTCCATATTTGTTACGTTACAGCCTTATTCTAAAATGGATAAAATAGTTTTTCATCAATCTACACACAATTCCCCATAATGACAAAGCAAAAACTTTTTTTTAGCAATTTTTGCATATTTGAAATAAAAAAATAATTACAAAAATCACATTTACATAAGAATTCAGACCCTTTACTCAGTACTTTGTTGAATCACCTTTTGCAGTGATTACAGACTCGAGTCTTCTTGGGTATGACGCTACAAGCTTGGCACAACTGTATTTGGAGACTTTCTCCCATTCTTCTCTGTAGATCGTCTCAAGCTTGGATGAGGAGCGTTGTTGCATAGCCATTTTCAGGTCTCTCCAGAGATGTTAGATCGGGTTCAAGTCCGGGCTCCGGCTGGGCCACTCAACGACATTCAGAGACTTGTCCCAAAGCTACTTCTGTGTTGTCTTGGCTGTGTGCCTGGGGTCATTGTCCTATTGGACCTTCACCCCAGTTTGAGGTCCTGAGCCCTCTGGAGCAGGTTTTCATCAAGAATCTCTCTGTACTTTGCTCCGTTAACCTTTCCCTCGATCCTGACTAGTCTCCCAGTCCCTGCCGCTGAAAAACATCCCCACAGCATGATGCTTCCACCACCATGCTTCACCGTAGGGATGGTGCCAGGTTTCCTCCAGACGTGACGATTGGCATTCAGGCCAAACAGTACAATCTTGGTTTCATCTGGCCAGAAAATGTTGTTTCTCATGGTCTGAGAGTCTTTAGGTCCATTTTGGGAAACTCCAAGCGGGCTGTCATGTGACTTTTACTGAGGAGTGTCTTCCGTCTGGCCACTCTACCATCAAGTTCTTATTTGTGGAGTGCTGCAGAGATGGTTGTCCTTCTGGAAGGTTCTCTCATCTCCACAGAGGAACTCTGGAGCTCTGTCAGAGTGACCATTGGGTCCTTGGTCACCTCCCTGACCAAGGCCCTTCTCCCCCGATTGCTCAATTTGGCCTGGCGGCCAGCTCTAGGAAGAGTCTTGGTGGTTCCAATCTTCTTCCATTTAAGAATGATGGAGGCCACTGTGTTCTTGGTGCTGCAGACATTTTTTGGTACCCTTCCCCAGATCTGTGCCTCAACACAATCCTGTCTCTGAGCTCTAAAGACAATTCCTTTGACCTCTTAATTTGGCTTTTGCTCTAACATACACTGTCAACTATGGGACCTTATTTGGCAGGTGTGTGCCTTTCCAAATCATGTCAAATCAATTGAATTTACCACAGGTGGACTCCAATCAAGTTGTAGAAACATCTCAAGGATGATCAATGGGAAAAGGATGCACCTGAGCTCAATTTCCCATAGTAAAGGGTCTGAATACTTATGTAAATAAGGTATTTGTTTTTTATTTTTTATAAATTTGCCAAAAAATCTTAACCTGTTTTCGCATTGTCAATAAGGGGTATTGTGTGTAGATTGATGAGGAACATTTTTTATTTAATCCATTTTAGAATAAGGCTGTAACGTAACAAAATGTGAAAAAGTCAAGGGTCTGAATACTTTCCGAATGCACTGTACAAGGGACATCAGAGATAAAGAATGTATGACACTTCTAATACCAACTGTGCACGTGCGTGTGTGCCACCGTGAGCCATCGTGTGCAAATAGATTTTGTCCCCCACACCAAACGAGATCACGACACGCAGGTTAAAATATCAAAACAAACTCTGAACCAATTTTATTAATTTGGGGACAGGTCGAAAAGCATTAAACATTTATGGCAATTTAGCTAGCTAGCTTGTTCTTGCTAGCTAATTTGTCCTATTTAGCTAGCTTGCTGTTGCAAGCTAATTTGTCCAGGGATATAAACATTGAGTTGTTATTTTACCTGAAATGCACAAGGTCCTCTACTCCGACAATGAATCCACACATAAAACAGATTGTTTATAGTCATCTCTCCTCCTTCCAAGCTTTTTCTTGTTTGAACTTATATGGTGATTGGTATCTAAACTTTCATAGTATTACCACGACGACCGACAACAGTTTGTCTTTCATTCCCCCACGTGGGTATAACCAATGAGGAGATGGCACGTGGGTATCTGCTTCTATAAACCAATGAGGAGATGGGAGAGGCAGGACTTGCAGCGCAATCATTGTCACAAATAGAACTGACTTCTATTTTAGCCCTTGGCAACGCAGACACTCGTTGACGCGTGCGAGCAGTGTTGGTACAATAATTGAATAATATATATTTCCAAATGTATTTTGCAACGCTCGTGCACACGACGTGAGCGGTGTTGTCAGCGTGTAACTCTTTTAACCTTGGAAATGCATTATCGTTGAAGGCAAGCTATCTGACATTTAGATTGAGGTGTAGTAATGGGGGTGAAATACACCCTGGAGCTGGAGTGACCAGTGCAGTGAAAAGACCTCTGTGTATCTGCATCCACACCATGGGAGGCAGAGCTCACCCACTGTCTTTGTGCTTCATCCTTGACCGAGACACACACTGTCTGATATGACCAACCAGTCCAGTTAACACGGGAGAGAAGAATATAGAGTATGATATACACTCTTTGAAAAAAAGGTGTTATCTAGAAGCTAAAAGGGTTCTTCGGCGGTTTCCATAGGAGAGCCCTTTCAAGAACCCTTTTAGTTCCAGGTAGAACCCGTTTTCGTTCCAAGTAATACCCTTTTGGGTTCAATGTAGAACCCTTTCCACAGAGGGTTTTACATCAAACCCAAAATTGCTCTACATGGAACCAAAAACGGTTCTACCTGGAACCAAAAAGGGTTCTCCTTTTAGGGGGGAACCCTGACTTAACTTCCCGGGCTATTCGGAGGGAGCCACGGAGGAAACCAGAGCCGATCGAGGAGTCAAGAGCGGATGACGACGCTGGATTCCGGAGAATGGGACTGGTGGAGAGCGCACGACGGAGCAGACGCACAGAGGGAGGAGCTGGGCAGCATGGAGGTATGCGCACTATGTCGCCCATGAGCACTCAGAGCCCGGTGCGGTCGATACAGGCTCCGCAACGTTGTCGTGCGATAGCTAGCCGGAAGCCAGGAAAGAGTGCACCGGCGCAGCTTATCTGGCCTCCAGTGCGGCTCCTCGGCCCAGGATGTCCCACGCCTGCTCCATGCACGAAACCCTACATTCCCCAGCACAGCCCAGTTCGTCCTGTGCCAGCGTTTCGCCCTTGCCGGGCTAGGTTGAGCATTGAGCCAGGATGGGTCATGCTGGCTGTAAGGGTCAGACCTCCAGGGAGAATCCTGGGCCCAGGATATCCTACGCCTGCTCCAGGTACGGTGCGCCGCATTCCCCAGCACAGCCCAGTTCGTCCGGTGCCAGCGCTCCGCCCTTACCAGGCTATAGTCAGCATTGGGCAGGGACGGTTTGTGCCAGCCCTGAGTGCCAGACCTTCAGTGCGCCTCCAAGGCCCAGTATGTCCTGTGCCTGCTCTGCACACTCTCCGTCCAGCGACGCTCCTCAGCCCGGAGCCTCCAGCGACGCTCCTCAGCCCGGAGCCTCCAGCGACGCTCCTCAGCCCGGAGTCCCCAGCGACGCTCCTCAGCCCGGAGTCTTCGGAACGGGAGCTACGCCCAGAGCCAGAGCCACCTCCGTAGTGGGAGGATTGGCGAAGGGGGGGTGTAGCACAGGAACCGTCGTTGACGGTGGCCACCCTCCCTTCCCTCCCTTTAGGTTTGGGGTTGGTTTTGTGTTTTTTTTTGTTTTGGAGGTGCAGTCGGGGTCTGCACCTTGGGGGGGGGTCCTGTCACGTCCTGACCAGTAGGGATCAGTTGTCATTGTAGTATGGTCAGGGCGTGGCAGGGGGTGTTGTTTCTGTGTGTTTTGGGGTTTGTTTGTTTCCAGGGGATATGTTATAGTTTTCTTTTTCTATGTGTGGCCAAGTATGTCTTCCAATCAGAGGTAGGTGTTTTTCATTGTCTCTGATTGGAAGCCATACTTAGGCAGCCTGTTTTTCCTGTGTTTTTGTGGGTGGTTGCTTTCTGTATAGTTGGTGTACCTTACAGAACTGTTGATTGTCATTTGTTATTTTTTTTCAAGTGTTCACGATTTCTAAATAAATACGCGAAGATGAGCACTATACCCGCTGCGTTTTGGTCACCTTTCATCGACGCTTGTGACACAAATATGGCACCATGCGTCGAGTTCAAACTGCTATGGCTTGATCTGCGCTCTGCTGCATAACGATTTAATTAGCCTACATGTCTTTTTCTGAACAACTGTTACTAATGATCTGCAGCAACAACCACTTGGCCGTGACAGCATTTACAGGGGAAGCAAATGAATGTAAGCAAAGCAATGCAATTAAATGGAATGATAATGTAGGCTATATCAACCAAATGCAACTAACAGTAAGTTAACAGTTGAATATGTGTTATTAGTCCTACTGACGGTCAATACTGATAATGGCTAATTTTTAACATGATAAAAATAGGAAACATAGCAAGTTGCAGTAGCCTATAATTAATACATTTGAGAATGCTCATCCCTGCAAGTAAAAAGGCTGTACAATTGAACTTCTGCATAATGGCACAGCAATTCATAAATTTTACTTTGGAGAAAGTTTATGTTGACATGCCTCCGTTTGCTGCCATATGCAGTGGTGCGTGGGTAAAATCACTGGGGAAGACAATACAGTCATACAGTACTCACTTTTATTTTTTGTTGTCCTCGGATACCTGGCTAAAATTCTTGCTCACTAGCCTAACTTCCATTCTTGGGCAACGTTAGCTAGTTAACATTAGCCTTCTACATCTCGCTACATATTGAATTTCGATCCTCTCAGGCCAGGGGCACAACAATGTATGAATTAATGGTTGGATCAGAATCACCGTTACAATGGCCAGTACGAAGAATTAAGTAAAACCACAAGTCCAAATCCATATCTCCAGCCATGGTTAATTTAGGAAAGGCCAAATTTTAGCTAGGTAGCTAGCTAGCCACCAGAGGACGACAACACATCAAGATGCAACAATTCAAGTTTTTCAGTCAATGACGTATGCTTTCAATGGGATTTAATTGGAGGGATGCCAAAATTCAAGCTGGCTTCCTTTGTCACTTTTTTTGGGTGCGCAGGGACCATTCACAGTTGAAATCGCTCAGTTTAGCCCCATGATGATTGACAAATTTTGTATAGTTTTTTTATTAAGGGAGGCCAAATGCTCGCTGGCTTCCCCCTACGGACGGCAACAATGTCATACTCGTTTGGACCAGACAGCATCAGATAGATAGCCTAAAGAGACAGAGGGGAGCTATTTCGCTTGCTCGGATGCTTTCTCCTGTGAGAGACATTCAGCCTCTTGCAAATTGAAGGTAAATTATTAAACACAAAGAGACAAAAGTTAATTATTCTTATGATATATTTTTATATTACTTAGTAATTTTTGGGGGGAAGCCTGACTTCCCTTGGCATCCATGAATACATGCCACTGGCCATATTACTGGTTTCATATTTGTCTCTTGTCACACCCTGATCTGTTTCACCTGTCTTTGTGCTTGTTTTCACCCCCTCCAGGTGTCGCCCATCTTCCTCAATATCCACAGTGTATTTATACCTGTGTTCTCTGTTTGTCTGTTGCCAGTTCGTCTTGTCAGGTCTTACCAGTGTGTTTTCCCGTCTCCCTGCTTTCTCAAGTTCTGTTTCCTAGTTTCCCCAGTTCTGACCATTCTGCCTGCCCTGACCCTGAGACTGCCTGCTGTTTTGTACCTACTTGACTCTGACCTAAATATGAACCTCTGCCTGTCCTGACCCTGAGCCTGCCTGCTGTTCTGTACCTTATTGACTCTGCCCTGGTTTACGGACCTCTGCCTGCCTTTGACCTGTCTTTTGCCTACCCCCTGTTTGGGTCAATAAACATCTGTGACTCTAGCTGTCTGCATCTGGGTCTTATCTTGAGTTTTGATAGTAAGAACTGACCATCACTGACCCAGCAGAGCCAACAGCTCCATAATGCTGTCTCCCTGCAAGGAACCACCATTGGAAGACACGAGGAGTTACTGCAATGTCTTATGGAGGGACTCCATACCCTGGCAGAACGCAATGACCTGGCATTCGATACATTGCTGGAACAATGTCTTCTTTTTGATGATCCTTCTACGCCGGTTTAGTCAATATAACTAAACACTCAACAGAATTAGAGCGCGATCGATAAATCGGTTGACCGAGATCAACAACCGATATTAGCCTTCCACAGAAATATTGTATTGGTCTTTATTCCAACAATAAAGCATCGCTATTATATATACCACCAATAAAGCAAAATGGAACAATTTCAAAGATTTTACTGAGATGCAGTTCATATGAGGAAATCTTCAATTGAAATAAATTCATTAGGCCCTAATCTATGGTTTTCACATGACTGGGAATACAGATATGCATCTGTTGGTCACAGCTACCTTAAAAAAAAGGTATGGGTGTGGATCAGAAAACCAGTCAGTATGTGGTGTGACCACCATTTGCCTAATGCAGAGCGACAGATCTCCATTGTATAGAGTTAATCAGGCTGCTGATTGTGGCCTGTGGAACGTTGCTCCTCTCCTCTTCATTGGCTGTGCAGGAACGATATTGGCAAGAACTGGAACACACTTTCATACACGTCGATCAAGAGCATCCCAAACATGCTCAATGGGTGACAAGTCTGGTGGGTATGCAGGCGATGGAAGAACTAGGACATTTTCAGCTTCAAATAATTGTGTACAGATCCTTGCGGCATGATGCCGTGCATTATCATGTTAAAACATGAGGTGATGGTGTCGGATGAATGGCACGACCAAAATGCAATTATGTTCATTGTCCATTGCTTATGTCTGCCCAATACATAACCCCACTGCCACCATGGGGCACTCTGTTCACAGTGTTGACATCAGCAAACCGCTCGCGCACACGACACCATATATGTGGTCTTCGGTTGTGAGGCCTGCTGGACGTACTGACAAATTCTCAAAAATGACATTGGAGGTGGCTTATGGTAGAGAAATTAACATTCAATTATCTGGCAACACGTCTGGTGTATATTCCTGTAGTCAGCATGCCAATTGCATGCTCCCTCAAAACTTTTGTGACAAAACTGCACATTTTAGAGTGGTCTTTTATTGTCCCCAGCACAAGGTGCACCTGTGTAATGATCATGTTTATTCAGCTTCTTGATATGCCACACCTGTCAGGTGGATGGATTATCTTGGCAAAAGAGAATGCTCACTAACCAGATGTAAACAAATTTGTGCAACAAATTTGAGAGAAATAAACTAATTTCTGGGATTATTTTTTTCAACTCATGAAACAAGTGACCAACATTTTACATATTGCATTTATATATTTGTTCAGCGTAGTTAGGCTCTATATTGCCAGCAAGGTAGTTAGCCTAGCAGCTAGCTAGCTAGCTACATAAACTCAGAAAAAAAATAAACTTTCCTTTTTCAAATATAATTCGTAAAAATCCAAATAACTTCACAGATCTTCATTGTAAAGGGTTTAAACACTGTTTCCCATGCTTTTCAATGAACCATAAGCAATTAATGAACATGCACCTGTGGAACGGTCATTAAGACACTAACAGCTTACAAACGGTAGGCAATTAAGGTCACAGTTAAGAAAACATAAGGCAACTAAAGAGGCCTTTCTACTGACTCTGAAAAACACCAAAAGAAAGATGCCCAGGGTCCCTGCTCATCTGCATGAACATGTCTTAGGCATGCTGCAAGGAGGCATGAGGACTGCAGATGTGGCCAGGGCAATAAATTACAATGTCCATACTGTGAGACGCCTAAGACAGCGCTACGGGGAGACAGGACGGACAGCTGATCGTTCTCACAGTGGCAGATCACGTGTAACAACACCTGCACAGGATTGGTACATCCGAACATAGCACCTGCGGGACAGGTACAGGATGGCAACAACAACTGCCCGAGTTACACCAGGAATGCACAATCCCTCCATCAGTGCTCAGACTGTCCTAAATAGACTGAGAGAGGCTAGACTGAGGGCTTGTAGGCCTGTTGTAAGGCAGGTCCTCACCAGACATCACCGCAACAACGTCGCTGGACCAGACGGGACTGGCAAAAAGTGCTCTTCACTGACGAGTCATGGTTTTGTCTCACCAGAGGTGTTGGTCGGATTTGCGTTTATTGTCGAAGGAGTGAGCGTTACACCTGTTGGGGTTCGTTTCCTTGTTCCTTGTCAATCATTGGCTCATCTGTGAAATTAGCATTATGACAATATCTTTAATTAAATCATTCAAAAACCTTTATTAATGCAATTGCAGACAGAAGTTGACAACAGGAACATAACACATATTTCCGAGTAAGTTCTGCATCAAAGAAAAGGTCCCATATTATTTTATTAAACCCTATGCCCAGCCCTAGTGATGTCACTGCCTATGTCATTATCTTTTACTCATGAGACGAAAACCATGCCTACTCTAAACTTAAACTCTCGTTTCTATAGCTATCTAAAAGCTTAGCAGTAAATGTCCAAGTGGATTTATAGTGGAATGTCTGACTAATCTCTTACACTCCCCTACAGAGTTTTGTCTTCACAGTCACAAATTTCTCAGAGGGGTCTCTTTATGAGAGCAAAGAGACCAGAAATTAACTGTGGAACAATACTAAACCTCTATAATGAATACATATTGTTAATCTGTAGTCTAGGACCCTATAAATGTAAGGAGGGCGGGGTCTTATAACCCCTCCCCTTCTATTAATACAACATAAGCATAATCAATTATTATAATACATCAAACATTTGGTACAGCCCCTATCATGACCCCTAGGTGAACCTCTAACACACCGAGGCCTGTACTCTGGAGTGGGAACGATTTGAAGGTGGAGGGTCTGTTATGGTCTGAGGTGGTGTGTCACAGCATCATTGGACTGAGCTTGTTGTCATTGCAGGCAATCTCAACACTGTGCGTTACAGGGAAGACATCCTCCTCCCTCATGTGGTACCCTTCCTGCTGGCTCATCCTGACATGACCCTCCAGCATGACATGACACATCAGCCATACTGCTCAATCTGTGCAGGACTTCCTGCAAGACAGGAATGTCAGTGTTCTGCCATGGCCAGCGAAGAGCCCGGATCTCAATCCCATTGAGCGCGTCTGGGACCTGTTGGATTGGAGGGTGAGGGCTAGGGCCATTCCCCCCAGAAATGTCTGGGAAGTTGCAAGTGCCTTGGTGGAAGAGTGGGGTAACATCTCACAGCAAGAACTGGCAAATCTGGTGCAGTCCATGAGGAGGAGATGCACTGCAGTACTTAATGCAGCTGGTGGCCACACCAGATACTGACTGTTACTTTTGATTTTGACCCCCCCACCCGTTTGTTCAGGGACACATTATTCAATTTCTGTTAGTCACATGTCTGTGGAACTTGTTCAGTTTATGTCTCAGTTGTTGAATCTTGTTATATTCATACAAATATTTACACATGTTAAGTTTGCTGAAAATAAACGCAGTTGACAGTGAGAGGACGTTTTTTTGTTGTTGCTGAGTTTATGTCCAAACACTGGACTGGTGCCAAAGTCAACACTGACTCATCCTTCATAGAAAAATAACACTGTTACTGTCTGGACCTATTATGTTAGTGTGCTTATTTAGTTAGTTGGTGCAAAACTATCATTTAGGCCATGTGCTTCATTAATGATGAGATAAGATTGTTAGCTAGCTAGCTAAATTAGAATGTCTGACTAAAATCAGAAGCATTTTCCTGCTTTAATGTTTTCAATCATCAGCACTTGCCATTTGCAGTTGAAATATATAGCCAATATATTTAGCATTGATTAACAGTGTAATTTACCTTATGATTTCAGTAATAAAACATTTTCATAAAAAACAGCTAGTTTGTGCTTGTCATAACAACAGTTCATTATGTGATAACAAGCCAGACATAGAGAAAAGAGGAGATAGGAATCCCATTTGGGCAATGAATGGAGGAACGTATGTGCACGCAACTTAGAAAGATAATACAATAATTTACTAAAAGACAAAGACCAAAAAAACAAACATAATTTGACAAAGAAATTCAAATGTAGTTATCGGTCAAAACTGTTTGCTGTTTATATCAAATCAAACCATCCTTTATTCCACATGACCACAGGGTATTGTCCTGTTACTTGAAAGGAGGGATGGTTATACAAACAAAAAGTTATTTTATGAGGACTTTGCACCCGTCATCCCTGGTTTGAGCAATTCCCATTGGAAAACAGATGTGGGTTAGAATGACAGTTCTCTAGAAATAAGGTTGAGCCAAATAAATAAAACTGCTTCTTAGGTATTGTGGTCTACATGAGATGTGAAATATAGCCGGACGCTCCAAGGTTGGTTCACAGCCAGAAACTGTAGGTGCATCAACATCATATGTCTGTATCATCAACATATATGAGTGCTAATATGAGCATAAACTGTAATACTGTTACGGGAATTAAGTTAAATGTTCTTAAACCGAACTTCAATTGACCTCTCTTGGGCAGGTGGGACGGTAGCTTCCCACCTTTCCAACAGCCAGTGAAATAGCAGGGCGCAAGTTCAAAACATCAAAAATCTCATAATTCAAATTTCTCAAACATACAACTATTTTACACCATTTAAAGATACACTTGTCCTTAATCCAACCACATTGTCCGATTTCAAAAAGACTTTACGGCGAAAGCATAACATTAGATTATGTTAGGACAGAGCCTAAACAAGAAAAACCACACAGCCATTTTCCAAGCAGGATAGGCGTCACAAAAACCAGAAATACAGCTAAAATTAAGCACTAACCTTTGACGATCTTCATCAGATGACACTCCTATGACTCAATGTTACACAATAAATGTATGTTTTGTTCGATAAAGTTCATATTTATATCCAAAACCCCCATTTTACATTGGCGCGTGATGTTCAGAAAATATTTTGCCTCCAAAACTGCCTCCAAAACTCCAAAACAACAATTTACAAAAAAACTCATCATAAACGTTGATAAAATATTAAACTGTTATTCAAAAAATTATAGATAAACATCTCCTTAATGCAACCGCTGTGACAGATTTCAAAAAAGCTTCACGGGGAAAGCACACTTTGCAATAATCTGAGTACGGGGCTCAGAAAAAAACATCAGGCATACAGATACCCGCCATTTTGGAGTCATCTTAAATCATAAATAGCATTATAAATATTCACTTACATTTGATGATCTTCATCAGAATGCACTCTCAGGAATCTGAGGTCCACAATAACTGTTGTTTTGTTCGATAAAGTCCATCATTTATGTCCAAATACCTCCTTTTTGTTCGCGCGTTCAGTAAGCTACTCCAAATGTAGGAAGCGGGATGAAAATTTCACGACGAAAAGTCAAAAAAAGTTATATTTAAGTTCGTAGAAACGTCAAACGATGTATAGCATCAATCTTTAGGGCCTTTTTAACATAAAACTTCCATAATATTCCAACCGAACGATTCCAATGTCTTCAAAAACGTTATGGAACACAGCTAACTCTCACGTGAATGCGCGCCACTGAACTCATATCATTTTCTGAGTCACTAACTTCCATGCCTTCTTGTTCACTCTCTGTTCACCGCAAAAGCCTGAAACAAGGTTCTAAAGACTGTTGACATCTAGTGGAAGCCTTAGGGAGTGCAAAATGAACCCTAGGTCACTGTGTGTTAGATAGGCAATGACTTGAAAAGACTACAGGCCTCAGATTTCCCACTTCCAGGTTGGATTTTTCTCAGGTTTTTGCCTGCCATATGAGTTCTATTATACTCACAGACATCATTCAAACAGTTTTAGAAACTTCAGAGTGTTTTATATCCAAATCTACTAATAATATGCATATCCTAGCTTCTGAGTTTGAGTAGGAGGCAGTTTAATATGGGCACATATTTTTTCCGAAATGGTCAATTCTGCCCCCTATCCTTAAGGAGCTGTAAGAGGTGGAGTGAATCTGTCCCTCTAAACCTGTGGTGGAAAAAGTACCCAATTGTCACATTATACTTGAGTAAAAGTGAAGATACCTTAATAGAAAATGACTCAAGTAAAAGTATGTCACCCAGTAAAATTCTACTTGACTAAAAGTCTAAAAGTATTTGGTTTTAAATATACTTAAGTATTAAAAGTTAATGGAACTGCTCAAATGTACTTAAGTATCAAAAGTAAAAGTATAAATAATTTAAAATTCCTTATATTAAACGAACCAGAATTTTTTTGACGGATAGCCAGGCGGCTAGCCAGACTCACTCCAACACTCAGACATAATTTACAAACTAAGCATGTGTGTTTAATGAGTTTGCCAGATCAGAGGCAGTGGGGATGACCACGGATGAGAATTGGACTATTTTCCTGTCAAAATGTAACAAGTACTTGGGTGTCAGGGAAAACATATGGAGTAAAAAGTATATTATTTTCTTTAGGAATGTAGTGAAGTAAAAGTAAAAGTTGGCAAAAATATAAAGAGTGAAGTACAGATACCTAAAAAAACAACTTAAGTAGTACTTTAAAGTTGTTTTACTTAAATACTTTACACCTCTGCAGATTTCCAATGTCCATTGTTCGTGTTTCTTGGCCCAAGCAAGTCTCTTCTTCTTGTTGGTGTCCTTTAGTAGTGGTTTCTTTGCAGCAATTCGACCATGTAAGCCTGATTCACGCAGCCTCCTCTGAACAGTTGATGTTGAGATGTGTCTGTTACTTGAAGTCTGTGGAGCATTTATTTGGGCTGCAATCTGAGGTGCAGTTAACTCTAATGAACTTAGCCTAGTGGTTAGAGTGTTGGGCTAGTAACTGAAAAGTTGAAAGTTCAAATTCCTGAGCTGACAAGGTACAAATCTGCCGTTCTGCCCCTAAACAAGGCAGTTAACCCACTGTTCCTAGGCCGTCATTGAAAATAATATTTTGTTCTTAAATGACTTGCCTAGTTAAATAAAGGTAAAATAAATCCTCTGCAGCAGAGGTAACTCTGGGTCTTCCTTTCCTGTGACGGTCCTCAAAAGAGCCAGTTTCATCATAGCGCTTGATGGTTTTTACGACTGCACTTGAAGAAACGTAAAAAAATCTAGAAATTTTCCACATTGAGTGACTTTCATTTCTTGAAGTAATGATGGACTGTCGTTTCTCTTTGCTTATTTGAGCTGTTCTTGCCATAATATGGACTTGGTCTTTTACCAAATAGGGCTATCTTCTGTATACCACCCCTACCTTGTCCCAACACAACTGATTGGCTCAAACGCATTAAGAAGGAAAGAAATTCCACAAATTAACTTTTAACAAGGCACATCTGTTAATTGAAATGCATTCCAGTTGACTACCTCATGAAGCTGGATGAAAGAATGCCAAGAGTGTGCAAAGCTGTCATCAAGGCAAAGATTTGGCTACTTTGAGATTCTTCAAAGTAGCCAAATCTCAAACACTTTTTTGTTTACTACATGATTCCGTGTATGTTATTTCATAGTTTTGATGTCTTCACTATTAGTCTACAACGTAGAAAATAAAGAAAAACCATTGAATGAGTAGGTGTGTCCAAACATTTGACTGGCAATTGTAGGCCGATAGTTTTTTACATTTTCCGGGTCAAGGTTTGACTTTTTGAAGAGAGGCATTATTACTGCCTCTTTTAATGAGTTTGGTACACATCCGGTGGATAGGGAGCCATTTATTATGTTCAACATAGGAGGGCCAAGCACAGGAAGTAGCTCTTTCAGTAGTTTAGTTGGAATAGGGTCCAGTATGCAGCTTGACGGTTTAGAGGCCATTACTATTTTCATGAATGTGTCAAGAGATACAGGATTAAAAAAACGTGAGTGTCTCCATTGATCCTAGGTCCTGGCAGTTCTGAGCAGACTCAGAACAACTGAGCTTTGGAGATATACGCAGATTCAAATTGGAGCCTGTAATCTGCTTTCTAATGATCATGATCTTTTCATCGAAGAAGTTCATGAATTTATCACTGCTGAAGTGAAAGCTATCCTCTCCTGTTGAATGCTACTTTTTAGTTAGCTTTGCCACAGTATCAAAAATAAATGTTGGATTGTTCTTATTCTCCTCAATTAGGTTGGAGAAATAAGATGATCGAGCAGCAGTGAGGGCTCTTCGATATTGCACGGTACTGTCTTTTCAAGCTCGTTCTAATTTTCTGGAAGATTGCTTCAAGGCTCGGGTATTTTTTGTATACCAGGGAGCTAGTTCCTTGTGACAAATGTTTTTTGTTTTTAGGGGTGCGACTGCATCTAGGGTATTACGCAAGGTTAAATGAAGATCCTCATTTAGGTGGTTAACTGATTTTTGTACTAACATCCAATGGTAGGTGGAGGGAGTCTGGAAGGGCATCTAGGAATCTTTGGGTTGTTCGAGAATTTATAGCACGGCTTTTGATGATCCTTGGTTGGGGTCTAAGCAGATTATTTGTTTGCGATTGCAAACGTAATAAAATGGTGGTCCGATAGTCCAGGATTATGAGGAAAAACATTTAAATCCACAATATTTATTCCACTGGACAAAACTAGGTGCAGGGTATGACTGTGTTAATGAGTCGGTCCGGAGACATGTTGGACAAAACCCACTGAGTCGATGATGGCTCCGAAAGTCACTAAAATGGGAATATTATCTGCCATAACTACAAGGTCCGATAGGAGTTCAGGAAACTCAGTGATGAATGCTGTATACTGCCCAGGAGGCCTATAAACAGTAGCTATAAAAAGTGATTGAGTAAGCTGCATATATTTCATGACTAGAAGCTCAAAAGATGAAAACGCATCATTTTTTTGTTGTGTAAATTGAAATTTGCTGTCATAAATGTTAGCAACACCTCCGCCTTTGCGGGATGCGCGGGGGATATGTTCACTAGTGTAACCAGGAGGACAGGCATTTAACACAGTACATTTAACACAGTACATTTAACACAGTAAATTTAACACAGTAAATTCATCAGGCTTGAGCCATGTTTCAGTCAGGCCAATCACATCAAGATTATAATCAGTGATTAGTTAATTGACTACCTTGACTACCTTGGAAGTGAGGGATCTAACATTAAGTAGCCCTATTTTGAGATGTGAGATATCACAATCACTTTCATTAATGACAGGAATGGAGGAGGTCTTTATTCCAGTGAGATTGCTAAAGCGAACACCGCCATGTTTTCTTTTGCTCAAAATAGATTGAGGCACAGACACGGTCTCAATGGGGATAGCTGAGCTGACTACACTGACTGTACTAGTGGCAGACTCCTCTAAGCTGGCAGGCTGGCCAACAGCCTGCTGCCAATAGTCTGGTTTCTGGATTATTGTTTGCCACTGACTTCACTGGTATTTCATTTGCAGACAATTTAGAAAGCTTATACAGTCATTTATTAAAAGAGACTAAACAAAAAAACTGGCATTTGACAAACACATGAAAATGAAGTTATAGGTAATAACTGGTTGCTGTTTATATAAAAGGAAACCATCCTTTAATCCACATTACCACACTGTATTGTTGAGTTACTTGGAAGGAGGGATGCTTATGCAAACAAAAACGTGTCACTGTTTGAGGACTTTGCACCCATCATCCCGGATTTGAGCAATTCCCATTGGAAAACAGATGTGGATTGGAATGACAGTTCCCTAGAAATAGGGTTGAGCCACAGAAAACAAAGGTGCTTCTCTGGCATAGTGGGTGCTATGAGACGTGAGATACATCCAGAGGTTCCTAGGTTGGGTCACAGCCAGATACTGTAGGTGCATTACCATAATTTGCCTGTATCATCAACACTGCTAATATAAGCATAACGTGATATCATAAGCATTTCGCTACACCTGCAATAACATCTGCTAAACACGTGTATGTGACAAATACAATTTGATTTGATTTGAATGTCACTTCATGGCTTGGTACACTGAGAGCAGCTTAGTTATTAGGTCACTTCTGCCACACTCTTAAAATATATGCACTCTTTTTATCCATATCCCACTCCCGTGAGACACCCTCGGAGAGTGGCACGTATACTTCCTCAAATGAAAGGTTATCATAAACGGTTGTGTCTAATCATTTTGTTGTATATCTAGCTATAGTATTTCCTCCTTGCCACAAAATGTCACTTCAGTTCACTGGAAAGCCCCCCAGTGTCTAATCCAAGAACCCCATTAGGTTCTAGATAGCATTTTTTTTTCTAAGAGTGTTGAAATAAATAGGTTTGAGCCACAGAAATAAAAGTGCTTCTCAGGCATAGTGGGTGCTATGAGACATGAGAGGTTGGGTCACAGCCAAATGCTGTAGATGCAACATCATATGTCTGTATCGTAAAAATATGTGAGTGCTAATATGAGCACAAACTGTGATATCACAATATACTATCGCTTCATGCCATGGTATACAGAGAAATGCTTAGTTATTAGGTCACTTATGCCACACTCTTAGAAACACACACACATATATATATATATATGCAAAATACCAAAAAAATACCTTATATATACATATATATATAAAAAAGAAGATGCAAAAGATATATATATCTTTTGCATCTTCCACTCCACTGAGACACCCTCGTAGAATGGCATGTATATTTCCTCAAAATTGAAGTTATCAAAAATATCATGTTGAAAGTCATAAAGATCAAGTGTGGTCAATAGCATTAAGGAAATCTTATTTTTCCTCAATGCTATTGACCACATTTGATCTTTCTGACCTTGGCCTCTAGCTATAGTATTTCCTTCTTGCCACAAGATGTCACTTTAGTTCACTGGAAAGCCCCCCAGTGTGTCATCCAACACAGAACATACATTTTTGCCAGAGAGGTAGGTTGGGCATGAAATAAACAGCTTTTTGCATAATGTAGATAGACATGATGTACTTGTTCTATAATTAGTTTGTCCTGAATATGGTTGGGTGAGGGCAAATTGGAAGAGTCTCATGTCATGATGAGAGGTGTGTGAATTTCACACTACACCCTGATTGACACAATAGTCTGGTTTGTAGATTATTGTTGCCACTGACTTCACTGGTATTTCATTGGCAGGCCATTTAGAAAGATTACACAAGACTAAACCAAAAAAATGGCATTTGACAAACACATGAAAATAATCTTATAGGTAATAACTGTTGAGTTACTTGGAATGAGGGATGGTTACGCAAACAAAAAATTGTGACCGTTAAGAGAACTTTGTATCCATCATCCCGGATTTGAGCAACTCCCATTGGAAATCAAATATGGGTTGGATTGAAAGTTCCCTAGAAATAGAGTTGAGCCACAGAAATAAAAGTGCTTCTCAGGCATAGTGTATGCTATAAGACGTGAGATACAGCCAGGTTGGGTCACAGCCAGATGCAGTAGGTGCCTCAACATCATATGTCTGTATCATCAACATATGTGAGTGCTAATATGAGCATAAACTGTGATAAGACATCACAATGTTATATAACTTCATGGCATGATATACTGAGAGCTGCTTAGTTATTAGGTCACTTTTGCCATCCATGTACAGGTTTGGTATCTTAATTTGATCACTCTGTTGTCGCTAAGAATTTTCCTACGCTGCATGAAATTCAAATGAGCCTCATGATTACATACATTTTCTTTCTCTTTCGCTCACACAAACTCTACAGAACCAGACAGAATAAATGTCCTACTACTGTAGGTCCTACTAATGCGACATTCAAAAGTACAAGAATGTATCTGAAATGCAGCCATACACATTAACAACATCTCATTTTTATAGCTTAAGATATTGGTCTTCATTCTGACATACAAGTGTATCTAAAATACAGCCATAGGCTACACCTGAAGTATAGCCTAGTGTAGCCTATCAAAACCAATTTCCTGTTAGAAATCACGTTTTTTTTTTGAATCCTCCTGCTTCAGGATTATTTTACTCCTGAGACTGGTCAAATTAAGATCTTACACCTCACTGGGCACAAACAGGTTGAATCCATGTTGTTTCAATGTAATTTGTCAACGTATTGTAAAATCAAATTTCTACCACACGATTATGTCATCATGGTATTAGATAGGGTGTTGGCCAGGGGCAGGCTGCTAGCCATCCGGCCAGCTTAGTGTAGTCTGCCCTTAGCACAGTCAGTGTTGTCAGCTCAGTTTTTCCCATTGAGACCATGTCTTTGCCTCGATTTAGGTCAGGCAAAACTAAACATGGCAGTGTTCGACACCGTGCTTCTACATCTGCATTGCTTGCTCTTTGGGGTTTTAGGTTGGGTTATGTATAAGCACTTTGTGACATCTGCTGATGTAAAAATGGCATTATAAATACATTTGATTGATTTATTGCTGGTAACCAATTTCCAACATAGACAAACCTTGTATAAAATGTTGAATTTGTACCTTTGAAATAACTTCAGATCTTTAACGTTATATCCACTATCAGAAAATAAAACTGTAGGCTGGGCAGCACCTCCTACTGGTAAATTGATCTACATACAGCTATTAATTTAACTCAGCCCTGCTTAACTTTGCTATTTGTCACCGACTGCTATCAATGTGCTATTGTGAGAATGATTAGTGAGAGATACTGTATCTTAAAAACTACTGTAAATATATTATCTGATGCTATCAAAGTCATTCCAAAGGGTAGGTTTAACAGAGCAAATTAAATGTAACCATACTTTATAAGTCATATATCATCAATATTTAGGCCTATATAGCATTTGCGAAGTCATCAACAGTTATTGTTTCAATTCAACCAAGGGTTCAACAAAAAATAGACAATAGGCTACATACTGTATGTTAACCTGATAAAGGAATTTATATGTTTAAAGTAATGACTAAAGAATTCCACCCTAAAACTTATTTAACGGTGTGAAGTGTATTAGAATTATAAGACTATGTGAAATGTATTAGAATTATAAGACTATAATCCAATACTGTATGTGTGAGACAAGTTAAGGGTGAGAAATGTATGGTTGAGAAAACAAAGGACAATTGAACTACACATGACCTGGTTGTAACTCTAAAAACTTATGACAGGAAAGAGGCTCTTTCCAAGGCCCCTCTAATCTAGGGAGGAGAGAAACGGCTAGAAACTGCCTGGTAGAAAAGTGATAAACTGTGTGTGTGTGTGTGTGTGTGTGTGTGTGTGTGTGGGGGGGGGGGGGGGGGGGGGGGAGTTATAAAATGACTGTGTATGCATTTTTGACTTCAGAGCCCTCGTGAATAAAGAACAACGAACCTTTTGCAGAATCTGAAATTTTGCCTAATTATTATTAAACCCAGGGTCTTACTAACCTCGGGAATTGGTCGAAGCTTAAATTATTGTTTAGTCATCATCATTGGGATTGAAAATTCTCGTGACATAACCAAATGTCCACTATGAATTTACGTGGTGTGCCAAGTCGGACCTGCACACAATTTATTTTATGAGAATGTTTCAGTTATTGATTGAAGTTGAAATTTCAAAGTGTACCGCTCTGTCTTCAGCTGCAAGGACAGCATCTCAATGTCTTCTGTCCTGCAGATGTTTCCAAGTCACAGAACATGTAATATGATGACAGATTACTTAAATGCAAGAGATTCAGCACCACTTGGTTGATTTGAGGCAGTCGAGGAAGATGGAACAGAATGAAACTATTTCCCTTGGTGAATGATGTCCCACAGGAAATGAAGTGAAAGTGACAAAAAACATGGACCACTCCTTTTTGTCGATAATTCACTGCACTACGCATGAGCAATGGTGATGAAGAAACTGTATCTTCCACAGTGAGGCAAAATTATACAAATATTCACAGGCTACAATAAATTAAAGTTATGTTTGTTTCAGAAAACATTGTTTCTACTTTTTACATTTTTCAGGTTCAATGTGGACATGTGTTAAACTAAGCAGTATGGACTGGGCTGTTGCCTTATGCAGGAGGGCCAGCCTGTGGCATTCGCCTCTAGGGCACGCACTCCAACAGACTAGAACTTTGACCAGATAGAGAAGGAGTGTCTCAGAATTGTGTTTGTGTGCCAATGCTTCCACAACTACCTGTATGGGCGCGACAACAGTACCGCAATGACAGATCACAAGCTCCTTATTGCTATATTCAGCAAGCCTCTCCTGAACAGCTTGAAACGCCTTCAGATCATGCTACTGGCTCTACAAAGCTACAACCTCAAGGTGGTGTATAAGCCAGAGCCGGAGATGTACAGTGAGGGAAAAAAGTATTTGATCCCCTGCTGATTTTGTACGTTTGCCCACTGACAAAGAAATGATCAGTCTATAATTTTAATGGTAGGTTTATCTGAACAGTGAGAGACAGAATAACAACAACAAAAAATCCAGAAAAACACATGTAAAAAATGTTATAAATTGATTTGCATTTTAATGAGGGAAATAAGTATTTGACCCCCTTTCAATCAGAAAGATTTCTGGCTCCCAGGTGTCTTTTATACAGGTAACGAGCTGAGATTAGGAGCACACTCTTAAAGGGAGTGCTCCTAATCTCAGTTTGTTACCTGTATAAAAGACACCTGTCCACAGAAGCAATCAATCAATCAGATTCCAAACTCTCCACCATGGCCAAGACCAAAGAGCTCTCCAAGGATGTCAGGGACAAGATTGTAGACCTACACAAGGCTGGAATGGGCTACAAGACCATCGCCATCAGCTTGGTGAGAAGGTGACAACAGTTGGTGCGATTATTCGCAAATGGAAGAAACACAAAAGAACTGTCAACCTCCCTCGGCCTGGGGCTCCATGCAAGATCTCACCTCGTGGAGTTGCAATGATCATGAGAACGGTGAGGAATCAGCCCAGAACTACAAGGGAGGATCTTGTCAATGATCTCAAGGCAGCTGGGACCATAGTCACCAAGAAAACAATTGGTAACACACTACGCCGTGAAGGACTGAAATCCTGCAGCGCCCACAAGGTCCCCCTGCTCAAGAAAGCACATATACATGCCCTTCTGAAGTTTGCCAATGAACATCTGAATGATTCAGAGGACAACTGGGTGAAAATGTTGTGGTCAGATGAGACCAAAATGGAGCTCTTTGGCATCAACTCAACTCGCTGTGTTTGGAGGAGGAGGAATGCTGCCTATGACCCCAAGAATACCATCCCCACCGTCAAACATGGAGGTGGAAACATTTTGCTTTGGGGGTGTTCTTCTGCTAAAGGGACAGGACAACTTCACCGCATCAAAGGGACGATGGACAGGGCCATGTACCGTCAAATCTTGGGTGAGAACCTCCTTCCCTCAGCCAGGGCATTGAAAATGGGTCGTGGATGGGTATTCCAGCATGACAATGACCCAAAACACACGACCAAGGCAACAAAGGAGGGGCTCAAGAAGAAGCACATTAAGGTCCTGGAGTGGCCTAGCCAGTCTCCAGACCTTAATCCCATAGAAAATCTGTGGAGGGAGCTGAAGGTTCGAGTTGCCAAACGTCAGCCTCGAAACCTTAATGACTTGGAGAAGATCTGCAAAGAGGAGTGGGACAAAATCCCTCCTGAGATGTGTGCAAACCTGGTGGCCAACTAAAAGAAGCGTCTGACCTCTGTGATTGCCAACAAGGGTTTTGCCACCAAGTACTAACTCATGTTTTGCAGAGGGGTCAAATACTTATTTCCCTCATTAAAATGCAAATCATTTTATAACATTTTTGACATGCGTTTTTCTGGATTTTTTGGTTGTTATTCTGTCTCTCACTGTTCAAATAAACCTACCATTAAAATTATAGACTGATCATTTCTTTGTCAGTGGGCAAACGTACAAAATCAGCAGGGGATCAAATACTTTTTCCCCTCACTGTATGTGAGTGACACACTCAGCAGGGCTTCTGCATCAGGCAAACACGCTCCATGCATGAACAACACGCAGTGTGCAGCTTACAAACAGAGCAAGTGGATGTTGAACACATCAACCAGGCTGACTACCTCAATGTCACTGACCAGCACCTTGTACAAATCAGCCAGCACACAGACAGGGACGAGCACCTCCAGGCAAGCGGTACTGGAGCGCTAAGTCTAGGTCCAAGAGGCTTCTAAACAGCTTCTACCCCCAAGCCATAAGACTCCTGATCATCTAATTAAAATGGCTACCCAGACTATTTGCATTGCCCCCCCCCCCCTCTCTTTTACACTGCTGCTACTCTCTGTTTATTATCTATGCATAGTCACTTTAATAACTATCTACATGCACATATTACCTCAATTACCTCAGTGCCCCCGCACATTGACTCTGTACCGGTACCCCTATACATAGCCTCGCTATTGTTATATTACTGCTTCTTTTTAATTATCTGTTACTTTTATTTCTTATTTTTTGAGGGGTATTTTTCTTAAAACTGCATTGTTGGTTAATTAAGGGCTTGTAAGTAAGCATTTCACTATAAGGTCTACACCTGTTGTATTCGTCGCATGTGACAACTCAAATTTGATTTGATTTGAAAAAAGCTCTGTGAGAGGGCAAGGATGCCTGGAATAGTCAATTAACTATTTGATAATGATTAATGTCACTATCAAATACAATTTCTCACCCTCACTTTCCCTCTTTGTCATGTGTTGTTATATACAGTAGACTAATCATCCATAAATGCTGTGCTCTAACTGAACTTTGACCCATCTGAGTCATAACCCACTGGGCACACACTGGTTGAATCAACATTGTTTCTACACCATCTCAATGAAATTACGTTGAACCAATGTGGAACAGACGTTAAATTGACATCAGTGTCCAGTGGGAAGCCACTGATCTGTATTCACACAGCCGCCCTAGTGGTGAGGGATGCTGGTCTGTGTCTCCATCACCGAGACAGGCCCAAGCCATCAGTCAGTGCCACGGATCAATACAAACTCAGGCTAGATCAGAGGAAACAGATAAAGGTTCAGAGTCTGGGATAGGTCAGCTTACTGATTGCAGACAAACTCCCCCAAGATGTCATCCTTGCCCCTACAAACCAAACAAACCACCTTCATACTTTATGCAAATTGAACATTTAATTACTCTGGCTGTCGTGAATCTTGTTTAAGTATGTGTTTTTACCCCCTAATTTCAGGATTGCCTTTTACTGTAAATTTCAGCAGAGCGGCTCATACATTAAAATGTCTCTGATGCACGCAGGTAGGAGCAATGTTAGAAAATGTGGACAACAGCTACATTCCAATAATCTGTTTCATTGGAACCAGATTATACTGTCTATTGTGTCTCAAATCATATTCTGAGGTCTATTTGCTTGATTGAGTTGCACACAACCCAATGAGGCAGTGTAGCTCAAAAGAATCTAGCCTCATCAGTATTTGAGTGGGGTAGGTGGTCAGCTAGACAGTCACGTGATTCTTTCACATGCCTCATTGTTCCAGTTTCATTGGTCATGGTCACCTGCTGTGGACCCGTCTACCACACACAGGCCCACGCTTTGGAAGCCAAACAACAAAACCCATTCATATGAAGCGAGGACTGCCACAGAGCTTAGTAGAGAGACCACATAGGGTAACCATGAGTGTCCACCAAAGTCTGCTAAATAGTTACATACAGCTATACCAGTGTTGTGATCTAGAATGTTGATTTGTCTTATAGAGAGACAATTTTATACCATTTAAATGGCATACATGGAACTTGCTATGGTGTCAGTCTCAAAGGACAAGGTAAGAAATTCAAATATTTTGAAGAATATGTATTGTATTTTGAGAAGAGAGAGAATGTTTTACAGAGCGCACTGAGTTGTTTAGATCAATATACAGATTACAACTTTAATTCGCTAATGGTTTTGTGGACAGACAAATTACAGCAAGTACAGGGAACCAGCCAGACTGAGGTTGAAACCGGTACTTTACTCTAAATGTGACCCTTTCCCTGAAAGTCTACTGTCTAATTAGGAATCCACACAGCCAGTTATGACGTGGATTGTTTAGATGGGGATTTCATGAAGATTCCAAACTATTACTTCCTGTGCATTGACGATCATTGATTGCTGCTGTGTGGTTTCCTGAATTCCCTTCCTTCAATTCCTCTTTCTCACGCTTTCACTCACACTCCCTATACTCCCCAGGGGGAAGGCCTCTTAGCCCCCTCCCCACACACTCTCCGTAGCCCCTAACACCCAGCTCATACAAGGCTACAGTAGATGAGTCCTCTAACTAAATTGGTTGATGTGCTGGACAGTATAAAAGAGTAACTACTCTATGTGTAGTTTGGGGAGGAGGGTAATAGGCTGACCACACCGCTCGCGTCGTGTGCGTTGCAAAATATATTTAGAAATCTATGTTATTCAATTATTGCACCCACACTGCTCGCGTGCGCCAACGAGCGTCTGCGTTGCCAAGGGCTAAAATAGAACTCCTTTCTATTTCTGACGCAGATCGCGCTGCAAGTCCTGCCTCTCCCATCTCATCATTGGTTTGTAGAAGCAGGTACCCATGTGCCATCTCCTCATTGGTTATACCCACGTGGGTGACTGAAGACGAACGAGGTCAGTGGCAGTAATGCACCTAATTTATGAAAGTTGCCAATCGCAATATAAAGTCAAGAGAAGAAAAAGCCTGGAAGGAAGAGAGATGACTAGAAACGATTCGGTTGACCGTTTTATGTGTGGATTAATTGTTGGAGTAGAGGACCTTGGGCATTTAAGGTAAAATAACAACTCAATGTTCATATCCCAAATTAGCTAGCAACAGCAAGCTAGCTAAATAGGACAAATTAGCTAGCAAGTGCAAGCTAAATTGCCATAAATGTTTAATGCTTTTCAACCTGTGCCCAAATTAATGTAATTGGATCATAGTTTGTTTTGATATTTTAACCAGCGTGTTGTGATTGCGTTTGGTGTGGGGGGACAAAATAAATGTACGCACGATGGCCCACGGGCGCAGCAGGTTTGGGTTCCGTGTAAGTGTGGGGGAGGAGAGCAAACAAGAAGTTCTGGCTCTTCTAATCTGAGAGAGAGATTGAGCCATGGCACAGACAAATCTGAGATTCTTGGCTGCTTACACAATGTATGAAAATAAATAACAATATTCCCCAACATTCATATGTATTTGGACAGTGACATTATTCAAAACATGCTGTAATTTCTAAATGGTTCATTTGATATGAATAAAAACACCTTATAGCTGACTGTCTGCACTTTAACCTCATTGTCATTGTATCTTTTAAAATCCAAATCCAATGGGCTGGACTACAGAGCCAAAACAAAAATGTCATTACACAAATAAATACAGATTGCACATTATGAGTTGGTTTAAGATCATTTTCATAAAACCAAACTGGTCAGGCTATATACATTTTTCCCAGAATGCTGCAATAATTTTGTCCACAGAGGAAACATCCATTAAAGATGACAACCTACAATATGCTCACCTCGGCAACCACAAACAAACGAACCAAGGAACTATCAAACACCTTTCAACTTGCAACCAAGCAAAGATGTCTGAAATGATGGCAGTGGGAGGAGCCAGGTGAGTCTCACAGGCAGCTGTTGACAAGCAGCTGTTGACAAGTCATTAATTGATCTGTGAGGGCCAACAGCCATTCTGTGGTCGAACAACCAGCTTTTAAAAAGTTGGGAACCACCCTGCACCCTCAATGCAAAGTCATCTACAGACCTACTGTTCGTTCAAGAATACATGAAACTGCCAATCACATGAAGAAGACAGTTATAGCACACCTTGGCAGGGTAAATTATGTTGCCACCACCACTGATTGTTGGACAGCTCATCAAAGGAGTTACATGTCACTGGATAGATGAATAAACTCTGGTGAGACGTTCTGCTGCACTTGCTTGCAGTAGATTGAGAGGTTCCCACAAATTTGATGTGCTTGCAGGTGCCGTCGATGACATCCATTGTGCATACAGTATCAGAGGGAAAGTGGTAAGATTCACAACAGACAGTGGAACAAACTTCATCAAAGCATTCAATGTTTTTGGTGAGCAGAGCCAGGCAGTCGAATCAGCAGATCGAGACTCAGATGCTGACAAGTCAGCAGAGCAGGTTGAATACCAAGACACCTATTCCATCCTGGAAAATGACAGTGGCCTAGAATATCAACTCCCTCAGCATCAACGGTGTGCATGTCACCTGCTGAACCTCATTGCAACAACAGATTCTGCATTGGCAGAAACAAATAGTGATAGCTACAAAAGGTTGTCCAGGTCGTCTTTTGCGAAATGCCAAGCCATGTTGTGACGATCGTCGTAAAGAGAAGACCAAGGTGCAGCGTGGTAAGTGTTCATATTTCTATTTTATTTAACTCAGAACACTAAATCAAAATAATAAACAACGAAAAACAGACGTCACGTTCTGCAGGCTTACTGAGCTGTACAAAAACAAGATCCCACACTGAAGGAGGGAAAAAGGGCTGCCTAAGTATGATTCCCAATCAGAGACAACAATAGACAGCTGCCTCTGATTGGAAACCATACTAGGCCAATCAAAGAAAAAGACAACATAGAAATATAACACCTAGAATGCCCACCCCACACCCTGACCTAACAAAATAGAGAAATAAAATGTCTCTCTTAGGTCAGGGCGTGACACATGTGGAATACAACAGGGCGGTCAACCTTAGTTGTGGAAGTTGTAGAGAATGAGTGCAGACTGCAGTTGATCCGTCCAAATCAAAAACGTTGGAACTCAACTTACCTGGCTGTGGAGAGGATCACACGTATCATACAAGAGAAGGGGGAGGATGCCATAAGAAATGTGTGAGAAGAATTAAAAGTGAAAATGTGAGTAGCAATTCTTTGAATCAATGTAATGTTTTCCTATTACAGTAATATTTATTGTCCATGAAATGTTACAATTCTAAGAGGTATTACATTTACCTTATCTTTCAGGCTGAGCCCGGCAGAAATGTCCTTCTTGAATGAGTACTGCAAAGTGATGAAACCTTTGGTCTCAGCTTTGAACATTCTACAGTCTGAGACCAACACGCATATGGGGTGGCTGCTGCCAATGATCTTCTTACTAAAAACAAAACTTCAAAGTCTGGAAGCATCTTGCTAAATGTGCCTACCAGTTATCAGAGCCCTTCAGAACGGTCTCCAAAAGCGCTTTGGAGAAATGATGGAGTAGCCACAGCTTATTGCTGCTGCAATCCTTCTGCCAAAGTTCAAGGCGTCTTGGACTGACAAAGCTGATGTCATCACAGCCGGTATGATTACTTTACTCAAAGTTTTGAACCTCATTGTCCATATGATGATATCTTTTGGTCTTTAACTCTTTTCTTTAATAGTTTTTTGTTATGTTTTTCTTTTTTTCATTATTTAAGTTGCATTACAGGTGCTGGACAATAAGCTTTTCATATAACTATGTTTGGGTACAGCCAGACATGGACTCACCTTAACATTACAGAATTTGTTAGGTCTGAATGTATTTGCACAACTCAAATCAATCTCAGTGTCTGAGAATAACAAGTGTAGAAGTCTATGTTAGAGCTATTGCAATGCCAATAATATGATTGTGTTGCCAGCCACATACAACAGAGTTTGCTGAAACACTGAATATGGGAATGTTGTGTTGTTTCCAGTGTACAGGTTTGGCGTACCTGAAGAATCATCTTGACACAATCACACAGGACTAGACTGAACATCTAAGGCAGCATTCATCTGATGAAGAGAATTTCTTCTCATCACTGACAACCAAACGGTCAGAAGGTACAGCAGACCTGGATGGGTATCTTGCTAGTCCATCGGACAAAATGGATTTACTTCATTTGTTTCCGTACATAAAGAAGTTGTCCCTCAAACTCAACGCAGGCCTGCCTGCATCTGCCGCCTGTGAGCGTCTTTTTAGCTGTGCTGGACTACTCTTCACTACAAAGCGAGCCAGGATAGACTCAATTAACTTAGAAAATCAGCTCCTACTGAAACTGAAAGGCAAATTCAGAGAGAAGTGAAATTAGTTAAGTGTTCGATAGGTAGTTCCAAAGAAAATATGCCTTTTGAACATTCCTTCATTTGTATATGTGAAGTTGAAGATTTAATATTAAAATCAGCTGTGCTGGATCTTATCTTGTTGGTTATTTTCTGGTGTTTTATGGAACATTTAGCCTGTCAAGCATTATATGTAAACAATATTACATATACAGTATTTTATAGAAAAGTAAAAAAAATTGGTTTGTGAATCTTGCATTCAATTGCCACACCCTATTCACATTGTAAAAGGAGAATAAAAATAACCATCAAAATTGAAATAGCAAATTATTTTAGAAGTAACTTAGTAACTTTTACTCTGAGTACTTTTTAAATGTGCTACTTTTTACTTTTACTTGTAGTTTTTTTTACACCTGTACTTTTACTTCTACTTGATTACAATTTCATTAAAGTAGCAGTACTTCTACTTGAGTAGAATTTTACAGTACTCTTTCCACCCCTGTCCCTAACTGCTTTGAAACAGCTGTATATTGTGGAGAATCACCATGCAAAATCTGTCATTCTGAGGGAGTCTTGGGGAAGACCATTGAGAAGCCTGTTGATCTGTTTGTTGATAGCGCCCTCTGTCTTCAGAGTAGCACTGGCTCCATGTCACCATACAACCTTTCTCATTCATTATAAAGAAACACAGATCATATTTTAAGCAGATGAACAAAGTAACCTTAGCACCTTCCCCACAAAGCAGATTCCCTCAATAGATCAAGCTAGCAAACAGAAGCTTTTGTCGTTCCATACTGGCAGTTGTAATTGACGTGCTATCACAGGGAAAGCTCTTTATGCAGGAGTAGAGCTCCATGGATCAATAGATGTTGCCCAGGAAAAGCCCACAGAACCACTAATGAATACAAGAGGTTCCATGGGCTTATGCTGTATGGTTTCTGCAATAAGATCTGAACTAACCACCAACCTATAGTGATAAACAGACCATGGAGAGTGACAACATGTCTCCAATCCTGTATTTAAAAAAAACAAAAACAAACCCCACCAGCCTATGAATTGAGACATCGCAATTATTTCCATACTTATATACTATACTATAGCCTACTATGCTAGGCTGCATGAAGAGAAAAATGACATCCAGAGATGCCCTGTTTACCCTAATTTCCTGTCCTCCTGTGGAAAAGTTGGCAATGGAATTCAACTTTGTGGCATTGTTTATCCTGTTGTGATGATGCATTTTACCAGTGGTCTGCAGGACAGGTTGTATGGTGTGTTTGAAGAGAAGTGCTCTTTCATGGTGACTATTTGACACACCCATTGGTCTACAGCATTCTCTTTTCAACACCATCTGTTTTTCAATGGTGGTAAATGTATGATCAATGAGACCCTTCTTATGGAACTCATACCCTTGACTATGAAACTCAACCTTCAGCGAAGAGCAATGTTATCCCATAAAGCCACCCTATTAAACAATAAGAAATCTCCTAACCCTTGTTTTCCTCACACAGCCCATAGACACATTAAGAGAGGGTGCATGGAAGACAAGGGGATGATTAAAATAGATATCTTTCCTACTGCACTGTATATTATAGACTGTACTCAATTTTGACAGGCTTGATTTACGATAGTGTAGCACTGAGGCTAAAGCCCTGGCAGAACCATATAGCTACTCCACTGACCCAGAACTGCTGGCCGTCTCCACCGCTCTCCACCTCCAACACGGCTAATGAGTGATTCCATCATGCTGATCCAAGCACTTTGGAGCTCGTCCTCAGGATATTAGCTCAGCCAAAGATTACTCATAGACTATCAAACCAAAGCTGTGGACAGGAAACGCTGACTTATGTGCAAATATCAATTCAATTAGTAGAGGACCCGGTGAGTGCGGGTGCACTAGCTTGCTTTAATGGCAATAGACGTCAACATGTTTACACAAGACAGGCAAGACACACATATATACATCCAATAACAGCTGATGTGTTGCTGTTTATTGTCACGAAGCATAATGCCAAATGTTGTTTTTTATTATGACTGAATTGGTACGAATTAGAAAGATCAGTCACTTCACATCCATGCTGTAACAATTGGCATAAATAATGTGTTCACAAATGGGCATAGCTCGGGAGGTAATACAATTAATGTTCTGCTACTGCAGCATGCTTGATATGAGTTCAGAAGCAAGAGTTTGAGTGTATTGTGAAGACAAGGCACAGTAGAGAACACTGAGTGCCAAGTTGTTTTCGCGGATGGCAAAATAGCTTCCACGCTCTATTTTATTGTAATGAAGGCCAGCCTGTGTCGTAGAGAGACAAAATGAGAGCACAGCTCAGCAGTTGCAATCTCAGCAAAATCATCTCTCTGGAATTGTGGGCAGCAAGTTTATTCTAACATAAATTGTTAAGTATTTGGCAGTAGGGTAAGATGCATTGAGTTAAGCTATTTAACTATGAGAGAGTATTGAGTAAAATGAGTTAGTTACTTATAATAATAAAATGCATCTACAGTTAATGAAATACTCTGCAAACACTTGGCTATGTAACACTGCCTCAAATTAGCAATACATTCAGATTTCTATGCAGTGAATCTAATTGCCACCAAAGCTACTTGCTATACACAGTGCATAGTATTACGTAATGGCTAGGACAAACTGCATGGTGTATTCACAAAACCTCATCACCATTTTACCGTCATTTCCCACACAATTCAGAATAACCCTTCAGGTTGATTACATAACGATCCCCATTTGTCTGACTTGTTGCACCTCTATCAGCATCACTGAGTGTACTTACAGCGCCACATTCTTGTGCATCTCCCAGTAGTGGCAGTCCTCAGGGAAGCTCCAGGTGGCCTTGCTCTCCTTGTGGTGACTGACAGCATGCACCACGAACCCCGCCAGCTGCTTCTCCAGGACCTCCACCACGGCCTGGGCATCACCCTTCTTCACCCTACTTGTTGCTGGATGCAGTTGTGGGGCACTGGTTGGGGACTGGTGCTGTAGGAAACCACCAGGTTGGTATCGTTCACCTGCAGCACCTCAAACCAGTTCTGACCGGCCATGTGTTGGAAGTGGTCCCCAGCACGCCAGTTCCGATAGCTGCTGCCAGAGTGGTTGACCGCTCGGACCGACCAGCTCACCCAGTCATACTTCCTGGTGAGGAATTCCTGTACTTCCTTAGCCGTGTCCTGAAGATTGCTTTCCTCTTTTTCTTGGAGAAGATGCTGGGAGTCAAGGCAGGCCTGTTCAGGGAAGGCTGCTATGGAGGCCTCGATGCATGCCTTCATCTTTGATTCCACTTCCTCAATTTTGCTGCTCCAGTTGTGGATGGTTTCCTGTTCCTCATCTGGACCCTTGGTGAGGTCACAGTGGTCCAGCAGGGCAATCAGGCCCAGGCAGAAGAGCTCCTTCATCCTCACACAGAAGTCCTCCAGCACGCGCCCGTTTCTCACCTCATACCTGAGACAGATGAGGAACCAACCACTAAGCTGTTGTTAATAACAATAAAAGTAATCATCCTATGTACCATAATCACAAGTTAACAGTTCAAGTTCATGCCACAACTGTTCTCGAACTAGAATACACAACAAACACCATGCTCCACAGATGCATAAAGGTCCATTTAGCATGGTTAAGAACACTTTACTGCTCCACCACCTCCAAGATGGACTCCCCAAAGCTGTTTGTGCCCATCAGAGCATCATACAGCACATACAGGTTCTTCTCCCCTCCGGTCTTGGAGAAGTGCTCCAGAAACAGCCTTGTCTTGACCTTCTGAAACTGTGGCTTGGCCTCCAGAATGTCCATGTACTTACGGAACTGGTTCCTGATATTCTCCTCCACCGAGAAGTAATGGGAATCCAGCCGGACCTTCCTAATCTCACAGTCAATGTCCTCCAGCTGGATGGACAGTACGTCCAGCTTGTTCCTCACCACCAGGAACTGCTCTTTGACATAGAAGACCTCTTTGATCTTCACGGTGTCCAGGGCTAGTTGTAGGACAGGGGCGGCTGCCTCGCAGAGAGGGAAGAGTTCCCCTACTGCCCTGGCCAACACCTCAGCCCCTCGCTCAAAACTCTCCATCATAGCCTTGCTGGCCTCTGGGCCATCACCTGCTCCAGAGGACTTGCCATGCTCTGGAGGGAGAATCAATACAAAAGTTGAACTATGTGTCAATGCTTGTTTAGGTGTGCCGGTCTTCAGAAAACATGCTCAAAATCAGGACGGAAAAGCTGCACATTGCTCTCAAATAAAGTGATTGAATGCCATTCAACCCCTTATGGGGGCACAGTCTGTGAGTTCTCTGCAGAGTAACACAGATAAAATGATAAATTCAGATATCGCTATTGGACATTTACAAATTAGATTGATAACCTTGTTAAAGACCAAAACACACATTTATGAGCCACATCACTATTACATCTTAAAGAGGCAATTAGCAGTTCCTCCATACATTTTTGGACATAGAAAGTAATGATATGTACACATTGATTCTAAAAGAATATAACTTATAAATGCCTCACACGCTAAGTTCTACTGTTGTACACCATCAGAACCTAAAATATAAGCTTGTTTTACTTCAATGTTTTTCAACAAAGTAAATGTAAACAAACACTATAAAGCCTCAAAACATGGTTAAAATTATATATACTGCTCAAAAAAATCTGAATGAATGAAATAATCTTACTAAATACTTTTTTCTTTACATAGTTGAATGTGCTGACAACAAAATCACACAAAAATAATCAATGGAAATCCAATGTATCAACCCATGGAGGTCTGGATTTGGAGTCACACTCAAAATTAAAGTGGAAAACCACACTACAGGCTGATCCAACTTTGATGTAATGTCCTTAAAACAAGTCAAAATGAGGCTCAGTAGTGTATGTGGCCTCCACGTGCCTGTATGACCTCCCTACAATGCCTGGGCATAATCCTGATGAGGTGGCGGATGGTCTCCTGAGGGATCTCCTCCCAGACCTGGACTAAAGCATCCGCCAACTCCTGGACAGTCTGTGGTGCAATGTGGCGTTGGTGGATGGAGCGAGACATGATGTCCCAGATGTGCTCAATTGGATTCAGGTCTGGGGACGGGCGGGCCAGTCCATAGCATCAATGCCTTCCTCTTGCAGGAACTGCTCACACACTCCAGCCACATGAGGTCTAGCATTGTCTTGCATTAGAAGGAACCCAGGGCCAACCGCACCAGCATATGGTCTGACAAGGGGTCTGAGGATCTCATCTCGGTACCTAATGGCAGTCAGGCTACCTCTGGCGAGCACATGGAGGGCTGTGCGGCCCCCCAAAGAAATGCCACCCCACACCATGACTGACCCACCACCAAACCGGTCATGCTGGAGGATGTTGCAGGCAGCAGAACGTTCTCCACGGCGTCTCCAGACTCTGTCACGTCTGTCACATGTGCTCAGTGTGAACCTGCTTTCATCTGTGAAGAGCACAGGGCGCCAGTGGCTAATTTGCCAATCTTGGTGTTCTCTGGTAAATGCCAAACGTCCTGCACGGTGTTGGGCTGTAAGCACAACCCCCACTTGTGGACGTTGGGCCCTCATACCACCCTCATGGAGTCTGTTTCTGACCGTTTGAGCAGACACATGCACATTTGTGGCCTGCTGGAGGTCATGTTGCAGGGCTCTGGCAGTGCTTCTCCTGCTCCTCCTTGCACATAGGCGGAGGTAGCGGTCCTGCTGCTGGGTTGTTGCCCTCCTACGGCCTCCTCCACGTCTCCTGATGTACTGGCCTGTCTCCTGGTAGCGCCTCCATGCTCTGGACACTACGCTGACAGACACAGCAAACCTTCTTGCCACAGCTCGCATTGATGTGCCATCCTGGATGATCTGCACTACCTGAGCCACTTGTGTGGGTTGTAGACTCCGTCTCATGCTACCACTAGAGTGAAAGCACCGCCAGCATTCAAAAGTGACCAAAACATCAGCCAGGAAGCATAAGAACTGAGAAGTGGTCTGTGGTCACCACCTGCCGAACCACTCCTTTATTGGGGGTGTCTTGCTAATTGCCTATAATTTCCACCTGTTGTCTATTCCATTTGCACAACAGCATGTGAAATTTATTGTCAATCAGTGTTGCTTCCTAAGTGGACAGTTTGATTTCACAGAAGTGTGATTGACTTGGAGTTACATTGTGTTGTTTAAGTGTTCCCTTTATTGTTTTGAGCAGTGTATATACACACAGTGGGGAGAACAAGTATTTGATACACTGCCGATTTTGCAGGTTTTCCTACTTACAAAGCATGTAGAGGTTTGTAATTTTTATCATAGGTACACTTCAACCGTGAGAGACGGAATCTAAAACAAAAAATCCAGAAAATCACATTGCATGATTAAGTAATTAATTAGCATTTTATTGCATGACATAAGTATTTGATACATCAGAAAATCAGAACTTAATATTTGAGATCATACGTTTCCTGTAGTTCTTGACCAGGTTTGCACACACTGCAGCAGGGATTTTGGCCCACTCCTCCATACAGACTTTCTCCAGATCCTTCAGGTTTCGGTTCTGTCGCTGGGCAATACGGACTTTCAGCTCCCTCCAAAGATTTTCTATTGGGTTCAGGTCTGGAGACTGGCTAGGCCACTCCAGGACCTTGAGATGCTTCTTACGGAGCCACTCCTTACTTGCCCTGGCTGTGTGTTTCGGGTCGTTGTCATGCTGGAAGACCCAGCCACGACCCATCTTCAATGCTCTTACTGAGGGAAGGAGGTTGTTGGCCAAGATTTCGCGATACATGGCCCCATCCATCCTCGCCTCAATACGGTGCTGTCGTCCTGTCTCCTTTGCAGAAAAGCATCCCCAAAGAATGATGTTTCCACCTCCATGCTTCACGGTTGGGATGGTGTTATTGGGGTTGTACTCATCCTTCTTCTTCCTCCAAACACGGCGAGTGGAGTTTAGACCAAAAAGCTCTATTTTTGTCTCATCAGACCACACGACCTTCTCCCATTCCTACTCTGGATCATCCAGATGGTCATTGGCAAACTTCAGACGGGCCTGGACATGCGCTGGCTTGAGCAGGGGACCTTGCGTGCGCTGCAGGATTTTAATCCATGACGGCGTAGTGTGTTACTAATGGTTTTCTTTGAGACTGTGGTCCCAGATCTCTTCAGGTCATTGACCAGGTCCTGCTGTGTAGTTCTGGGCTGATCCCTCACCTTCCTCATGATCATTGATGACCCACGAGGTGAGATCTTGCATGGAGCCCCAGACCGAGGGTGATTGACCGTCATCTTGAACTTCTTCCATTTTCTAATAATTGCGCCAACAGTTGTTGCCTTCTCACCAAGCTGCTTGCCTATTGTCCTGTAGCCCATCCCAGCCTTGTGCAGGTCTAAAATTGTATCCCTGATGTCCTTACACAGCTCTCTGGTCTTGGCCATTGTGGAGAGGTTGGAGTCTGTTTGATTGAGTGTGTACAGGTGCAGTTAATACAGGTAATGAGTGGAGAACAGGAGGGCTTCTTAAAGAAAAACTAACAGGTCTGTGAGAGCCGGAATTCTTACTGGTTGGTTGGTGATCAAATACTTATGTCATGCAATAAAATGCTAATTAATTACTTAAAAATCATACAATGTGATTTTCTGGATTTTTGTTTTAGATTCCGTCTGTCACAGTTGAAGTGTACCTATGATAAAAATGACAGACCTCTACATGCTTTGTAAGTAGGAAAACCTGCAAAGTCAGCAGTGTATCAAATACTTGTTCTCCCCACTGTATATATTGTTTTCTCTAGCCCCATCCTTCAGCGTTTTACCAAAACAGCAGTGTGGAGTGTGTTTTGTTGTAGTTTCTACTGCTGTTTGTCCCTTTAATAATTGACAGTCAGTAAAAATAAATACATAGAATATCATAATTAACTCAATAAAGTGCTGTAGTGAGGCAGCAAGTGTAATCACTGGCCTGGAATGCCACTATTTACAGACACGTTTTAGAGATGCTTGTGTACAAGAGCTACATTTTTATATCTGATATTGTCAAGGTCAAAGATAAACATGTGTATAATATTGAATGAGATGCAACATTTGCATGTAAAACAAATGACAATCTAAAGCCAAAAGAGGATGATATGTTTATCATGCCATAAAATGACTAAAATAGACAGAGGTCTGAGCAGCCCTTCACTGGGTCTGTTTATGCATCATTTGGTTTCAGAACCGACCAAGCCCAAACAATATATATATATATATAAAAATCCACTTTCATCCCTTGTCTGCAAACTCTAATAGGCTAATTTATTACGTCCTTGGTCAGACCACAATCCATAGAAGATGGACGGTCATACTGTCACGGTTGTCGTAGGAATGAGCGGACCAAAGTGCAGCGTGTGTGTCGTTCCACATTTTATTTATACTGTGAAACTATGCAATAAATAAATAAACTTGAATGACAAAAAAACAACAAACCATGACGCAGAGGTGAAACAGACACAACTCAAAATGAATCTCCCACAAACCCAGGTGTAAAAAAAAACCCTACTTAAGTATGATCTCCCATTAGAGACAACGAGGACCAGCTGCCTCTAATTGGAGATCATCCCAAACAAAACCCCAACATAGAAATACAAAACTAGAACATGAACATAGAAATACAAAACATAGAAAAACACCCCCTGTCACGCCCTGACCTACTCTACCATAGAAAATAACATCTTACTATGGTCAGGACGTGACACATACAGACACTGTGCCATTTTCAAATACATGACGTCCAATTAACCAAGCCTTAATAATAAACACCAATTAGATGTGTTTTATTGGAACATATATATTTTTACCAATTATCTGTGTTGTAATTTCCAATGTTTGGAATGAAAATGGTTAATTAACAATGAATAGCAAATTTTGATACAGACTTTATTTTACTTTTACATTTATATTACTCCAACTGCAATTAATAACTATTGCAGTTGGGTAGGTCGAATAATATAATAATTCAGTGTTTTCATTCATGCCCATGTTTGATGGAGACACACTGTATGGGTACATTTACACATGCATTTAGCTAAGTCCCATGAGAAACATTGAGCACATCTTGTAGTCTTTACCCCTGTCTTGTTGTTAGAGAAACCCATTCCTCTTACAACAGCATAGTGTTACTTTACCTGGTAGTGGCTTGACTTGTCCTTTACGCCCTATCAGCCCCAACCGCTGCAGTTAAGATTTTGTTTCTCAAATTTTCCCAAGGCTCTCTCTTCGCTGTGATGTTGAGGATCACAGCGAGAGGAGGAATCATGGCCACGCATTTAATATCTGCAGTTTGGCATGTGGAGACAAAGAGAGAGAGTGTAAGAGAGAAAGAGAGAGAGAGAGAAAGAGAGAGAGAGAGAGAAAGAGAGAGAGAGATACAACCCCTATTTATGTTAATTTATTTTCCTTTTATACTTCAACTATTTGCACATTGTTACAACACTGTATATAGCCATAATATGACATTTGATATGGCTCTATTTCTTTGGAACTTTTGTGTAATGTTAACTGTTAATTTTTTATTGTTTATTTCACTTTTGTATATTCTCTGTTTCACTTTCTTTGGCAATGTAAGCATGTGTTTAAAATAAAGCCTATTGAATTCAATTTAATTTAATTGAGAGCGAGAGAGAGAGGAGCTCACACTCTGCGGTGGAATATTTTTGGATTCCCTCTCCCCTGTCTCAACCGTCAGTGCTTACATGAAGAGGATTTCGGGAAGATCTTATGAGAGAGGGAAAGACAGATGTGACTTTAATTTTCACTGATTCTCAGATACAGGCATTTGGCTGAAGATCTTGTAAGAGACTATTGCGCACTTTGTGTGAAAGAGTCAGCTCTTGAAAATGGGTGCGGGATGTGCACACATTGTATATTGTATATAGTCGGCAAGTACAGCACGTTTGTATAAATGTGTGATAGTGTAACATGTAACATCAAGACATTGATCGGTGGTTGAGACATCGATACCTTTTACCGAGCCCATCTCCCCGACAGGGAAAGCTTTTATCTGCTACCTATAGCACATACAATATTTTCTAGCCTAGTGTTTTTGTACAACCAGCATTGTATTCAGGAGTTTACTTCTTGAAATCCAATTAATAAAGTATAGTATACAATTTGGGAATGTGCTGTTACATGTAGAAAATCACTAAAGCTCTCGAACATCATAATCAAAATAATATTGTGCCTATAATATTGTATAGGCCTTATAGTAATTTTTTTGTACGTATTTTGTAAAACAATAATGTAATGAAACAGAATCATTAAAAGCTTTAAAGGAACCTATAATCACACCTGTATAGCATGAGAAAAGCCCATATAGAAAAGATGTAGACACATATTGTAATCCAGACGCATGCCTGGATTGGAAGTGTCATAATCAATATAATGAATGCACATATGAATATAACCTGGTGAATGCTGATACACTTAACATACTAAAGTGTACTTATGACTTTTTGCCTAGAAAGGGCCCCTATTATTTTTTTAACCAAGCTTTCAAGGTTGGGCTAATTAGTTCAGTGATTTGTAGTTTTCCAAACTGTCAAGATTGCGCTACCAATATATTTGGTTCAGTGATTTGTAGAGTGTTTTTATGATCTGGAAGGGCTTGAGAAAGCGCATCCCAGAGAAAGAACTTAGTGTGGGAGACAATAGTGGTGCAAAGCCAACAAGAGTGATGATTAACATAAGGGGGGAGAATTATGAGAAGTGTGTGCACTTGAAACTGTATAAAAGGAGGGTGCTGAGACTTGGAAAAACAGTTGCTTTATAAACCAATTAGGCTTTTGTTACTTTGTAATAAAGTCTATTTGAACTCACAAGCTCCGGTATTTGAGAAATATTATTGACTGAATATTTCCACGACAGCCTATATGACAGTTAAATTACATTGATAATATTGGTGCATTTTTACCTTCTTTTTTTTTTTTACAATGAATTGAAAAAACTCCAAAGCGTCTAAAACAATTAATTGCATCAGTTTTAATCTCTCACCCTTTCTCCCCGAGTGCACGCCATAGACTCATGAGCGACTCCCCATCCCCCTATGATCAGAAACCATTACGAAAATCATTATTTATAAATCATCATAATCTGATTATAGATTTGGTGAATGCACAATTCCACCTTTTTTATTCACTGAAATGTTATGAAACTGATTACACAACACAATAGAATTTGGAATTTATTTGCAGTTGAATAAAACAAATATCCTATTTTTCGATGTCTTTGAAGCATGCAGCAGCCAGTCTCAAAAGATGACTTCTGACTGATGCATAAAGTTGTGGGAGCTGCACACATAGGCCAATTTCACATAAAACAAGTGCTTCCAACACGTCATGAAGTTATGCAGGTAAGACAATATCTTATGTCTCAGACAGCTGGCCTATTCGTCTTAATACATTTCAGTTTTGATCCACCGACGCAGGGGACAGGGTGTGGGGGGAAACCTGTTTTTCTGACTGGTATGGGCACGTATATCACAGAGGTGAAGCCTATATCTGTGTGCGCTGTCTCGATGTCTCCTCTTTAACAGTGCAGTGGCCTAAAAACAAAAGCAGACGTTTAAGTAAGCCTACTCTCATACTAACATATTTGACCAAATAATGTATTTTTCATTTAGGCCCACCATGAGGCTTATCAAAACGGCCCATAGGCCTATACATTGATTTTCTAATACAGTGAGGTAAACACCAGGCCCTCTGGTGGAAATATACACGCTTAGAAAAAAGGGTTCCAAAAGGGTTCTTCGGCTGTCCCCATAGGACAACCATTTTTGGTTCCATGTAGAACCCTCTGTAGAAACGGTTTTACCTGGAAACAATAAAGGGTTCTTCAAACGGTTCTCCTACTGTATGGGGACAGCCAAAGAACCCTTTAAATTAAAAAAAATACCTTTTTTCAAGAAGTGCAGGCACAACATCTTCACAGTATTACATTCACTTATATGGCATCATGTGTGGGTGCCCACAGTAGCACAGTGTTACCAAATGTTTACTTATCAGGATTACACGTCTATTCTGACACCTTTTCGCTTCAACCCCAGTTGTAACTAACCTGGTTCAGTTTACCAACCAGCTAATTATTAGAATCAGGTGTGCTAGATTAGGGTTGGAGTGAAAACCTGCAGGAAGGTTGCTCTACAGGAACAGAGATGGAGAGACATGTACTACAGCCACTACCAGATTGGCTTTATTCAACACATGGGTCCAATCCCAAAAGGACCCCTAGACCCAATACTATACCCTATGCATTTGTGGAGATCTGATCATATTAGACATCTGCAATCAATATGGTAATAGCTCCACCTTGCCTTCTGATAGGCTAAGTGGAAGTTTCATCATATTGCTTATAAGCCTTAAACGAATCAAATCATCTCAGATCTTCGCAAGTGCATAGGGTCTGGAGGTCCATTTGGGAAAGGAGCAAAGCTCAGGTAAAACGTTAGATGTAAACCTGCCTCAGTCTTCTGTAAACCTAACGCTGGGATAGAGTTTTATTTTTCAGCGAGACAATTACACACATTTTAATTCCCAAGGCACACCAGAATGGCTTTCCAAGAGGTGTTGCTTAATGGTCTAGTCTGAGTGCTTGAGCAATTTTGACAAAAACACTGGATATATGTTGACGTAAGGGTTGTGCAACGTTGGTGTTTCCTCCAAGTATTAACTAAGGGGGTAGAGACTTATCCAAGTATGATTTTTCTGTTTATTTTGTATTTGTTTTGAAACATTTCTATAACTTTTTTCACTTTGAAAATGTAGAGTAGGTTGTGTAAATATGTAGGGGGAAAAAATCAGGTGTGCTTCTAGATATGAATTTAATCCCTTTTTAGATAATATTTTGATGCCTTAAAATTGTAACTTCCTACTCCATGCTCGAAAAATGTAAATGATTATATTTTATACTAATACAATTGCTCAGAGAAAGAGATTGTCTCAAAAGAAATGGTAAAAAAAATGATACCCCTGTTTTCAATAATCTAACAGCCTCCCTTTGATCATTTTTCTAATTATATTATATTGTCTTTTTTTTAATCAAAGTACAAATAATTTTAGACCTGACTGTATGTATTGCCCCTCATCATCATTTTGAGATAAAACAAGTTAAAATGATGATACTATTTTGAATGCCTCAAGATATTTTAATGCATAAAATCAACCTAATATAAGTGATATTGAACTTCAATCTTTATTGATAGACCTGCGAAGTACAACCAGGAAACAAAGAACAACATAATAAAAATAGGCTATGATGTTTAGATGAGGAGCATATATTTTCAGAAAGCCCTATAGAGGTAAATATATTCCCATCTATCCATTTTAATAGTGCATAATTATAACTATTTAACAGCCAGACATCTCGGTTGTAACAATATTAGAGACAGGGACTGGTACCACAGAATAGCCATTCCATTGAATATAGGGTAATGAATCACAGATATGGAGAGCTCTCTTGGATCTGTGATCATAGAAATGGCACCATGAATACTGGAAATCTGAGTGGTGGGCTTAATAGCACAGAAAAGATCAAATCAAACTGCAGTGCTTTAGAGCACAAGAACAAATGAAGTAAAAAACAGAGAACATCACTTTGTGAACCCTCTCTTAGGCAAAGACACAGTCAGGGGACACGGAATGTGGACCACACTGTTGGTTGATGAGAGGATACTGATCAAAATCAAAACTATTATGGCAAAACATCTAGAAAAAAATCCACATAATATATTTTAGAGTAATGTTTTATTACTTTGGTGTAAATTGCTTCAAAATATGAAAAATATATAATAGATTACGTAAAAAGAAAGATATGTGCAGAGTTACCAGAATTACCAGCCTCAAAAATTACTGCCCAAATAAATGTTTCACGGAGTTCAAGTTCAACACATCTCAACGTCAACTGTTCAGAGGAAATTGCATGAATGAGGCCTTTATGGTCGAATTTCTGAATAGAAACCACTACTAAAGGACAACAATAAGAAGAAAAGACTTGCTTGGGCCAAAAAACACGAGCAATTGACATCAGACTGGTGGAAATCTGTCTGATTACTCAAAATCTGCTGTGTCTTTGTGAGACGCCAGAGTAGGTGAACGGAGGATCTCCACATGTGTGGTTCCCACCGTGAAGCATGGAGGAGGAGATGTGATGGTGTGGGGGTGCTTTGCTGGTGACACTGTCAGTGACAGAGAACACCATCTTTCCATATAGTTGTCATATTAGTTAGTAGGCCAATCCGTGCTGACGCTACAGACCTTTTTGTGAGAATAATGATTTCAACAACTGCTAACCATGTGTATGTGACAAATAAAATTTGATTTGATCTCTGACATGATGGCAAGCAGGAAGTCATGACATAGGGATCAAAACCAGGCAGTGCTTGAAAGAGTTTCGGAGGATGGTAACTTCTGATAGAAAGATAGGAGCCTGAGAGAAAGAGAGAGTAGAGCAATGTATTGACAAAAAACTTGTATTGTAGCCAGCAAAATCACAAGTGGAAGTGTTAAACTCTAATAGTGTTAAATGTAACACTCACTATATTGTCCCATACCGCACGTAGTTAATGTTACACTTTTGAAGGTTAGCTTTTTAACAATTTCACAGAGTTTCTGTAACTCTGTTAATACACTGAACAAAAATATAAATGCAACATGTAAAGTGTTGGTCCCATGTTTCATGAGCTGAAATAAAAGATCTGAGAAATGTTCCAATCGGTCAAAAAGCTTATTTCTCTCAAATTCTGTGCACACATTTCTTTACATCCCTGTTAGTGAGCATTTCTCCTTTGCCAAGATAATCCATCCACCTGACAGATGTGGCAAATCAAGGAGCTGATTAAACAGCAGGATCATTACAGAGGTCCATCTTGTGCTGGAGACAATAAAAGGCCACTCTAAAATGTAGTTGGGCCAATGCGGTTTGTTCGAGAGCACCACTTTCTCCTCCATAGCCGTTGTTAATCGGTAATTGACACTTCCACGCTGTGCTGTTTATTTCTGAAAGTTTTCAAAACCTATGAATCAATGACAGCACAACATAGTACTGTATATGGCTGGAGTGGACTACCTTTTAACATCATTGGTTTTAGAATTAATAACAACACACCAAATGTGCTAATGGATTTTTTAATTAAGTGCAAAAAAGCATTTACTTAGAAAACATACATTTCATTCAAGGAAGAAAAAACAAGGATATTGTATACAAGGTTATCATAAAGCATGCATTCAGACTCATTTCTGAAAGTAAACTTGACAGAGTTGGCAGTGGAAAATAGAAAACATAAGGACTGAATTGCAACACTGCTCATAGCAAAATATTCTAAAATCTAGATTTAATCCATTCCATTCATTGACAAAGGAATTTCCCACCACCCAAACGGAAATTACTATAATTTTAAAATTGAAAGAAGAGTATTAGTAGTCTCCAAAAAACCTTTAACCTTAAAGCCCTCGTGCCCACCTGACCGTGGGAGTGAATGAGGATCAGTTCCCTTCACACTGGGACAGCGCCTTAATCATCTTGGCCTGAATCTCCAGCATCCTGGGGTCCCATTTCTCCCTGACTACATCCTCATCTTCCTCTGTGACCACCGTATATGCCATTAGTGTCATCAGACCCATTTGAAAGATATTAGCCAGTTGGGAACACCTTTTCTCCATGACGTCTCGGTTTTGCTTGTAGTGCTCTTGGTACACCTTCAGCAAACCTTTTTGTTCAAAAGCTTTCTCCTCTTCTATGACACTTTTGTAGTACATGTTTAGAGAAAGGTCACTCAGGTCTCTCTCATAGACCCTCTGGAACTCTGCCATGTATTCCTCTCTTCCCTCAGGGTCTTTTTGGATCTGTTCCACCATGGTGATGAGGGCGGTGTACTGGTGCTTGATATACTCTTCATACTTGCCGTACTTCTCATTGACCTCGTCCAGTTGACTCTGCTTCAGAATCTGCTGGTTTGTCTTGGAGATGCTTTCCAGCTTGGCGTGGATTTGGTTGAATTCTTTGGCGTTCTGGTCTTGGGTGAGGTCTTTGGCGACCAGGGCCTTTGTCACCTTCACCACTGCAGTGACTACTTCGAAGAGTGGGATGATAGTGGCGGCAAAGGCGGAGAATATCTCAATTCCGTTTAGGATTATGACCAATTTTCCCATGGCTTCTGCTTCACTTACAGTATGACTTCAATGTAGTCCTAGAGAGTGAAGAGACAGTCGTTTAGTATGTACACCGCATCGCTCATGTCTGCAAGTAGTGCCAACTTAATCGAATTTGAATTACAGCATGTGGGGTCATTTGCTTGAACTTGTATTCAGAATATTCACAAAGCAGCCGTATGAATCTTTTTACAAACTTTTTAGTGTTTGTTCACATTCTGCAAATGCATTTGGAATTTAGCTGAATAATAATATAATATTGTCATAAAGATGAAGGACAGATTACAGTCTGCGTTGTGCTCTTTGAACATCGGCTGACTCGCAAAACAATATTGGAAGACAATATTTTACCTGTTATTTTTAACAAGAAGGAAAATATACCTATTTTGCTGTAGGCCTACAGCGATATTATTGTGTTCCAATACTGTTTAGCAAGTCAGCCGATCTTTATGACAATATTATATTATTATTCAGCTAAATTCCAGATGCATTTGCAGAATGTGAACAAACACTCAAAAGTTTGTCAAAGATTCATACGGCTGCTTTGTGAATATTCTGAATACAAGTTCAAGCAAATGACCCCACATGCTGTAATTCAAATGCCTGGGCAACTCCAGTCCTCGGGGGCCTGATTGGTGTCACACTTTCTCCCCAGCCCCAGCTAACACACCTGACTCCAATAATCAACTAATCTTGATCTTCAGGTAAAAATGCAATTAGTTTAAATCAGGTGTGTTTGCTAGGGATGTGGGAAAAGTGTGACACCAATCAGGCCTCCGAGGACTGGAATTGCCCAGGCCTGTTGTAGGCAATGGCAAATGGTTGCTGTCCAGACCTGAAACTGGAGTGTAAATTACCATATATGCCACACATTAGATGGAAATGTTAATTAAATAAATACTTAAATACTCGTCCTGGAGTATTGATGAATTTACAGTTTCTTATGCAATCACTGCAAGGGATTACTTCTTTTGGTACCAGTACAATCTACAGCTAGCATTATTCAGTCTACAATTGTGACAAAAAAAATACATGTTGTTGTGCTAGACAGATTCAATGTCCATTGAGTTAATCTAAAATCATGATATGTAATAGAATCTTACCTTGTGGTTCTGTAGTAGTATTTGTGGTTGTTGTGTCTGAACTAGCAGCCTTTATATCCATCTGTAGACCCTGTTCAGTCCTTCGTGCCATGTAAGGACAGAGTGTTGGAGTGACTCATGCATACACGATGCCGATTGGGTTACGGGGAAAAGGCTAATCTTCAATCCACTTTTGATTGGTTTACAATTCCATGGCTGCAGTGTAGAACACAACAGTTTTTTCAGTTTTTTCACATTTTATTGTGTTACAGCCTGAATTTAAAATTGGTTAAATTTACATTTTGTGTCACTGATCAACAAACAATACCTCATAATGTCAAAGTAGAATTTTGTTCATTGAATATTATAGAAATTAACCTAAAAAATGTAAAGCTGAAATGTATTCAGTCAGTAATTTGGCAAGGCTAAATAAGTTCAGGAGTAAAAATGTGCTTAACAAATCACATAACATGTTGCAGGTACTCATTCCGTGTTCAATAAACATTATTTTTTACTGACTACTACATCCCTGTACTCCAAACATACAATTATCTGTACGTTCACTCAATCGAGTAGTGAATTTCAAGCACAGTATCAACCACAAAAACCACGGAGGTTTTTCAATGCCTCACAAAAAATGGCACCGATTGGTAGATGTGTAAAAAGAAAACAGACGCTGAATATGGTAGAGTTGTTAATTAGGCTTTGGATGGTGACTCATGCATACACAATGCTGATTGGGTTACGGGGAATCCACTTTCGATTGGCTCACAATCCCATGGCTGCAGTGTAGAACATAGCTGCAATCCAATTTATTTTGAGTGAAGCCTACTTCCATGGAAATCTTTCGTTAATGTTCTATTGGAATGAGGAGTGACAATGACAAAGTGCAAAAATTATGTTGAAAGTTATGATGCAATTGCACACACAAAGAGATATTGAGATAAGGGTGTTCATGGTTGCTGTATTAAGACACCCTCTAAAAACAGTACCACAGCTGTCGTGCAACTGATTGTCAGCGAAGGGGTGCACAGACGAGGTGTAGCAACAGCCCAAATAACACTGTACACATTGCAGTCAGTGGCAATTTTAGCATGTAAATCTTGTCGAAGCGAACACATTTTTATTTAGATGCATGCCAGCAAAGCCACTACACAACACAACACTAAACAATACATGAATTACACTATAACGGTGACAACGGTGCCCACAAACTGTTAGGGCCTACATAAAGCTGTCCCAACAGCGGAGCTTTCTTTTCACCACCATGGAGTTAATCCTTACCACCGCTACACCTGGCTATCAGCAGAGCCTCGTCTGGCTGCGAAACAGTTCATTCAGCCTAATTTGCTGCCTTTTTAAAACCTAAGCTGATATGGCTGACTTTCTTAAACAAATGTGATTTCTACTAACTCAATTGTGATTTTGTGTAATTGGATAAGAACCGCATTCTCCTTCAATAATAACAAACGCCAACATGAGTTTTGACTTTAGAACCACACACAAACATTATTACATTTATGTTCAGGAAATTCATAATGTTTGTTCTTATGTTATTAACACTTAGCTCTAAGCATTTTTTAAAAAAACCTTTATTTAACTAGGCAAGTCATTTAAGAACAAATTCTTATTTACAATGACGGCCTACCCCGGATGACGCTGGGCCAATTGTGCGCCGCCCTATGGGACTCCCAATCACGGCCGGATGTGAAACAGACTGGATTTGAACCATGGACTGTATTGACACCTCTTGCACTGAGATGCAGTGCCTCACCTTGTTGTGTGCCACTGCACACAGTAATAATGCAAACTAAATATTGAGCGTAGTAGCCAAGTAATTCATGCAAAACAAAAATACTGAAAGCCAGTTTGGCTGAGAATATCGACACATCTGCGAATGGAAACAAAACCCTGATACACACAAACACACACACACTGCAGGACAGATTTCTTGATCTCACTCCCTCCCGCACCAGCAACTATTCATACCGCAACCGCCCGCAGGCACTGGGTCTCTCCCACCCGTTACTGCAAGATCTATCCCGAACCCAACCGCTTGTCCTGCAAAGTTATTTTAGGCGTATGTGACGCAGCTAACTTGCCTGCCATAGTCCCAGGAATTTTGAGCCCTATAGGCAATATCAAAAGACTAAAATAACCTAAGAAATAAGTTAAATTACCAGACATTATCACATGGCACATTATATGACAGTATCAGTATTACTAGACTTACAGTGGCTTCAGAAAGTATTCATACTGCTTGATTTATTCCACATTTTGTTGTGTTACAGGCTGAATTCAATATGGATTAAATATATATTTATTTTTTCTACACACAATACCTCACAATGACAAAGTGGAAACATGTTTTTAGAAATGTTTCCTAATTTATTGAAAATGAAATACATCAATATTAATTTACATCAGTATTCACATCTGTGGTTGCAAAATGGTTTTGTTACCGTCTAGTGAGTTGAAAAGTACCATTCACTGGTCATTTTTCTCAGTTGTTCTGTAACCTCTTCATACACTGCACAAAGGAGTGATTTGTTATTGGTTTCTTATCTCTAGTAGACCAAAGGCTACACCAGGCTGAATTATTGCCCTGTCTGTTTCGGCTCTAGATATCTTATCTCTCTCGCAGGGCTGCCAAGTTTTGAAGACAGCTTGGAGTGAGATTTGGTATGTGAAAGCTTGGAGTTAAATTTGCATAATTTCATTTCCCCTTGGCACAACCCCTAGATAGGGGTCTGGGGGTCCTCCCCAATGAAGATTTTACTCTTTTAAAGCTAATTTAATGTAATTCTATGTATTTAGGCAAGGCTTATGACCAGGATGGGGAAAAAAATATATGGGTCAGATTATTTGAACAATACATGAGCACTGAAAATTCAACTACTTTGTTGCTTTGAGATTTTGGGGGATGACATTTGAAGTATGCTAATATTTTTTAGGTGCTTTGACACTTTATTCAGACAGGAATAATTTGAGTCAACACGTACATGGGATAAATAGTGGGAAGTAGGGATTGATCACTGCTCTTAGGTGGAAAGTATGTGACACGTGCCTGAGAGTGTTACCACTACACCAAGGCTTTGCACAGGAAATTCTATTATTAATGGTTGATGGCACTGGGTCACCAAATCATAGATTGCAGTCTCCTTGTCCATAGACTGATTTCAAGGTAAAGACACACATTTTGCAAATTTGGGTGAACTCTCTCTTTAAAATAGGTCTGGAAGAAAATACTGCTTGCTCTCCAGGAGGGTTGGCCAGCCCTGATCTATGTTTCCTAAGTGCTGGGTGATTGAAAATGTTAGTTATAACAATGAATTTCAGTATTCAGGAAGTTGAAGATCTTTGTTCTCATCTTACTCTATGTAGACAACATGTGTTTTTGCGTTGTGCATGCGCACAATACAAAAATGTAAAAACATATTTTTGAGGCCTGGAGCATTTAATACCGAATACTTATTTACATGACTTATTTAGCCCCAGACCATTATTCCTCCTCCACCAAACTTTACAGTTTGCATCATGCATTCGGGCTGGTAGTGTTCTCCTGGCATCCGCCAAACCCAGATTAGTCAGACTGCCAGATGGTGAAGCACGATTAATCACTCCAGAAAATGCGTTTCCACTGATTCAGAGTCCAATGGCGGCAAGCTTTACACCACTCTAGCCGATGCTTGGCATTGTGCATGGTGATCTTAGGCTTGTCATGGAAACCCATTTTATGAAGCTCCTGATGAACAGTTCTTGTGCTGACGTTGCTTCCAGAGATAGTTTGGATCTCGGTAGCGAGTGTTGCGTCCGAGGATAGACGATTTTTACATGCTACGCTATTCAGCACTCAGCGGCCCCGTTCTGTGAGCTTGTGTGGCTTACTACTTAGCGGCTGAGCCGTTGTTGCTCCTAGAGATTTCCACTTCACAATAACAGCACTTAGCGTTGACCAGGGCAGCTCTAGCAGGGCAGAAATTTGATGAACTGACTTGTTGGAAAGGTGGCATCCCATGACGGTGCTTCTTTGAAAGAAACTGAGCTCTTCAGTAAGGCAATTCTAGTGCCAATGTTTGTCTATGGAGATTGCATGACTGCGCTCAATTTTATACATCTGTCAGCAACGGGTGTGGCTGAATCCACTCATTTGAAGGGGTGTCCACATACTTTTGGGTATATAGTGTTGCCAACAAAGCGCAACAATGAGCAACAATGCTTATTTTTATCATAAGATAACAAGTTCTAATTGCTAAAACTGCCCCAAATACACTGAACAAAATATAAACACAACATGAAGTGTTGGTCCCATGTTTCATAAGCTGAAATAAAAAGAGCCCAGACATCTTCCATGTGCAGAAAAAGCTTATTTCTCTCAAAATGTGTGCACAAATGTGTTTACATCCCTGTTAAAGAGCATTTCTCCATTGCCAAGATAATTCATCCACCTGACAGGTAGGGCATATTAAGAAGCTTGTTAATCAGCAAGATCCTTACACAGGTGCACCTTGTGCTGGGGACAATAAAAGGCCACTCTAAAAAGTGAAGTTTTGTCACACAATCAATGCCACAGGTGTCTCAAGTTTTTAGGGTGCGTGCAATTGGCATGCTGACTGCAGCAATGTCCATCAGAGCTGTTGCCCGAGAATGTATTGTACATTTCACTACCATAAGCTGCCTCCAATGTCGTTTTAGAGAATTTGGCAGTACGTCCAACCGGCCTCACAACTGCCGACTACATGTTCTGCGTCGTGTGGGCGAGTGGTTTGCTGTTGTCAACGTTGTGAACAGAGTGGTATGGGCAGGTATAAGCTACGAGCAATTGCATTTTATTGCTGGAAATTTAAATGCATAGAGATACCGTGACGAGATCCTAAGGCCCATTGTCGTGCCATTCTTCCGCCGCCATCACATCATGTTTCAGCATTGTAATGCACGGCCCCATGTCGCAAGGATTTGTACACAATTCCTGGAAGCTGAAAACTGTCCACTTTTTCTATGGCCTGCACACTCACCAGACATGTCACACATTGAGCATGTTTGGGATGCTCTGAATTGTCATCTACGACAGAGTGTTCTAGTTCCCGCCAATATCCAGAAACTTCGCAAAGCATTTGAAGAGGAGGGGGACAACATTCCACAGGCCACAATCAACAGCCTGATCAATTCTATGCGAAGGAGATGTGTCATGCTGCATGAGGCAAATGGTGGTCACACTAGATACTGACTGATAGACCTTACTCTAAGCTAATTTACTTGTGGCTGCTAGTCAAATAGCATTGCACTTCTGTTGTCATCTGATGTAAATGAAGCTATTTTCGGACAAATGTGTTGCACAAATTTATTTTCTGTGAAGAAAAATTATAGTTGCATGCCCCTGATTACTCTATTGAACAAAAAAAAACACTTATGGCCAATATATCATGGCTTAAGGCTGTATCCAGGCACTCTGTGTTGCATCGTGCTTAAGAACAGTCCTTAGCCAGGGAATATTAGCCATTTACTACACCCCCCCATGCCTTACTGCTTAAATAAACTTCCTTAAATCGCACAGTTTGTATACTGCAGAGACCAGAGACCATAGCACAGCAACAGTGTTGATTGTGCTGTCCGAGGTGCTGAACTTCAAACAATTACAGCCATTTCCCTCTGACTGAAAAGTTCTTCTACCGAAATACCTCATTTGTTCATGAAAAACCTTCCCTATTCCCTCAACCCTTGTTCCCTTTACTTGACACATGTATGCATTGTATGCATGTGACGAATAGGGCCTGACATATAGCATATCATAATCACATCAATAAATTGGTTATAACAAACTCCAACACCATAACACATGTGGCAGCATATTGGATGCGGAGGACGTGAAAAATACTTTTGAAACGGGAGACAAAGAAAAAGAAGGGTATGGTATGTGTACCAAACAGGTGCTGTTAGACTACAATATTATTATATTTCTGACCCTTTGGAACAATGTAAACAACAATGAATAAATTATAAAAAATCATAAAGCCTTTATTATAGCATAACAAACAAGGCTTGACATTAAAGCTTGTCCGCTTGTCTCGGACAAGTAAGAACAGCACAACAAAAATCTCAGTATCAAACAATTACTCCGATCAGAATTGAATCAGACAGAATTCTTGCTTCCAGAGGCAGTTTGGATCTCAGCAGTGAGTATTGCTAACGCTTCAGCATGCAGTCCTGTTCTGTGATTTTGTGTGGCCTACCACTTTGCGGCTGAGCCACTGTTGCTCCAAGCATTTCAAGGGGTGTCCACATACTTAAGTATGTAAAGTGTATATGCAGCAGTGCATATACAGTACACGCTCTTCATTAATTGGTGTACAATGTATGCATCAGTGAAAAAGAAGCAGAGTAGCTTGCATTGCAATTGAACCTCAACTCACCCTTTGGAAATACAAATACTAAGGTTTTGTCATGGTGGTGTAATGTAATCCATGCATTAATTGAATGTACATTTCCTGGGGATGAAGTTACTAGCAACGGGCATTATCATCCATGCTTCCCACATATGCATTGTCATTTTATTCATAGTGTGAGTGAGTAGTGAGTCTAGTTCTAGTCTGTCTCAACATGCCACCGCCAGGTAAAAGAAATGGTCCAGATATCTGCCTATTCTTTGGACATCACCCTAAAACAAAAGTAATGTAGTAGCATGCCCATCCCACCTCTGAACTTCTGTCCCAATGAGCTGGAATTCTGTCCCACGTGTGCACAGCTCAGGCTCAGTGGAATACAGTAGTTCAGAAGGGGGATGGAAACTGTCATTCTTTACAGCAGTCCAAGTGTAGCACTTATTTGGTCATGGTCATTTACAAACTTGAAATAATCATATAGCCCTAGTTAAAGGTGATTGCTGAGCAACTCACAGCAAATATGTCCTGTAAAGTAAACTTGATAGGTTATCCAGTAACAGAGGACATTGTTCACTGTCTCTGTCTGGCTCACTGTATAGGTCCATGTCTGCTGTGGTAGAGTGCTAGAGAAGCAAGTGACAGTGAGGAGAGTGAAGATCTACAGGTGACTGAGATTGACTTATCCCCTGAAGTGAAATTAAACAATCCCAAAACTGAGTGGTCACTGTCAAGGTATATCTTTTGCCGATGTTGATAGTGGCAACAAATACAACTTTTTCTTTCCTTTGGAAACCAGTCATGCACAGATACATAAGATCTTACTGTGCACTCTCTGGCTTCAGAAATCATCACATTATTATCTATTTTTTTACCCAGGTTAATATCAATGAGATGGAACTACACTCTTAGCTCATTTTTTCTATCTAGAACCTAAAACGGTTCTTCAGCTGTTCCCGTAGGGGAACCCTTTGAAGAACCCCTTCTGGTCCCAGGTAAATCCCATTTTGGGTTCCAGGTAGAACTCTTATGGGTTCCATGTAGAACCCTTTTAAGCAGCTTGGAAAATTCAAGAAAATGATGTCATGGCTTTAGAAGCTTCTGATAGGCTAATTGACACAATTTGAGTCAGTTGGAGGTGTACTGTGGATGTATTTCAAGGCCTACCTTCAAACTCAGTGCCTCTTTGCTTGACATCATGGGAAAATCAAAAGAAATCAGCCAATACCTCAGAAAAAAATAGCAGACCTCCAATTGGGAGCAATTTCCAAACGCCTGGAGGTATCTGTATAAACAATAGTACGCAAGTATAAACACTATGGGACCACGCAGCCATCATACCGCTCAGGAGGAGACGTGTTCTGTCTCCTAGAGATGAACGTACTTTGGTGAGAAAAGTGCAAATCAATCCCAGAACAACAGCAAAGGACATGTGAAGATGCTGGAGGAAACAGGTACAAAAGAATCTATATCCACAGTAAAACGAGTCCTATATCGACATAACCACTGCACATGGGGGACAAAGATCGTACTTTTTGGAAAAATATCCTCTGGTCTGAAGAAACAAATATAGAACTGTTTGGCCATAATGACCATCGTTATGTTTGGAGGAAAAGGGGGAGGCTTACAAGCCGAAAAACACCATCCCGACCGTGAAGCACAGGGCTGGCAGTATCATGTTGTGGGGGTGCTTTGCTGCAGGAGGGACTGGTGCACTTCACAAAAAGGATGGCATCATGAGGGAGGAAATTATGTGGATATATTGAAGCAACATCTCAAGACATCAGTCAGGAAGTTAAAGCCTGGTCGCAAATGGGTCTTCCAAACGGACAATGACCCCAAACATACTTCCAAAGTTGTGGCAAAATGGCTTAAGGACAATCAGGTCAAGGTATTGGAGTGGCCATCACAAAGCCCTGACCTCAATCCCATAGAAAATTTGTGGGCAAAAGTGAAAAAGCGTGTGCGAGCAAGGAGGCCTACAAAGCTGACTCAGTTACACCAGCTCTGTCAGGAGGAATGGGCCACAATTCATCCAAATTATTGTGGGAAGCTTGTGGAAGGCTACCTGAAACGTTTGACCCAAGTTAAACAATATAAAGGCAATGCTACCAAACACTAATTGAGTGTATGTAATCACTCAATTATTTTCTATAGTAGAGTGGTCAGGGCGTGACAGGGGGTGTTTTGGGTGGTTTTCTTGCTTTATGTTTCTATGTGGGTTTTCTAGATTTCTATTTCTATGTTGGGGGTTATTGGGATGATCTCCAATTAGAGGCAGCCGGTTCTAGTTGTCTCTAATTGGAGATCATATTTATGTAGGTGGTTTTCATTTTGTATTTTGTGGGTTGTTAATTTAGTAGTGTTTGCCTGCTCTGCGTTACAGCTTTTGTTGTTTTGTTATTTAAAGCGGTTGGTGTTCCGCCTCCAGTATTTATGCTGCAGTAGTTTATGTGTCGAGGGCTGGGGTCAGTCTGTTACATCTGGAGTATTTCTCTTGTCTTATCCGGTGTCCTGTGTGAATTTAAATATGCTCTCTCTAATTCTCTCTTTCTCTCTTTCTTTCTTTCTCTCGGCGGACCTGAGCCCTAGGACCATGCCTCAGAACTACCTGGCATGATGACTCCTTGCTGTCCCCAGTCCACCTGGCCGTGCCGCTGCTCCAGTTTCAACTGTTCTGCCTGCGGCTAAGGAACCCTGACCTGTTCACCGGACGTGCTTGTTGCACCCTCGACAACTACTATGATTATTATTATTTGACCATGCTGGTCATTTATGAACATTTTAACATCTTGACCATGTTCTGTTATAATATCCACCCGGCACAGCCAGAAGAGGACTGGCCACCCCTCATAGCCTGGTTCCTCTCTCTGTTTCTTCCTAGGTTTTGGCCTTTCTAGGGAGTTTTTCCTAGGGAGTTTTTCCTAGCCACCGTGCTTCTTTCACATGCATTGCTTGCTGTTTGGGGTTTTAGGCTGGGTTTCTGTACAACACTTTGAGATATCAGCTGATGTACGAAGGGATATATAAATAAATATGATTTGATTTGATTAGAAGCCTCCTCCCTAAGTTTGTTTTCTACACTGCTTTAGCACACTCCACCAATCCTGATGTCCCAGCTGTGTTTGAATCATGGCTTAGGAAGGTCACCAAAAATCCTGACATTTCCATCACTAACTATAACATCTTCCGACAAGATAGAACTGCCAAAGGGGGTGGAGTTGCAATCTACTGCAGAGATAGCCTGCGGAGTTCTGTCACACTATCCAGGTCTGTGCCCAAATAATTCAAGCTTCTACTTTTAAAAATCCACCTTTCCAGAAACAAGTCTCTCACCGTTGCCGCTTGTTATAGACCCCCTTCAGCCCCCAGCTGTGCCATATGTGAATTGATTGGCCCCATCTATCTTCAGAGTTCATACTGTTAGGTGACCTAAACTGGCATATGCTTAACTCCTACAATCTAAGCTAGATGCCCTCAATCTCACACAAATTATTATTAAGGAACCTACCAGGTACAACCCTAAATCCGTAACCATGGGTACCCTCTTAGAAATCATCCTGACCAACTTGCCCTCTAAATACACCTTCGCTGTCTTCAACCAGGATCTCAGCGATCACTGCCTCATTGCCTGCATGCGTAATAGGTCAAACGACCACCCCTCATCACTGTCAAACGCTCCCTAAAACACTTCAGCGAGCAGGCCTTTCTAATCGACCTGGCCCGGGTATCCTGGAAGGATATTAACCTCATCCAGTTAGTAGAAGATGCCTAATTGCTCCTTAAAAGTGCTTTCCTCGCCATCTTAAATAAGCATGCCCCATTCAAAAACTGTAAACTAAGAACAGATATAGCCCTTGGTTCACCCCAGACTGCCCTTGACATCACAAAAACATCCTGTGGTGTTCTGCATTAGCATCGAATAGCCCCCGCGATATGCAACTTTTCATTGAAGTCAGGAACCAATATACTCAGTCAGTTAGGAAAGCTAAGGTAACATTTTCAAACAGAAATCTGAATCCTGTAGCATTAATTCTAAAAAGGTTTGGGACACTGTAAAGTCCATGGAAAATAAGAGCACCTCCTCCCAGCTGCCGACTGCACTGAGGCTAGGAAACACTGTCACCACCGATAAATCTACGATAATCAATAATTTCAATAAGCATTTGTCTATGGCTGGCCATGCTACCCCTACCCCGGGCCAACAGCTCAGCACCACCTGCAGTAACTTGCCCAAGCCCCCCCCCCCCCTCCCGCTTCTCCTTCACCCAAATCCAGACAGCTGATGTTCTGAAATAGCTGCAAAATATGGATCCCTACAAATCAGCTGGACAAGACAATCTGGACCCTCTCTTTCTAAAATGATTTGCTGAAATTGTTGCAACCACTATTACTAGCCTGTTGAACCTCTCTTTCATATCGTCTGAGATCCCCGAAAACCGCCGCGGTCATCCCCCTCTCCAAAGGGGGAGAAACTCTAGACTCAAACTGTTACAGACCTATATCCATCCTGCCCTGCCTTTCTAAAATCTTCGAAAGCCAAGTTAACAAACAGATCACCGACCATTTCGAATCCCACCATACCTTACCCACTATACAATCTGGTTTCCGAGCTGGTCATGGGTGCACCTCAGCCACGCTCAAGGTCCTAAACGGTATCATAACTGCCATCGATAAAAGACAGTACCGTGCAGCCGTCTTCATCGACCTGGCCAAGGCTTTCGACTCTGTCAATCACTGCATTCTTATTGGCAGACTCAACAGCCTTGGTTTCTCAAATGACTGCCTCGCCTGGTTCACCAACTACTTTTCAGATAGAGTTCAGTGTGTCAAATCGGAGGGCCTGTTGTCCAGACCTCTGGCAGTCTCTATGGGTGTGCCACACAGGGTTCAATTCTCGGGCTGTCTATTTTCTCTGTATATATCAATGATGTCGCTCTTGCTACTGGTGATTCTCTCATCCACCTCTACGCAGACGACACCATTCTGTACTGTATACATCTGGCCCTCCTTTGGACAGTGTTAACAAACCTCCAAACGAGCTTCAATGCCATACAACACTCCTTCTGTGGCCTCCAGCTGCTCTTAAATGCTAGTAAAACTAAATGCATGCTCTTCAACCGATTGTTGCCCGCACCCGCCCGCCCGACTAGCATCACTACTCTGGACGGTTTTGACTTAGAATATGTGGACAACTACAAATACCTAGGTGTCTGGTTAGACTGTAAACTCTCCTTACAGACTTACATTAAGCATCTCCAATCCAAAATGAAATCTTGAATAGGCTTCCTATTTCGCAACAAAGCCTCCTTCACTCATGCTGCCAAACATACCCTCGTAAAACTGACTATCCTACCAATCCTTGACTTCGGCAATGTCATTTACAAAATAGCCTCGTAACACTCTACTCAGCAAACTGGATGTAGTCTATCACAGTGCCATCTGTTTTGTCACCAAAGCCCCACATACTACCCACCACTGCTACCTGTATGTTCTCGTTGGCTGGCCCTCACTACATATTCGTCGCCAAACCCACTGGTTCCAGGTCGTCTATAAGTCTTTGCTAGGTAAAGCCCCACCTTATCTCAGCATCTGGTCAGCGGGGTGGTGGCACTGGAATCCTCATCTCTCCAAAGTGGACATTCTCTCTTTCTCCCCTGACCCATCTGTCTATCTCCTCCTTTGAATTCCATGCTGTCACAATCACTAGCCCATTCAAGCTTAACATCCTTATCATTTATCGCCCTCCAGGTTCCCTTGGAGAGTTCATCAATGAGCTTGACGCCTTGAAGTTCCTTTCCTGAGGATGGCTCACCCCTCACCGTTCTGGGTGACTTTAACCTCCCTACGTCTACCTTTGACTCATTTCTCTCTGCCTCCTTCTTTCCACTCCTCTCCTCTTTTGACCTCACCCTCTCACCGTCCCCCCTACTCATAAGGCAGGCAATACACTTGACCTCATCTTTACTAGATGCTGTTCTTCTACTAATCTCACTGCAACTCCCCTCCAAGTCTCCGATCACTACCTTGTATCCTTTTCCCTCTCGCTCTCCTCCAACACTACTCACTCTGCCCCTACTCAGATGGTATTGCGCCGTCGCAACCTTCGCTCTCTCTCTCCTGCTACTCTCTCCTCTTCCATCCTATCATCTCTTCCCTCTGCTCAATCCTTCTCCGAACAATCTCCTGATTCTGCCTCCTCAACCCTCCTCTCCTCCCTTTCTGCATCCTTTGACTCTCTATGTCCTCTATCCTCCCGACCGGCTCGGTCCTCCCCTCCTGCTCCGTGGCTTGACGACTCATTGCGAGCTCACAGAACAGGGCTCCGGGCAGCCGAGCGGAAATGGAGGAAAACTAGCCTCCCTGCGGACCTGGCATCTTTTCACTCCCTCCTCTCTACATTTTCCTCCTCTGTTTCTGCTGCTAAAGCCACTTTCTACCACTCTAACTTCCAAGCATCTGCCTCTAACCCTAGGAAGCTCTTTGCCACCTTCTCCTCCCTCCTGAATTCCCCTACCCCCTCCTCCCTCTCTGTGGATGACTTCGTCAACCATTTTGAAAAGAAGGTCGACGACATCCGATCCTCGTTTGTTAAGTCAAACGACACCGCTGGTCCTGCTCACATTGCCCTACCCTATGCTTTGACCTCTTTCTCCCCTCTCTCTCCAGATGAAATCTTGCGTCTTGTGACGGCTGGCCGCCCAACAACCTGCCCGCTTGACCCTATCCCCTCCTCTCTTCTTCAGACCATTTCCGGAGACCTTCTCCTTTTTCTCACCTCGCTCATCAACTCATCCTTGACCGCTGGCTACGTCCCTTCCATCTTCAAGAGAGCGAGAGTTGCACCCCTTCTCAAAAAACCTACACTCGATCCCTCCGATGTCAACAACTACAGACCAGTATACCTTCTTTCTTTTCTCTCCAAAACTCTTGAACGTGCCGTCCTTGGCCAGCTCTCCTGCTATCTCTCTCAGAATGACCTTCTCGATCCAAATCAGTCAGGTTTCAAGGCTGCTCATTCAACTGAGACTGCTCTTCTCTGTGTCACGGAGGCTCTCCGCACTGCTAAAGCTAACTCTCTCTCCTCTGCTCTCATACTTCTAGACCTATCTGCTGCCTTTGATACTGTGAACCATCAGACCCTCCTCTCCACCCTCTCTGAGTTGGGTATCTCCGGCTTGGCTCACTTTTGGATTGCGTCCTACCTGACAGGTCGCTCCTACCAGGTGGCGTGGCGAGAATCCGTCTCCGCACCACGTGCTCTCACCACTGGTGTCCCCCAGGGCTCAGTTCTAGGCCCTCTCCTATTCTCGCTATACACCAAGTCACTTGGCTCTGTCATATCCTCACATGGTCTCTCCTATCATTGCTACGTAGACGACAAACAATTAATCTTCTCCTTTCCCCCTTCTGATAACCAGGTGGCGAATCGCATCTCTGCATGTCTGGCAGACATATCAGTGTGGATGACGGATCACCACCTCAAGCTGAACCTCGGCAAGATGGAGCTGCTCTTCCTCCCGGGGAAGGACTGCCCTTTCCATGATCTCGCCATCACGGTGGACAACTCCATTGTGTCCTCCTCCCAGAGTGCTAAGAGCCTCAGCGTGACCCTGGACAACACCCTGTCGTTCTCCGCTAACATCAAGGCGGTGACCCGATCCTGTAGGTTCATGCTATGCAACATTCGCAGAGTACGACCCTGCTTTACACAGGAAGCGGCGCAGGTCCTAATCCAGGCACTTGTCATCTCCCGTCTGGATTACTGCAACTCCCAGTTGGCGGGGCTCCCTGCCTGTGCCATTAAACCCCTACAACTCATCCAGAACGCCGCAGCCCATCTGGTGTTCAACCTTCCCAAGTTCTCTCACGTCACCCCGCTCCTCTGCACACTGCACTGGCTTCCAGTTGAAGCTCGCATCTGCTACAAGACCATGGTGCTTGCCTACGGAGCTGTGAGGGGAACGGCACCTCCGTACCTTCAGGCTCTGATCAGGCCCTACACCCAAACAAGGGCACTGCGTTCATCCACCTCTGGCCTGCTGGCCCCCCTACCTCTGCGGAAACACAGTTCCCGCTCAGCCCAGTCAAAACTGCTCGCTGCTCTGGCACCCCAATGGTGGAACAAGCTCCCTCACGATGCCAGGACAGCGGAGTCAATCACCACCTTCCGTAGACACCTGAAACCCCACCTCTTTAAGGAATACCTGGGATAGGATATAGTAATCCTTCTAACCTCTCCCCCAACAAGATATAGATGTACTGTTGTAAAGTGGTTGTTCCACTGGATATCTTAAGGTGAATGCACCAATTTGTAAGTCGCTCTGGATAAGAGCGTCTGCTAAATGACGTAAATGTAAATGTAAATGTAATGCTGATTGCTCCCAGGAGACCAAGGTTAAACTGCATGCACGGGCCGTGTTATACCTGTCTCAGGGTACCCCACACTGAGCAGACAGGGACCCGCCTCGGACGTGTTCCAGGATAAACTCCTGAAGGAATATTCCTGCAGGCTAGAAAAAGAGATATACAAAATTAAATAAACATTGTAAAATAAAATGTATTAATCAGTGTACTGGTAAAACAGTTGGTTATGATTGGGAAACAAACTTTAAATGTATACCCTACATGGAAATGTGCATAGGGGGAACTACCATATGGGTACAGCATTTAAAATGACAGAGTAATTAAAAAATATTTTGATGGAGTAGAAATGACTATTTTTAAATTATAAGAAAGACTTTCCTAACCAAAACTGTTGTTTTGTGTGTTTATGTCTGAGTGTCTGTATAGTGGAGTTTCACAATGGGAGTCAAAAGCAGTAAGGGAGAACCTTGCCTGCCCGATCTGTTGATTTGACCAGTGAAGATAATGGACAGATGAATGGGGCAGGGACATTCTGGAACAGGTACCACTCTGGCACAAAGTAACAGATTTTCCATTAAAAGGCATATTGAGTGAAATTTTGTTAGCAGAATGTAGAAATAAATTAGAGAAGTTTGAGGAAACCAAGAAAACCAGAGCATGTCGAAACGTAACTACCAAACAGAGGGCAACGGGGGAGCTGGGAAAACCGGTCCTCCAGTGAAAACAACCCTTTACAACCCACGTATGGATGTGAGGTAGAGACAGTGATGCCATTTATTTTTCAAACCCCCGTGAGGAGCCAATGATTTGTCTCCTCGTCAATGGCAAGTGAATATATTTTCTAGTAGATACTGGTGCTGCAATGTCTGTCATAAATTCACATCCATGTCCAAACCTCCCATGTCAACTGAATCAGTCAGCAATGTGGAGTGACTATGAAAGAGTTGCTCACGATGTCCCTACCTGTTAAAATTGATATCACATGCATCAGACATCAGTTCATTTTCTACATGTTGTCTTGTAATTGGCAGGAAGATTGGATATTACATGTGATTGGTACAACGGTTCCTCAATTAAAAGTTACTAGCTGCGACTGTTTGTGGTAGATGGTGGCATTCTGTCATTGCACCACATTATCACAAGGGGGAGTTAGAACGCTGATCTATCAATAGGCTAAACTGTGGCAATTAATGGAGGCGTTTTCAGTCAGAGTCTCTCCTCTGGCACTAGAGTCCTCCATCAGGCAACAACAACAAAAATTGTCGGTGATCCTGGAGTTAAGAGAGAACTTGGGTAAATACAAATGGGGGAATTGCATTTGACATGTAGACTGACGATTTTCCCCAAAAACGGCACAGTTGGCTTTTGGTTTATCTTCCTCTAAAAACAGAAATAAATAATTCTAAATAACAAACTGGCTTTATTTACAAATTAGTAAGAATGTCTGATCCTATGTTCAAGAATGGCCTTTTTCTCTATATTCAGATTAAAATCGCTCACTTTCGGTCATTTGAAACAAAATAATCTCCAAAAAATCATTCTTTTTTTAAACAAAGTGATTATTATTATTAACCCTGCATTATAATTATATAAAAATCCCTTAGATATTCTCACAGATCATATTTGCCCTAACAAAAAATGCCCCTTAGATACAGTTGAAGTCGGAAGTTTACATACACTTAGGTTGGAATCATTAAAACTCGTTTTTCAACCACTCAACAAATTTCTTGTTAACAAACTATAGTTTTGCCAAGTCGGTTAGGACATCTACCTTGTGCAGGGATGTACACAAATTTATGCACAACATTTTAGAGAAATAAGCTCTTTGTGAGTATGGAACATTTCTGGGATCTTTTATTTCAGTTCATGAAACATGGGACAAAGACTTTACATGTTGCGTTCATATTTTTGTTCAGTATATAAACAAGCACCTTAGAATGAACTTTCACTTTTCAGCTGCTGCAATTACACATTGTATGATGACAACTCAATTGACACTGTGCATTCATGTCTCTGTTATTTTGGCACACACTGCTTCCCTGAAGCTGCTCCCATTCCGTGTGATTTGATCAATCAACCCACAACACGGGCATGCTAAGACATGTTATTGCTGTGGAGGAAGAGGTGCTCGTTTACTCATGATTGCCTAGCATTGATATGCTCATCACATCTTTACTTAATGTGTTGTGCTACAGAACAGGTATCACAGGTTATCTCGACTCAGTCTAGAAAAGTCCCGAGTTCCACAACTGCCACAACCCTATGAAGTCTGCTTACATTTTGTTTCATAATGTTTAACACATTCCACTTTCCATTGTATTCACCTTTATTTTCTGAGGAATTTTACTACTTTTATAAATTTTCTTTTTCAAAACATGATCTGAAGTGGGTGCTTCACATTGGTGTAGGATGAGACTATCACTATGAAAGACTGATTGACTTTTATGTTTTGTTGATACAAATGATGTTTCAGCCTAATTCTAAAATTGATTACAAAAAAAATTCCCTCATCAATCTACACAACACCCCATAATGGCAAAGCAAAAACAGGTTTAGAAATTCTTACAAATATAGATATATATTAAAAAACTGAAATATTACATTTAAATAAGTATTCAGACTCTTTACTCAGCACTTTGTTGAAGCAGATTTGGCAGCGATTGCAGCCTCGAGTCTTCTTGGGTAAGACGCTACAAGCTTGGCACACCTGTATTTGGGGAGTTTCTCCCATTCTTCTGTGCAGATCCTCTCAAGCTCAATCAGGCTGGATGGGGAGCGTCGCTGCACCGCTATTTTCAGGTTTCTCCAGAGATGTTCGATCGGGTCAAGTCTGAGCTTTGGCTGGGCCACTAAAGGACAATCAGAGACTTGTTCTGAAGCCACTCCTGCATGGTCTTGGCTGGCTGTGTGCTTAAGGTCGATATCTTGTTGGAAGTGAACCTTTAACCCAGTCTGAGCTCCTGAGCACTCCGAAGCAGGTTTTTATCAAGGATCTCTCGGTACTTTGCTCCATTCATCTTTCCCACGATCCTAACTAGTCTCCAAGTTCCTGCAGCTGAAAAACATCCCTCTCAGCATGATGCTGCCACTACCACGCTTCACCGTAGGGATGGTGCCAGGTTTCCTCCAGACGTGTTGCTTGGCATTCAAGCCAAAGAGTTCAATCTTGTTTCTCATGGTCTGTGAGTCTTTAGGTGCCTTTTGGCAAACTCCAAGCCTGCTGTAACGTGCCTTATACTGAGGAGTGGTTTCCCATTGGTCACTCAGAGATGGTTGTCTTTCTGGAAGGCTCTCCCATCACCACAGAGGAACACTGGAGCTCTGTCAATGTGACCCTCAGGTTCATGGTCACCTCCCTGACCAAGGGCCTTCTCCACCAATTGCTCAGTTTGACCGGGCGGCTAGCTCTAAGAAGAGTCTTGGTGGTTCCAAACTTCTTCCAGGGATGACGGAGGCCACTGTGTTCTTGGGGACCTTCAATGCTGCAGACATTTTTTGGTACCCTTTCCCAGAACTGTGCCTCGACACAATCCTGTCTCGGAGCTCTACGGACAATTCCTTCGACCCCATGGCTTGATTTGTGCTCTGACATGCACTGTTAACTGTGTGTGCGTTTCCAAATCATGACCATTCAATTGAATTCACCATAGGTGGACTCCAATCAAGTTATTCTTGATTGGACTGACAACTGCAAGCAGACTGGTGGCACCATAGGTCCCAGAGTGGTGGGGCAATTTTTGCCCCTCGGGACCGAAGTTTTCCCTTATCTGTTAACCAAACCAGGAAACTGCTGGACGCTATAAGTTACGACAGGGATTAATCAGTTGTAAAAAAGTTTTATATGGGCTATGATGGGACCAGTTGTTCATCTACAGCAACAAACTCTTTGGCCACACACACCAGTTGCGGGTTTGGTGTTGAAATAAGGAAGCATAAGCAGAAAAGAACCCCATGCCTACTGTAAAATATAGAGATTGCCCTTTGTTGTTATGGGACTATTTTGCTTCCACTGGTTCTGGGGCCCTTGTTAAGGTCAACAGCATCATGAACTTTAAACACTACCAGGACATTTCAGCCAAAAACTTGGTTGCCTCTTCCAGGAGGCTGAGACATGGCCGCAAGGGGATATTTCAGCAAAACAATAACCCCCAGTATACATCAAAATCCACAAAGAAATTGTTATTTGACCACAACATTAACATTTTGCAATGGCCATCAGTCCCCTGATGGGGGAATGGTCTAAGATCCCTCCCAATGCACTCTCCAATCTCATAAATAATTGTATAAAAAGGCTCAGTGCCGTTATCCTCACAAAGTCTCCCTGTGGCTCAGTTGGTAGAGCATGGTGTTTGCAATGGTGTTTGCAACGCCAGGGTTGTGGGTTCGATTCCCACGGGGGGCCAGTACGGAAAAAAAATAAAAATAATGTATGAAATGAATTGAAATGTATGCATTCACTACTGTAAGTCGCTCTGGATAAGAGTGTCTGCTAAATGACTAAAATGTTAAATGTGTTGTATTGAAAGGTTTTGAAATCAGGGGTGGCAATTATTTTGACCCCTATCGTTTTGAGAATTAAAAATATGATTTATTGTTAAACAAAATCTCCTTGTATTAGTATAAATTTATTGAAATGTTCATTTTTTTCTCTATACAATATAGCTCAGTATTTGTATTCTTCTATAGAACATTAATGAAAGATTTCCATGAAAGTTGGCATCACTCAGAAAAAGTTTGGTTGCAGATATGTTCTATACTGCAGCCATGGGATTGTAAAACAATCAAACGTGGATCGAAGATTAGTATTTTCCCCGTAACCCAATCAACCTAATTTTTACACTTTGTCATTGTCACTCCTTATTCCAGTAGAACATTAAGGAAACATTTCCATGGAAGTTGGCATCACTCAGAATAAGTTTGGTTGCAGCTATGTTCTACACTGCAACCGTGGGATTGTAAGCCAATCAAAAGTAAATGGAATAGTTGCCTTTTCCCCGTAACCCAATCAGCATCGTGTATGCATGAGTCACTTCCACACTGCCCTTAGATGGCACGGAGGACTGAACATGGTCTACGGATGGATATAAAAGCTGCTAGTTCAGAGACAACATAACCACAACTACAAATACTTTTACTACTACTACTACTACTACTACTACTACTACTAGTACTACGGAACCACAAGGTACGATTGTATTACTTATAATTATTTTAAATGAACTCAATGGACATTGAATCTGTCTAAGAAAACATCAATTTTTTGCCACAATTTTAGACTGAATAATGCTAGCTGTAGTTTGGACTGGTAGCAAAAGAAGTAATCCCTTCCAATGATTGCACAAGAAACTGTAAATGCATCAAAAGTCTGGGAAGAGTATTTAAGAAGTTATTTAATTAACCATCTCCATCTAATGTGTGGCATGTACGGAACTTTACACTCCAGTTTCAGGGCTGGACAGCAACCATCTGCCATTGCCTACAGCAAAAAAAAGTATAATTTTCTGCTTGTTAAAAATAAGATGTATTATATTGTGTTCCAATATTGTTGCGAGTCAGCCGATGTTCAAAGAGCACAACACATCCTGTAATCTGTCATTCAGCTTTATGACAACATTATATTATTATTCAGATAAATTCCAGATGCCTTCCCTGTAGCCTTCCCTGTAGCTCAGTTGGTAGAGCATGGTGTTTGCAACGCCAGGGGTTGTGGGTTCGATTCCCACGGGGGGCCAGCACAGGAAAATAATTATATGAAATGTATGCATTCACTACTGTAAGTCGCTCTGGATAAGAGCGTCTGCTAAATGACTAAAATGTAAATGTAGATGCAGAATGTGAACAAACACTAAAAAGTTTGTCAAAGATTAATAAGGCTGCTTTGTGAATATTCTGAATACAAGTTCAAACAAATGATCTCCATGCTGTAATTCAAATTCAATAAAGTTGGCACTAACGGCAGACATGAGCGATGAGGTGTACATACTAAAAGATTGTCTCTTCACTCCCCAGGACTACAGTGAAGTTATACTGTAAGTGAAGCAGCAGCCATGGACAAGCAGACATTTGTCACAATCCTAAACGGCATGGAGAAAGTCTACTCCTTCGCCGCCACCATAAGCCCACTCTTCAACATAGTCACCGCAGTGGTGAAGGTGACAAAGGCGGTGGTCGCCAAAGACCTCACCCAAGACCAGGATGCAAACAACTTCGGCCAAATCCACGCCAAGCTGGAAAAGATCTCACAGAACAACCAGAATTTTCTGAAGCAGATTCACCTGGATGAGGTCAATGAGAAGTACAGCAAGTATGAAGAGTATATCAGGCACCAGTACACCGCCTTCAACACCATGGTGGAACAGATCCAAAAAGACCCTGAGGGAAGAGAGCGCTACATGAAAGATTTCCAGGAAGTCTATGAGAGTGACAAGAGTGACCTTGCTCTGAACACCTACTACGACAGTGTCATAGAAGAGAATAAAGCTTTCGAACAAAGAGGTTTGCTGGAGGTGTACCTAGAGCACTACAAAGATGACCAAGACGTCATGGAGAAAAAGTGTTCCCAACTGGCTAATATCTTTCGCATGGGCCTGATGACACGAATGGCATATAAGGTGGCCAAAGGGCATAATGTTGATGATTTCAGGGTGGAATGGGAACTCAAGGTGAAAAAGATTCAGGAAAAGATGGATGAGGCGTTGGCCCAGTGTGAAGGGAACTGATCCTCATTCACTCCCAGAGTCAGGTGGGCATGAGGGCTTTAAGGTTAAAGGTTTTTTGGTGACTACTACAGTAATACTCTTACTTCATTTTAAAAATAATAGTAATTTCCTTTTGGGTGGTGGGAAATTCTTTTGTCAATGAATGGAATGGATTAAATCTAGATGTTATATCTTGCTATGACAAGTGTGTTGCACTTCAGCCCTCATGTTTTCTATTTTCCACTGCCAACTCTGTCAAGTTTATTTTCAGAATGAGTCTGAATGCATGCTTTATGATAACCTTGTTTAAGTAAATGCGTTTTTGCACTTAATAACACATTTTTTATCACGTCGTGTTGTTATTCATCTTTTATGTTCTTAGATGGAATGTAAACCAATGATGTTAAAAGGTAGTCCACTCCAGAGCCATATACAGTACTATGTTGTGGTGTCATTGATTCATAGGTTTTGAAAACTTTCAGAAATAAACAGCACAACATTAAAGTGTCAATTATCACTTAGTAATGGCTATGGATGAGAAAGTGACACTCTCAGAACGTTCAGACAGCAACTGCATTGTCTCAACTCTCTATATCAGTGTTTCCCAACTCCAGTCATGAATTACCACCAACAGTACATATTTTTGTAGTGGCCCCCGACATGCACACCAGATTCTACTTGTCAACTAATCACCAAGCCCTTGACAAGTTGAATCAGGTGTTTCTGTCCGGGGCTACAAAAAAATGTGTGCAGTTGGGGATACTCGAGGACCAGAGTTGGGAAAACTGCTCTCTATATATGACTCTTCTCCCCTCCAAAGCCATATAAATAGAAAGTTTGAAATGTTGATAATGTAACAATACGAGAGTGCCTCTGACAACTCCTTATGAAATGACCCGCTGTAAAGGAGTGATTGTTATTTATATTGAGGGATACCTGAAGGTAATCAGACGTCTTTGAAATGAAAATGGATGACCCTCCACCAAGCGTTTGAAATACGGGCCATGTTTCTGTGGGTTTCAGCGTTGTGTGAGTCAGCGCTGTGTGTAAGTTGGCTATGCAAACTATTTCAAATTTTCAACACTTCTAAAAACAGAAAGTGATGCAGTCAGTCTCTTCTTTACTTTAAGTCAAGAGACTAACCAGGCCGTGGCTGTATGGTACTCCATGTATATAGCTCCATTCTTATTTAATTGAAAAGTACAGCATAGTAGTACTATGTACATAGTACTAGCATATAATGTCACAAAAACCCAGAAGACAGCTAAATGCAGCACTAACCTTTGATGATTTTCATCAGATGACACACCTAGGACATTATGTTACACAATACATGCATGTTTTGTTCAATCAAGTTCATATTTATATCAAAAAACTGCTTTTTACATTAGCATGTGACTAGCATGTGACTAGCATTCCCACCGAACACTGCCGGTGAATTTACTAAATTACTCACGATAAACGTTCACAAAAAGCATAACAATTATTTTAAGAATTATAGATACAGAACTCCTCTATGCACTCGATATGTCCGATTTTAAAATAGCTTTTCGGTGAAAGCACATTTTGCAATATTCTGAGTAGATAGCCCGGCCATCACGGCTAGCTAATTTGATACCCACCAAGTTTGGCCCTCACCAAACTCAGATTTACTATAAGGAAAATTGGATTACCTTTGCTGTTCTTCGTCAGAATGCACTCCCAGGACTTCTACTTGAACAACAAATGTTGTTTTGGTTCGAAATAATCCATAGTTATATCCAAATAGCTCCGTTTTGTTTGTGCGTTCAAGTCACTATCCGAAGGGTGATGCGCCGGCGCGTTTCGTGACAATGCGCCTCAGTGTCATTGTTCCCAGAAGGACCACTCACAAAAACCCCTGCTGTTTTTCGCCCAGAGACTGCAGCGCTCTCATTCCTCTTTCTGGCGCCTTCCTAGAGCCAATGAAAGACTTAGAAAATGTCACGTTACAGCAGAGATGCTGTATTTTTGATAGAGATGCCCTAGAAGGACAAGAAATGGTCAGACAGGGCACTTCCTGTATAGAATCTTCTCAGGTTTTTGCCTGCCATATGAGTTCTGTTATACTCACAGACACCATTCAAACAGTTTTAGAAACTTTAGACTGTTTTCTATCCAAATCTACTAATTATATGCATATTCTAGTTTCTGGGCAGGAGTAGTAACCAGATTAAATCGGGTACGTTTTTTTATCCGGCCGTGAAAATACTGCCCCCTAGCCCTAACAGGTTAAACAGTTTAAAGGCAATGCTACCAAATACTAATTTAGTGTATGTAAACTTCTGACCCACTTGGAATGTGATGAAAGAAATTAAAGCTGAAATAAATCATTCTCTCCACTATTATTCTGACATTTCACATTCCTAAAATAAAGTGGTGCTCCTAAGTGACCTAAGACAGGGCATTTTTACTCGGCTTAAATGTCAGGAATTGAGAAAAACTGAGTTTAAATGTATTTGGCTGAGGTGTATGTAAACTTCCGACTTGAACTGTAGGTTATCAATCACTTTTGAACAAATGCTGTCTACTGTATTGCCCTCCCGTGTGTGAAATATATTTGAGTTTAGTAGAAACATTTAGTATAGCCTGGAGTAAGTGAGAGTAGAATTAGGATTACAGTATCAACCACTGTTATTTAACACTGTCACGTCCTGACCAGCAGAGGGCGTAATTGTGTTAGTCTTGGTCAGGATGTGGCAGGTGGTTTGTGTTTGTTAAATGTTGGGTTGGTGATTGGGACTTCCAATTGAAGGCAGGTGTGTTAAGTTGCCTTTGATTGGAAGTCCTATATAGGTGTGTGTGTTTTTCTTTGGGGTTGTGGGTGGTTGTCCTTGCACTGCATTGTATGTGCCTGCAAGACTGTTGCAAGTACTGTTTATTGTTTTTTTCAAGTGGATGCTTTACGTGTTTTATTAAATAAACATGAGTGTCCACAATCCCGCTGCGCCTTGGTTCTCTTCTCTCCATGACAACTTCTGTGACAAACACACACTGAAAGGAGATAGAGAAGAGTTTATATAGGCATATTCCTACATATTACACCCACTTTAGAATAACCCTATAGAATTTGGAAAACACATTACACCAAACTATCTAAATAAAAAGCCGGAGCACCATGGCACAGTCAAACCAGAATGAGGAGATAGGAGCAATGAAGCCTGTCACGCCTGTTGAATATATGCAAAAGAAGTTTCCTGCTGTGGAATCTACATTCACTTTTAAGAAATGGCATGTCTGGACAGAGATTGCAAGAGGAAATAGATATCCAATGGTTGGTTCATTCAATAAGACTAGGTTGGATTTAGTCAAGGAGATAATTCAGACAAGAAAAATGGACAAAAAGAAGGGGATGAAGAAGAGTACCCTTGTATCAGAAATTGTGATTGAAATGATGATGCTGGAAGGACAGATCTTCATGAACAAGGCTACCGTGACCAAATTAAAGCTGGAGAGAACAATAGATTGTGGGATGAAAGAACTGGGTCAGGAACAGAGGCAGAACAGGAGTACTCCCCACTGCCCCGTCGCCGTATGACAATCAACCCAAAGGAACCCTGGATGACTATACACAGATCTAACCTCTTATACTAATGACAGAAGAAAATGGAGAAGCAACCACAATTATCCACAAGGGGACTCTGATGAAGGAGGTGCATGACACAACAGCAGCAACAAGCAACATGAGAACAATAGAAACAAGGCACAGTTCCTGGAGGGAGTTTTCCCTCACCACCCCAACTCACTCTACAAAAAAGAACAGACTGGAAGACCCTAGACATCTGCTCAAGTTGTTTCTACAGGCTCACCACAACCACAGCCTGCAGCTCCCCCACAGTCACATCAGTCACACCCGTGAACCTGGTGCCTGCAGGATATGTGTTTTTCACCACTCAGCATTATGGTGATTCACAAACATGGACTGGAAGAGGAGGTTGGCCTGCCAGAGTCCTTCATGAATGAACCAACACTCAATGCTGGACCTGTGGGCAATTGGGGCATGTGAGTTCGCAGTGTAGGGGAAATGGAAGAGAAAGAGGTTAAAACAGGGGAAGAGGAAACTTTGGGCCTGGCAGAGGAAGAGGAAACTTTGCTAATGACAGTGGACAGCCATGGCCAATGGGAAATTAGAACACCAACAGTTCTTATTTCCCTCAGAATCAACAATGAAGGTGCCTGGCTCCCCTGTTCCAGTATGAATTCAATGATGGAAGAGAATAGCCAATGGTTACTCTAAATGTTAAGGACATGACCTACCATTTATAATAGACACTAAAGCTCACTGTTCCTGTTTAGGCAAACCTGGGCAAGTTGTTGGAGCTTATAGATCAAAGCACAGGGAAGAAACATGTAGTATTTGCTGTAGTAGATGTGGAAGGTGATATTGAGGTTATACGGCCCCTACCAGACCATTTATCAGTGCAGACCACAGCTTGTGAATTGGGGGATGGGGCTACTCAGACTCAGCATATGCTATTGTGGTTTGTTTGTCAAGGTGTGGGATTTGGAGAGCAAGAGAGTTTACTAATACCACAGGCACACCTGTTAAAAACAGACCTTATGTTGAACAGTTGATTGAAACTATGTGAAAACCTAACACATTGGCTATTGCTAAGGTTGAGGCATACACGGGTTGGTGTGATTATGCTAGAATTGTTAACAGCATAGCTGGAGAGGCGGCCAAATTGGCTGTTTCCCATTGTCACACACATATATTTAATTTTTTTGTTGTTTGTGTCATTTGAAACTACTGATCTTGAGAAACAGCGGCAGGCTGATATTCTTAATCACCAGGTGTGGAGGGAGAGAGGGTGTGCTCTCTGTCCTAGGTCTGGCTTATGGCTACGTCTTTTGTCTGGCATGCCCTGTTTACCATCAACCATGATCTTTAATATTTGCCGATTGGCTCATGGAGTGAGTCATTCATCAAAGGGGGATATGAGAGGAGAATGGAGGAGGATGAGAATGGAGGAGGAGAAGATTTCGGCAAAATGATATTACCCAAAATTTGAATCAGCACGTAAAACAGTTAATTTCTCATTGGCCGACATGTTTGTTACTTAAACTTGTTAGGGATAGGGGGCAGTATTCTGAAGTTTGATTGACTGAAGTGCACAAAGTAAACTACCTGCTACTCAGGCCTAGAAGCTAGGATATGCATATGCATGGTAGTATTGGATAGAAAACACTCTACAGTCTCTAAAACTGTTAAAATTATGTCGGTGAGTATAACAGAACTGATTTGTCAGGCGAAAACCCGAGGACACATTTTATTTCTATTGACCTGCCAGCCAATTCAAAGGTTAAGCTATTGAAACCAAAGACTTCCGCCTCCCAAATTGCAGTTCCTATGGCTTCCACTAGATGTCAACAGTCTTCATACATGGTTTAAGGCTTGTTTTAGAAAAACCAAAGAGGAATAGTTGTTTATCTTCAGGGAGCTCTATAGCAAAGCTAGTCTCATTGCGAGCATGACCGAAGGAGTGCACTACGTTCTTTTCCTTTCCTATTGAAAATAGTTTGCTCCGTATGAAACATTATCATTTATTTAGATATTAGAGAACCTAATAATGAATAAGAAACGTTGTTTGATTTGTTTGGACAAACTGTACTGGTAACTTTTGGAACTCTTATGTCTGCATTCTGAACGGGTGGATTACTGAACTCAATGACGCCTACTAAACGGACTATAAGGGCTATAACGAAGGACTTTATCGAACAAAACAACCATTCGTGGTGTTCCTGGGACTATTATGATTGAGATCAGAGGAAGATCTTCAAAGGTAAGTGACTTATTTTGTCGCTATTTGGGATTTTGTGACACCTGTGCTTGTTTGGATAATATGCTGTTGTGGGGCGCTGACCTCAGATAATCGAATGCTGTGCTTTCGCTGTAAAGCCTTTTTGAAATCCGACAATGCGGTTAGATTGGCAAGATTCTAAGCTAAAGACTCATGTATGACACTTGTATTATCATGAATGTTTAATAATGTGTTTTTGTATTTTGAATTTGGAGCTCTGCAATTTCACCGGATGTTGTAGAGGTGGGTCGCTAGCGGGAATGCCTGCGCCAGAAAGGATAACATAGACAAGGGAACTCCACTGCAACCACTGCAACCAACCACGTTTATCGTCAAAGGAATGAGCGTTACACCGAGGCCTATACTCTGGAGCGGGATCGACTTGGAGGTGGAGGGTCCGTCATGATCTGGGGCGGTGTGTCACAGCATCATCGGACGGAGCTTGATGTCATTGCAGGCAATCTCAATGCTGTGCGTTACAGGGAAGACATCCTCTTCCCTCATGTGGTACCCTTCCTGAAGGCTCATCTTGACATGACCCTCCAGCATGACAATGCCACCAGCCATACTGCTCGTTCTGTGTGTGATTTCCTGCAAGACAGGAATGCCAGTGTTCTGCCATGGCCAGCAAAGAGCCCGGATCTCAATCCCATTGAGCACATCTGGGAACTGTTGGATCGGAGGGTGAGGGCTAGGGCTATTCCCCCCAGAAATGTCTGGGAACTTGCAGGTGCCTTGGTGGAAGAGTGGGGTAACATCTCACAGCAAGAACTGGCAAATCTAGTGCAGTCCATGAGGAGGAAATGCACTGCAGTACCTAATGCAGCTGGTGGCCACACCAGATACTGACTGTTTTTTTTATTTCGACCCCCCCATTGTTCAGGGACACACTATTCCATTTCTGTTAGTCACATGTCTGTGGAACTTGTTCAGTTTATGTTTCAGTTGTTGAATCGTGTTATGTTCATACAAATATTTACACTTGTTAAGTTTGCTGAAAATAAACACAGTTGACAGTGAGTGGACGTTTCTTTTTTTGCTGAGTTTACAATGCTATTTCTCTGTAAACAAATTAACAACAGACTTTCAGCATGCTTACAGGGCAGGGAAATGAACACGTACTGCACTGACATAAGTGACTAATGATTGTTTGAAAGAAATTGATAATAAGAAGATTGTGGGAGCTGTACTGTTAGATTTCAGTGCAGCCTTTGATATTATTGACCATAACCTTTTGATGAGAAAACATATGTGTTTTCAACCTCTGACATATTGTGGATTCAGAGCTATCTATCTAATATAATTCAGATGGTATTCTTTAATGGAAGCTTCTTTAGTGTCAAACATGTAAAGTGTGGTTTACCGCAAGGCAGCTTTCAAGGCCCTCTACTCTTTTCTATTTGTACCAATGACCTGACACTGGCATTAAACAAAGAATGTGTCCATGTATGCTGATGATTCAACCATATACTTATCAGCAACCACAGCTAATGAAGTCACTGAAACCCTTAACAAATAACTAGTTTGGAATGGGTGGCCAGTAATTAACTGGTCCTGAACATCTCTGAAACTGAGCATTGTATTTGGTACATATCATTCCCTAAATTCTACAACTCAGATTAATCTCATAATGAATGGTGTGGCTGTTGAACAAGTTGAGGAGACTAAATTACTTGGTGTTAAACAAGTACTTTTTGTCTTATTTCAAGGTTAGGATTAGGCAGTGTGGTTAAGGTTAGGGTTAATTTTAAAATGAAATTAAGAATATAAATTGTAGAAATAGGCTGGGTTTATGACTTTGTGGCTGTAAAAACTACTGACGACCAGAGAGTAAATTCTCTTGACACCAGCGCATGAAAGGAAAAGGAAAAGGTTGATACTAGTCAGTTGTACAACTGAATGCATTCAACTGAAATGTGTCATCTGCATTTAACCCAACCAATCGTGAAGTGAAGTCCACAAGGTTGTGACTGCTGTGTTTAAATTAAAAAAATGTGTTACTAATTATCAGTTTGGTAATTCAGGTTAATTGATGTTTAAAGTAATTGATTCATTGTCAAATGCACTGTTTTATATATATATATATTACATTGGGCATGGGCATCAGACTCCAGAGTTGTGTCAAAGTTATTCATACTATTTCATCCTTCTACGAGATATAGTCCTGACACAAATCTAGGGTTGCTGCCCAAGCCGGCTGGTTGTTCGTTCTAAATGTTCTATTGCCCTCCTGGCTGGCAACGTTCTTATCCCTTGCTTGCTAGATAGCCAACTACGGCTAACTTACAGTCACGTCAAACAGAACAGTGAGAATAACAGCAAAGTAGCTGCATTTGATTATGCTGTTTTCTAGTGACATTTATTTGGATACATTCATAAGAATGAGATAATTATGCGCAAATTCACATGGCATATAAAATGTGCGCTCTCGTCAGGACACTATTGTTCAGAAGAGCTAGCCAACAACACAGCTAACACAATCACTTCAAACTGAAGCTGCAAAGACTGCAAACTAAGTGCTTTTTTTTAACCTGATTTCTATTTACATATATTTGTATAAATCCATAAAAATGATGCCAGGTGATTCATGATTTCGACTTGCTGAGAAAAGCTACCTGCCTGTCTGTCGTGTCCCGAGTCCCAACCCCTACACGTTCATTACTATGGGACAGCTGGAGAACGAACTTCAATGTTGCAAATGTAGGAGAAATCAACAGCAAGTTTTATACAAATCTACCATATTGAAAACCAATTGCAAGTGTAAAAGAAATGGTAGATAATGTCTAGATTATTTTTACAGTGGAGATCAAGCTATGAAATTGTCTGGCTGGGCTGATGAGACAGTGGATTGTGAGGTGCAACAGGTGTAAATAAGCATTTTAATCTCATAGCTTTAGCCGGTGGTAACTTGTGGAATAGACACCAGCTGGAATGCGGTTTTAACCAATCAGCGTCCAGGATTAGATCCACCCGTTGTATGAACTGTAATAAGGACCCCTTAGAAGTGTTACAAAAACGTATATTCAAATCAGACATTAAAATGTTTTGTTCAACAAATTCGACATTCTGATTGTCCTCCATACAAAAATGCCACCTGCTGGTGAAGACAGATTTGGGCTAAGTTATCCCTCTCGCTTCTCCTCTTCCTCTCTGGTAATAATAATACAAGAGACTAACCACTGAGGTATAATAAGAACTCAAGACTGTGTCCAAAATGTTCTACCATTGTTTTCAAGGTAATCTCCTCACGTTCGCTTATGCCGATTCATGGACCATCGTTATCCGGGTTGCATCCAGTTAATATGGACCAACTTCACCTGCACACTAGCATTCAGTGCGCACAGGGAACAGAGCGAGTGGTGATGACATAACGTCATCCAAAAACATGGGAAGACATTGGATGAATAGAACATTTTAATGTCTTCGGCTGTGAGCCATTAAATAAAATTGGCCTCAGCGACAATTATTTGAACAATATAATGGATGATATGTGCACAAAAAGGTGATGTTTTGTGCACAAATCTGATGGATGTCAATTAAACTGCAGTACCAAAGAAAAACTGTAGGAGCAGTCGAAACTGTGCTTCTTGACCAGCCAAGGGCTAAAATCAGGAAGTATTTTGCTGGAAGCAGATCGCCATGACGTTTATGACCAGAAAAAAAATGCCCATCCTCTAACCTTCCTCCACATCAAAGAGGACCAAAGATTGCCAGAAAGAAAATATGACATCAGGGGGCAAGAAAGGAAGGTTTGCAACACTCACTACGGAGTGTAGCTAGAGACGTCATCAGAGCGCGCAACAGGACACTGTACTGTCTACACTCGGTTTGTTGTTTACATTAAAACATTTTCATTAAATAGATTTTAATCCGAACTAAAGTTTTGTTACTAAGGATTCCACAACGCAGTTAGCCTTTACGACTGGGACTGAACGTTTGTGTTCCTTTTTTTGTGTGTGGATTCCGTGAGTGCTAGCTGGCTGCACTACAGATACCTGTTGTCGTCGTGGGAAAGACTCATTGTTATCTTTTCGTAAAACAACTGGTTGCATTATAGAGCCAATCTAGATACCAAGCAGATCCCGAGGGAAATCGACGAGTACCAACAGCTTTACGCTACGGAGGAACAACATACTCCTTCGTGGAAAGATCTGACCAACTCACAAAATAACTTTAACCCGACAAAAAAAGAAAAACAGATGAATCTACAGACACAGACGATATACTTACCATTGAGGTAGAGGCTAGTGCTCTGGCTGGAATCCATGCAACAATGGAAAAGTTGTGTGAGGAGGTAGCAGGGCTGAGGGGGAGTTTGGAGTTCAGCCAGAGTGAAATTCTCAAGCTCCAAAGAGAAAACAAGACACTCACAGCCAAGGTAAAAATACACGATTCCAACATGGATTGTCTACTCAGGGAAAACAGGGTGATGAAGGAGACGCTACTAGACATACAAAGTCGTAACAATAATCCAGAGGGCGCGATCAGAGAATTCATGCAATCCGCCTTGAAACTTCCTATAGAGACTGTAAACAAGGTGGCTTTCCACCGAGTACACAGACTTGGAACTCGGAGCGACAAGACCAAGGGTCCTCGACCGATCATTGCAAAATTTGAACAGTACCAACAAAAGGAGCTGATCAAAAGCAGAGGAAGGGAGCTTAAAGGGACCAAATTCGGTCTCAATTACCAATTTCCAAAGGAGATAAACGAACGTCGTAAGAGACTGTATCCGGTACAAAGAGAACAAAGGAAGGATGGTAGGCGTGCCTTTATCATTGTGGACAAACTCTTTATAGATGGACAGCTATTCCGAAACAGCTCCATAACACCGTGGCTTTACTAAATTCTACAGGGACTTCAGGTTACGAAAAAAAAGAAGGTATGGGAACTGTTCAAAATATCTGAACATTATGAAGTGGATATGAACACACACGTACTCAACTGCATCCTTGCTTACACATACGGACTTATACATACACACACACCTGATCTCGCTCTCTTCTCTCACTCTCTTTCTCTCTTCTCTTCTCTCCCTCTCTCTCTATTGGCGAGAACTGTTTTATAATTTAATGTGTTTATTGTTTGTCTATCTTTTTGATGTATTTGTCTACAAGTTTATATATGTTTACAACAAGCAAGGGGAAGATATCAGAATAAGGGCATTGGGGAATAATAACATATTGTACGGAATACATTTGTACTGTAGTGAAGCCGTCTCTAGAGTAATGCAAGGTCTCTTTCATGATCATGTGAAACATCAATTGCCAAGGAAATGCTGGGATATGCTTTTCAATTATGTTAAAGGTAATTATGATGCAACTATGATGGTGATACGATATGGATTACAATTATGAATATTAAGGCTAGACGCACTACATGTTACAGACATAGACACTCAAACATGCAAATTGGCAGAGTTATTATTTATTTGGACATATCATACACATCAACCTACTCAGATTTGTTACACACATAATTTGTCTCAATTTTCTAACATCTGTGGCATTGGCTCTGGTGTTCAACCTTCCCAAGTTCTCTCACGTCACCCCGCTCCTCCGCACACTCCACTGGCTTCCAGTTGAAGCTCGCATCTGCTACAAGACCATGGTGCTTGCCTACGGAGCTGTGAGGGGAACGGCACCTCCGTACCTTCAGGCTCTGATCAGTCCCTACACCCAAAGAAGGGCACTGCGTTCATCCACCTCTGGCCTGCTCGCCTCCCTACCTCTGCGGAAGCACAGTTCCCGCTCAGCCCAGTCAAAACTGTTCGCTGCTCTGGCACCCCAATGGTGGAACAAGCTCCCTCACGACGCCAGGACAGCGGAGTCAATCACCACCTTCTGGAGACACCTGAAACCCCACCTCTTTAAGGAATACCTGGGATAGGATAAAGTAATCCTTCTAACACCCCCCCCCCCTCAAAAAAGATATAGATGTACTATTGTAAAGTGGTTGTTCCACTGGATATCATAAGGTGAATGCACCAATTTGTAAGTCATCAGAGCGTCTGCTAAATGACGTATATGTAAAATGGCTCACAGGCAAGGGAATAAAAAAAAATATTGCTAGAACCTATTTCTTGAATTCTAAATATCAGACTTTTGAAAGCTCTAGTTTTGACCTTCAAAATACCTCTGATGGCAGTAACTTTACAAGCACTAATTATGGTCAATTTAGCCTGAGAATAGTATCTAGTTATGGTAAGGGGTGAAATAAGTACAGCTAGTTATAATTGTAACGGTTTGGCAGATTACATAAAAAAGAAGAAAAGCAATATAAAAGCAATATAAAAGCAATATAACATATACTGTTTACAGGAAATTCACTCTACATCCTTAGATTAAGTTGCATGGAAAAAGGAATGGGGTGGTGAAATAATGTTCTGTCATGGACAAAGGAACTCAAAGGGTGTGATGAAATAATTAACAAACTTTTCGATCTGAATGAGCAAATAATCAGGAATGATTCGCAAGGAAGGTGGATCCTTTTGAATATGAAGGTGGACGAAAAAGAGATTTGGCTCATTAATCGATATGTTCCAAATCAGGATGATCCACACTTCTTCGAAAACATTTATACCAATTTATTGAACTTACAGGCAACAAATTATCTAATCATTATGGTAGGAGACTATAACACAGTGTTAAGTACCTCAATGGACCGTAAAGGTAATCACTTTACAAACTATCATCACCGTGCCCTTAAGGAAATCACAAATATTATGGACACATTAGAAATAGTGGATATTTGGAGACTAAAAAACCCCGACCTAGTGAGATATACATGGAGGAGACTAAATCAAGCTAGTCGTCTTGACTACTTTGTCTCTTTCTCTCTTGCATCAAAGGTTAAAAAAGTTTTAATAGGAGACAGAATGCGATGGGATCATCATCTAATTGGCATTCACGTAACTCTTATAGATTTTCCACGTGGACGGGGATATTAGAAATGTAATGAAAGTTTACTGGAGGACAACTTATTTTTAACTAAGACAAAAGAATTTATAACTGAATTTTTTCCAGTATAATATAGGTTCAGCAAATCCCCTTATTGTTTGGGATACCTTTAAATTAACCTTCAGGGGTCATTTAATTCAATATTCATCAATAATAAAAAAGCAGTTTCTGGCTAAAGAAACAAGACTAATCAGGGAAATCCATGAACTAATAGTACAGGTAGATAGCAATAAAAATGATACTACAGAGATAAAAATAAGTTAGAGGAAAAACAAAAAGAACTCGAGGAACTTATTCAAGAACGATCTAATGTAATCTATTACAAAAATAAAGCAAACTGGATGGAATATGGAAAAAATTCACAAAATTCTTCCTGAATCTCCAATACAGGAACGCTGACAAAAAGAATTTGCAGAAACTCGTTACTGAAGACGGTGTCATCTATGATTCTCCAAATTATATTTTAAAAGAGGAAGCTAATTATTTTAGGCAGATGTTGTCACAGGCGTCATATAGAGAAGACCAAGACGCAGCGTGTTGCGTGCTCATAATCTATTTTAATAAAAAACGAAGACTTATACAAAATAAACTAAATGACAGCAAACAGTTCCGTCAGGTAACATACAACTAAACGGAGAACAACTACCCATGAAAACTAAAGGAAAAAAGTCTGCCTAAGTATGGCTTCCAATCAGAGACAACGATAGACAGCTGCCTCCGATTGGAAACCATACCCGGCCAAAACATAGAAATACAGACATAGAATGCCCACCCTCTATCACACCCTGACCTAACTAAACAGAGAAAAAACAGCTCTCTAGGTCAGAGCGTGGCAATACCCCCCCCCCAAAGGTGTGGACTCCCGGCCGCAAACCTGAACCTATAGGGGAGGGTCCGGGTGGGCATCTATAATTGGCGGCAGCTCTGGTTCCGGGCGTAGCACCCCCACCGCCCACTGATCCCTCCTCTTCTGTGTGTCCGGAGGAACCAGACCATGGATCATTGCTGGAGGCTTTGGGACGCCAACCGCCACTGACGACTCTGGGCTGCAGACCGCCGCTGAAGACTCTGGGCTGCAGACCGCTGTTGAAGACTCCGGGCTGCAGAGCGTTGCTGGAGGCTCCGGACTGAGGAGCGTCGCTGGAGGCTCCGGACTGAGGAGCGTCGCTGGAGGCTCCGGACTGAGAAGCGTCGCCAGAGGCTCCGGACTGGAGAGCGTCATTGTAGGTTCCGGACTAGGGACCGTTTCTGCAGGCTCCTTGCCATGGTTCATCTCTACAGGTTCCACGCCATGGATCATCACTGGAGGCTTCGTGCCATGGATCATCTCTACAGGTGCCGGGCCATGGATTATCCCTACAGGCTTCGTGCCCTGGATTATCCCTACAGGCTCCGGACCATGGATAATCCCTACAGGCTTTTTGCCATGGATTATCTCTACAGGCTCCGGCCCATGGATTACCTCTGTAGGCTTCGTGCCATGGAACATCCCTACAGGCTCCGGGCCATGGATTATCACTAGAGGCTTCGTGCCATGGATCATCTCTACAGGCTTCGGACCATCGATTATCACTGGAGGCTTTCTTCGTGGAGCTGGAACAGGTCTCACCGGACTGGGGAGACGCACTGAGGACCGAGTGCTCAAAGCAGGCATCGGCCGTACTGGGCTATGGAGGCTTACTGGAGGAAGAGTGCGAGGAGCAGGCACCGAACGTACTGGACTATGGAGGCGCACCCGAGGGAGAGTGCGAGGAGCAGGCACAGGACGTACCAGGCTATGGAGGCGCACTGGAGAGAAAGTGCAAGAAGCAGGCACAGGACATACTGGGCTATGGAGGCGCACTGGAGAGAGAGTGCGAGAGGCAGGCACATGCTCACCAAAATAAGCACATGTAGTTGGCTCAGGTCTCACGCCTGGCCCAGCCAAACTACCCGTGTGCCCCCCAAAAAAATTATTTTGGGGGTGCCTCTCGTTCCTCCCCGGTAGGCCACGACACTTGTCCAATACCTGTTCCCCTGGGAGGCGCTTCTCTCCTGCCCCTAACTCCTCCAAAACCCAAGATATACTCCTCCTTATCTCCTTAATTGTCCATAGCTCCATATCACGCTGCTTGGTCCCTTGGTGGTGGGTAGTTCTGTCACAGGCGTCGTATAGAGAAGACCAAGGCGCAGCATGTTGCGTGCTCATAATCTATTTTAATGAAAAAACGAACACTTATACAAAAGAAACAAAACGACAGCAAACAGTTCCGTCAGGTAACATACAACTAAACGGAGAACAACTACCCACGAAAACTAAAGGAAAAAAGTCTGCCTAAGTATGGCTTCCAATCAGAGACAACGATAGACAGCTGCCTCTGATTGGAAACCATACCCGGCCAAAACATAGAAATACAAACATAGAATGCCCACCCTCTATCACACCCTGACCTAACTAAACAGAGAAAAAACAGCTCTCTAGGTCAGAGCGTGACAGATGTTCTCTTTTCCGTCTCATCCTCTCCCACTGAATGAAGATTACGGTAAGGAATTCTTTCCAAATAATATAAAAAATGGAAAATCAACAAATGTATAGAAAGATCAGTGCGAAGGCCAAATTACAGAGGAAGAACTTTTTGAGGCTATTAAATCCTTTCATTCTGGAAAAACCCCAGGGCTTGATGGCATACTGATAGAGGTATGTCAAGTATTTTTTGATATACTAAAAGCTCCATTGTTTGATTTTTTTAACTACTCCAATAGAAATGGTAGTGTGTCAGGTACTCAGCAGGAAGGTCTGATTTCTCTATTATTAAAACAAGACCCAGATGGCAAATATAAAGTCCCAGTCTATCTAAAAAACTGAAGGCCCCTTACACTTAAATGTTGTGATGCAAAAATACTAGCAAAATTCATAGCACTCAGAATTAAAAGGGTTTTTACCAGGTATTGTTCATCCTGATCAGACAGGTTTTTTTACATGGACAATACATTGGAGATAATATACGACAACTACTAGAAATAATAGAACATCATGAAACATATAAGAAGCCAGGAATGGTATTTATAGCGGATTTTGAAAAGGCATTTGATAAAATAAGACTGGATTTTATTTATAAATGCCTGCATTTTTTCAATTTCGGTAATTCTCTAAAAATAATGTATAGCAACCCCAGGTGTAAAATAGTAAATAACGGCTACTTCTCAGAGAGCTTTGAATTGTCAAGAGGAGTTAAACAAGGGTGTCCGCTGTCACCATATCTATTTGTTATGGACATCGAAATGCTAGCTATTAAAATCAGGTCCAATAACAACATTAGAGGATTAGAAATCCAAGGCTTAAAAACAAAGGTGTCCATGTATGCCGATGACTCAAGTTGTATGTTTAGTCCGCAAGCTAGATCCCTGCAATGTCTCATTAAAGATGTAGATAACTTTTCTGTACTCTCTGGACTAAAACCTAATTATGATAAGTGTACAATACTACGTATTGGATTCTTAAAAAATACAACTTTTACATTACCCTGCAGCTTACCTATAAAATGGGCTGATGGTGAAGTAGACATACTTGGTATTCATATCACAAAATATATAAATAAGCTCTCCGCAATGAATTTCAATAGAAAACTTATAAAAATAGACAAGATCCTGTAACCATGGAGAGGTAAATACCTGTCTATTTATGGAAAAATTGCCCTGATTAACTCCTTAGTCATATCTCAGTTTACCCACTTACTTATGGCGCTGTCTGCTCCTGATGATTTGTTTTTCAAATCATATGAGCAAAAAATATTTCACATTATCTGGGATGCTAAACCAGACAAAATAAAACGAGCCTATCTATAAAATGAATAGGGTAGGTTGAGATTATTAAATATAAAAGCACTAAACCTCTCTCCAAAAGCTTCACTCATTCAAAAGTTTTATTTGAACCCTAAATGGTTCTCAAGTAGATTAATAAGAAAAGCTCATCCATTGTTTAAAAATGGCCTTTTTGCCTTTGTGCAGATTGCCATGTCTCATTTTCGATTAATTGAAAATTATACTTTTTTCAAAGTATCTGTCTCTTTCAAACAAGCACTGCAGAGCTGGCTACAATTTCAATTTCATCCCCCTGAAAAGGTAGAACGAATATTACTACAAATATTATGGCTGAACTCAAATGTGCTGATTGATAAAATACCTGTATTTATGGGAAAGATGTTTGAAAAGGGTATTTTGTTCTTAAATGACATTGTAAATTGTAATGGTAGAGTTATGTCCTTAATGGAGTTATCAGAATTGTACGGGAAGGTCTGCTCAATCCAAGAGTACAACCAATTGATTACAGCATTGCCCCAAAAATGGAGGAGGCGGGTGGCAGCGGGAGGAGGTAGGAAACTGGTCTGTCGGTCCAATATAAAGGATCAAAACTGGCGGAGGAATAAAAATAGGGTAAATAGGAAAGTATATCAGTTTCATTTGAGGACCGGGATTTTGACAACTGTGCCATACAGATTGCAAAATAGTTGGGAAGAGATTTTTGATGTACCCATTCCATGGTACAGCGTGTATGAGTTGATATATAAAACAACGCAAGATTCAAGACTTAGTGCTTTTCAGCTAAAATTATTATATAGAATTCTTGAATATTTGGGGCATAAAATCATCGAAGCTCTGCAGATTTTGTTGTGAGGATACAGAATCAATAGACCATTTATTTTGGTATTGCCCTCGGGTAGCCTGTTTCTGGTCTCAGGTTCAGTAATGTCTGAAAATGCATAGCATTGATCTAAAATTGACCCTAGAAATAATACTGTTAGGAGATCTGGAGAGACCGTGTCAGTCAATTACTAATATACTAATACTCTTAGTAAAGGTATTTATCTTTAACACGCAATCTGTACATTCTATTCAATTAGATAGATTGAAATTGTACGTTAAACGTCATAGCATAGTTGAAAGATATGTGTTGCATAGAAACATGAAGTGTGTGGCCAGCAGAGATAGATGGGATGGGCTGAGGGAAGCTGAGGGTTGGTATGTGGAATTGGAGTCAAGTGGGAGTGGAGTTGCTGTGTGTGAGAGAGAATGATGGTCAAAAGATAAAGGGAAAAAAAAGTCAAAATAAAACATAATAAAAGTACATTTCAATGACACTAAGTGGCAGTTTTTTTTACAACTAATGCCGGTTTGCCTGAGGCTGATGCCGTGCAGGTGTTTGACTCTATCGCTGTGCCTATGAGCGGTAGCGGGTAACTATACCTCACAGTGATCTGATTCAGACCTCGATAGTCAATACACGGGCGCAGACCTCCCTCCTTCTTCTTCACAAAAAGAAACTCAAGAAGGCGGGTGAAGTGGAGGACCGAATGTATCCTTGACGCAGGGATTCGGAGACATGTTTCCATAGCCTCCGTCTCCGCTTGTGAGAGGGGATACACATGACTCCTGGGAAGTGCAGCGTCTACCAGGAGATCTATCGCACAATCACCCCGTCGATGAGGTGGTAATTGAGTCGCCTTCTTTTTGGAGAAGGCGAGAGCCAAATCGGCATAATCAGCGGGAATGCGCACGGTGGAGACCCGGTCTGGAATCTCAACCGTAGTAGCACCAACGGAAACCCCTAAACACCTACCTGACCACTCTCGCGACCACCCCGTAAGAGCCCTCTGTGGCCAAGAAACAGTGTGGTTTTGACAAGCTAACCAGGGTAGGCCCAGCACCACGGGAAACGCAGGAGAGTCTATAAGAGACTAATTCTCTCTATATGACCCCCATGTGTCACCATGCCCAAAGGCACTGTGGCCTCCCTAATTACCCCTGACCCTAATGGTCGACTATCTAAGGCGTGAACTGGGAAGGGCACATCTACGGGAACTATGGGGATCACTAAACTATGGGCTAAAGCATTATCAATAAAATTCCCAGCCACGCCTGAATCGACTAGCGCCTTACTGTATGCTGGGAATGCAATGCGGGGAAAACTCAGGGAAGGTGACAAACACAAACATCTGTGCAACAGAGGACTCTGGGTGAGATTGGTGCCAACTCACCTGGGGTGACGCCAGAGCGCCCTGCCTGCTGCCTTGACTCCCAGAGGAACCAACCCGGCACCGACCGGCAGTGTGACCTCTGCGGCCACAGATGGTGCACGAGCGGGAACCCCCTCCGGTCTCCCTGCGCACCGCCCCTCCCAGCTCCATGGGTGTCGGAGAGGGGGTGTGGGAGGATGGAACTACCAGACCCCGATCTGAACGTCCGCGAGTAGCCAGCAGGTTGTCCAGCCGGATGGACAGGTCCACCAGCTGGTCCAACTTGAAGGTGGTGTCTCTGCAGGCCAGCTCCCAATGGACGAAGGGGGTGAACTCCTCAAACTGGTCCTATGCCGCATCTCCCTCTCTCCACACGGCGTTGGCCCACTCCATGGCTCTCCCGGTGAGGCATGAGACGAGGGCGGACACCCTCTCACGGCCCGATGGAGCCAGGTGAACGGTGGCTCCATCGGGGTATAGGGGTTAGTATAGGGGTTACCAAACCTAAAATGAACTTTACATTTTTTTATGTGGTGTGGTGATTATGGAGAATCATGGGGAAAAGGAGACCAGTGTAACGCCTTGGCCATAGAGAGGTTTTTTTTTTGTTCTCTATTTTGGTTAGGCCAGGGTGTTACATGGGTGGGCGTTCTATGTTTATTTTTCTATGATGGTTTGTTTCTTTGGTTGGCCGTGTGTGGCTCCCAATCAGGAACACCTGTAGTTCGTTGTTGCTGATTGGGATTCATACATAGGCAGCCTGTTTTTCCTTTGGGGTTTGTGGGTGATTGTTTTCTGTTTAGAGTTTTTCCTGACAGGACTGTTTTGCAGTCGTCTTTGGTTTATTTTTGTAAAGTGTTCTCTTGTTTCATTAAATTTCTAAGATGAACACACATCCTCCGCTGCACCTTGGTCTCATTACGACGACAGCCGTTACAACCAGTGAATCGTTAAACTCGGTGGAGAGACACTGTCGCCGTGTTGTGGGATTTATTGGATGGGGACTTTTCAATTCAGTTAAATTGGGAATGCAGGAGGATGGAAATCCTTTGAAGAGGTATTTAAATGGTTTCCGAAGGACAAGGAAAGGAAGGGAGAAGAAACATTTTAATGGTGTTGAAAGCCCTGTATACTAAAAATTCCTAATGAGGAATGATCAACCTCATTAGAAATTAACAGAAAAGGGGGATTTAATTATAAGATTCATTAGAAACACCATTCTCTATCAAAATTGTACCATTACTTTAGGAGATTATTATTATTTCCATAGGGAGTTATAAAGAATTGTAATTCTAAATTGTTTAGTTTTTCGAATTAGTTTATTTTTGATTTAACAAGGTTTTTTTGTATCATGTGTTTGAAAGGGGAAAATTACCAGTTCCCTGAGGTCCTATTCTTTGGGTACACTATACAGTGGTACTGTGTTCAGTTTGCATATAGAAAGGAAAAGATGTGTTAATAAGGGATGACAGTTACTTCAAATGGATTGTGATATATGTATTGCTGATTTCATGTTGTGTTTTAGTTTTGATACGAATTTCACCAGATTGGGATCCTGGAGTGGAAATTCTGCGAGGGGTTAGGGTGCTAACTTCATAATCTGGTAACTCTTCCGAGAGGTCGCCAGTAGAATAAGGGGGTATGGACAAATTTAAAAATGGTTTTAGCAGTAACAGTATGTTATGCTTTTTGACATTTGTCTTAGAGATGTTATTAAGAAAAGGTTAATGTAATAATTCGTCATATAGTCAATATTTGTCTGAATTTCTTGAAACAGAAATGAAATGATCTTAACTGTTGTTATAATCTGTGCTTTTTTTTTAGGTTATCATGGAAGGTGACGTCAGATCGTGTCTTAATGCATGGTAGGAATCATTTGACCATAGACAGTGTGTGTAGACCTCAAAACCCTCCCTAACCGGCTGAAGAAAGAGCGACAAAGGCGTGCATTGAGAGACAGTGACTTTTACCACTCCTATCTGAGTCCGAGCCATAAACCGGTGCCGGGGTGCTGAGAGCGCATGTGGAGTAAGAGTGGAGAGAGAACAAGCTCAGGTGAGAGACTCGTGTACGTGGGAGAAACGGAAATATCTACTTGGATATTAAAATCGGGACATTATCAAGGGCCATGAAATGTGACAGGCAAAAGTTACATGTGCCATTGGGAAAATGAACTGTAAAAGATATCTGAAGAAGACACACTAGCATGATAAGTGCCGGGTGAAGGAAAGGGGGGGGGGTATATGCCTTGCTAACTATTTAGACTAAGAATGCATTGAGATACTGATCTTTCATTACCAGGCCACTCATGACAGGAAAACAGGGACAAAGGGGGGCTGTAATGAGAAGAGTTATGACTGGCAATAAAAGGTTGTTTATAAATGTATGTTCTAACCTCTTATGGCTAGGGGGCAGTATTTTCACGGCTGGATAAAAAACGTACCCAATTTAATCTGGTTACTAATCCTACCCAGTAACTAGAATATGCATATACTTATTATATATGGATAGAAAACACCCTAAAGTTTCTAAAACTGTTTGAATGGTGTCTGTGAGTATAACAGAACTCAAATGGCAGGTCAAAACCTGAGAGATTCCTTTACAGGAAGTGGCCTGTCTGACCATTTCTGGAACTTCTTTGCCATCTCTATCTTTTACTAAGGATCTCTGCTCTAACGTGACACTTCCTACGTCGTCCATAGGCGCTCAGAGCCCGGGAAAAACCTGAATGTCGTCATTCCAGTCCCAGGCTGAAACACATTATCACCTTTCTCAAGTGGCCGATCAAGGGACTCTGGGCTTAGGCGCGTGACCTGACCGCCCCCGTCTTTGTGATTTTTTTCCTCTGTTTGCCGAAAAGGAGATTCCCGGTCGGAATATTATCGCTTTTCTACGAGAAAAATGGCATAAAAATTGATTTTAAACAGCGGTTGACATGCTTCGAAGTACGATAATGGAATATTTAGAATTTTTTTGTCATGAATTGCGCCATGCGCGCGACCCTTCTTTACCATTTCGGATAGTGTCTTGAACGCACGAACAAAACGCCGCTATTCGGATATAACGATGGATTATTTTGGACCAAACCAACATTTGTTATTGAAGTAGAAGTCCTGGGGGTGCATTCTGACGAAGACAACAAAGGTAATGACACTTTTGTAATAGTAAATCGAAGTTTGATCAGGGCTAAACTTGGTCGATGTCTAAATGGCTAGCCGTGATGGCTGGGCTATCTACTGAGAATATTGCAAAATGTGCTTTCACCGAAAAGCTATTTTAAAATCGGACATATCGAGTGTATAGAGGAGTTCTGTATCTATAATTCTTAAAATAATTGTTGTGTTTTTTGTGAACGTTTATCGTGAGTAATTTAGTAAATTCACCGGATGTTTGCTGGGGGTATGCTAGTTCTGAACGTCACATGCTAATGTAAAAAGCTGGTTTTTGATATAAATATGAACTTGATTGAACAAAACATGCATGCATTGTATAACATAATGTCCTAGGGTTGTCATCTGATGAAGATCATCAAAGGTTAGTGCTGCATTTAGCTGTGGTTTTGTTTTTTGTGACATTATATGCTAGCTTGAAAAATGGGTGTCTGATTATTTCTGGCTTGGTACTCTGCTGACATAATCTAATGTTTTGCTTTCGCTGTAAAGCCTTTTTGAAATCGGACAGTGTGGTTAGATAAAGGAGAGTCTTGTCTTTAAAATGCTGTGAAATAGTCATATGTTTAAAAAATTGAAGTTTTTGTATTTTTGAGGAATTTGTAATTCGCGCCACGCCTATCATTGGATATTGGAGCAGGTGTTCCGCTAGCGGAACGTCTAGATGTAAGAGGCTAACAGGGGTGTGGTGTGCTAAATTAATAAGCTAGAATTCGAGCCCTCGACTCAAAGTAAGCACTGAGGTCAGTCATTCTAAATTTGGGTTGGATAATTTATAAAATGTTTTAGTTGTGATTGAGATACAGCGAGAAAGAATTGCTAAAGCACGATGAGGGGTGGGGGCGCTGCTAACATTTATTTGTCTGAGAGAGTCTCCAGAATGTTATCTCTAAGTGTCATCCTGAAGGGAGGTGATTTGGTAGGGGAATCACTGGATGATAGCTTGGGACAAACATTAATGTTTTTTTGTTCTCTTTTGTTTTACCCTGTATTCAGAATTTTTATGTTACATCACATCAACGAGTGGTGCTAAGTTATTAAACATGTACTTTGTTTCTCTTTTCTTTTCGTCAATATGTTTTTAGCTTTCGTGGAACATGAGGGTGTTCATTGATCCAGAGGAGGGAATGATGTATATTGACTAACTGATTTGAAAATGTGTTAGTATGTTTATAACTGTAGAAAATGCATTAGGAGAATAGTGTGTTATGGGTTAGATGTAATGATAGAGGAGTATGATTCACAGAGACTGTATATTGTTACAGGAGATAGCTCATAGAAGAGGGAGGACAGCTAACTGTACACAAAATGGGGATTTAGTTGAACATTACACATACAGTTGAAGTCGTTTACATACTCTTAGGTTGGAGTCATTAAACCTCGTTCTTCAACCACTCCACACATTTCTTGTTAACAAACTATAGTTTTGGCAAGTCGGTTATGACATCTACTTTATGCATGACACAGGTAATTATTCCAACAAATGTTTACAGACAGATTATTCCACTTATAATTCACTGTATCACAATTCCAGTGGGTCAGAAGTTTACATACACAAAGTTGACTGTGCCTTTAAACAGCTTGTAAAATTCCAGAAAATTATGTCCTGGCTTTAGAAGCTTCTGATAGGCTAATTGACATAATTTGAGTCAATTGGAGGTGTACCTGTGGATGTATTTCAATACCTTCAAACTCAGTGCCTCTTTGCTTGACATCATGGGAAAATTAGCCAAGACCTCAGAAAAACAATTGTAGACCTCCACAAGTCTGGTTCATCCTTGGGAGCAATTTCCAAATGCCTGAAGGTACCACGTTCATCTGTACAAACAATAGTACGCAAGTATAAACACCATAGGACCACACAGCCATCAGACCACTCAGGAAGGAGACGCGTTCTGTCTCCTAGAGATGAACGTACTTTGGTGCGAAAAGTGCAAATCAATCCCAGAACAAAAGCAAAGGACCTTGTGAAGATGCTGGAGGAAACAGGTACAATAGTAACTATATCTACAGTTATTTCAAGTCCTATATCGACATAACCTGAAAGGCCCCTCAGCAAGGAAGAAACCACTGCTCCAAAACCGCCATAAAAAGGCCAGACTACGGTTTGCAACTGCACATGGGGACAAAGATCGTACTTTTTGGAGAAATGTCATCTGGTCTGATAGAACTGTTTGGCCATAATGACCATTGTTATGTTTGGAGGAGAAAGGGGGAGGCTTGCAAGCCGAAGAACACCATCCCAACCGTGAAGCACGGAGGTGGCAGCATCATGTTGTGGGGGTGCTTTGCTGCAGGAGGGACTGGTGCACTTCAAAAAATAGATGGCATCATGAGGTAGGAAAATTATGTGGATATATTGAAGCAACATCTCAAGACATCAGTCAGGAAGTTAAAGCTTGGTTGCAAATGGGTCTTCCAAATGGACAATGGCCCCAAGCATACTTCCAAAGTTGTGGCAAAATGGCTTAAGGACAAGAAAGTCAAGGTATTGGAGTGGCCATCACAAAGCCCTGACCTCAAACCCATAGAAAATGTGTGGGCAGAACTGAAAAAGTGTGTGCGAGCAAGGAGGCCTACAAACCTGACTCAGTTACACCAGCTCTGTCAGGAGGAATGGGCCAAAATTCACCCAACTTATTGTGGGAAGCTTGTGGAAGGCTACCCGAAACGTTTGACCCAAGTTAAACATTTTAAAGGCAATGCTACCAAATACTAATTGAGTGTATGTAAACTTCTGACCCTTTGGGAATGTGATGAAAGAACTCAAAGCTGAAATAAATCATTCTCTCTACTAATATTCTGACATTACACATTCTTAAAATAAAGTGCTGATCCTAACTGACAGGTAATTTTTACTAGGATTAAATGTCAGGAATTGTGAAAAAGTTTAAATGTATTTTGCTAAGATGTATGTAAACTTCCAACTTCAGCTGTTGTCATGTCCTGACCAGCAGAGGGAGTAGTTGTGTAGTATTTTGGTCAGGACGTGGCAGAAGTTTGTGTTGTATGGTTTTTCTAGTATGTCTGTTTCTTTGTTGGTCTGTGTGGCTCCCGATCAGGAACAGCTGGTTATCGTTGTTCCTGATTGGGAGTCATATATTAGGAGTGTGTTTTTCACCTGGGGTTTGTGGGTTGTTGATTTAGCACTGCTTTATGTTAGCCTGCTAAACTGTCCCTGTCGGTCTATTGTTTCTTGTTTTTTCTTGGTGTTCACATTCAAATAAAATATGATGAGCACGCAACCCACTGCGTATTGGTCCACTTTTTCCGACAGACGAAGAGGAGTGTTACAGAACAACCCACCAAACAAAGACCAAGCAGCGGAGAAAGGAGCAGCAGGTGTAGTACATGGACTATAGAGAGAGATGGACTTGGGAACAGATTCTGTCTGGAGAGGGCCCGTGGAAGAAAGCTGGGGAGGACCGGGAACGCTACCGGGGAACACGACTGGCGAGGAAGCCGGAGAGGCACCCCCAATTATTTTTTTTGGGGGGGGCACACGGGTAGTTTGGCTAGGCCAAGGAAGAGCCATAAGCCAGCTACCCGTGATTATATGGAGGAGCGTATGGAGTGGAGGGCGCCGAAGTTTGAGGAAGTAGCTCGCACAGTCCGGTGCGAGCTATTCCAGCCCCTCGCAGATGGCGTGCTAGAGTGGGCATCCAGCCTGGTAGGACAATGCCTGCGCAGCGCGTCTGGTTGCCGGTACGCCTCCTAGGACCAGGCTACCCTGCGCCCGCTCTACGCACGGTAACCATCAAGCCCCTGCATAGCCCAGTTCGCCCTGTACTAGCACCCCGCTCGTACAGGGCTGCTAGTTCCATCCAGCCAGGACAGGTTGTGCAGGAGGTGCGATCAAGGCCACCTGTGCGCCTCCATGGCCCAGTTGTTCCAGTTCCCGCCTCTCGTGCTAACCCGGAAGTGAGTACCTCCAGTCTGGCATGACCAGTACCAGCACCACGGATCAAGCTTCCCATAAGTCAGCCTAGTCCTACTCAGCCTGTTCCCGCTCCTCGCACTAGCCCTGAGGTGCGTGTCCCCAGGCTGGTACCTCCACTACCAGCCCCACGCATCAGGCTTCCAGTGCGTCAGACCAGGCCAGATTGTCCGGCAACAGTGCCTCGTCCAGAGTGTCCGGCAACAGTGCCTCGTCCAGAGTGTCCAGCAACAGTGCCTCGTCCAGAGTGTCCGGCAACAGTGCCTCGTCCAGAGTGTCCGGCAACAGTGCCTCGTCCAGAGTGTCCGGCAACAGTGCCTCGTCCAGAGTGTCCGGAACCAGGGGAGACGGCCCACTGTCCAGAACCGGTTGAGTCTGCCTGCGACCCGGAACCGGGTGAGTCTGTCTACGATCCGGAACTAAATAAGTGTATATTTAACTGTGAACTAAATGAGTCTGCCTACAGCGTTGACCGGAAAGAGTCTGCCTACGATCCGCAACAGAGTGAGTCTGTCTACGACCCGGAACTCAATGAGTCTGCCTACAGTCTGGAGGGTAGTAGGCCGGAACCAGAGCCACCTCCAGGATAGGTGGGTTGGGGAGGGGGGGTGTAGCACAAGTGCCGTCGTTGACGGCAGCCACCCTCCCTTCCCTCCCTTTTTGTTTAGGGGTATTATTTTTTGTTGTGGTATTGGGGATTTTTGTGTTTTCTTTTAAGGTGCATTCCGGGGTCTGCACCTTTAGGGGGGAAAGGGTGCTGTCACGTCCTGACCAGCAGAGGGAGTAGTTGTGTAGAATTTTGGTCAGGACGTGGCAGAAGTTTGTGTTGTATGGTTTTTCTAGTATGTCTGTTTCTTTGTTGGTCTGTGTGGCTCCCGATCAGGAACAGCTGGTTATCGTTGTTCCTGATTGGGAGTCATATATTAGGAGTGTATTTTTCACCTGGGGTTTGTGGGTTGTTGATATAGCACTGCTTTATGTTAGCCTGCTAAACTGTTCCTGTCGGTCTATTGTTTCTTGTTTTTTCTTGGTGTTCACATTCAAATAAAATATGATGAGCACGCAACCCGCTGCGTATTGGTCCACTTTTTCCGACAGTGATTTCTCCATATCTTCAGACGAAGAGGAGCGTTACAGCTGTATCTAGATCATGGTGAGAGTAGAAGAGATAGTGGTGGCATTTCAGACACTATGGTAAACTTTCAGGACACCTGTGACTCAGAGTTTTGTTAGGTTGGATATTATTCCCAACTCATACATTTTTCTCCAATTTCTAACAGTCAGCGAACATTTGACAGATTACATGCAGGAGGTATTCTCACGGCAGGCGCTGTAGGGACAGTAACTGAAGGAGCAGTACTAGTAATGAAGGATGCTATATTGATATCATGGAATTGGACTACGGCGCAAATGAGGGGTATTGTGAGGCTATAGTCATGGGCCATGTTGGAAGTAGCAATGGTTACTTTACTAGCATTGTTGGGATATCAGTTTATGACGACTCATGTCACATGGATTGGTAACTGGTAACTGGGGGACTGATGGGAGGACAGGGAATGCGGTTATTCAAATATCACCCATTATGTTGTCAGGAAATGACCCATGTGTTGCATGTTGTATATCCTCAGGTGAAAGCAGAGATATAACCAAGGGCACGGGCTGAATTCTGGAGATTGAGTGTACATCAAAGAGACACCAGGCGGGGGTGTTAGGACAGCGTTGGTTTGGGACACACACTACTCCGTACAGTACCGGCAGCGGAAAAGATCGTCATGTCTCTCTTTGGGGGGTGCATAGTTCTCCTGTGAAGTGAGGTACAGCTGCAGAATGGGTGAGTGAAGACACCATGACAGAGGAAGCGGAGCGAGAGAGAGAGACTAGATTCCACTGTAAGACATATAGATGGGTTGGGTCTGGGAGCTACTATAAACATCATAGTTGGGTTGGGGTTAGCTGCTTTATTGGTTAATGCATCGTATGATAGAGGATAGAGGGGTAATTGTACTCTGAACAAAGTGTTGAAGGCATTGATGTGAAAGCATATGCAGTGCTGAGTTACCTCAAGAGGATGTAATGTTGATTAGGGATACACACTTGCATATCAGGTGATGTGCCTATCAGGTGAAATGGAGGAGATGGGGAACAAAGTGAAAATGACATGACTTGGGAACACCTCTCGGAACCTGGGGCCTAAATGGGAAAACTGGGTGAAAGCATGAGGAAGCTTTTTAGAGCTTTCATTTTTGTGGAACCCAGCAGGAAAGTATCCTGGAGGCATAGAGTCAGGTGAAGAGAGAGTGGGAATTGTGATGGTCTCAGACTTTGGTTTTCATGCATATATAATTATGCATAGCTTATTATCTCATTGTTATCTTATGTTTTGTGTGTCTTTTTGTTGCTTTCCAAGTCTTGTGCTATTACTCTCTTAGGAACCAGAAGGGGGAGTGGAGAAACTAAAAGCTGCTCCATTTTACATAGAATGAGTCCACAGATTCAGCTGGAATGGCATTTTGTTGTGTGATGATAGATGGAAATAAAATTGTGTGATTATAGTACAGAGGCCATAAGTCTCTGAATTTGTAAACCTCGCGGTGAATGTTTGTTCATTGTCTGTTCCATTTGTTAGTTTGTTTAATTCATGTTTAATAATCATTTGTTCGTTTTTTTATTCATGTTTTATTATCATTGTTTATCCATTTATTAGTAATTTCCAAGTTTATATAAATTGAACATTAGGATGCAATTGTTCAAGAGAAGGGACTGTTGGATTCTACATTATGAACATTGAGGTATTAAAGACATGATAGATCAGATGCATAGTATATTAAGGAGTGAGATCTGTAGAAAGACAGAGTGGCTGTGGAATGTGCTGGGTGGATGGGAGGAGCTCAAAGGATTGCTATAGGGGAGACAGATGGACATCTGTGGACTAGAAGAAGGAGGGGTTGAGGTCAGATCGCCTAAAGGGAGTAATAAAGGTTTACTACCCTTTTCCTGTGGAAGCATACGATGCAAGGATTGGAGAGAAGGAGTAGTTTCTTAAAACCTGTTAAGGATAGGGGGCAGTATTTTCACGACCGGATGAAAAACATACCCAAATTAAACTGGTTACTACTCTTGCCCAGAAACTAGAATATGCATATTATTAGTAGATTTGGATGGAAAACACTCTGAAGTTTCTAAAACTGTTTGAATGGTGTCTGTGAGTATAACAGAATTCATATGGCAGGCAAAAACCTGAGAAAAATTCAACCAGGAGGTGGAAGATCTGAGAATTGTAGTTCTTCTTTCTAATCCCTATCGAAACTACAGTGTCTGTGGGGTCAGGTGGCACTTCCTAAGGCTTCCATTGGTTGTCAAAAACCTTCAGAAAGTTGTTTCAACCGTCTCCTGTAACGGGGCAGAGTATAGGAGCTCAGTCAATGAGTGGATTGCCTGGGGACAAATGGATTGGATATGCGCGATCCCACAAGGGCGCTGTTCCTTCTTTTTCTCCTTGAATGAATACGCTATTGTCCGGTTGGCATATTATCGCATTTTAACATTAAAAATACCATAAAGATTGATTTTAAACAACGTTTGACATGCTTCTAAGTACAGTAATGGAACATTTTGACTTTTTGTGTCTCTAATTACGCACGCGCATTATGCCTTGGGATAGTGACCTGAACGCACGAACAAAACGGAGGTATTTGGACATAAATAGGGATTATTTCGGGAAAAAACAACATTTCTTGTGGAAGTAGCAGTCCTGGGAGTGCATTCTGATGAAGATCAGCAAAGGTAAGAGAATATTTTTAATACTAATTCTGAGTTTAGGTGACCCTGAACTTGGCGGGTGTCTGTATAGCTTGCTGTGATGGTGAGCTATGTACTCAGAATATTGAAAAATGTGCTTTCGCCAAAAAGCTATTTTAAAATCTGACACAGCGGTTGCATAAAGGAGTACTGTATCTATAATTCTTAAAATAATTGTTATGTATTTTGTCAGCGTTTATGATGAGTATTTTTGTAAATTGATGTGCACTTCACCGGACGTTTTTGGTGGGAATACATTTTCTGAACATCACGCGCCAATGTAAAATGCTGTTTTTGGATATAAATATGAACTTTATCGAACAAAACATACATGTATTGTGTAACATGATGTCCTATGAATGTCATCTGATGAAGATCGTCAAAGGTTAGTGCTTCATTTAGCTGTGTTTTGGGTTTTTGTGACATATATCCTTGCTTGGAAAATGGCTGTGGTTATTTTTGTGTATGTACTCTCCTAACATAATCTAATGTTTTGCTTTCGCTGTAAAGCCTTTTTGAAATCGGACAATGTGGTTTGATTAACCTGTTAGGGCTAGGGGGCAGCATTGACACGGCTGGATAAAAAACATACCCGATTTAATCTGGTTACCACTCCTACTCAGTAACTAGAATATGCATATACTTATTACATATGGATAGAAAACACCCTAAATTTTCTAAAACTGTTTGAATGGTGTCTGTGAGTATAACAGAACTCAAATGGCAGGTCAAAACCTGAGAGATTCCTTTACAGGAAGTGGCCTGTCTGACCATTTGTTGAACTTCTTTTCCATCTCTATCATTTACTAAGGATCTCTGCTCTAACGTGACACTTCCCACGTCGTCCATAGGCGCTCAGAGCCCGGGAAAAAACAGAATGTCGTCATTCCAGCCCCAGGCTGAAACACATTATCGCCTTTCTCAAGTGGCCCATCAAGAGACACTAGCTTATGCGCGTGACCCCGACCGCCCCCGCCTTTGGGATTTTTTCCTCTGTTTGCCGAAAAGGAGATTCCCTGTCGGAATATTATCGCTTTTCTACGAGAAAAATTTCGTAAAAATTGATTTTAAACAGCGGTTGACATGCTTCGAAGTACGGTCATGGAATACTTAGAATTTTATTGTCACGAATTGCGCCAAGCGCGTGACACTTCTTTACTATTTCGGATAGTGTCTGGAACGCACGAACAAAACGCCGCTATTCGGATATAACGATGGATTATTTTGGACCAAACCAACATTTGTTATTGAAGTAGCTGTCCTGGGTGTGTATTCTGACGAAGACAACAAAAGGTAATGAAATTTTTATAATAGTAAATATGATTATGGTGAGTGCTAAACTTGCCGGGTGTCTAAATAGCGAGCCCGTGATGCCTGGGCTATGTACTTAGAATATTGCAAAATGTGCTTTCACCAAAAAGCTATTTTAAAATCGGACATATCGAGTGCATAGAGGAGGTCTGTATCTATAATTCTTAAAATAATTGTTATGCTTTTTGTGAACGTTTATCGTGAGTAATTTAGTAAAATGTTAGCGAATTCCCCGGAAGTTTGCGGGGGGTATGCTAGTTCTGAACGTCACATGCTAATGTAAAAAGCTGGTTTTTGATATAAATATGAACTTGATTGAACAAAACATGCATGTATTGTATAACATAATGTCCTAGGGTTGTCATCTGATGAAGATCATCAAAGGTGAGTGCTGCATTTAGCTGTCTTCTGGGTTTTGATGACATTATATGCTGGCTTGAAAAATGGGTGTCTGATTATTTCTGGCTTGGTACTCTGCTGACATAATCTAATGTTTTGCTTTCGTTGTAAAGCCTTTTTGAAATCGGACAGTGTGGTTAGATTAACGAGAGTCTTATCTTTAAATGGCTGTAAAATAGTCATATGTTTGAGAAATTGAAGTAATAGGATTTTTAAGGTTTTGAAAATCGCGCCACAGGATAGCCGTGGCTGTTACGTAGGTGGGACGAATTCGTCCCGCCTAGCCTTAACAAGTTGATTAAGGAGAAGTGTATCTTTAAAATGGTGTAAAATAGTCGTATATTTGAGAAATTGAAATTATTAGATTTTTAATATTTTGTATTTCGCGCCCTGCTGTTCCATTGGATGTTGGCTAGGTGTTCCGCTAGAGAAATGTTGGGTTGTCTGAATTACAGCTATACAGACCCTTTGGGCAGAATTAAACTTGGTTAAAGCTTCTCTAGTTATTTACTCTGAAAAATAAGAACCTAACAATACTTATATACTTTTAAAACCAAACACTTTTAGACTTTTACTCAAGTAGTATCTTACTGGGCGACTTTTACTTGAGTCATTTTCTATTAAGTTATCCTGTTATGGATAGGGGGCAGTATTTTCACGGCCGGATAAAAAACGTACCCGATTTAATCTGATTATTACTCCTGCCCAGAAACTAGAATATGCATATAATTATTAGCTTTGGATAGAAAACACTCCAAAGTTTCTAAAACTGTTTGAATGGTGTCTGTGAGTATAACAGAACTCATTTGGCAGGCCAAAACCTGAGAAGATTCCAAACAGGAAGCGCCCTCTCTGACCATTTCTTGGCCTTCTTGATCATCTCTATCCAAAACAGGGGATCTCTGCTGTAATGTGACACTTCCTACGGCTCCCATGGGCTCTCAGAAGGCGGCAAAAAGCTGAATGGTGGCTTTGCAGGCCCTGGCTGAAAAACATTAGCGCATTTAGATAGTGGTCGATCAGAGAACAGAGACTGGAGGCGCGTGCACAAGACGACCCCATGTTTTTATTCTTTCGTCTTTGAACGAAAACAACGACTCCCGGTCGGAATATTATCGTTTTTTTACGAGAAAAATAGCATAAAAATTTATTTTAAACAGCGGTTGACATGCTTCGAAGTACGGTAATGGAATATTTAGAAATGTTTTGTCACGAAACGCGTCGGGCGCGTAACCCTTCGTCACCCTTGGATAGTGTCTTGAACGCACGAACAAAACGCTGCTATTTGGATATTACTATGGATTATTTGGGACCAAACCAACATTTGTTATTGAAGTAGAAGTCCTGGGAGTGCATTCTGACGAAGAACAGGAAAGGTAATCAAACTTTTCTAATAGTAAATCGGAGTTTGGTGAGGGTCAATCTTGGTGGGTGTCAAAATAGCTAGCCGTGATGGCTGGGCTATCTACTCAGAATATTGCAAAATGTGCTTTCACCGAAAAGCTATTTTAAAATCGGACACCTAGATTGCATAAAGGAGTTCTGTATCTATAATTCTTAAAATAATTGTTATGTTTTTTGTGAACGTTTATCGTGAGTAATTTAGTAAATTCACCGGAAGTGTTCGGTGGGAATGCTAGTTCTGAACGTCACATGCTAATGTAAAAGCTGGTTTTTGATATAAATATGAACTTGATTGAACAAAACATGCATGTATTGTATAACATAATGTCCTAGGCGTGTCATCTGATGAAGATCATCAAAGGTTAGTGCTGCATTTAGCTGTGGTTTTGTTTTTTGTGACATTATATGCTAGCTTGAAAAATGGGTGTCTGATTATTTCTGGCTTGGTACTCTGCTGACATAATCTAATGTTTTGCTTTCACTGTAAAGCCTTTTTGAAATCGGACAGTGTGGTTAGATAAAGGAGAGTCTTGTCTTTAGAATGGTGTAAAATAGTCATATGTTTGAAAAATGGAAGTTTTGGGATTTTTGAGGAATTTGTAATTCGCGCCACGCCTATCATTGGATATTGGAGCAGGTGTTCCGCTAGCGGAACGTCTAGATGTAAGAGGTTTTACCTTTACTTTTACTCAAGTTTGACAAAAAAAATTCCCACTACTGCTCACAAATTTAAAGTGGATGTAACAATGATCGTAGCTTCACCTGGATTCACCTGGTCAGTCCATGTCATGGAAAGAGCAGGTGTTCATAATGATTTTCTACACAGTGTGCAATCCTTTGGCAAATAACTGACAAAGGTATAAGATTTGCCGATTTTAAAAAAAATAAATAAATAAATAAAATAAATAAAAATATTTAAAAAAAAAATACAAAAAAAATGTTTGAGCTGCTGATTTTTTTAGGGATGAATGTAAGCAATAAACTGTTATATTATCAATGTTTACGACTGCATGTACTTCTGCTTGAAGGTTCTACATACAGTTCCCTCTGAAATTATGTTATCATGACAATTAGGCACATTTCCTCAACTGCAGAGAAATAGAACAATAGAACAAATCATAATTTACAACCGCTTAATGATGACAATCACAATGGCCTTTATATTGTGGTTTATTATGAAAGAAGACAATACAAATGAGAAATTAAAGCTGTAAAAAGAATGTGAAATGTATGACTAGAGAAAGAGATGTAATGTTTTAAGGCTCTTTTAACAGTTTTTGCTATAGATCTGGACAGTGTAGTTGATCAATAAACTGCAATTTCAAAAGAAGCTTGATTAGGTCCTCAGTACACTGAGGAGGATAAATAGTTGTCTGCAGTAGGCTTACATAAATCATTGTATTACGCTAGTTGGTGTGCTAATTTATCCTCTTGAGGATACCCTAGGATAGGGGGCGCCACAGCGCATTTTGAAAAAAATTTGTTCCCATTTTCAACGGCCTACTAATCAAACTCAGAAGCTAGGACATGCATATACTTATTATATATGGATAGAAAACACCCTAAAGTTTCTAAAACTGTTTGAATGGTGTCTGTGAGTATAACAGAACTCATATGGCAGTCAAAACCCCGAGACCGATTGAAACAGGAAGTGGAATTCTGAATTGTGGACTCGACTTCTCATCTTTCCCTATTAATCACACCGTTAACAATGGTTCAGTGAGCACTTCCTATTGCTTCCACTAGATGTCGCCAGTCTTTTCACAGTGGTTTGAGCCTTATACAGTCGAAACTCAGTGAATGAGACGCATTGGAAATTGGTCACAGGGGATGGGCCATCACCATTATGACGCCGGCGGCCCTGTCTACCCCCACCTTTGGAAACGTTTTAAAACACTCTACAACCGTCCCCGTCGAATCTTATTGGCTCTCTTGGTGTTACAGGCCCTGAAGATTAATGTTTTACAACGTTTGACATGTTTGAACGAACCTAAAGGCGGGAAAATCTCATTTTATCCGAAACTGCAGCCCTGCGCACGTGGAGAATTTGGAGACAGCCCTAGGACGCGCTACCAACAGCAGGCTAATGGAAATGAAGGATGGACTTTTTCGACCGAAAATACATCTGTTGTGGACCTGGGATTTCTGGAAGTGCTTTCTGATGAAGACAACTAAAGGTAGGCGATTATTGACAATATTATACAAGATGAGATGTGACATGCGATTGTTCCAAGATGGCGCCGAGCTCGGTATATTAGCTCATTTTCTGAGTATCGCATCTCCTTTTATCGCAAAGTGTGATTACCCAGTAAAGTTAATTTAAAATCTGGTATGACAGGTGTTCTCAAGAGATATTCATCTATAAATGTTAGATTGACAATATAAATTAAAAAAATCGTTTTCGAATAGTAATTTAGGGAATTGTAGCACTGTTTCCCGGGACGCATTTGAGGGGAAAATAGTTAGTCAACGTCAGACGCCGATGTAAAATGCTGTTTTTATATATAAATATGACCTTTATTGAACAAAAGAATGCATGCATTGTGTAACATGATGTCCTAGGTGTGTCATCTGATGAAGTTTGTAAAAGGTTAGTGCTGCATTTAGCTGTTTTTTGGTTATTTGTGATGCAAGTGGTTGGTCGGAAAATGGCTATGTTGCTGCTTTTTACGATGGACTCATCTAACATAATCTAATGATTTGCTTTTCCTGTAAAATCTTTTTGAAATCGGACGACGTGGGTCGATTCAGGAGAGGTGTAATCTATAAAAAAAAAATATATATATATATTTTTTTAAAGTATTCATTTTTTTATGCTAATTGGCGATATGATTTTTCGCTGGATTTTGATCCCGCTGACGGGATGAGACGCTGAAGAGTGGTCATAATGAAATACTGGAATGTGGGTAAAATAAGGTATCTTAGTATTCTCTTTGGTAGAAGGAAATATCAAATTTTCATACTTTGTCACTGTTGTTGAGTAGATATCCATGAAATGTCTCATATACATTCTTATACACATAAAAATCAACATAGTTCAAACTATCAAACTACACAAAAATCTACAAGGCCGATAAACAAATAAACCAGAGATTACATTTTCCACAATCACCAGCTAAAGCATCAGCTATGTTTTAGATATCAATAAAAACACCTCTAACTTTTATATAAACATTAATGCATTTTCTTCCTAGTTTTCCTCATAACTACTCTATTTTCCATTGCACTGTGAAACAAAAGGCTAATTAGGATGAACGCATAGGTACACTTCTTGGTGTTTTCCATAGTAGTAACAACCCTCATTGAAGTTGTTGCTCTCCACCACTTTTTTATAGGCGCTGACAGCATGCACCAAGTAGTTGGGGAGTCTTCTGCTGATGATCTGAGCCACATCCATCATGTTTCCCTTCAGTTTCTGCCCTTCAATCTGTTCTTTGATCAGATCCATGTTGATAAGCTTAGGTACAACACTGAAAGAGATCACCACTTTGATGTTGTTCTTGGTCTTCACCTCAAAAAAATTTGCTCCTCCTTCATGGCCATGGTACTCCTTGCCAGCTAGCCAGTTGAAAGAGAAAATGCGCTCCTTGTCATTGAAGACCCTGATAGACCAGTTCACCCAGTAATATTTATTCTTAAGGGTGTTCAATATGGATTTGGTGAAGTCAAGGTCAACAGTGCCAGGCATCTCCTCAAGCTGTTTTACCATGTCCTCTTTGGCTCTTGGGGCGAAGTTATCAATGATATCATCAATCACTTTTTTCATGCTCTCCTCAACTTGTTCCATCTGCTTAAGCCACTTCTTCAGCATCTGATCCCCCACATCATTTTTCTTGAGGCTGTTGTAACCCATGAAGGCAATGATGCCCTTCACAAAGAGCTTCTTAAGAATCTCACAGAAATCTTCTATCGCACTTCTACTAAATTGTTCTGTGTTAACCACTGTCTGCAGCATGGAGCCACCTGAGGTATTCCCAGTAAAAGCATTGTAGAGGGCATCCAGGTTCACGTCTTTTTCCAAGTGCTCATAAGTTGAGAGGAAATCGTCCATTTTTTCTTTTTTTAATTTGGGTTTGGCATTGAAAAACTCCTCAAATTTCTTGTACTGGTTTAGAATTTGTGCCTCCCAGTGAAAGTTCTGCTTATTCAAGGAGGTCCTCTGCAGCTCCCGGGAGATTTCTTCCTCGGCCTGGATGCGTCTCAAATTCTGGTTGATTTTGTTGAACTGCTCAGTCATGTACTTGGCGTCCTGTCCTTCTGGGTTGCTGAAGATCTCATAGGATGCTTGGTATACAGCCTCCAGGATGGGACGGAACTGGCCCACAGTGCCTGCCAGGAACGCAGAGGCCTGTCCCATGATCTCAATCCCCTTTTCTAAATTGTCCTTGTTCTGCAGGAGCCATTTTGCCACACTGGTCATTTTGAGAGCTTTGTCACAGACTAACGTCCAACTAGGTCTTCAAAGAATCTTCAAATATGTTTATGTCTGAAAGAGAAAGAGGAAGAAACATAAAAACCAAACACCTGTAGTTACCTGGCCCTCCATGGAATCAGTTTGACACCCCTGGTGTAGAAAATTATTGTATCATCTAAACCACAGTGAAATATATTTCCCATAACCCAAAATATTGTATATTCAGCTGTTTGAAGCCGGTGTACAAAACCGAACGTAAAAGACACAAAATGGAAACTTTAGAATGGGAAACGTAGAAATAACACAAATAACCGATCTACCACTACTTAGACTTGCTTTCAATGGGAAAGATCTATAACTCACATTTCTATGTGAATTTGCTTGCCCAAAAAAGTTACAAATTGTAGCTTTAAAAATACATAACATTTTGGGAATTTGTAGAAGACTTTTGTAGTTAAATACAAAAAAAAACGTTTTTAGACACATAAGAAAAGATAATAAACAGGCCTTCTGAGTGGCGCAGTGGTCTTAGGCACTGTATCGCAGTGCTAGCTGTGCCATTAGAGATCCTGGCTCTGTCGCAGCCGACTGCGTCCGGAAAACCCATAGGGCGGCGCACAATTGACCCAGTGTCGTCCGGGTTAGGGAGGGTTTGGCCGGCAGGGATGTTCTTATCCCATCGCGCACTAACGACTACTGTGGTGGGCTGGGCGCAATGCATGCTGACATGGTCGCCAGGTGTATGGTGTTTCCTCCGACACATTGGTGCGGCTGGCTTCTGGGTTAAGCGGGGATTGTGTCAAGAAGCAGTGCGGCTTGGCTGAGCTGGGTTTAGGAGGACGCACGACTCTCCACCTTTGCCTCTTCCAAGTCCGTACGGGAGTTGCAGCAATGGTACAAAACTGTAAACTACCAATTGGATACCATGAAATTGGGGAGAAAAAAGGGTAAGAAAAATATAGATATATAAAGACAATAGACAACTCAGCATTTTACAGGACTAGATGTGATGTTGGCTGGGACTTAATGTCCAACCTTTGACATAAAGAAAGAAAAAGATGAATACAGACAATTTCAACAAACATTAATGAGATCCTGTTTGCTCAGACCTACAGAGCCTTCAAAAAGTATTCATACCCAAAAATTCATTATGGTTAAAACAAAATAATTCTCACTCATCTACACACAATACCCCATAATGACAAAATGGGGTACATTTGTAAGAGCTTTGCACACGTGGTGTCATGGCTGTCGAAAGGAGCAGACCAAGGTGCAGCGTGTTTGTTGTTCCACATTTTATTTAATCCGTGAAACTTTGCAAATACATAAATAACTGAATTGAAAAAATAACTAACCGTGACGCAGAGAGAAACAAACGACTCAAAATATAATAACCCACAAACACAGGTGGAAAAAACCCTACTTAAATATGATCTCCAATTAGAGACAACGAGGACCAGCTGCCTCTAATTGGAGATCATCCCAAAAACCCCAACATAGAAATAGAAAAACTAGAACTTAAACATAGAAATAGACAAACCATCCAAAACACCCCCTGTCACGCCCTGACCTAATCTACTATAGAAAATGACATCTTACTAGGGTCAGGACATGACACGTGGATTGTACAATATTTGGACATTGTTCTTAAATTCTTCAAGCTCTGTCAAGGTGTTTCTTGATCATTGCTAGAGAATCATTTTTAAGCCGATTTAAGTCAAGACTGTAAGTAGGCCACTCAGGAACATTCAATGTCATCTTGGTAAGCTACTCCAGTGTATATTTGGCCTTATGTTTTAGGTTATTGACCTGCTAAAAGGTGAATTTGCAAGTCATTGTTTGATGGAAAGCAGACTGAATTGGGTTTTCCTCTAGGATTTTGCCTGTTTACTTATCTGTATTCCGTTTCTTGTTATCCCCCAAAAAACGTGTTAGTCTTGCCAATGACAAGCATGCCTATAAAATGATAGAGCCACCACCATGCTTGAAAATATGTGTGGTACTCAGTGATGTATTGTGTTGAATCTTCCCCAAACATAACACTTTGTATTCAGGACAAAAAGATAATTGCTTTTAAAAAAATGCAGTATTACATGTTTTGGAATATTTTAATTCTGTACAGGCTTACTATTTTTCACTTTGTCAATTAGGTTAGTATTGTGGAGTAAATACAATGTTGATCCAACCTCAGTTTTTTCCCAGCCATTAAACTCTAACTCTTTTAAAGTCCCCATTGGTCGCATGGTGAAATCCCTGAGCAGTTTTCTTTCCTCTCCAGCATCTGAGTTAGGAAGGATGCCTGTGTTTTGTACTGACTGGGTGTATTGATAAACCATCCAAAGTGTAATTAATAACTTCACCATGCTCAAAGGAATATTCAGTGTTATGGTTTTTTGACACCACACTCCACAAAGCAAGCCCTGCAGGCTCTAGTTTTAGCTTCTCTAGTGACTGTCCAGTCATATTGTCAAGTGCTGCAATGAAGGACATACAGTAGTTAAGCTGCAGCTGGCCCAGAACAGAGCGGCACGTTTTGCTCTTCATTGTAATCAGAGGGCTAATATCAATAGTATGCATGCCAGTCTCTATTGGCTAAGAGTTGAGGAAAGACTGACTGTTGGTAATTCCAACGTGTTTGCATAGTCAACTTAGACAACTTACATTTTAGTCATTTATCAGGTTCTCTTATCCAGAGGGACTTACAGTAGCAATTAGGGTTAAGTGCCTTGCTCAAGGGAGCATCTACATATTTATTCACCTAGTCAGCTCAGGGAACCAGCGATCTTTCAATTACTGGCCCAACGCTCTTAACCGCTAGGCTACCTGCTGCCCCAACACACACACTTATCCCACCAGAAATGCAACCAGGAGATTTTTCACAATCCCCAGGTCCAAAACAAATTCATGAAAACTTATACTATTATACAGAGCCATGGTTGCATGGTACTCCATTCCATCTCATATAGCGCAAGTGAACAGCATACCTGGTTAAAAAATAATAATAATGCAGCACTTCACAGCACAACCTCTCCCCCATGTTACCTACTTATTGTGTGTCTGTACTGACATGTATGTGTAAGTGAAAGACGCATACACACACTACATATTTATGTTTTTTTGTATGTATGCAAATTGTAATAATAACATTAAAAAATTGAACGTTTGCTTTTTTATTTTCACCAATCTACCAGTAGGTGCCCTTCTTTGCGAGGCATTGGAAAACTTGCCTGGTCTTAAGGATACGCTGCTTTTTTAAAATATTGGACCCACCAATCCTGAAGAAGTTTTAAGAAAAATACTTACTGAGGAAATTTTCCTGGTTTAGGATTTGTCCGATCTTCACCTGTAAAACAAAATATTTGACTCTGAGAATCGTAATCCAAGGGTACAATTACCAGTTCCTCACTTTTTCATATAGGTCTCAGAGGTACCCTATACTTCCCACACAAGATCAGTTCATAAAATAACAGAAAATCTGGGTAAACATGACAAACTTGATGGTAATTCAAACTGTCCAGCGAGATCGAGCACGATTAAGAAAAGAGGAAGAAACTCACCTCTGATTGTTCAATAAAGTATACAGGTGGGTGCAGTCCAGTTAACCAGGTGTGCCTCTGAACACCAGCATCCTAGTGTTGGGATATATATGTAGTCTCTCTCTCTCTCTCTCTCTCTCTCTCTCTCTCTCTCTCTCTCTCTCTCTCTCTCTCTCTCTTCTCTCTCTCTCTCTCTCTCTCTCTCTCTCTCTCTCTCTCTCTCTCTCTCTCTCTCTCTCTCTCTCTCTCTCTCTCTCTCTCTCTCTCTCTCTCTCTCTCTCTCTCTCTCTCTCTCTCTCCTCTCTCTCTCTCTCTCTCTCTCTCTCTCTCACACACACACACAATCGGAGGGATGAGGGGAAGGACCTGATATACAGTACCAGTCAAAAGATCGGGGACATCTACTCATTCCAGGGTTTTTCTTTATTTTTACTAATTTCTACATTGTACAATAATAGTGAAGACATCAAAATAACACATATGGAATCATGTAGTAACCAAAAAAGGTAGCCACCCTTTGCCTTGATGGCAGCTTTTCACACTCTTGTCATTCTCTCAACCAGCTTCATGAGGAATGCTCCATGTATCATACTGCAGTCAGATGTCGCACTATGCTAATTAATTCCCACCAAAATGGGACTCAACGGTATGTGGTGTGATGGGTGGTAATGACTGACACTGGAAAACACACTGACCAGTAGGTGTCAGTGTGATGAATGAAAACTCAGCTGTAAAATCCTCCCACTGGGCAAAGACGTCAATTCAACATCTATTCCACATTGGGAACAATGTTTATTCAAGAAGTGTGTTTCCAGTTGGCTACTTCCTGAATCCTATTTCCAAAATATTCCACAATACATCATTTGAGATGTCCCCTATCCTGTCAAATATTATAGTTCACTATCCAGTGTGTGAAAATCCTAAATTATTCATCCATTACCCATTTACCAGCAGGGTTTGTTGTTCATTTTCAAAGCAAAGAGAACTGAAAACTTCAGATGGGTAATTTCAGAAAGAGTCTCTCTCACATAAAATGGTGTCAATGGAAAATAAGGCCTCATGAGCTGTGTTCGAATACTCATACTAACTGCACTAACCATATTATTTGTGACTTTAATTTACTATACAGTACGCTTATTGATCATAGTATGGATATAGTTAGTAAGCCAAAAGTTCCCGGATGTCATACTAAATTCGCCAAAATATGAAGTATTCACGCAGTGGACACTATTTCCGTGCTTTTAGGGCCCATAATGCAATAATTTAGAAGATGGGCGTGGCTTCACGTTTTCAGATTTGAAGAAAATTGCGGAAAGTCCGATGAGAGCTTATACAAATTCATTGCTTTAAGTAATTGTGACAAATGTTAAAATGTTGAGCAATGTCATAAAGTAATGTCTTTTCAAATAAGTTGCGTTACACGCTATGTCAGCATTACGTACCGGTATATTACTATTGTTAGCTAGTTACCTAATGTTAGTTGGCTACGAATACATTGAACTTGCCAGGCAGTATATTAACTATCTGTTATCTAACTAACTACCCAACATTTATTGACATGATTATTCACATCATTCTTAGCCTACTCCGATTTCAGAGCACTATCGTCTGAGAGAGCACACTGGATGCTCTGGCCGAGGAGTAGGGTTGATCTGAGCGTTCTGACCGCACAAAGGCAGTCAAGAACCCAAGCTAACCGATTCTGTGCTCTGGCACACTCAGACAAGAGCGCTTGAAATCGAGTGAATTTACAAACGTGCCCTGAGGTTGTGAGTGTAGCTTGGGTGCTTGACTGCTGTTGAACTTTCGGATCAACCCTAATCCTTGGCCAGAGTGTTCAGTGTGCGCTCTGAACACTCCGAGAGCGAAACGCTCTGAATATATGAACGAAGAAATTGACAACGCTTTGGATTTATGAATACCCAGAGCACACTCTGGCACTCCAGATTGCATTTGCGAACACATCCAAATTCGTAAAATGTCTAGCTAGTCATGTGTTATGCAAACAAGAGGTTGCATCGCAACAGCATCAACTACCGGTAGACAGGTGAAGCGCTAGTACGCTCAACTAAAATGATACCATTCGTTTACACTATACTAAGATTAACTAATAGTATATAGTATGTAGTACATAGTAAGGGCATTTGAACACAGCTATAGCCTTTTTAGGAGATTTATGCACACAAGGTGGAACAATGGTAAATAAGATAACGACAACCAGGTAAACAAGGTGTGCCATGCAGGTCAGTGTATTTTCAGTTGATGTTTTGTCTGGTTTTACTCAGCTAATAGCCATATCAACTTAATATTCCTGTTCAACTGTAATGTTAGTAAATGTGTTGAATAAACATTGTTTCTCTCATTACTTTATGTGCATGGGGCCCAATTTCCTGAAAACATTAAACACAAAACCTCATCTCCAAGCACTATTTACATAACCTCTGACTCCTCTCGCAAAATGAAACATTCGCCTCAAAACAGTTTTACCTGTGTTCAAAATCAAACACTGCTCTCAAATCATAAACAAAGTGATCAAAATGATATACACTCTCAAGCAGTCAGTAAACATTACACCGAAAAATAGAAAACACATTGTTCAAAACATACAATTCTCAGGGAGAAGTACATTTTTAATCTAAAAAAAGATTCATATTTTTCCGTCATTGTTTTTTGATGAACGAAAACATGTTCTATCATAGTAGCTCAAAATTGATCAGAAATTACTACTCTGCTTTGCTCTTTGCAATTTTGTTTTTTGTTCCTCCTCCTTGTACCCCTATTTTTACAGTACTGTACCCTGCATCTCACAAACTTGTCCTTTGTCTCTGTGATACTGTAATTCTTGTTCTTTGTTGATATGAACCTGCAACCAGTCAAAATCTATTGAGCAGTCAGTACTGTTAATAAATGGAAAGCACAATGTTCAGGGCCATACAATTTGTCCATTGTACAGTATACAGCCTACAATGCACTGTACTACAGTATACAATACTAAAAGGGACAAAAATCAAAGGAGTAAACATGTGATCAATGTGCTTCTTCTTGTCTTTGGGCTGGGTCAGGCCAGAGCACTTCGTCGACATCACAAGCAATATTGTCCCTCCTGAGGCAACAGTGGAAGAAGCCTCGTGTGTGCCGTATCCAGCCCTGACATGGTTCCTCACCTATATCACCACAGGCTAAATCCACGGCTTGCAGCAGGTTTAGTCTGGTGTAGGGTTGTCTATCCTACACTTTCCGTCTCCAAGAGGAGAAAAACTCCTCAATCGGATTCAGGAAAGATGAGTATGGAGGGAGGTACAAGTTCATAAACTGCCCATTGATGTTAAACCATTCCCTTACCTGAGCAGCTCAGTGGAAACTGACATTGTCCCACACTATCACATAGGTGGGAATGGGATTCTCATTTAACTCTTGACCCTGCTGCTCAAATAAAATATCTCTTAGATTGGCAATAAATCTTAGAAGGTGCTGGGTGTTATATGGCCCGAGTGTAACATGGTGATGTAGAACACCATGGTTGCTGATAGCAGCACAGATTGTGACATTGCCACCTCGTTGACCAGGGACTTCAACAATGGCCCTCTGTCCAATCATGTTTCGGCCTCTCCTTCTCCTCTTTGTTAGATTGAAGCCTGCTTCACCGACAAAGATGAACTCATGGGGTCTGTCCAAGGATTCCAAGTCAAATATTGCCTGTGTAGAAATACAATATACTGTATGTAGGATTTTGTAAGTCATACAGAGACAGTGCTATACTGTAGAGTACAATTAGGCCTACTGTATGCACTTCTGATTCAATGAATGAGTAATGTCATTCACATAGTATGTGTTAGTACTGCAGACAATCTGGATTACAGTAAATGTTTCTGAATGTACACTTACTTGCACATACTGAGCTCGCAGTTCTTTCACCCTTGGTGAGTTGCGCTCAAAAGGTACTCTGTATACTTGTTTCATTCGCATCCTATTACGATGGAGGACACGGTCAATTGTGGAAATGCTCACACTGTCGATTCCCTGGAAGTGTGTGTTGTCTTGTATCACTCGTTCCTGGATTTCTCTGAGTCTTATTGCATTATCTTGAAGGACCATGCCAACTATAACGGCCTCTTGCTCCCGAGTGAATATAGCTGTCCTTCCACCTGCATGTGGCAGCCTTGCAATTCTACAAAAAGTAGTAGTGCAGTTAGAAAACATATTCATGCAGTACAATACATACAGTGATTAACTTTACAAATGTTTGTTGAAACAATAGCATAGTGTAATACAGTAAATTTGCAATTACAAAAATACAGTAGTATACTCTACCTGTTCTCTTCTCTGAATGTCCATACTATGGTGGACACAGAAAATCGGCTCAATGTAACGGCTGTCATTGTGTAGAGATGACCAAGGCGCAGCGGGAATATGAATGCTCATCTTGTATTTATTAAATAAAGAGAACACGGGAAAAAACAAAGAAAGACAGACAGATGACAGTTTCGCAGGCTAAATATAACTAGCAGTGCAAAAGATAACTACCCACAAAAACCCCAGGTGAAAACAAGCTCCTAATATATGACTCCCAATCAGGAACAACAACGTACAGCTGTTCCTGATTGTGAGCCACACAAACAACAAAGAAATAGACAAACCAGAAAACCCTAGAAAACCAAAACCAGAACATACACTAAAACCCCGGAATACATAAATCAAACACCCCTTTAATACTACACACACAACCCGAACCATATGAAACAAATACCCTTCTGCCACGTCCTGACCAAACTACAATACAAATACTCCCTCTACTGGTCAGGACGTGACACTCAAATTGGGTTGCACTCTAAGTCCTGCTTCCCATACTGTCAGTCCATGGACAAGAACATGGTCTATAACTGTTGCTCGAATTCCATCAGATATTTCCACTCTTTGTCTTCCTCTTCGTCCTCCTCTTCCTATTTCTCGCCCTCCTCCTCCTCTTCCTCCTCGTCGCCCACCTCCTCCTCTTCCTCCTCGTCGCCTACCTCGCATACACACTCGTCCTCTCACATTGTTTCTTCTATCCATTCTCAGACTTTCTCCTTCCCACCTTCAACAACATGTTTGCTCTCATCATTTGAAACAGGTTAAAACCTGTTAGGGCTAGGGGGCAGTATTGACACGGCTGGATAAAAAACGTACCCGATTTAATCTGGTTACCACTCCTACCCAGTAACTAGAATATGCATATACTTATTACATATGGATAGAAAACACCCTAAAGTTTCTAAAACTGTTTGAATGGTGTCTGTGAGTATAACAGAACTCATATGGCAGTCAAAACCCCGAGACCGATTGAAACAGGAAGTGGAATTCTGAATTGTGGACTCGACTTCTCATCTTTCCCTATTAATCACACCGTTAACAATGGTTCAGTGAGCACTTCCTATTGCTTCCACTAGATGTCGCCAGTCTTTTCACAGTGGTTTGAGCCTTATACAGTCGAAACTCAGTGAATGAGACGCATTGGAAATTGGTCACAGGGGATGGGCCATCACCATTATGACGCCGGCGGCCCTGTCTACCCCCACCTTTGGAAACGTTTTAAAACACTCTACAACCGTCCCCGTCGAATCTTATTGGCTCTCTTGGTGTTACAGGCCCTGAAGATTAATGTTTTACAACGTTTGACATGTTTGAACGAACCTAAAGGCGGGAAAATCTCATTTTATCCGAAACTGCAGCCCTGCGCACGTCGGAGAATTTGGAGACAGCCCTAGGACGCGCTACCAACAGCAGGCTAATGGAAATGAAGGATGGACTTTTTCGACCGAAAATACATCTGTTGTGGACCTGGGATTTCTGGAAGTGCTTTCTGATGAAGACAACTAAAGGTAGGCGATTATTGACAATATTATACAAGATGAGATGTGACATGCGATTGTTCCAAGATGGCGCCGAGCTCGGTATATTAGCTCATTTTCTGAGTATCGCATCTCCTTTTATCGCAAAGTGTGATTACCCAGTAAAGTTAATTTAAAATCTGGTATGACAGGTGTTCTCAAGAGATATTCATCTATAAATGTTAGATTGACAATATAAATTAAAAAAATCGTTTTCGAATAGTAATTTAGGGAATTGTAGCACTGTTTCCCGGGACGCATTTGAGGGGAAAATAGTTAGTCAACGTCAGACGCCGATGTAAAATGCTGTTTTTATATATAAATATGACCTTTATTGAACAAAAGAATGCATGCATTGTGTAACATGATGTCCTAGGTGTGTCATCTGATGAAGTTTGTAAAAGGTTAGTGCTGCATTTAGCTGTTTTTTGGTTATTTGTGATGCAAGTGGTTGGTCGGAAAATGGCTATGTTGCTGTTCTAAAACTGTTTGAATGGTGTCTGTGAGTATAACAGAACTCAAATGGCAGGTCAAAACCTGAGAGATTCCTTTACAGGAAGTGGCCTGTCTGACCATTTCTTGAACTTCTAGTCCATCTCTATCATTTACTAAGGATCTCTGCTCTAACGTGACACTTCCCACGTCGTCCATAGGCGCTCAGAGCCCGGGAAAAAACTGAATGTCGTCATTCCAGCCCCAGGCTGAAACACATTATCGCCTTTCTCAAGTGGCCGATCAAGGGACACTGGGCTTATGCGCGTGACCCCGACCGCCCCCGCCTTTGGGATTTTTTCCTCTGTTTGCCGAAAAGGAGATTCCCTGTCGGAATATTATCGCTTTTCTACGAGAAAAATGTCGTAAAAATTGATTTTAAACAGCGGTTGACATGCTTCGAAGTACGGTAATGGAATATTTAGAATTTTATTGTCACGAATTGCGCCATGCGCGCGACACTTCTTTACTATTTCGGATAGTGTCTGGAACGCACAAACAAAACGCCGCTATTCGGATATAACGATGGATTATTTGGACCAAACCAACATTTGTTATTGAAGTAGCAGTCCTGGGTGTGCATTCTGACGAAGACAACAAAAGGTAATCAAACTTTTATAATAGTAAATATGATTATGGTGAGTGCTAAACTTGCCGGGTGTCTAAATAGCGAGCCCGTGATGCCTGGGCTATGTACTTAGAATATTGCAAAATGTGCTTTCACCAAAAAGCTATTTTAAAATCGGACATATCGAGTGCATAGAGGAGGTCTGTATCTATAATTCTTAAAATAATTGTTATGCTTTTTGTGAACGTTTATCGTGAGTAATTTAGTAAAATGTTAGCGAATTCCCCGGAAGTTTGCGGGGGGTATGCTAGTTCTGAACGTCACATGCTAATGTAAAAAGCTGGTTTTTGATATAAATATGAACTTGATTGAACAAAACATGCATGTATTGTATAACATAATGTCCTAGGGTTGTCATCTGATGAAGATCATCAAAGGTGAGTGCTGCATTTAGCTGTCTTCTGGGTTTTGGTGACATTATATGCTGGCTTGAAAAATGGGTGTCTGATTATTTCTGGCTTGGTACTCTGCTGACATAATCTAATGTTTTGCTTTCGTTGTAAAGCCTTTTTGAAATCGGACAGTGTGGTTAGATTAACGAGAGTCTTGTCTTTAAATGGCTGTAAAATTGTCATATGTTTGAGAAATTGAAGTAATAGGATTTTTAAGGTTTTGAAAATCGCGCCACAGGCTGGCAGTGGCTGTTACGTAGGTGGGACGTAGAGGTTAAATCAATTTTGAGTGGTTGTGTTCAATCAATGACATGTGTTCTCTATTTGTATTTGATTGTTGCCACTTGTGTTGTTGCCACCAGTATGGATGACATGTGCATTAGAGTGCAGTATGTGTTTTGAGAATGAGAATGTGTTTAGAGTTTTGCTGAAAAGTCTAAGTGAGATCTGTAAATTGTGTTTTACCATGTGAAATGGTTTAAGGTATTGACAACAGACTGCATAATTAGCTAAATGAGTCCAGGCAACTGAGAACTTTGTTCAGCCAATGGCCAATGGGTTTTAGTGTTTTAGCAATTGAGAAAAACTGTAAGAAATTACGCCTTTCTTACGCACACCTTTCCTATGCACTTCTCAGTAGTTGGTATTCTGATGTACCTTATGAAGGTGCATAAAAGGCTTTGCAGTTGTGGTTCCCTTGAGAGCTCTGAATAAATGTAATTCAACCACTGAAAACCCTCCCACTTGCTGGCTAACAGATTTTCTTATGGAGTTATCATTAAACAGGCTTTTCAGTACATTTATCATAAGCCAAAGCTTTAAATACGGTGCATCTTTAATTATAATTTTGTTGACAGACTAGAATACATTGAGAGAATGGGTTCAGAAAATTGGAATCAATGAAATAATATTAATTATATATTCATGTTCATGTTCATCTCCATTTCAACACATACTGGTAGATTAAAAAATACTTTGACAGCGTACATTATTTAGGCACATTTTAGGGTTAGGAATCATATAAAAAAAAACTGGATTCGAGTGCCATTTATGCTTGAAATATATTGATGAATCACAAATACAGGGGTTTGATTCATTCTGAAAATTGCCCTATTCAGTTCTGTTACCCATGGTAATGTTGGAAGATTAGTATATATAGAATTATAATAGGGAGAACAGTGTACAATAGTAGGCTATATCCTCCTCTATTTCCTGCAATAACCATGGAAGTCTGTGATGACACATCCAAATATGGCGCCATGCATCGAGTTCAAACTGCTATGGCTTGATCTGCGCTCTGCTCCATAACGATTTAATTAGCCTACATGTCTTTTTCTGAACAACTGTTACTAATGATCTGCAGCAACAACCATATGGCCGTGACAGCATTTACAGGGGAAGCAAATGAAGGTGAACAAAACAATGTAATTAAATGGAATGATCATGTAGGCTATACCAACTAAAGGAAACTGACAGTAAGTTAGCAGTTGAATATGTATTGTTATTAGGCCTACTGACAGTTTATACTGATTGTGGCTAATATTAACATGATAGAAGTAAGAAACAGAGAAAGTCGCGGTGGCTTATAATTATGACATTTGAGAGTGCCGACCTCTGCAAGTTAAAAGGCTGTCCAATTTAAATTCTGCATAATGGCACAGCATTTTATCATCTTTACTGAGGAGAAAGCTGATATGTTGACATGCTTCAGTTTGCTGCCATACTAGTGATTATAAAGTAAAATTGATCTAAAACAAGTGCATTTACAGTATATTAACAATTCACTTATAAAGACCGATTACCCAACAATAACTCTTGTAAATTAGAGTGCACGGAGAATGAAAAAATATACCTTTTTCACTTGGAACCGGCAGGTTCCTTCAACCTTATTCATGGTTTCTTCTCATGTAAAGATGGTGGAAATATGAGGGAATTAAGTTCTGAATTATGAATTAAGAATTATGTCAAGGTCAGAATATGGAGTATGAGTAGACACACCTTCGCCACACCTTAAATGTATCATTCATAATTCAGGGCTCATCTGTAAAATAGAGGTTTCAGTATGACTCCCTGATAAAAGAAAGGTTAAATAACAATTTCTTAGATCTCCATCCTGAAAGAATAGCAGGTGAATAGCATGCTAATCTCATGCTTAAATTCAAGGTCAGAGTACACATAAAGAAAAATAAATACATTGGGTGCATAGTGAATCTGCAGCCATACTGGCACATTTTGAACTTTGTCTTCTTTTTGACGATCCTTGTACGCTGGTTTAGTCAATATAACTAAACACTGAACAGAATTAGAGCCAGGCTGATAAATCGGTTGATCAGCTGATATTAGACTTTCACAGAAATATTTATATAGGTGTTTATTCCACCGATTAAGCACCAATATTATGTACAGTGCATTCGGAAAGTATTCAGACCCCTTGACTTACTCCACATTTTGTTATGTTACAGACTTATTCTAAAATGTATTAATCTTTTTTTTCTTCTCATCAATCTACACACAATGCCCCATAATGACAAAGCAAAAAACGGTTTATAGAAAGTTTAGCAAATATATAAAAAAATAAATAAATGAAATATCACATTTATATAAGTATTCAGACCCTATATTCATTACTTTGTTGAAGCACCTTTGGCAGCGATTACAACCACGAGACTTCTTGTGTATGGCGCTACAAGCTTGGCACACCTGTATTTGTGGAGTTTATTTCATTCTTCTCTGTATATCTTCTCAAGATCTGTCAGGTTGGATGGAGAGCGTTGCTGCACAGCTATTTTCAGGTCTCTGCAGAGATTTTTTATCAAGTTCAAGTCCGGTCTCTGGCTGGGCCACTCAAGAACATTCAGAGACTTGTCCCTAAAGCCACACCTGCGTTGTCTTGGTTGTGTGCTTAGGGTCATTGTCCTGTTGGAAGGTAAACCTTGTCATGACGTTGCCCTCTTTGGGTACATCGAGCACTATACCCCCCTCCATCTGCACCAGCCCTTTTCTATGCACCATCCCCCTACCTCTATTCTCCTGACACCAGGCTCTGTCAGAAGAGGTCATAAATTCCAATGAGGAGATCCTCTCCTCATGGCCACAGTATAGAGAGAGAGTGAGTTTTCATTGAGAGGACAAAGGAATTTCTTCCACCTCACAGAACTGGAGGTCCGAACAATATTCATGTTCTGGAGAATGTATAAAAGATCGGAGAAGAATCCAGCTACGAACTGGTCCGTTTGGTACAATTTTGTGAAACTCATGAGAGACAATACTGCCACATTACCATAACCATGTTTATAGAAGAGTCTCAGGAATGAGACTTACATCTAATAGTTGTATAAAATGAATTAAGGTTTCGAGTCTGACGTTTGGCAACTCGAACCTTCAGCTCCCTCCACAGATTTTCTATGGGATTAAGGTCTGGAGACTGGCTAGGCCACTCCAGGACCTTAATGTGCTTCTTCTTGAGCCACTCCTTTGTTGCCTTGGCCATGTGTTTTGGGTCATTGGCATGCTGGAATACCCATCCACAACCCATTTTCAATGACCTGGCTGAGGGAAGGAGGTTCTCACCCAAGATTTGACGGTACATGGCCCCGTCCATCGTCCCTTTGATGCGGTGAAGTTGTCCTGTTTCCACCTCCATGTTTGACGGTGGGGATGGTGTTCTTGGGGTCATAGGCAGCATTCTGCCGGTTCCAAGTTGGGTCTCATCTGACCACAACACTTTCACCCAGTTGTCCTCTGAATCATTCAGATGTTCACTGGCAAACTTCAGGCGGGCATGTATATGTGCTTTCTTGAGCAGGGGGACCTTGTGGGCGCTGCAGGATTTCAGTCCTTCACGGCGTAGTGTGTTACCAATTGTTTTCTTGGTGACTATGGTCCCAGCTGCCTTGAGATCATTGACAAGATCCTCCCGTGTAGTTCTGGGCTGATTCCTCACCATTCTCATGATCATTGCAACTCCACGAGGTGAGATCTTGCATGGAGCCCCAGGCCGAGGGAGATTGACAGTTCTTTTGTGTTTCTTCCATTTGCGAATAATCGCACCAACTGTTGTCACCTTCTCACCAAGCTGCTTGGCAATGGTCTTGTAGCCCATTCCAGCCTTGTGTAGGTCTACAATCTTGTCCCTGACATCCTTGGAGAGCTCTATGGTCTTGACCATGGTGGGGAGTTTGGAATCTGATTGATTGATTGCTTCTGTGGACAGGTGTCTTTTATACAGGTAACAAACTGAGCTTAGGAGCACTCCCTTTAAGAGTGTGCTCCTAATCTCAGCTCGTTACCTGTATAAAAGACACCTGGGAGTCAGAAATCTTTCTGATTGAGAGGGGGTCAAATACTTAATTTCCTCATTAAAATGCAAATCAATTTATACAATTTTTGACATGTGTTTTTCTCGATTTTTTTGTTGTTGTTATTCTGTCTCTCACTGTTCAAATAAACCTACCATTAAAATTATAGACTGATCATTTCTTTGCCAGTGGGCAAACGTACAAAATCAGCAGGGGATCAAATACTTTTTTCCCTCACTTTAACTGCCTGTAGCTTAGGACCTGAATCAATAAATAACTATATTTTTACATATATATATATATACATTTGCTAAAATTTCGAAACCTGTTTTCACTTTGTCATTATGGGGTATTGTGTGTAGATTGAAGATAAATGTTTTTATTTAATACATTTTAGAATAAGGCTGTAACATAAACAAAATGTGTTAAAAGTCATAGGGGTCTGAATACTAGTCTTTCACAGAAATATTTATATTAGTCTTTATTCCACCAGTAAAGCACAGATATTACATACAGTATACTGAACAAAAATATAAAAGCAACATGCAATATTTTCAAAGATTTTACGGAGTTACAGAGGAAATCAGTCAGTTGAAATATATTAATTCGACCCTAGTCTATGGATTTCACATGACTGGGAATACAGATAAGCATCTGTTGGTCACAGATACCTTCAAAAAAGGTAGGAGTGTGGATCAGAAAAACAGTCTGTATGTGATGTGACCACCATTTCCCTAACACAGAGCGACATCTATTTCGCATTGAGTTGATCAGGCTGCTGATTGTGGCCTGTGGAATGTTGTTCCACTCCTCTTCAATGGCTGTGCGATGTTGCTGGATATTGTCAAGAACTGGAACACACTCTCGTATACGTGGAAGAACTGGGACATTTTTAGCTTACAGGAATTGTGTAGAGATCCTTACAACATGGGGCCGTGCATTATCACGCTGAAACATGAGTTGATGGCGTTGAATGAATGGCACGACAATGGGCCTCAGGATCTCATCTGGGTATCTCTGTGCATTCAAATTGCCATCAATAAAATGCAATTGTGTTTGTTGTCCATTGCTTCTGTCTACCCATACCGTAACCCCACCGCCACCAGCGGGGGCACTCTGTTCACAGAGTAAACATCAGCAAACTGCTCTTCCACACGATACCATACATGTGGTCTTCGGTTGTGAGGCCGGTTGGATGTACTGCCAAATTCTCTAAAATGACGTTGAAGGTGACTTAGGGTAGAGAAATTACCATTCAGTTATTTGGCAAATGGTCGGGTGGACATTCCTGCAGTCAGCATGACAATAGCACAAACCCTCAAAACTTGAGACAATCTGTGGCATTGTGTTATGTGACAGAACAGCACATTTTAGAGTGGCTTTTCATTGTCCCCAGCACAAGGTGCAACTGTAATGATCATGCTGTTTAATCAGCTTCTTGATACTCCACACCTGTCAAGTGGATGGATTATTTTGGGAAAAGAGAAATGCTCACTAACATGGATAAAAACACATTTGTGTAACAATGTTGAGAGAAACAAGCTTTTTATGCATATGGAACATTTCTGGGATTTTTTTCCTAGCTAATGAAACAAGGGACCAACACTTTACATGTTGCGTTTATATTTTTGTTCAGCGTAGTTAGGCTCTATATAGCCAGCAAGGTAGTTAGCCTAGCAGCTACATTTTTTACATTTTAGTCATTTACCAGACGCTCTTATCCAGAGCGACTTACAGTAGTGAATGCATACATTTCATACATTTTTTTTCTGTGCTGGCCCCCCGTGGGAATCGAACCCACAACCCTGGTGTTGCAAACACCATGCTCTACCAACTGAGCTACAGGGAAGGCTAGCTAGCTAGCAAGCAATCTGTGCTACATACACTACCGTTCAAAAGTTTGGGGTCACTTAGAAATGTCCTTGTTTTTGTCCCTTAAATAACATAAAAATGATCAGAAATACAGTGTAGACATTGTTAATGTTGTAAAGGACTATTGGAGCTGGCCTTCTTTCGACTAGTTGTGTACCTGTAACATTAGCATTTGTCGGTTCGATTACAGGCTCCAAATAGCCAGAAACAAAGACTTTCTTCTGAAACTCGTCAGTCTTTTCTTGTTCTGAGAAATGAAGGCTATTCCTTGCAAGAAATTGCCAAGAAACTGAAGATCTCATACAACGCTATGTACTACTCCCTTCACAGAACAGCGCAAACTGTCTCTAACCAGAATAGAAAGAGTGTGAGGCCCCGGTGCACAACTGAGCAAGAGGACAAGTACATTAGAGTGTCTAATTTGAGAAACAAATGCCTCACAAGTCCTCAACTGGCAGCTTCATTAAATAGTACCGGCACTCCTCTTTCTATTCCTACTATCTGACCATGAAAGGAGAAACTTTTGAGGATTCCCAGATAGATACAGGTAATTCAGAATTACATACACATACGCTCACTTACAAGACTGACAGACCGACCAGCTAAAGTAACCGCCCCATCTACAGGGCCAGAGGCTCAGCTAGACTAAAGAATTACCAAGGCTAAAGTTCTCCCCAAGAGAGCTACAACGAGCCGGTGGAATAGACTACAACAACTGGTCACTGGGCTGTACTAGCAAAGAACTGGTAAGGTTATCAGCAGAAACCACAGGGACAACAGTAGATCCAAAACTTGGGCCGACGTTCACTGATGGACCAGGTGTAACCTTCTCCTGAATCACACCTGTTGAACCCTGCAACAAAAGCACATGTACCATTGCCCGAGTAGTTTGTGCAATCCCAGCTCCCGACACCACTGCAGAATAGCTAAGGCCTGTCCTAACTGTGGTAAGAGAAGCGGAGGTGGGGATCGGAGAAGTCTTAGTGAGCGTGCCTCCCCTGAGAACCAAGTGAGGGGCAAGGAAAGGAACAATCCCAACCAGAGTACCCTTGGGGTTAAGATTAGGGTTAGGGTTTGGGCTAGTAGTAGGCCCCAGTTCCGGCCAGTGGGTGTGATTCCCCCCCCAAAACTGGACCAGCCTCTTCCTGTACCCCCACTGGAGCAACCTATGCAAAGTGTTAGAACATCACTGGCTTCTAGCTGTTGGGTGACCCTCTCCACCAGGGATCGTATGGTGGTGATTAACGAGGTGGTTAATTTATGCCTATACCTATCCCTGACAAACACTATAGCTTTGTCAAAGGCTAATTGATCGAAGGGATGGAGACTTTCAAAAATTGTAGCTATCACTGTATCATAGTGTTCTCCATGAATAGTCATATTTGTCTGCATCCACTGATCAGTATTGAGCTTTACCTTTGCAATAGCGTCAGCATTCGGTGATGAAGGTTTAATAAACAAGTTTATTCACCTGTTGCATCATCCCTGTTGGAAAAGAGCTCGTCTGTTGGGCTTTATCTACAACCTCAGCATGATGGACTGCAGGTTTAAAGTAACTCTTCTCTATTTTAGGTCCTACGGGATGGATTGGGTTGGCCAGCCTAACACCCCTGCCCCCCTCAGTGGCACAAAGTGGTTCTGTGTGGTCCGAGCCATGGTTTCACCAAAAGGTCAACCAGGCTCAGAGGCCCTTCTAGGTGGGAGGGGAAGTAGGGAAGAGCACAAAGCACAAGTACAGGTGAGACACCAGGCTAAAAAAGTCAATTTAAAATCTCCAATATAATTTAAGAAAACAAAAAATAACTATAAATGACAAAATACAAGACAGGGGAAAGCAACAGAAAGCTCACAGGGTAAATTAATTTCCTGTTAGTCTTTCACTCTTTATGTGTAGAGTCAATAAACATGGAGTTTCTGTTCACCATAGCACAAGATCTCAGTAGTTCAAAGCTTTTCTCCTATAAGAGACATGCAGTCCAAAAAGGCATACATTCAAGAAACACTTGTGTTGAAAAAAACTTTGCGTTGTGTTGGATTTATCCCAAACGTAACACTTGGTATTCAGGACATAAAGTTAATTTCTTTGCCACATTTTTTGCAGTTTTACTTTCGCGACTTACTGTAAACCGGATGTATGTTTTGCAATATTTTTACTCTGCACAGGCTTCGTTCTTGTCACTCGGTCATTTAGGTTAATATTGTGGAGTAACTAAAATGTTGTTAATCCATACTCAGTTTTCTCCTATCAGTGTAACGACTGTCATAGAGAGGGGACCAAGATGCAGCGTGGCACGTGTTCATGATCTTTTATTTGAATCAAACAAACACTCGAACAAAATAACAAAGGGAAAACAAAAGCGCAAAGTTCTGTCAGGTACAGAAAACTAAACAGAAAACAACTACCCACAAACACAGGTGGGAAAAGGCTGCCTAAGTATGATTCCTAATCAGAGACAACAATAGACAGATGCCTCTGATTAGGAACCATACTCGGCCCAAAACAAAGAAATACAAAACATAGAATGCCCACCCCACACCCTGACCTAACAAAATACAGAAATGAACCGTCTCTCTCAAGTCAAGGCGTGACAATCAGAGCCATTACTAAACTCTGTAACTGTTTTAAAATCACCAATAAACCAATCAACCAACCAATAAACACACAATAAATAAAAGCAATAAATGAGAACACAAGAAAATAAGAACCTATATACAGGGTCAGATCCAATACTATATTTACAATATTTACGGTGTTCAGGGATTCTGGAGTTTTAGGGGTAGATACTGTAACGAGCCTGTAAGGCCACCGAAACTCGCATGCAGTTTGTTGACTAGCATAAACAGTCTAGGACACTGATTTCCCATAAAATAATCAAGTTGTCATTTATTAGGATGAACACAGACAGTGCACCCCAACACTGACCCGCCGCACAAACGCCTCACCAAAAAGCCCTCGCTCAGCATGCCCCAGCATCCTCACGTACAGCAACTCATTTGCATAACATTGTATGATAGGCTGAGAGACTTTTGAAAGTGTAAGACATTACATTATCCCCTTCTTAAACTGAACACACCCTGTGTTTAACATCCCTTGGAGCCCACAGACTCACAATGTCCCCCACCCTTCTCCTGAAGGGTAACCTAGGCAACATTGGTTGCTTTATCTCAGAGCACCATGTTTTCTTGAGGGGTAGTATGTATGATTAGGTACAAAAGAGTCAGTGCTCAACTCAGTCTCTTGCCCCGTGCCAGTGACCTCATGCTCTGAACCAAGGCATGATGAAGTCCATTAGACTGTATTACTTCATACAGCACCTCTGACGGTTTCTTTGCAATTTTGAATAGACCCTTGAATTTCTTTCTCAGTTTGGATGGCAACCCCTTTTTCCTCTGGATGTCTCTAAGCCACACATATTCATTTCCCTCATACTACTGGGATGTCACCTTTAGATCAAAGTATGGCTTTTGTTTACCTGTGGCTTTTAAGAGATTTTTCTTTACAGCTTCCCTTGCAGTGCTTAAACATAGTGCATTTGGAAAGTATCCAGACCCCTTGACTTTTTCCACATATTTTTACGTTACAGCCTTATTCTAAAATGTATTAAATGCATTTTTCCCTCATTAATCTACACACAATACCCAATAACAACAAAGTGGAAACAGTATTACATAACTATTCAGACAATTTGCAAGAGACTTGAAATTGAGCTCAGGTGCATCCTGTTTCCATTGATCATCCTTGAGATATTTCTACAACTTGATTGGAGTCCACCTGTGGTATATTCAATTGATTTGACATGATTTGGAAAGGCACACACCTGTCGATATAAGGTCCCACAGTTGACAGTGCATGTCAGAGCAAAATCCAGGTGGAAGGAATTGTCCGTAGAGCTTCGAGACAGGATTGTGTCGTGGCACAGATCTGGGGAAGGGCACCAAAACAATTCTGGAGCATTTAAGGTCCCCAAGAACACAGTGGCCTCGTCATTCTTAAATGGAAGAAGTTTGGAACCACCAAGACTCTTCCTAGAACTAAGCAATCGGGGGAGAAGAGCCTTGGTCAGGGAGATGACCAAGAGTCCGATGGTCACTCGGGCAGTGCTCCAGAGTTCCTCTGTGGAGATGGGAGAACCTTCCAGCAGGACAACCATTTCTGCAGCACTCTACCAATCAGGCCTTTATGGTAGATTGGTCAGACGGAAGCCACTCCTCAGTAAAAGGCACATGACAGCCCCCGTTGAGTTGGCCAAAAGGCACCTAAAAGTCTCTCAGACCATGAGAAAAAAGATTCTCTGGTATGATGAAACTAAGATTGAACACTTTGGACTGAATGCCAAGCGTCATGTCTGGAGGAAACCTGGCATCATCCCTACGGTAAAGCATAGTGGTGGCAGCATCATGCTGTGGGGATGTTTTTCAGCGGCAGGGACTGGGAGACTAGTCTGGATCGAGGGAAAGATGAATGGAGCAGAGTACAGAGAGAGAGATCCTTGATGAAAACCTGCTCCAGAGCGCTCAGGACCTCAGACTTTGGCAAAGGTTCTCCTTCCAACAGGACAACGACCCTAAGCACACAACCAAGACAATACAGGAGTGGCTTCGGGACAATTCTCTGAATGTCATTGAGTGGCCCAGCCAGAGCTCGGACTTGAACCCAATCTAACATGTCTGGAGAGACCGGAAAAACAAAACAATTCTGCAGCATTTAAGGTCCCCAAGAACACAGTGGCCTCGTCATCCTTAAATGGAAGAAGTTTGGAACCACCAAGACTCGGGGGAGAAGAGCAGCGACGTGCAGCGATGTTCCCCTTCCAACCTGACAGAGCTTGAGAGGATCTGCAGAGAAGAATGGGAGAAACCAAATACAGGTGTGCCAAGCTTGTAGCGTTATACCCAAGAAGAGTCAAGGCTGTAATCGCTGCCAAAGGTGCTTCAACAAAGTACTGAGTAAAGGGATGAATATTTATATAAATGTAGTATTTCCGGGGTCTGTTTTATACTTTCATTAAAAAAAATCTAAAAACCGGTTTTTGCTTTGTCATTGTGGGTTATTGTGTTTGGAATGATGAGGGGAAAAAACTATTTAATCAATTTTAAAATAAGGCTATAACGTAAGAACATTTGAAAAAAGTAAAGTGGTCTGAATACTTTCCGAATGCACTGTATATGATTATGATGGTCATAACGCTTCTTAAAAGTATCAAAGTGTATTTTCTTGGTCCATGTAAAGTGACACAGGATGGTCATAATGCTTCATATCAGTGTTATAAAGTGTATTTTATACAAGTTATTTAAAATATTTAAAATATGACTGCAGTGAATTCATTACAACAGTAAAGGAACTAACAAGAAACAAACTTTCAAATAAAATAAGTTATTGGCAGGGAAAAAACTAATTTCAATAAATGTGGGTTTTGACACTGTTATTTAGGTGCATAAAATAACTCAATATATGTCACAACAGGTGTAAATATATGGGTCATGACATTGTTATGACCATATTATGACAGACTGTGACAAGTTCTGTCAGCTGTTATAACCTATTATGACATGGTTATGACTGTGTCATAACGTCTTATGACACTGGGTGTCAAGTAAAGTGTTACCCAATTATTTGTTTGGTTGGTCCCAGGAGCAAATACCCTCATCTTCCAGGATTTTCGGCCGTTGTGTGCGTGTACAATGTACACAACCATAACATGTTTGTGGCAGACAACCCCAGGCACAGGGATGTGGGGGCACAACTCTTTGAAATTGGGCACTCCCCCTCATCTTCCCTAACGGTCCTGAAGAACGACCTTAAGATGGAGTACAGAGAGGACTCCATCTTCACCTCGGCAAACAGATCCATGGGTGAGTGACATTTCCCTTGGCCGCTGGGAAACTTACCAGAGCTCAAGATTGTGGGCCCAGGAGAGCAACGCCAACCCATCTGACATTGAGCAGGTAAAATAGTGATAGATACAGGTTTGTAAAATTACAAAAATCAATCAAGGTATTTTCTTATTTGATTCACCTGACATGGTGGAAGACATGCTAAAGGGTTTCAGTTCCTTGACCAAGGATGACTGCTACAGTGAGGCCCTGGTAGCAATGGCCAAGCAATACAGAGCAATTAAAGCAAATCCATCAAAGCTGGTGTCTTCATTTTAATGCTTCGGCAAAGCCCATGTCAGCCCAGCAGCCAAGAGAGCAACTGCACTACGACGAGGAGAGCATGCAGGACAGATGTTCGTTCTAGCTGTTGAAGATAGGCATACAAGTTTATTAAATAGCATGCGGTAACCAAGCCCATTTCCTAGATCACAGTGGGACCCTGGTCTAACATTTAGCCACCTTGCGAGTTATTTGCTGACCTGTACCTGTGCCTATTTGGAGATGTTTTTCCCACGTCGGAGAGTATGTCCGTGGTTGATTCTGTTAAGGAATGCGTCATTTGCGTTGCTGAGTGGTGCTCAAGAAAAAATGACATCTAATTGTTAGATGCTTACACCCCCTCAAAGTACAAGCCAAACGTGGATGTCAGTGTTTGCTCACGCACACGCTTCAATCTTATTATTTATCAACTTTTATTTAATCAGGGGACCCCAATTGAGACCAGCGTCTCATTTTCAATGGTGCCTTGAGGACATAAAATAAAATATAAAACTACAAGATAGAATAAAAATATACAATAACCAGTACATTACATTAGAACATCACAGGCATCATAAACAATTATTAAACCAATCAAAACAATTTCACACCTCAGTGAACTCATTCATGGCACCAGGGAATCCAAGTGCAATACATTTTGTAAGAGATTTAAATGTGTGGAGCGTGAACTAAAAGCAGATTTAACTATTTCCGTGGAGACCCAAGGAAGACCGAAGGAATCTGAAGAGTTAACCAACCCTGTGAACGCATTTGGTATCTCATTCTTTTATGCGTTAGCAATGAAGTTAGGTAAGTTCGACACTTGTGTAATAGGGCTTTGTAAACAGAAATATAGTAAATCATTGATCTAAGGCACGTATTCCCAAACAGTCCATTTATATTTTCCAACGGGGCTATACATTTGGGTGAGGTTTTTTTCTCGCCTGAGTAGCCTCGTTTCACTGCCAAAAATACAATTAAACCATCGAGTGCTCAGCGAAATAACAACACAATGTCAAATACAGGTAGCCTAGTCAAATAATTAACATCCAATCACATTAACCGTTACTCTCGCATTGGGAATTCCACTAACGGTCCGTATGTAGCCAAATGTAGTTGCTGCTCATTCCGTTTGCTCGAAAATTGATAAATGGTTAAAAAAAAGTAAGGCCCGCGTCCATAGAGACACATCCCAGCTCTACTGGTAGTACTGCTACTACCAGAAACTCCACGAGAGGCTCTTGCCAAAGGAATGCCTGACAGCTTGAAAGATGTTTTGGACACTACAGTGAAAATGGTTAACTTTGTTAAAGCGAACTCTTGTATTTTCTGCACTATGCAATGATATGGGCAGTGACCATGTAACACTTTTACAACATACAGAAGTGTGCTGGTTATCAAAGGGCAAAGTATTGACACATTGTTTTGAATTGAGAGACGAGCTTAAAGTTTTCTTCACTGACCATAATTTTCACTTGTCATCATGCAAGCGGTCAGACAAGTTTCTCACACGACTGGCCTATCTGGATGATGTTTTTTCTCGCCTGAATGATCTGAATCTAGGATTACAGGGACTCTGTAATGTGCGGGACAAAATTGAGGCTATGATTAAGAAGTTGTAGCTCTTCTCTGTCTGCATTAACAAGGACAACACACAGGTCTTTCCATCAATGTATGATTTTTTTGTGTGCAAATAAACTCAAGCTTATGGACAATGTCAAATGTGATATAGCGAAGCACCTGAGTGAGTTGGGTGCGCAATTACGCAGGAACATTTCCCGAAACGGATGACACAAAGAACTGGATGTGTTATTCCTTTCATGCCCTGCCTCCAGTCCACTTGACAATATCTGAACAAGAGAGCCTCATCGAAATTGCAACACGTGGTTCAGTGAAAATGTTATTTAATCAGAAGCCACTGCCAGATTTCTCGATTGGGCTGTGCTCAGAGTATCCTGCCTTGGCAAATCACGCTGTATAGACACTGATGCCCTTTGCAACCACTTACCGATGTGAGAGTGGATTCTCGGCCCTGACTAGCATGAAAACGAAATACAGGCACAGTGTCACGTCCTGACCAGTAAAAGGGGTTGTTTGTTATTGTAGTTTGGTCAGGGCGTGGCAGGGGGTGTTTGTTTAGTGTGGGGTTGTTTTTTTTTGGTTAATGTTCTATGCTAGTGTAATTCTATGTTCGTTCTAGTTTTTCTATTTCTATATCTAGTTTATTGGGTTGACCTTCAATTGGAGGCAGCTGTTCCTCGTTGCCTCTAATTGAAGGTCCTATTTAATAGGGGTGTTTTTTCATTGGGATTTGTGGGTAGTTGTTTCGTGTTTAGCCTTACAGGACTGTCTTTGTCGTCATTGTTTATTATTTTGTTTTGTGTTCATGTTCCTTCGAATAAAGAAGATGAGTTTATACATTCCCGCTGCGTTTTGGTCCACTCCTTATGACGAACGTGACACACAGACTGTGTGTGGAAAATGATTTTAAGACAGACTCTTGCTGTTGTTAGCTAATTTGTCCTGGGATATAAACTTTGGGTTGTTAATTTACCTGAAATGCACAAGGTCCTTTTTTTCTGGATATTTGTAGAATCTTTAATTGTGTGTTCTCCACTCCGGCAATTAATCAACAGATAAAAGGGGAAACCTAGCTAGTTAGTTCATGCTGTAGTAATATCTCCTCCTTCAGTCTTCTTTTTCTTCTTCTTCTTTGGACTTTATATGATTATATACTTATATGTATATATATATACACTTTATATGATGGTCGGAAAACAACTTTAAGGTGCGTTACCACCACCAACTGGACTGGAGTGTGGGCTTCAGTTCATCTTTCAATCACCCACATTGGTATGTTCTCCTAAAAATCAATGAGGAGATGGGAGAGGCGGGACTTGCAGCGCTTCATGCATCAAAAAGAGAACCAAGTTCTATTTTAGCGCCTGGCTACGCAGAAGGTAGTTGACGCACGCGAGCAGTTTGGATAAAATTATTGAATAACATGTATGTGTAACGCAAGCAGTGTTGTCAGCATGTTAGACTTTAGTATGGCAAAGCCCTAGCACGAGCAACACCCTGGGCTCCAACTCTGGGTACTGGTTGACCACATTATCAATTTCTTCAGAGATGAACACCTTTTCCAACACTTGTAGTATCTAAGATGTTGAAGTACTGCATTCTGTAGTACGATTCTGCTGTATCAGTGAAAAATGTCCTGTGTTACTGGACAACCTATCAAGTTTAGTTTAAAGGACACATTTACAGTGAGTTGCTTTGTCAATAATGACATTGGACAAGGACTACATACTCATTCAAGCTATTCACATTGTAAATGCAGGGTCTAGTTCCATCTCATGGATTTTTACCTGGGTAAAAATAGTAGATAAGAATATGTGATGATTGCTGAAGGCAGAGAGCGCACAGTATGATGTTATTTTTCAAAAGTTTTATTTGTTGCCACTGTCAACATTGCTAAAATATAGTGACCACTGTTTAATTTCACTTTAGGGGATAAGTCAATCTCAATAACCTGTAGATCAACACTGCTGCTGCCCCTGCCTACACTGACTTCACTCTCCTCACTGTCACTAGCACCCTACCACAGCAGACATGGACACATAGCTACATGATTATTTCAAGTTTGTAAATGACCATGACCAAATAAGTGCTACACTTGGACTGCTGTAAAGAATGACAGTTTCCATCCCCCTTCTGAACTACTGTATTCCACTGAGCCTGAGCTGTGCACATGTGGGACAGAAGTTCCAGCTCAGTGGGACAGAAGTTCAGAGGTGGGATGGGTGTGCTGCTACATTACTTTTTAGAATGATGTTCAAAGAAAAGGCAGATTTCTGGACCCTTTCTTTTACCTGGTGGTGGCATGTCGTGACAGACTAGGCCAATACTCACTATTCACTCACACTATGAATAAAATTACAACGAAAATGTGGGAAACATGGATGATAATGCACGTAGCTAGTAACCTCATCCCCAGGCGATGTACATTAAATGAATGCATCGATTACATTAAACCACCACATATACAGTATATACTGAGTATGTGGATACCCCTTCAAATTACTGGATTCGGCTATTTCAGCCACACAACAGGTGTATAAAATCGAGCACACAGCCATGCAATCTCAATAGACAAACATTGGCAGTAGAATGGCCTTATTGAAGAGCTCAGTGACTTTCAACATGGCACTGTCATAGGATCCCACCTTTCCAACAAGTCAGTTTGTCAAATTTCTGCCCTGTTAGAGCTGACCCGGTCAACTGTAAGTGCTGTTATTGTGAAGTGGAAATGACTAGGAGCAAGAACGGCTCAGCTGCGAAGTGAGAGGCCACACAAGCTCACAAAACAGGACTGCTGAGTGCTGAAGCGGTAGCAACACTCACTACCGAGTTCCAAACTGCCTCTGGAAGCAACGTCGGCACAAGAACTGCTCGTCGGGAGCTTCATGAAATGGGTTTCCATGGCTGAAGAGCCATGTACACAAGCCTAAGATTAACCATACGCAATGCCAAGTGTTGTCTGGTGATGTAAAGCTCGCCGCCATGGAGACTGGGGCAGTGGAAACACATTCTCTGGAGTGATGAATTACGCTTCACCATTTGGCAGTCTGACGGACGAATCTGGGCACAAGAACTGCTCGTCGGGAGCTTCATGAAATGGGTTTCCATGGCTGAAGAGCCATGTACACAAGCCTAAGATTAACCATACGCAATGCCAAGTGTTGTCTGGTGATGTAAAGCTCGCCGCCATGGAGACTGGGGCAGTGGAAACACATTCTCTGGAGTGATGAATTACGCTTCACCATTTGGCAGTCTGACGGACGAATCTGGGTTTGGCTGATGCCAGGAGAACGCTACCTGCCCCAATGCATTGTGCCAACTGTAAAGTTTGGTGGAGGAGGAATAATGGTCTGGGGCTGTTTTTTATGGTTCTGGCTAGGCCCCTTAGTTCCAGTGAAGGGAAATCTTAACCCTACAGCATACAATGACATTCTAGACGATTCTGTGCTTCCAACTTTGTGATAACAGTTTGGTGAAGGCCCTTTCCTGTTTCAGCATGACAATGCCCTCCAATGCCTCCATACAGAAATGGTTTGTCAAGATCGGCAAACCATTTCTTGAATGGCCTGCACAGAGCCCAGCTCCGTTTTGCTGGGTGGTCAGCTCTAGGAAGAGTCTTGGTGGTTACAAACTTCTTCAATTTAAGAATGATGGAGGCCACTGTGTTCTTGGGAATCTTCAATGCTGTTGTCATTTTTTGATACCCTTCCCCAGATCTGTGCCTCGACACATTCTTGTCTCGTAGCTCTAAGGACAATTCCTTCTACCTCATGGCTTGGTTTCTGCCCTGACATGCACTGTCAACTGTGGGACCTTATATAGACTTCCATGGAAATGTTTTGTTAATGTTCTACTGGAATGGGCTCTGGTGATGCCAACTTCCATGGAAATGTTTTGTCATGCGCTATGTTTTGTCATGCTCTACTGCATGGGTGTCAAACTCTGGCCCGCGGGCCGGTAATTATATTTGGCCCGCGAGACAATAACAAATTACTACTAGAGCTGGCCCGCCGGTATTATACAGCGCATTCACCGCTAATACTACGAATCCCATAATGCTCTGCTGTTGTTTTCGCGCGCCAATCAGGACAGGACCCAGAAACGCCCTCTCCTCTGTGACAGTAGTCATAGCAACATAGACGCTACAACTGTCAGCGTGCTATCCCTTCCCAAAAATGGCGAAAAGAAAGGCAGAAAACAGGAGCTTTCTGGACAAGTGGGAGGCAGAATATCTGTTTACATATGTAAAAGACAAACCTGTTTGTCTTGTTTGTGGAGTCAACGTGGCTGTAAGTAAGGAGTACAACATTAGACGACATTATGAAACGAAACACCATGACAAATACAAGGACCTGGACATGACTCAAAGGAGCCAGAAAGTAGAGGAGATGAAAAGAAGTTTGGTTTCACAACAGAATATGTTCAAAAAAGCCACATCACAAAGTGAGGCTGCTGTAAAGGCTAGTTATATAGTGGCAGCAGAGATCGCAAAATCAGCCCGGCCCTTTAATGAAGGAGAGTTCGTGAAAAAGTGCATGATGAAAGTTTGTGACCTCGTATGCCATTTTCCCTGCTGCCAAACCATAAAAGCGCAGATCTCTACCGCCGTGTTCCCATGCGCACAGTTTGCTGAAAAACTCAGTGTTCTCGCCGCTGAGTTTAGCCGGCGATTTGCCGACTTCGATGTCCAGAAATGTAGGTTTGAACTGCTTAGTAATCCCTTCGCAGTTGATGTGGAAAATGCACCAACCAACATCCAAATGGAGCTGATTGAACTCCAGTGCAACGACACGCTGAAGTCAAAGTATGATGCTGTGGGCGCCGCACAGTTTCCACGGTTCATCCCTGACACAATGCCTCAGCTCCGCACCCAAGCTACTCAGATGCTCTCCATGTTCGGCAGCACTTATCTATGCGAGCAACTTTTCTCCTCGATGAAGATGACCAAAACAACTCACAGGAGACGTCTGACTGATGAACACCTTCGCTCGATACTGAGGATTTCTTCAGCTCAGAGCCTGAGCCCAGACATTGATGAACTAACATCCAAGAAGAGATGCCAGGTATCTGGCTTGGGCACATCAGATTAGATCAGTGTGCAATAATTAACGTTTTCTTTGTGCACTTTTTCTTGCTACAAGGCATGGGCTTGAATGGTTGATTGATTTATTATCATTTTATTTGTAAAATTATTAGCCAGTGGAAAAAGTTTATTTTGGTATTTAAATCAGAAGGCTGCAAATAGAAAAGAGGCATACGATTTTTATTTACATTTTATTTATTTAATAAATTAATGCCATTGATGTGTTTTTTCATTTGAAATTCGATTTTGCATGTCTCCACTATTAAATTATATATTGTATGGTAATAAGCGATGCTTGTTCCATATTCAATGTTAAAGCAAAACTTGTTTGGGTCCATATTAAAAGGTTCATTTGTTCAATGTTGGCCCGCGACTTTGTTCAGGTTTTACATTTTGGCCCACTGGGTATTTGAGTTTGACACCCCTGCTCTACTGGAATTGGGTCTGGTGATGTCAACTTCCATGGAAATGTTTCATTAATGTTCTACTGGAATGGGGAGTGGCAATGACAAAGTACAATAAATGAAGTTGATTGGGTTACGTGGAAAGGCTAATCTTGTGTCTTTTGATTGGCTCACAATCCCACAGCTGCAGTGTAAAACATACAGAAGCTGCAACCAAACGTATTCTGAGTGATGCCAACTTCCATGGAAATCTTTCATTATTGTTCTACTGATGAATACAAATACTGAGCTAAATTGTATGAAAAAAAGGACAGTTACATTATTTTATACTAATTGTATACTACAATTGCTCAGAGAAATACTTTTTGTTTATCAAGTAATAAGATTTTTATTTTTAAAAAAAAGAGGGTCAAAATAATTGGCACCCCTGATTTCAATACCTTTCAATTTCTCACCTTGCAAAGATAACGGCACTGAGCCTTTTTATAAAATGTTTTATGATATTAAAGAGCACATTGGTAGGGATTTTATGCTTGGAGTTATTGTCTTGCTGGAAAATCCACTTGCGGCCAAGTGTCAGCTTCCTGGCGAGGCAACCAGGTTTGGGCTAATATGTCCTGGAACTGGGTAAAGTTTAGGATGCTGTTGACCTTAACGAATGAAACATAATAGCCCCATTGATTGCTTTTGAAGTGATAGGTTAGCGTGAAATCTGTTGCCCATCTCCGCTGTGCCTTATCAGCACAATTGACAGTGCCCTACAAATTAAAAAGAGAGGCCTATTTGGCAATGAATATACGCTAGAGTCTAGTTTTCATGTTGAACACATAATTTGTATCAACAAAACATAAAAGTCTATTCCAGACAGTTTATTCAGAGTATTTTTGACCCTGCTCTTTCCAATTAGGGGATGTGAAAGCTCTGTGGGTAAGATATTACAACCAAATGGCCACAAAATTACAGAGCATGTTGGGTGTTTTCAAACTATAATTCCATAGTCACAGCTTCTGTCACTCAGATAGCCCTACCGTTACACTTTGATTGTTTTGCTATGATGTCATTGAATATATACAGTTGAAGTCGTACATTTACATACACCTTAGCCCAATACATTTAAACTCATTTTTTCAATTCCTGACATTTATTCAAAGTAAAGATTCCCTGTCTTAAGTCAGTTAGTGTCACGTCCTGACCATAGTAAGTTGTTATTTTCTATGGTAGAGTAGGTCAGGGCGTGACAGGTTTTTGTGTATGTTTTGTATTTCTATGTTCAGCTTCTAGTTTTGTATTTCTATGTTGGTTTTGTTTGGTATGATCTCCAATTAGAGGCAGCCGGTTGTCGTTGTCTCTAATTGGAGGTCATATTTAAGTTGATGTTTGTCCCACCTGTTTTTGTGGGTGATTCATTTTTGAGTAGTGTGTTTTCTCTCTGCGTCACGGTTTGTTGTTTTGTGTATTCAAGTATTTTGTGTATTGCATTTAGTTTCGCGGTAAATAAAATATGTGGAACTACGAACATGCTGCATTTTGGTCCGATCCTTTGAACAGCCGTGACAGAATCACCCACCAAAAAAGGACCAAGCAGCGTGGTAAAGAGCAGCTGGAGGAACGGACTTGGGAGGAGATTTTGGATGGGAAAGGACCCTGGAGGCAGGCTGGGGAGTATCGTCGCCCGAGGGAGGAAATCGAAGCAGCAAAAAGGGAGCGACGATACTACGAGGCGCTATATGCACCGAGAGGCAAGGCTGAGAGGCAGCCCAAGGCTGAGAGGCATACGGGGAGTTTGGCGATGTCAGGGGGATACCTGATCTAACTTCCCGTGCTTATCAGAGAGAGACGTGGAGTGAACCGGAGCCAGTCAAGGAGTCAAGCGCGGAGCTCGACGCAAGATTCCAGAGAGAGGTACTGGCATTGAGAGCACTGCAGAGCGGGTGTGCTGAGGAGCAGGTGGATGAACGAGCAATGGGTTATGGTGTGATGTGCACTATATCGCCCATACGCACTCACAGCCCGGTGCGGTCGGTGCAAGCTCCTTACCGGTGTAGGACGAAGATGGTCATTCAGCCAGGAAGGAGTAGGCCTGCTCAGCATTCCTGGTCTCCAGTTCACCTCCATAGTCCGGTAAGTCCTGTACCTCCTTTCCGCACTCGTCCTGAGGTGCATGTTACCAATCTGGCGTCACCTAGGCCAGTTCCACGCATCAGACCTCCAGTGCGCATGCCCAGTCTGGAGTGTCCTGTTCCTGCTCCCTGCACTCGTCCTGAGGTGGGGGTTACCAGTCTGGTGCCACCCATGCCAGTACCACGCATCAGGATTCCAGTGCACATTCCCAATACAGAGCTTCCGGCGACAGTTCCCCGTCCAGAGCTTCCGGCGACAGTTCCCCATCCAGAGCTTCCGGCGACAGTTCCTGTCCAGAGCTTCCGGTGACGTTTTTCAGTCCGGAACATACTGAGACGGCCTACAGTCCAGAAACTACTGAGACGGCCTACATTCCGGAACCTACTGAGACGGCCTACAGTCCGGAACCTACTGAGACGGCCTACAGTCCGGAACCTACTGAGACGGCCTACAGTCCGGAACCTATTGAGACGGATCTCAGCCCGGAACCTCCAGCGACGCTCTCCAGTCTGGAGCCTCCAGTGACAAAGCTTTAACTTCCTGATTGATGTCTTGAGATGCTGCTTCAATATATCCACATACTTTTCCTCCCTCATGCAGCCATCTATTTTGTGAAGTCCACCAGTCCCTCCTGCAGCAAAGCACCCCCACAACATGATGCTGCCACCTCCGTGCTTCACGGTTGGGATGGTGTTCTTCGGCTTGCAAGCCTCCCCCTTTTCCTCCAAACATAACAATGGTCATTATGGCCAAACAGTTCTATTTTTGTTTCATCAGACCAGAGGATATTTCTCCAAAAAGTACAATCTTTGTCCCCATGTGCAGTTGCAAACCGTAGTCTGGCTTTTTTATGGCAATTGTTCTGGAATTGATTTTGCACTTTTCGCACCAAAGTACGTTCATCTCTAGGAGACAGAACGCGTCTCCTTCCTGAGAGATATGATGGCTGCGTGGTCCCATGGTGTTAATACTTGCGTACTATTGTTTGCACAGATGAGCGTGGTACCTTCAGGCGTTTGGAAATTACTCCCAAGGATGAACCAGACTTGTGGAGGTCTGCAACTTTTTTTATGAGGTCTTGGCTGATTTCTTTTGGTTTCCCATGATGTCAAACAAAGAGGCACTGAGTTTGAAGGCAGGCCTTGAAATACATCCACAGGTACACCTCCAATTGACTCAAATGATGTCAATTAGCCTATCAGAAGCTTCTAAAGCCATGACATCATTTTCGGGAATTTTCCAAGCTGTTTAAAGGTACAGTCAACATAGTGTATGTAAACTTCTGACCCACTGGAATTGTGATACAGTGAATTTTAAGTGAAATAATCTGTCTGTAAACAATTGTTGGAAAAATTACTTGTCATGCACAAAGTAGATGTCCTAACCGACTTGTCAAAACTGATGTTTGTTAACAAGAAATTTGTGGAGTGGTTGAAAAACAAGTTTTAATGACTCCAACCTAAGTGTAAGTAAACTTCCGACTTCAACTGTATAACACAGTGAGTACAATTCATTTTTCCGATCTGTAACTCCTCACCTTAGATGCAGATTTAGACAATCCTCTAGTGCAGTGTCAGCCCTTTCCTCAAAAATACTATACTGTGGTGACCAAAGACGAACAGCAAACCAAATAAATCAAGATCATTTATTTTAACATAGTAATATCCATCTTTGTTTTTATTTGATACAGTAATTTGTGTGATAAGAGTAAGGCATATTGACAGAGATACTAGAACAAAATAATAATTCCTTTAATATCAGAGAAAACATCTTGAACATTTTATTGCCCTCATTATCTAAAGAAAACCACACAAACATGCTACTCTGTATGAAGTGATGATAGTGCCTTGTAGATGAATTATATTATCATTTGTGTTGTTTAAGGCTCATATACTCCTATGTTGACAAAGTAATATAGACATGGTTTAAAATGTTCAATATGGAGTCCTTCTTACTTAGTGTAAGGAGGTGCAATGAATTGAGTTCTTTTCATCCCCTTTAAAATGTTGAAGTTGTTGGCAATGTCTAGTTTATAATATGTAGGCCATAGACATCAAACCACCACTTCATAATCATTAATTGATTGCATTTATATAGTGCTTTTCCATATGCTCACCTCATCCACCACCAATGTGAAGCACCCACTTCAGATCAACATGTTTTGTAAAATAAAATATATAAAAGTAGTAAAATTACTCAGAAAACAAAGGTGCAAAATAGATTGAATGCAAGGAAAGTAGAATGGGTTAAACATTATGATACTAAATGTAAGCACGCTTCATAGGGTTGTGGGAGTTGTGGAACTATGGACTTTTATAAACTTAATCAAGATGACCTGTGATAACACAATTTCTGTTAAACAATACAATAGGTAAAGATATAACGAGCATTTCTATGCTAGGCATTCATGACTAAACAAACACGTCTTCCTCCCAGAAATAATATGTCTTAGCATGCCCGTGTTGTGGGTTGATTGATCAAATCACATGGAATGGGAGCTGGTTCAGTGAAGCAGTGTGTGCCAAAATAACAGAGACAGGAATAACAAACAAAAAAAGTCTATTGAGTTGTCATCATATGAATGTAAATTGCAGCAGCTGAAATGTGAGTCTGCAAGTAAAAGTTCACTCTAAGGTGTTTGTTTATATACTGAACAAAAATATAAACGCAACATGTAAAGTGTTGGTCCCATGTTTCATGAGCTGAAATTAAACATCCCAGAAATGTTCCATGTGCACAAATAGCTTATATTGGTGCATACATTTGTGAGCATCCATGTTTTTGAGCATCCATCCACCTGACAAGTGTGGCATACCAAGAAGCTGATTAAACAGCATGATCATTACACAAGTGCACCTTTTGCTGGGGACAATAAAAAAACACTGCAAAATGTGCAGTTATGTCACACTACACCATGCCACAGATTCCTCAAGTTTTGAGGGTGCGTGCAATAGGCATGCTGACTACAGGAATCTCCACCAGAGCTGTTGCCAGAAAATTGAATGCTCATTACTATACCATAAGCCACCTCCAACATTGTTTTAAAGAAATTGGCAGTACGTCCAACCGGCCTCTAAACCGCAGACCACGTGTAACCATGCCAGATCAGGACCTCTACATCTGGCTTCTTCACCTGCGGTATCGTCTGAGAACAGCCACCCAGACAACTGATTAAATTAAGGGGTATTTTTGTCTGTAATAAAGCCTTTTTGATTGTCTGGGCCCCTGCCCAGTCATGTGAAATCCATAGACTAAGGCCTAATTAATTTAATATAATGACTGATTTCCTTATATGAACTGTAACTCAGTAAAATCGTAGAAATTGTTGCATGTCCCGTATACATTTTTGTTCAGTATATATAATAAGGAGGAAAAATGCAATTCTAGTTATGCAAAATATTGACTGATTTTGTTTTACAGACAATACAAACATTAGGCAGTTATATTTACACACTTCATAAAAAGTATGTGATTTGGTCAATATAGAATTTGTATCAAGACCCAAAGTTTAATTTATATTCTCAGAGGCATAGACCATGACTATCAGTTATTATGAGGTATATTTTCTGGGTGATTTCAATATTGACTGGCTTTCATCAAGCTGCCCACTCAAGAAAAAACTTCAAACTGTAACCAGTGCCTGCAACCTGGTTCAGGTTATCAGTCAACCTACCAGGGTAGTTACAAACAGCACAGGAATGAAATCATCAACATGTATTGATCACATCTTTACTAATGCTGAAGAAATTTGCTTGAAAGAAGTATCAAGATCCATTGGATGTAGTGATCACAATATAGTAGCCATATCTAGGAAAACCAAAGTTCCAAAGGCTGGGCCTAATGTAGTGTATAAGATGTCATACAATAAGTTTTGTCATTATTCCTATGTTGATGATGTAAAGAATATTTGTTGGTCCGTGGTGTGTAATGAGGAGAAAACAGACAATACACATTTATGGAATTGCTTATTCCAGTTACTAATAAGCATGCACCTATTAAGAAAATGACTGTCTATGCCACTGTCTATGTATGCGGATGACTCAACAATGTCGTGTCTTTGGCTATGCCGGATTAAGTGATATGACATGCTATTCTATAAAATCCTTTCTCTGTAATTAATATTACCTGATTGAGCTAATCATGTAAATGTAATTAACTAGAAAGTCGGGGCACCACGAAAGAGTGTTTATAGAGCTGTTATCTTCCGAATAAACTCTGAAAGACCTAGTAATATTTTACATCAATAGCAGTCAATATTAATCGTCACCTTATTTCAGTCTCATCTGAAAGTTGTAAATTCTTTGTTATCTTCACGAACCCCGGTTAACAAGTTGAATCAGCAATACAACATTGGGTTTAATTATTTATTTACTAAATACCTAACTAATCACACAGAATGCAAATTATGTCATACAGAAAACATCCCTGGTGGACGGAACCTGTATGATGGCTTGTTACACAAAGAGAGGGGGTTGGGCTTGAATGAAAGAGCAGGAAGACTGAGGAACAAAGGGAGAAGCTGTGCTATTGTAAATACAGTATCTTATGCATTCTAAATTACCGCCCATTTGGAAAAGGAAAATGCAATAAATATTTACTCTGAGCTGCGCTTCGGTAGGTTGGTCGTAGATGCTTGCTGTGTTGGCCAACAGAGATCTTCTTGTCCTCGGAAGAATGTCTCTGGTGGTAAATTGGATACGTTGTAGTATCTTCGTTGTGTGTTAGACTGTGTACGTCGTCCGTCCTTTCCTAGCCCACGTTTACAGCTGCTGTTGCTAACTCAACGGCTAGGAGATCTCACTTCTTTAGTGAATAAGAGTTCAAAGTTCATACCATTCACAACCAAAGCTCACGCTGAGGTTGGGTTAGTTCTGTAGTTGACATGTTAGTCCTTTTTAACGTATGGACCGACGTCCTATCGTCCTCGGAACAGGAGGTTACATTTTCGTCAAGGGCTTATATAGTGGAGGGAGAGAAGGTTGTGTTTCATAGTTTATAACCCATGTCTCTTCACAGGGGTGGGCCACTGATTGAGCAGGGCTCTAACCTTATGAAAACCCAATTCTCTCATTTGGATGCTAAAATTACATTTAATCTTATCACAAATAGTTTCATATTCAAACATTTAATTTGCACAACAATTCCATGTGAATCTGATAACTAGAATATGTAGACTTTCCCAGATACAGTTTATGTCGTCCTGTCATCAGTCATAATGTCTCAGATGACAACCGAACAGACATCATATACATTAAGTACCAACGCATATTTTCAACTGGTTCTATTACTGAAATATGGTTCCTTTCCCCCCACTTGTTTGATGTTCCCAGACTCTCTATGTTTAACAACTGCTATTCAAGAGTCCTTGAGTAGAGTCAGAGAGAGAGGGAAGGGAGAAAGGTATTTATGGGGGGGTCATAAACCTTACCCACAGGCCAACGTCATGACAACACTATACATGTCAGCTACTACAGTGACTGAAATTACTGCAACACTTAACAAAGAGTTGCAGTTAGTTTCAGAGTGAGTGGCAAGGAATAAGTTAGTCCATTCACTAAACCCTAAACCTCAACTAAATCTTGTAAAATATAATGTGGAAATTGAGCAAGTTGAGGTGACTAAACTGCTTGGAGTGACCCTGGATTGTAAACTGTCATGGTACAACAGTAGCTAAAACGGGGAGAAGTACAGTACCAGTCAAAAGTTTGGACACACCTACTCATTCAAGGGTGTTTCTTTATATTGACTATTTTCTACATTGTAAAATAATAGTGAAGACATCAAAACTATGAAATAACACATATGGAATCATATAGTAACCAACAAAGTGTTAACCTGTTAGTGATCCCTTACCACGCCAATCCCTTTAGCAGGATCGATTTGACATCATCCAGTGAAATGGTAGAGCGCCAAATTCAAATTAAATTAATATAAATATTAAACTTTCATGAAATCACACATGCAATACACCAAATTAAAGCTAAACTTTTAGTTAATCCAGCCAACGTGTCAGATTTCAAAAAGGCTTTACGGCGAAAGCAAACCATGCTATTATCTGAGGATAGAACCCCATCAAACAAACACAGACAATCATAATTCAACCCGCCAGGTGCGACACAAAACTCAGAAATAACTCATTTCTAAAGACTGTTGACATCTAGTGGAAGCCATATGAACTGCAACCAGGTCCCTTATAAATCTAGTTCCCCATAGAAAACCAATTGAAAAGACAGTGACCTCAACAACAACAAAAAATCCTGGATGGTTTGTCCTCGGGGTTTCGCCTGCCAAATCAGTTCTGCTATACTCAGACATAATTTTAACAGTTTTAGAAACTTTAGTGTTTTCTGTCCAAATCTACCAATTATATGCATATCCTTCTGGGCATGAGTAGCAGGCAGTTTACTTTTGGCACACTTTTCATCCGGACGTGAAAATAGTGCCCCCTAGCCCAAAGAAGTTTTAAACAATAGTAAAAATGAAGAAATACCCTGGAATGAGTAGGTGTGTTCAAACTTTTGACTGGCACTGTATGTCCATAATAAGGCGCTGTTCTACCTTCTTAACAGCACTATCAACAAGGCAGGTCCTACAGGCCCTAGTTTTGTCACTCCTGGACTACTGTTCAATCGTGTGTTCAGGTGCCACAAAAAGGGACTTAGGAAAATTGCAATTGATTCAGAACATTCCAGCATGGCTGGCCCTTGGATGTACACAGAAAGCGAATGTTAATAATATACATGTCAATCTCTCCTTGCTCAAAGTGGAGGAGAGATTAACTTCATCACTACTTGTATTTATGAGACATGTTGAATGCTCCGATCTGTCTGTTTGAACTACTGGCGCACAGGTTGGACACCCATGCATACCCCACAAGACATGCCAATAGAGGTCTCTTCACAGTCCATAAGTCCAGAACAGACTACGGGAGGCGCACAGTACTACATAGCGCCATCACTACATGGAACTCTATTCCACATCAAGTAACTGATGCAAGCAGTAAAATTTGTTTAAAAAAAAAGAAAAATACACCTTCCGGAACAGCTAGGACTGTGAAGCAACACAAACATCAGATCAAATTGTATTTGTTAAATGCGCCGAATAAAACAGGTGTAGACCTTACACTGAAATGCTTACAAGCCCTTAACCAACAATGTAGTTTTAAGAAAATACCTAAAATATACAGGGGCACCGGTGTCGAGGTAATTGAGGTAATATGTATAGGTCGGTAGAGTTATTAAAGTGACTATGCATAGATATTAACAGAGAGTAGCAGCAGCGTAGAAGAGGGGGGAAGGACAATGCAAATAGGCTGGTTAGCCATTTGATCAGATGTTCTGGAGTCTTATGGCTTGGGGGTAGAAGCTGTTTAGAAGCCTCTTGGACCTAGACTTGGCGCTCCGGTACCACTTGCCCTGCAGTAGCAGTGAGATCAGTCTATGACTAGTGTGGCTGGAGTCCTTGATGATTTTTAGGGCCTTCCTCTGACATCACCTGGTATAGAGGTCCTGGATGCAGGAAGCTTGGCCCCCCGGTGATGTACTGGGCCATATGCACTACACTCTGTAGTGCCTCACGGTCGGAGGCCGAGCAGTTGCCATACCAGGCAGTAATGCAAACCTTCAGGAGGCTCTCGATGGTGCAGCTGTAAAATCTTGGTGCTCGGTCCTCCTTTTCCTGTAGTCCAAAAGAATTTCCTTTGTCTTGATCGTGTTGATGGTGATGTTGTTATCCTTGCACCACACGGTCAGGTCTCTGACATCCTCCCTATAGGCTGTCTCATCGATGTCGGTGATCAGGCCTACCTCTGTTGTGTAATCAGCAAACTTAATGATGGTTTTGGAGTCGTGCCTGGCCATGCAGTCATGAGTGAACAGGGAATACAGGAGTGGACTGAGCACACACCCCTGAGGGGCCCCGGTGTTGAGGATCAGCGTGGCGGATGTGTTGTTACCTACCCTTACCACCTGGGGTGGCTCGTCAGGAAGTCCAGGACCCAGAGATGTTTAGTCCCAGGATCCTTAGCTTAGTGATGAGCTTTGAGGGCACTATGGTATTGAACGCTGAGCTATAGAGATTGCATCATCTGTGGATCTGTTGGGGCAGTATGCAAATTGGAGTGGGTCTAGGGTTTCGGGGATAAGGGTGTTGATGTAAGCCATGACCAGCCTTTCAAAGCATTTCATGGCTACAGACATGAGTGTTACGGGTCGGTAGTCATTTTGACAGGTTACCTTAGTGTTGTTGGCCACAGGGATGATGGTGGTCTGCTTGAAACATGTTGGTTTTACAGACTCAGACAGGGAGAGGTTAAAAATGTCAGAGAAGACACCTGCCAGTTGGTCAGCGCATGCTTGGAGTACACGTCCTGGTAATTCGTCTGGCCCTGCAGCCTTGTGAATGTTGACCTGTTTACATTGACTTTTTTTTTTTTTTACATTTTAGTCATTTAGCAGACGCTCTTATCCAGAGCAACTTACAGTAGTGAGTGCATACATTCCATACATTCTTTCCCATACTGGTCCCCCGTGGGATTCGAACCCACAACCCTGGTGTTGCAAACACCATGCTCTACCAACTGAGCCACACGGGACGAAAAGACCAAAAGGTCTTACTCACGTCAGCAGCGGAAAGCATGATCACACAGTTGCCCGGAACATGCATCTCATGCATGTTTCAGTGTTACTTGTCTCAAAGCAAGCATAGGAGTTATTTAGCTCGCCTGGTAGGCTCGTGTCACTGGGCAGCTCTCGGCTGTGCTTCCCTTTGTAGTCTGTAATAGTTTGCAAGCCCTGCCACATCCAATGTGCGTTAGAGCCGGTGTAGTACGATTCGATCTTAGTCCTGTATTGACGCTTTGCCTGTTTGATGGTTAGTCGGAGGGCATAGCGGGATTTCTTATAAGCTTCTGTGTTAGAGTCCCGCTTCTTCAAAGTGGCAGCTCTACCCTTTAGTTCAGTGCGAATGTTGCCTGTAATCCATAGCTTCTGGTTGGGGAAGGTACGTAGTGTCACTGTGGGGACGACGTCATCGATGCACTTATTGATGAAGCCAGTGACTGATGTGGTGTACTCCTCAATGCCATCGGAGGAATCCCAGAACATATTCCAGTCTGTGCTAGCAAAACAGTCCTGTAGTTTAGTCTCTGCTTCATCTGACCACTTTTTTATAGACCGAGTCACTGGTGCTTCTGTTTGCTTATTGCAGTATACAGCTCTTTGAGTGTGGTTTTAGTGCCAGCATCGGTCTGTATGTAGACAGCTACGAAAAATACAGATGAAAACTCTCTAGGTAGATAGTGTGGTCTACAGCTTATCATGAGATACTCTACATCAGGTGAGCAAAACCTCGAGACTTCCTTAGATATCGTTCACCAGCTGTTGTTTACAAATATGCATAGGACCCTGCCCTGTGTGTCACATTGGTATGAATGATACGGGGGACAGCCGCAGGATGCATAATAGGGTTTTTATTTATACCCAAATTACAGCGTGCACAGGGAGGAAGACCAAACAAACACTATACAAAACACAGGGTAGAAACCCAAACAAAAGAGCGATGAGTACCTCAAATAAATAACACAAGCTCACAATGATTAACACACAGGACGAGACCCGTAATCATCTGTGCAATCCACAAGCGGCACGAAAGCCAAAACACGCAGCACAGGTACTCACATGACCAACGGACATAGTAACAATAGTGGACAGCCTAATGGAAACCAAAGGGCACACTTATACAAGTAATAATCAGTGGGAATAGGGGACAGGTGTGCGTAATGAAAGCTCTGGAGTGATAAAACCAGTAAAACCAATAAAACGGCAGCCATCCCCTCTGGAACCATCAGACACCAGCATACACACACACACGATAACAAATGCACTATAAACACATGTACACATGGATTTTGTACTGTACTGTAGATATGTGGTAGTGGTGGAGTTGGGCACACAATGTGTTGTGTTTATTGTAATGTTTTAAAAATGCATAAACTGCCTTAATTTTGCTGGTCCCCAGGAAGAGTGTCAGCAGCTAATGGAGATCCATAATAAATACAAATTCAAATGTGTGGTTTATCTTCTGAAAATGTACAGTATTTCTACAAACAATTAATTTTAGTTACACTATTTTAGTAGGGGGATACATATTTTTTTTTTACAAAGATAAGATTAACAGGTAAAACAGTTGTTGGTATGTATCTTGCTTTATTATAAGTGTTATGCCTATGTTCCTCTTCATTAGAATAGCTGGGGATCAGAACTCAACTGAGGAAGAGAGAAAGTACTTGGCAATGTCAGCCTTAGTGCAAAGATCAAATTGGACTGAATATAACCCTGGGAGCTATGGCTAATTATTCATTCATTTTTAAGTAAGAAAACGTAAATTGTAGTGAATGCAAACATAAAACGTATTGTGCTCCTCCCAGTAGTGTAGCTCTTCGGCAAAGCTCCAGGCACAGGCCAGGTCTTTGCAAGTCTTGACCGTGTGGACTGCACATGGACCTGGCAACTGCTGAAACAGGAGCTCAGCTGTACCCACTACGGTGAGATTCTTCTGACCTATATTGGATATTATATTGGATATTATATTGGATTCAACCTGGCACATAAGTCTTATATTGCGCGTCGACTTTTCTCCTCATAGTTAAGAGCGATCTCAAACACTGACTCTCCAGAAAAGTTGTCTCACGTCACGGCACTGCAGAGGTTAATTAGGTTTTTGTCACAACTGTTCTGACAAAATGCTCCATGAAAAGCTTTTTCTTCACCTCTTCATGAAAAGCTTCTTCTTCACCTCACAAAACTTGGGTTTGGCATTGAGGATGTCCATGTACTTGCGGAACTGGTTGGAGATGTTCTCCTCTACAGAAAATTAGGCAGCGTCCACTCCGCTCTACTTGATCTCCTCGTTAATCCACTGCATCTCCTCTGAAACCAACTCCAGGCGTTCACAAACCTTCTGGAACTGCTCCTTCATGAACGCAGCTTCCTTGCTCTCCACATTGTCCAGGGGCAATTTCATTACGGGAGCAGCGATGGCGAAACAAGGAAGAGGTCACCTGCGATACTAGCCACCACCTCAGCTCCCTGTTCAAACACTTCCATTACAGTCTCTATCACGTTCTTCTTCTTCTGCTACGATCTTCTATAGCTGGCCGAGCATTTTTGCTGGTATTGTTATTATTCAGTGCATAACACATACCAGTATTACATCTGAGAAAAGACCATAAGGTCATGGTCAAGAGAATGTTTAATTTACATTGGACATAATAAAGTCTATGGTCTATAGAATTACTTTTGACTAAATGGACACCTTTCTACTGACACTTAACTAAAGTATTATTGAAGATCCATTTAAAATATAGACAACCAATCATCCCCCAGTTCAAGACCATAGTTAAAATGGAGGAAAGGTTCAACAGCAATACCAAAGTCTCTGAACTTATGTAGAGCTGTTCTGGTCTTGTTGGACTGTGGCCTGCTTCCTTGCTCAAACTCTCAACTAGAGTGAATCCCTGCTGGCATCACAGTGAGAACTGATAAGAGTAAATTTCAGTACACTAGCAAAGCCTACTGGGATTACAGCTGGGTACACCCAGTGAGCAATAAGGCAACTATGCAAAGACAATCCACCAGTGAGGAAAGACACGTATAGGTAGGTACTCTATGGAGTTTCAAATATGTAGTTCAATGCAGTGTTTTAATGGTTTTATGTTATAGAAATGTTTTAAGTATTCACAGTTTGTTGTCTGCATTATACACTCAATTCAAGTGTGTTGTATATCACATCATCAAAGTGCCAAATGATGAAAAAACAACCAACCAATAAAGATCTGAAGTACAGTATGAAGTATAAACAGCAAGCAGGAAGCCAATTAGCAACTTCAAACACTATGATGTACTAGAGTAGACTGTGACTGAAGGGGTGGTGCTAAGTGCATTGTAACAGTGTCCATTTAAGGAAATTGCGTAGAGTATCTAGAATTGGAATAACATAATACAAGCAGGGATTAAGACTAGTTTCAGCCTGGAGGCCATTTTAGATGTAATACTATCATTATATGTCACAGAGGAAGTTACAGAACATTTACTACACAGTATATTATGTATTATACAGTAGAATGCATATACCTCTGCTGCAATAAATCAAGGCAAATTGTATTGACTAATCAGCAAGATTATTGAAATCATTTAAAAACACCCATTTGACAACTGGCGTGAAATTATTTCAGGTCAAAGTACAATGTTATGAGCTCACACCTTATTAATAAAAACCTAATCCATTCTCCTTTGGCCCTTCAACTACAACCACCATCGCCACCACGGTCGCTTGTCAGCCAGTCCAGTCAATTCCAAGTAGGGTGTTGGCGTGATAAACTGTCTGTACGAGATTAAACTTGCCAAGCTGAAGGGCATTTTCCACAGAAACATCTGGAAAAACAGCAACAAGACAATGGAAACTATTCTGTCAGCGTCTTAGTCAGCCTTTCTCTGCTGCTGAGGTCTGCCCCAAATGGGTTTACACCGCAGAAGATTAGGTAAAATGTCACCCCCATATCTCAACCTGATCTATCACCTACTTTTACAGCTGTCAAGGGAGGCACAGTCTTTAAGACCATAGAGAACAGCGACTACTGAGTGAGATGTCCAAGAAAATCCAAGAACTCTAGAACAGTCTGAATAAAGCCACCATAAGAGATTTTCACTCTGTATTTGTATTTGTATTTATTATGGATCCTCATTAACTGCTGCCAAGGCAAGAATTAAGGCAGTTATACCATTTTAAAACATAATACATTCACAAAATATTTCACAACACATAAAGTGTGTGCACACAGGCCACTACTCTACAACCACATACAGTTGAAGTCGGAAGTTTACATTCACCTTAGCCAAATACATTTAAACTCAGTTTTTCACAATTCCTGACATTTAATCCTAGTACAAATTCCCTGTCTTAGGTCAGTTAGGATCACCACTTAATTGTAAGAATGTGAAATGTCAGAACAATAGTAGAGAGAATGATTTAGTTCAGCTTTTATTGCTTTCATCACATTCCCAGTGGGTCAGAAGTGTTCATACACTCAATTAGTATTTGGTAGCATTGCCTTTAAATTGTTTAACTTGGGTCAAATGTTTCAGGTAGCCTTCCACAAGCTTCCCACAATAAGTTGGGTGAATTTTGGCCCATTCCTCCTGACAGAGCTGGTGTATCTGAGTCAGGTTTGTAGTCCTAATTGCTCGCAATCGCTTTTTCAGTTCTGCCCACACATTTTCTATAGGATTGAGGTCAGGGCTTTGTGACGGCCACTCCAATACCTTGACTTTGATGTCCTTAAACCATTTTGCCACAACTTTGGAAGTATGCTTGGGGTCATTGTCCATTTGGAAGATCCATTTGCGATCAAGCTTTAACTTCCTGACTGATGTCTTGAGATGTTGCTTCAATATATCCACTTATTTTTACACACCATCCACTTATCTATTTTGTGAAGCGCACCAGTCCCTCCTGCAGCAAAGCACCTCCACAACATGATGCTGCCACCCCCGTGCTTCATGGTTGGGATGGTGATCTTTGGCTGGCAAGCCTCCCCCTTTTTCATCCAAACATAACGATGATCATTATGGCCAAACAGTTCCATTTTTGTTTCATCAGACCAGAGGATATTTCTCCAAAAAGTACGATCTTTGTCCCCATGTGCAGTTGCAAACCGTAGTCGGGCTTTTTTATGGCAGTTTTGGAGCAGTGGCTTCTTCCTTGTTGAGAGGCCTTTCAGGTTATGTCGATATAGGACTCGTTTTACTGTGGATATAGATACTTTTGTTTCCTCCAGCATCTTCACAAGGTCCTTTGCTGTTGTTCTGAGATTGATTTGCACTTTTCGCATCAAAGAACATTCATCTCTAGGAGACAGAACGCGTCTCCTTCCTGAGTGGTATGACGGCTGTGTGGTCCCATGGTGTTTATACTTGCGTACTATTGTTTGTACAGATGAACGTGGTACATTCAGGCGTTTGGAAGTTGTTCCCAAGGATGAACCAGACTTGTGGAGGTCTACAATTTGTTTTCTGAGGTGTTGGCTGATTTATTTTAATTTTACCATGATGTCAAGCAAAGAAGCACTGAGTTTGAAGGTAGGCCATGAAATACACTGCTCAAAAAAATAAAGGGAACACTAAAATAACACATCCTCGATCTGAATGAATGAAATAATCTTATTAAATACTTTTTTCTTTACATAGTTGAATGTGCTGACAACAAAATCACACAAAAATAATCAATGGAAATCCAATTTATCAACCCAAGGAGGTCTGGACTTGGAGTCACACTCAAAATTAAAGTGGAAAACCACACTACAGGCTGATCCAACTTTGATGTAATGTCCTTAAAACAAGTCAAAATGAGGCTCAGTAGTGTGTGTGGCCTCCACGTGCCTGTATGACCTCCCTACAACGCCTGGGCATGCTCCTGATGAGGTGGCGGATGGTCTCGATGGTCTGTGGTGCAACGTGGCGTTGGTGGATGGTGCGAGACATGATGTCCCAGATGTGCTTAATTGGATTCAGGTCTGGGGAACAGGTGGGCCAGTCCATAGCATCAATGCCTTCCTCTTGCAGGAACTGCTGACACACTCCAGCCACATGAGGTCTAGCATTGTCTTGCATTAAGAGGAACCCAGGGCCAACCGCACCAGCATATGGTCTCACAAGGGGTCTGAGGATCTCATCTCGGTACCTAATGGCAGTCAGGCTACCTCTGGTGAGCGCATGGAGGGCTGTGCGGCCCCCCAAAGAAATGCCACCCCACACCATGACTGACCCACCGCCAAACCGGTCATGCTGGAGGATGTTGCAGGCAGCAGAACGTTCTCCATGGCGTCTCTAGACTCTGTCACGTCTGTCACATGTGCTCAGTGTGAACCTGCTTTCATCTGTGAAGAGCACAGGGCGCGAGTGGCGAATTTGCCAATCTTGGTGTTCTCTGGCAAATGCCAAACGTCCTGCATGGTGTTGGGCTGTAAGCACAACCCCCACCTGTGGATGTCGGGCCCTCATACCACCCTCATGGAGTTTGTTTCTGACCGTTTGAGCAGACACATGCACATTTGTGGCCTGCTGGAGGTCATTTTGCAGGGCTCTGGAAGTGCTCCTCCTGCTCCTCCTTGCACAAAGGCGGAGGTAGCGGTCCTGCTGCTGGGTTGTTGCCCTCCTACGGCCTCCTCCACGTCTCCTGATGTACTGGCCTGTCTCCTGGTAGCGCCTCCATGCTCTGGACACTACGCTGACAGACACAGCAAACCTTCTTGCCACAGCTCGCATTGATGTGCCATCCTGGATGAGCTGCACTACCTGAGCCACTTGTGTGGGTTGTAGACTCCGTCTCATACTACCACTAGAGTGAAAGCACCGCCAGCATTCAAAAGTGACCAAAACATCAGCCAGGAAGCATAGGAACTGAGAAGTGGTCTGTGGTCACCACCTGCAGAACCACTCCTTTATTGGGGGTGTCTTGCTAATTGCCTATAATTTCCACCTGTTGTCTATTCCATTTGCACAACAGCACGTGACATTTATTGTCAATCAGTGTTGCTTCCTAAGTGGACACTTTTATTTCACAGAAGTGTGATTGACTTGGAGTTGCATTGTGTTGTTTAAGTGTTCCATTTATTTTTTTGAGCAGTGTACATCGACAGGTACACCTCCAATTGACTCAAATTATGTCAATTAGCCTATCAGAAGCTTATAAAACCATGACATCATTTTCTGGAATTTTCCAAGCTGTTTAAAGGCACAGTCAACTTAGTGTATGTAAACTTCTGACCCACTGGAATTGTGATACAGTGAAGTGAAATAATCTGTCTGTAAACAATTGTTTAAAAAAATGACTTGTGTCATGCACAAAGTAGATGTCCTAACCGTCTTGCCAAAACTATAGTGTGTTAACAAGAAATTTGTGGACTGGTTGAAAAACGAGTTTTAATGACTCCAATCTCCAGATGTGACGCTTGGCATTCGGGCCAAAGAGTTCAATCTTGGTTTCATCAGACCAGTGAATCTTGTTTCTCATGTTTTGAGTCCATTAGGTGCCTTTTGGCAAACTCCAAGCAGGATTTCATGTGCTATTCATTGAGGAGTAGCTACCGTCTGGCTACTCTACCATAAAGGATTGGTGGAGTGCTGCAGAGATGGTTGTCCTTCTGGAACGTTCTCCCATCTCCACAGAGGAACTCTAGAGCTCTGTTAGAGTGAACATCGGGTTATTGGTCACCTCTGACCAAGGACCTTCTCCCCTGATCGCTCAGTTTGGCCTGGTCGGCCAGCTCTAGGAAGAGTCTTGGTGGTTCCAAACTTCTTCCATTTAAGAATGATGGAGGCCACTGTGTTCTTGGGGACCTTCAATGCTGCATAAATGTTTTGGTACCCTTCCCCAGATTTCACACAATCCTGTCTCGGAGCTCTATGGACAATTCCTTCGACCTCATGGCTTGGTTTTTACTCTGACATGCACTGTCAACTGTGGGACCTTACATAGACAGGTGGGTTCTTTCCAAATCATGTCCAATCAATTGGATTTACCACAAGTGGACTCCATTCAAGTTGTAGAAACATGTCAAGAATGGTCAATCGAAACAGGATGCAAGAGCTCAATTTCGAGTCTTGTAGCAAAGGGTCTGAATACTACTGTATATAAGGTATTTATGTTTATTTTTATTTTTAATACATTTGCAAAAAATTCTAAAACCTATTTTTGCTTTGTCATTATGGGGTATTGTGTGTCGATTGATGAGGATATTTATTTATTGAATCCATTTTAGAACAAGGCTGTAACATAACAAAATGTGGAAAAAGTCAAGGGGTCTTAATACTTTTTGAATGCACTGTCTCATCAATATTTAGGCCTGTATAGCATTTGCGATGTCATCAACAGCTATTTTGTCAATTCAACCAAGGGTTTAACAAAAAAATGTCAATAAGCTACATACATAGATTGAACTCTTTGGACTGAATGCCAAGCGTCATGTCTGGAGGAAACCTGGCATCATCCCTACGGTAAAGCATAGTGGTGGCAGCATCATGCTGTGGGGATGTTTTTCAGCGGCAGGGACTGGGAGACTAGTCTGGATCGAGGGAAAGATGAATGGAGCAGAGTACAGAGAGAGAGATCCTTGATGAAAACCTGCTCCAGAGCGCTCAGGACCTCAGACTTTGGCAAAGGTTCTCCTTCCAACAGGACAACGACCCTAAGCACACAACCAAGACAATACAGGAGTGGCTTCGGGACAATTCTCTGAATGTCATTGAGTGGCCCAGCCAGAGCTCGGACTTGAACCCGATCTAACATGTCTGGAGAGACCGGAAAAAAAAAACAATTCTGCAGCATTTAAGGTCCCCAAGAACACAGTGGCCTCGTCATCCTTAAATGGAAGAAGTTTGGAACCACCAAGACTCGGGGGAGAAGAGCAGCGACGTGCAGCGATGTTCCCCTTCCAACCTGACAGAGCTTGAGAGGATCTGCAGAGAAGAATGGGAGAAACCAAATACAGGTGTGCCAAGCTTGTAGCGTTATACCCAAGAAGAGTCAAGGCTGTAATCGCTGCCAAAGGTGCTTCAACAAAGTACTGAGTAAAGGGATGAATATTTATATAAATGTAGTATTTCCGGGGTCTGTTTTATACTTTCATTAAAAAAAATCTAAAAACCGGTTTTTGCTTTGTCATTGTGGGTTATTGTGTTTGGAATGATGAGGGGAAAAAACTATTTAATCAATTTTAAAATAAGGCTATAACGTAAGAACATTTGAAAAAAGTAAAGTGGTCTGAATACTTTCCGAATGCACTGTATATGATTATGATGGTCATAACGCTTCTTAAAAGTATCAAAGTGTATTTTCTTGGTCCATGTAAAGTGACACAGGATGGTCATAATGCTTCATATCAGTGTTATAAAGTGTATTTTATACAAGTTATTTAAAATATTTAAAATATGACTGCAGTGAATTCATTACAACAGTAAAGGAACTAACAAGAAACAAACTTTCAAATAAAATAAGTTATTGGCAGGGAAAAAACTAATTTCAATAAATGTGGGTTTTGACACTGTTATTTAGGTGCATAAAATAACTCAATATATGTCACAACAGGTGTAAATATATGGGTCATGACATTGTTATGACCATATTATGACAGACTGTGACAAGTTCTGTCAGCTGTTATAACCTATTATGACATGGTTATGACTGTGTCATAACGTCTTATGACACTGGGTGTCAAGTAAAGTGTTACCCAATTATTTGTTTGGTTGGTCCCAGGAGCAAATACCCTCATCTTCCAGGATTTTCGGCCGTTGTGTGCGTGTACAATGTACACAACCATAACATGTTTGTGGCAGACAACCCCAGGCACAGGGATGTGGGGGCACAACTCTTTGAAATTGGGCACTCCCCCTCATCTTCCCTAACGGTCCTGAAGAACGACCTTAAGATGGAGTACAGAGAGGACTCCATCTTCACCTCGGCAAACAGATCCATGGGTGAGTGACATTTCCCTTGGCCGCTGGGAAACTTACCAGAGCTCAAGATTGTGGGCCCAGGAGAGCAACGCCAACCCATCTGACATTGAGCAGGTAAAATAGTGATAGATACAGGTTTGTAAAATTACAAAAATCAATCAAGGTATTTTCTTATTTGATTCACCTGACATGGTGGAAGACATGCTAAAGGGTTTCAGTTCCTTGACCAAGGATGACTGCTACAGTGAGGCCCTGGTAGCAATGGCCAAGCAATACAGAGCAATTAAAGCAAATCCATCAAAGCTGGTGTCTTCATTTTAATGCTTCGGCAAAGCCCATGTCAGCCCAGCAGCCAAGAGAGCAACTGCACTACGACGAGGAGAGCATGCAGGACAGATGTTCGTTCTAGCTGTTGAAGATAGGCATACAAGTTTATTAAATAGCATGCGGTAACCAAGCCCATTTCCTAGATCACAGTGGGACCCTGGTCTAACATTTAGCCACCTTGCGAGTTATTTGCTGACCTGTACCTGTGCCTATTTGGAGATGTTTTTCCCACGTCGGAGAGTATGTCCGTGGTTGATTCTGTTAAGGAATGCGTCATTTGCGTTGCTGAGTGGTGCTCAAGAAAAAATGACATCTAATTGTTAGATGCTTACACCCCCTCAAAGTACAAGCCAAACGTGGATGTCAGTGTTTGCTCACGCACACGCTTCAATCTTATTATTTATCAACTTTTATTTAATCAGGGGACCCCAATTGAGACCAGCGTCTCATTTTCAATGGTGCCTTGAGGACATAAAATAAAATATAAAACTACAAGATAGAATAAAAATATACAATAACCAGTACATTACATTAGAACATCACAGGCATCATAAACAATTATTAAACCAATCAAAACAATTTCACACCTCAGTGAACTCATTCATGGCACCAGGGAATCCAAGTGCAATACATTTTGTAAGAGATTTAAATGTGTGGAGCGTGAACTAAAAGCAGATTTAACTATTTCCGTGGAGACCCAAGGAAGACCGAAGGAATCTGAAGAGTTAACCAACCCTGTGAACGCATTTGGTATCTCATTCTTTTATGCCTTAGCAATGAAGTTAGGTAAGTTCGACACTTGTGTAATAGGGCTTTGTAAACAGAAATATAGTAAATCATTGATCTAAGGCACGTATTCCCAAACAGTCCATTTATATTTTCCAACGGGGCTATACATTTGGGTGAGGTTTTTTTCTCGCCTGAGTAGCCTCGTTTCACTGCCAAAAATACAATTAAACCATCGAGTGCTCAGCGAAATAACAACACAATGTCAAATACAGGTAGCCTAGTCAAATAATTAACATCCAATCACATTAACCGTTACTCTCGCATTGGGAATTCCACTAACGGTCCGTATGTAGCCAAATGTAGTTGCTGCTCATTCCGTTTGCTCGAAAATTGATAAATGGTTAAAAAAAAGTAAGGCCCGCGTCCATAGAGACACATCCCAGCTCTACTGGTAGTACTGCTACTACCAGAAACTCCACGAGAGGCTCTTGCCAAAGGAATGCCTGACAGCTTGAAAGATGTTTTGGACACTACAGTGAAAATGGTTAACTTTGTTAAAGCGAACTCTTGTATTTTCTGCACTATGCAATGATATGGGCAGTGACCATGTAACACTTTTACAACATACAGAAGTGTGCTGGTTATCAAAGGGCAAAGTATTGACACATTGTTTTGAATTGAGAGACGAGCTTAAAGTTTTCTTCACTGACCATAATTTTCACTTGTCTGACCGCTTGCATGATGACAAGTTTCTCACACGACTGGCCTATCTGGATGATGTTTTTTCTCGCCTGAATGATCTGAATCTAGGATTACAGGGACTCTGTAATGTGCGGGACAAAATTGAGGCTATGATTAAGAAGTTGTAGCTCTTCTCTGTCTGCATTAACAAGGACAACACACAGGTCTTTCCATCAATGTATGATTTTTTTGTGTGCAAATAAACTCAAGCTTATGGACAATGTCAAATGTGATATAGCGAAGCACCTGAGTGAGTTGGGTGCGCAATTACGCAGGAACATTTCCCGAAACGGATGACACAAAGAACTGGATGTGTTATTCCTTTCATGCCCTGCCTCCAGTCCACTTGACAATATCTGAACAAGAGAGCCTCATCGAAATTGCAACACATGGTTCAGTGAAAATGTTATTTAATCAGAAGCCACTGCCAGATTTCTCGATTGGGCTGTGCTCAGAGTATCCTGCCTTGGCAAATCGCGCTGTATAGACACTGATGCCCTTTGCAACCACTTACCGATGTGAGAGTGGATTCTCGGCCCTGACTAGCATGAAAACGAAATACAGGCACAGTGTCACGTCCTGACCAGTAAAAGGGGTTGTTTGTTATTGTAGTTTGGTCAGGGCGTGGCAGGGGGTGTTTGTTTAGTGTGGGGTTGTTTTTTTTTGGTTAATGTTCTATGCTAGTGTAATTCTATGTTCGTTCTAGTTTTTCTATTTCTATATCTAGTTTATTGGGTTGACCTTCAATTGGAGGCAGCTGTTCCTCGTTGCCTCTAATTGAAGGTCCTATTTAATAGGGGTGTTTTTTCATTGGGATTTGTGGGTAGTTGTTTCGTGTTTAGCCTTACAGGACTGTCTTTGTCGTCATTGTTTATTATTTTGTTTTGTGTTCATGTTCCTTCGAATAAAGAAGATGAGTTTATACATTCCCGCTGCGTTTTGGTCCACTCCTTATGACGAACGTGACACACAGACTGTGTGTGGAAAACGATTTTAAGACAGGCTCTTGCTGTTGTTAGCTAATTTGTCCTGGGATATAAACTTTGGGTTGTTAATTTACCTGAAATGCACAAGGTCCTTTTTTTCTGGATATTTGTAGAATCTTTAATTGTGTGTTCTCCACTCCGGCAATTAATCAACAGATAAAAGGGGAAACCTAGCTAGTTAGTTCATGCTGTAGTAATATCTCCTCCTTCAGTCTTCTTTTTCTTCTTCTTCTTTGGACTTTATATGATTATATACTTATATGTATATATATATACACTTTATATGATGGTCGGAAAACAACTTTAAGGTGCGTTACCACCACCAACTGGACTGGAGTGTGGGCTTCAGTTCATCTTTCAATCACCCACATTGGTATGTTCTCCTAAAAATCAATGAGGAGATGGGAGAGGCGGGACTTGCAGCGCTTCATGCATCAAAAAGAGAACCAAGTTCTATTTTAGCGCCTGGCTACGCAGAAGGTAGTTGACGCACGCGAGCAGTTTGGATAAAATTATTGAATAACATGTATGTGTAACGCAAGCAGTGTTGTCAGCATGTTAGACTTTAGTATGGCAAAGCCCTAGCACGAGCAACACCCTGGGCTCCAACTCTGGGTACTGGTTGACCACATTATCAATTTCTTCAGAGATGAACACCTTTTCCAACACTTGTAGTATCTAAGATGTTGAAGTACTGCATTCTGTAGTACGATTCTGCGGTATCATGGACATGAGGCTCAGCAGGGCCTGAGAAGTGTTTCGGAGGGCGGCGGATGTGTGGCCTCTGAATAGGTACCAGGTCAAAGGAAATTATAATTTGAGTTCACATGGGCATGTACAGTGAGCCAGACAGAGACAGTGAAAAATGTCCTGTGTTACTGGACAACCTATCAAGTTTAGTTTAAAGGACACATTTACAGTGAGTTGCTTTGTCAATAATGACATTGGACAAGGACTACATACTCATTCAAGCTATTCACATTGTAAATGCAGGGTCTAGGTCCATCTCATGGATTTTTACCTGGGTAAAAATAGTAGATAAGAATATGTGATGATTGCTGAAGGCAGAGAGCGCACAGTATGATGTTATTTTTCAAAAGTTTTATTTGTTGCCACTGTCAACATTGCTAAAATATAGTGACCACTGTTTAATTTCACTTTAGGGGATAAGTCAATCTCAATAACCTGTAGATCAACACTGCTGCTGCCCCTGCCTACACTGACTTCACTCTCCTCACTGTCACTAGCACCCTACCACAGCAGACATGGACACATAGCTACATGATTATTTCAAGTTTGTAAATGACCATGACCAAATAAGTGCTACACTTGGACTGCTGTAAAGAATGACAGTTTCCATCCCCCTTCTGAACTACTGTATTCCACTGAGCCTGAGCTGTGCACACGTGGGACAGAAGTTCCAGCTCAGTGGGACAGAAGTTCAGAGGTGGGATGGGTGTGCTGCTACATTACTTTTTAGAATGATGTTCAAAGAAAATGCAGATTTCTGGACCCTTTCTTTTACCTGGTGGTGGCATGTCGTGACAGACTAGGCCAATACTCACTATTCACTCACACTATGAATAAAATTACAACGAAAATGTGGGAAACATGGATGATAATGCACGTAGCTAGTAACCTCATCCCCAGGCGATGTACATTAAATGAATGCATCGATTACATTAAACCACCACATATACAGTATATACTGAGTATGTGGATACCCCTTCAAATTACTGGATTCGGCTATTTCAGCCACACAACAGGTGTATAAAATCGAGCACACAGCCATGCAATCTCAATAGACAAACATTGGCAGTAGAATGGCCTTATTGAAGAGCTCAGTGACTTTCAACATGGCACTGTCATAGGATCCCACCTTTCCAACAAGTCAGTTTGTCAAATTTCTGCCCTGTTAGAGCTGACCCGGTCAACTGTAAGTGCTGTTATTGTGAAGTGGAAATGACTAGGAGCAAGAACGGCTCAGCTGCGAAGTGAGAGGCCACACAAGCTCACAAAACAGGACTGCTGAGTGCTGAAGCGGTAGCAACACTCACTACCGAGTTCCAAACTGCCTCTGGAAGCAACGTCGGCACAAGAACTGCTCGTCGGGAGCTTCATGAAATGGGTTTCCATGGCTGAAGAGCCATGTACACAAGCCTAAGATTAACCATACGCAATGCCAAGTGTTGTCTGGTGATGTAAAGCTCGCCGCCATGGAGACTGGGGCAGTGGAAACACATTCTCTGGAGTGATGAATTACGCTTCACCATTTGGCAGTCTGACGGACGAATCTGGGTTTGGCTGATGCCAGGAGAACGCTACCTGCCCCAATGCATTGTGCCAACTGTAAAGTTTGGTGGAGGAGGAATAATGGTCTGGGGCTGTTTTTTATGGTTCTGGCTAGGCCCCTTAGTTCCAGTGAAGGAAAATCTTAACCCTACAGCATACAATGACATTCTAGACGATTCTGTGCTTCCAACTTTGTGATAACAGTTTGGTGAAGGCCCTTTCCTGTTTCAGCATGACAATGCCCTCCAATGCCTCCATACAGAAATGGTTTGTCAAGATCGGCAAACCATTTCTTGAATGGCCTGCGCAGAGCCCAGCTCCGTTTTGCTGGGTGGTCAGCTCTAGGAAGAGTCTTGGTGGTTACAAACTTCTTCAATTTAAGAATGATGGAGGCCACTGTGTTCTTGGGAATCTTCAATGCTGTTGTCATTTTTTGATACCCTTCCCCAGATCTGTGCCTCGACACATTCTTGTCTCGTAGCTCTAAGGACAATTCCTTCTACCTCATGGCTTGGTTTCTGCCCTGACATGCACTGTCAACTGTGGGACCTTATATAGACTTCCATGGAAATGTTTTGTTAATGTTCTACTGGAATGGGCTCTGGTGATGCCAACTTCCATGGAAATGTTTTGTCATGCGCTATGTTTTGTCATGCTCTACTGCATGGGTGTCAAACTCTGGCCCGCGGGCCGGTAATTATATTTGGCCCGCGAGACAATAACAAATTACTACTAGAGCTGGCCCGCCGGTATTATACAGCGCATTCACCGCTAATACTACGAATCCCATAATGCTCTGCTGTTGTTTTCGCGCGCCAATCAGGACAGGACCCAGAAACGCCCTCTCCTCTGTGACAGTAGTCATAGCAACATAGACGCTACAACTGTCAGCGTGCTATCCCTTCCCAAAAATGGCGAAAAGAAAGGCAGAAAACAGGAGCTTTCTGGACAAGTGGGAGGCAGAATATCTGTTTACATATGTAAAAGACAAACCTGTTTGTCTTGTTTGTGGAGTCAACGTGGCTGTAAGTAAGGAGTACAACATTAGACGACATTATGAAACGAAACACCATGACAAATACAAGGACCTGGACATGACTCAAAGGAGCCAGAAAGTAGAGGAGATGAAAAGAAGTTTGGTTTCACAACAGAATATGTTCAAAAAAGCCACATCACAAAGTGAGGCTGCTGTAAAGGCTAGTTATATAGTGGCAGCAGAGATCGCAAAATCAGCCCGGCCCTTTAATGAAGGAGAGTTCGTGAAAAAGTGCATGATGAAAGTTTGTGACCTCGTATGCCATTTTCCCTGCTGCCAAACCATAAAAGCGCAGATCTCTACCGCCGTGTTCCCATGCGCACAGTTTGCTGAAAAACTCAGTGTTCTCGCCGCTGAGTTTAGCCGGCGATTTGCCGACTTCGATGTCCAGAAATGTAGGTTTGAACTGCTTAGTAATCCCTTCGCAGTTGATGTGGAAAATGCACCAACCAACATCCAAATGGAGCTGATTGAACTCCAGTGCAACGACAAGCTGAAGTCAAAGTATGATGCTGTGGGCGCCGCACAGTTTCCACGGTTCATCCCTGACACAATGCCTCAGCTCCGCACCCAAGCTGCTCAGATGCTCTCCATGTTCGGCAGCACTTATCTATGCGAGCAACTTTTCTCCCCGATGAAGATGACCAAAACAACTCACAGGAGACGTCTGACTGATGAACACCTTCGCTCGATACTGAGGATTTCTTCAGCTCAGAGCCTGAGCCCAGACATTGATGAACTAACATCCAAGAAGAGATGCCAGGTATCTGGCTTGGGCACATCAGATTAGATCAGTGTGCAATAATTAACGTTTTCTTTGTGCACTTTTTCTTGCTACAAGGCATGGGCTTGAATGGTTGATTGATTTATTATCATTTGATTTGTAAAATTATTAGCCAGTGGAAAAAGTTTATTTTGGTATTTAAATCAGAAGGCTGCAAATAGAAAAGAGGCATACGATTTTTATTTACATTTTATTTATTTAATTGATGTGTTTTTTCATTTGAAATTCGATTTTGCATGTCTCCACTATTAAATTATATATTGTATGGTAATAAGCGATGCTTGTTCCATATTCAATGTTAAAGCAACACTTGTTTGGGTCCATATTAAAAGGTTCATTTGTTCAATGTTGGCCCGCGACTTTGTTCAGGTTTTACATTTTGGCCCACTGGGTATTTGAGTTTGACACCCCTGCTCTACTGGAATTGGGTCTGGTGATGTCAACTTCCATGGAAATGTTTCATTAATGTTCTACTGGAATGGGGAGTGGCAATGACAAAGTACAATAAATGAAGTTGATTGGGTTACGTGGAAAGGCTAATCTTGTGTCTTTTGATTGGCTCACAATCCCACAGCTGCAGTGTAAAACATACAGAAGCTGCAACCAAACGTATTCTGAGTGATGCCAACTTCCATGGAAATCTTTCATTATTGTTCTACTGATGAATACAAATACTGAGCTAAATTGTATGAAAAAAAGGACAGTTACATTATTTTATACTAATTGTATACTACAATTGCTCAGAGAAATACTTTTTGTTTATCAAGTAATAAGATTTTTATTTAAAAAAAAAAGAGGGTCAAAATAATTGGCACCCCTGATTTCAATACCTTTCAATTTCTCACCTTGCAAAGATAACGGCACTGAGCCTTTTTATAAAATGTTTTATGATATTAAAGAGCACATTGGTAGGGATTTTATGCTTGGAGTTATTGTCTTGCTGGAAAATCCACTTGCGGCCAAGTGTCAGCTTCCTGGCGAGGCAACCAGGTTTGGGCTAATATGTCCTGGAACTGGGTAAAGTTTAGGATGCTGTTGACCTTAACAAATGAAACATAATAGCCCCATTGATTGCTTTTGAAGTGATAGGTTAGCGTGAAATCTGTTGCCCATCTCCGCTGTGCCTTATCAGCACAATTGACAGTGCCCTACAAATTAAAAAGAGAGGCCTATTTGGCAATGAATATACGCTAGAGTCTAGTTTTCATGTTGAACACATAATTTGTATCAACAAAACATAAAAGTCTATTCCAGACAGTTTATTCAGAGTATTTTTGACCCTGCTCTTTCCAATTAGGGGATGTGAAAGCTCTGTGGGTAAGATATTACAACCAAATGGCCACAAAATTACAGAGCATGTTGGGTGTTTTCAAACTATAATTCCATAGTCACAGCTTCTGTCACTCAGATAGCCCTACCGTTACACTTTGATTGTTTTGCTATGATGTCATTGAATATATACAGTTGAAGTCGTACATTTACATACACCTTAGCCCAATACATTTAAACTCATTTTTTCAATTCCTGACATTTATTCAAAGTAAAGATTCCCTGTCTTAAGTCAGTTAGTGTCACGTCCTGACCATAGTAAGTTGTTATTTTCTATGGTAGAGTAGGTCAGGGCGTGACAGGTTTTTGTGTATGTTTTGTATTTCTATGTTCAGCTTCTAGTTTTGTATTTCTATGTTGGTTTTGTTTGGTATGATCTCCAATTAGAGGCAGCCGGTTGTCGTTGTCTCTAATTGGAGGTCATATTTAAGTTGATGTTTGTCCCACCTGTTTTTGTGGGTGATTCATTTTTGAGTAGTGTGTTTTCTCTCTGCGTCACGGTTTGTTGTTTTGTGTATTCAAGTATTTTGTGTATTGCATTTAGTTTCGCGGTAAATAAAATATGTGGAACTACGAACATGCTGCATTTTGGTCCGATCCTTTGAACAGCCGTGACAGAATCACCCACCAAAAAAGGACCAAGCAGCGTGGTAAAGAGCAGCTGGAGGAACGGACTTGGGAGGAGATTTTGGATGGGAAAGGACCCTGGAGTCAGGCTGGGGAGTATCGTCGCCCGAGGGAGGAAATCGAAGCAGCAAAAAGGGAGCGACGATACTACGAGGCGCTATATGCACCGAGAGGCAAGGCTGAGAGGCAGCCCAAGGCTGAGAGGCATACGGGGAGTTTGGCGATGTCAGGGGGATACCTGATCTAACTTCCCGTGCTTATCAGAGAGAGACGTGGAGTGAACCGGAGCCAGTCAAGGAGTCAAGCGCGGAGCTCGACGCAAGATTCCAGAGAGAGGTACTGGCATTGAGAGCACTGCAGAGCGGGTGTGCTGAGGAGCAGGTGGATGAACGAGCAATGGGTTATGGTGTGATGTGCACTATATCGCCCATACGCACTCACAGCCCGGTGCGGTCGGTGCAAGCTCCTTACCGGTGTAGGACGAAGATGGTCATTCAGCCAGGAAGGAGTAGGCCTGCTCAGCATTCCTGGTCTCCAGTTCACCTCCATAGTCCGGTAAGTCCTGTACCTCCTTTCCGCACTCGTCCTGAGGTGCATGTTACCAATCTGGCGTCACCTAGGCCAGTTCCACGCATCAGACCTCCAGTGCGCATGCCCAGTCTGGAGTGTCCTGTTCCTGCTCCCTGCACTCGTCCTGAGGTGGGGGTTACCAGTCTGGTGCCACCCATGCCAGTACCACGCATCAGGATTCCAGTGCACATTCCCAATACAGAGCTTCCGGCGACAGTTCCCCGTCCAGAGCTTCCGGCGACAGTTCCCCATCCAGAGCTTCCGGCGACAGTTCCTGTCCAGAGCTTCCGGTGACGTTTTTCAGTCCGGAACATACTGAGACGGCCTACAGTCCAGAAACTACTGAGACGGCCTACATTCCGGAACCTACTGAGACGGCCTACAGTCCGGAACCTACTGAGACGGCCTACAGTCCGGAACCTACTGAGACGGCCTACAGTCCGGAACCTATTGAGACGGATCTCAGCCCGGAACCTCCAGCGACGCTCTCCAGTCTGGAGCCTCCAGTGACAAAGCTTTAACTTCCTGATTGATGTCTTGAGATGCTGCTTCAATATATCCACATACTTTTCCTCCCTCATGCAGCCATCTATTTTGTGAAGTCCACCAGTCCCTCCTGCAGCAAAGCACCCCCACAACATGATGCTGCCACCTCCGTGCTTCACGGTTGGGATGGTGTTCTTCGGCTTGCAAGCCTCCCCCTTTTCCTCCAAACATAACAATGGTCATTATGGCCAAACAGTTCTATTTTTGTTTCATCAGACCAGAGGATATTTCTCCAAAAAGTACAATCTTTGTCCCCATGTGCAGTTGCAAACCGTAGTCTGGCTTTTTTATGGCGGTTGTTCTGGAATTGATTTTGCACTTTTCGCACCAAAGTACGTTCATCTCTAGGAGACAGAACGCATCTCCTTCCTGAGAGATATGATGGCTGCGTGGTCCCATGGTGTTAATACTTGCGTACTATTGTTTGCACAGATGAGCGTGGTACCTTCAGGCGTTTGGAAATTACTCCCAAGGATGAACCAGACTTGTGGAGGTCTGCAACTTTTTTTATGAGGTCTTGGCTGATTTCTTTTGGTTTCCCATGATGTCAAACAAAGAGGCACTGAGTTTGAAGGCAGGCCTTGAAATACATCCACAGGTACACCTCC